>NC_062218.1:93744282-94944282 GCF_902686445.1 Sciurus carolinensis
TGCATTCCAAGTCACATTTGTTTCTCTGTTTTAAAAAAGAAGATTGTTTCCTCTGAAAAACCAAATTCCATAACCTCATGTTGGAGATAAAAAGTTGCTTGTATGTGGGCCCCAAATTCCAGGTGGAGAGTAGCTATTAAATGCCCTACTTGACCTCAATGTCAGGAGATGTGGGGGCGGGGCACACAAGCCTGCTTTTAAGAGTTCAAATTCAACAGCCCTATGCTAAGGCACAAAGATACATTAGAAATAGCTTAAAAAGAATAACTCAGAGCTGAGTTCTCTTACCAGGCAGAATTCTTAGGCATGTTGGTTGTGATTCTTATAGTTGTAGTTGACAGAAATGTGCCACTTCTAACTACCTTGGGGGGAAAGAAGGGAGTGGGAGTTTATTGGGGTAAATAGTATGTGCATGTGCTGCAGGGCAGTGATACTGCTGAGCAAAAGCAACAACTGGAGTCAGCACATCAATCAAATGACATCAGAACTCTTTCAGTCACTTTATAAATAACCTTCAATCTGTATTTTGACTTTATTATTATTTTAAAAGGCAAACTTCCAGAGAACATGGCTACTGATAATTTCTTAAGTTGAAGCTTTCATCCCCCAAGAATCTGAATGATTTCCTCAGTTACCATTTCAAATTCTAAGGAAATGCTTGGACTGACTGCACTGAGGCCTAAAGGCAGAGGCTCTGGGAACATTGCAGGACCCTTGAGAATCACCCAGAACTGGAGGAGGAGCAATGCTAAAGTGGGAGGTTTGTGGGCACACTACTGTCCAGCAACATCAGGAGGCTCAACAAACAGATCACAGGCCATTTCCTTTTAATAACAGGCTCATCAAAATGTAAACTTACAGTGGGGAGGATTTTGTGTTCCCCACACAAAGACGTGATGCGTGCCTGAGGTGACAGATGTTGCAATTACCCTGATCTGATCATTACACACTGCATATGTGTATTGAAATATCACACTGCACCCCCTAAATATGTACAATTACTATGTGTCAATTAAAATACACGAAAAATGTCAATACATGTCAATGCATGATGTGTAAGGCTGAAACATGGCATGTGTACTCAAACATGTGTATGTATGGTACACAGAGAACTCTTTTCTAGGAAAATCTAGAACCACCATGAGTTTTGAGCAAATTTCCCTGAAATGCTTGACGATCAGACTATTCATTCTCCTGTCATCTCACAGTGTCCCATTCTTCTAAATGGATAGTGGCATTCTGCAAGAAGGTAGGACACTTGGAGAAACGTCTTAACCTTTGAGATTGATGGTAAGAAGCATAGTAAATTTCTTGTAAAATGTCACTGAGATTTTAAATCCTGTTTGGATGGATCTAGTAAGACAATTCTTAATTTTTTTCTATTTATTTGAAATCTCACACAAATGACTCTGCTCTTCTTTTACCTTTTTTAGTTTTCTCTTTTTATTTCCCATCACCAATTACCTTCATTATTGTGGATCAAGCTATTGTCTTCAGGAGACTCAATTTACTCCTAATCTATTATGTTTTAAAATGAGTTTTCTCCTGATGAACGAAATGAAGTTATAATATGGTTCCCCTTATTTATCTTCCTCCTATTTCCTATTATTGTGGATATTTTTCTAAACGGTTCTATTCTCATCCTTTTTTCTTTCTCCATCGGTAAGTGTTTTCACTCCATAGTTCCAACCATCTCCTGTATGTTGGAAGACCCCAGACTTATGACTTTCAATCCCTTTTCCTTGTCTTTCATATCTAGTTTCCAGGGAACATCTATGCTGGATCCTCTATTCACGTCTACAAGTCAACAAGACAGACCTCATTACTTCTCCTTCCCTGGACTTCCTCAAGCTAAGGACTACAGATGGCCCATGGAATCCAGCCTTCCCCAGATTCTCTTCAACTCCTTTGCCACCCACCAAGCCCAGTCAATTTCCAACTCTTATCAATTCAGCTTCCACTTCTTCACATTCCCCTGGTTCAGGTCCTTATCTTTTCTTGCCTGGATTTTGTTTTTAAAACTTTTAATTTTGAAATAATTTTACAATTAAAGTTACAAACATAATACAGATAATTCTTATATGCCTTTCACTCTGCTTCTCAGTCTGATATCTTGTCTCATTATGAAACATTTCTCAAGAATAACGTTGATACAATATTAACAACAATAGTCTTTATTTAAATTTTATCTGCTGTCTTTCTGGTGTACCTTTATTTTTTCCTGTGGGAATGGGGACTGAACTCAGGGCTTCCTGCATGCCAGGCAAGTCCTTTGCTACTGAGCCACATCCCCAGGCCCCTATGGTGTCCCTTGTCTGTTCCAGGTTTCATTTGGGATCCCAACATGACTTCAGTTGTTGTTCTTTTTTTAAAAATTGTAAACAAATGGGGTACAACTTGTTTCTCTGGTTGTACATGAAGTAGAAGCATACCATTTGTGTTGTTATTCTTAATTCTCAACAATCTGACACTTGCAGAGTCTTTCCTTTTGAAGGATATGGGCTGATTATTTTGCTGAACATTCTTTATTTGGGTTTGTCTAATTTTTTTTTCATGATTAGATTGAAGTTTTACATTGTTCTTTGACCTGTCCTTTTGCAGTGATCCTTTCCTTTTGTCACTTTGAAAATTTCGTATAAATGTGTATGAATTATACAGAATGGTAGGTTTCACTGTGGCATATTTGTGCATACATAAAAACAATTAATTTCACTCCCCAACACCTTTCCCTCCCTCCACTCTTCACGCTCCCTGACCCCCTTATTCTACTGTACAGGTCTCCAAATTCAGAGTCCCTTTATTTTCTCTCCTTGCTTCCACATGTGACAGAAACACAGGCAATATTTTACTCTTTGACTTATTTCACTCAAAATTATGGTTACATCCATTTTCCTACAAATGACATAATTTCATTCTTGTTTGTAGTTGAATAAAACTCCTTTGAATGTATATACCACATTTTCTTTATCCATTCTTCTGTTGATGAACACCTAGGCTGATTGCATAGCTTAGTTATTGTGAATTGTGCTGCAATAAACCCGAGTATGCAGATATCTCCTTTGAATGACTTCTTTGCCTGTAGTGTGCCTTCGGGTTCTCTATCATGGTACCTATGAAGTTAGTAAGTGAGAAGTTACCCCTTTTTAAGAACAGATTATTTCATGAACCAATCTCAGGACAAAGAATTTTGAGAGCTACCCTACTGCCTGTTAGATAAAACCGGCAATTCTTAGCTTGGCCTTCAGGCCCTTGTATAGTGTGGTCCCAAACCACATTTCCAGATCACTGGTGACACACTGAACTGTCACTTTCAAGGCTGATGATCTGACTTTTCTCTCTGCTGGCCTAGGTGACTCTCAGCCTACTCCTCCTCTTATGTACCACACAGGATTTATATTATATTATCACCTCCATTTTACAGACAAATGAACCAGAGCTCAGAGAGATGAATAAATGCACCCAAGATTAACAACCAGAGTTGATATTTAAATATTTTCCCTTTAGAGCCAAGGAATTGAGCCTCTATGCTACTAGGTAGAAAAATGTAAAAAGTTTGGGTCTTATTAATATTGGATTTTCTTACAGAATTTCAGCACAGTGCCTTGTACATATGGCTGTAATATGTGTTAGCTAAATGAATAAGTAAATATTGACCTTCAGGATAAAAATGTATAATTGTGATTGTAAAGGGTTTTAGAGAGAATCAGAAGTTACCTGTATCAGCATTATACTGCCATGAATATATTTTATAATGTATATTACACAATAATTATTTCTCTATTAGCAGGGCACATTCCAAAAATGAATCTATCCTTGAATTTTTCTTTGACCAGTTTTGACATTTAAATTATTTACAGAAGAAGACTTTTTTTTTTTTTTTTTTTTTTTTTTGATCAACTTATGACCAGAATCACACTCACTCCCAGCACAGTCCTTGGCATATGGTGAGTCAGCTTGGTAACCACAACAGCTACCCATTTCAACAAAACTCCATGTTAGGAAGCCCGAGGAGAAGGGGAGCCCTGGGTGAGCTTCCACAGCTCCCAGGGAGAGGTTAGTAAATTTCTCCAGGTGAGCTGGGAGAGAGGGAGCTGCTAGAGGGAGAAGGGCTCTCAGGAAGGGGAAGGGGATTCTGACTCCTGGCAGGGGAGTGGTCCTCTGCCCTTCCCCTTGTGTGCCCGCTGTGTTGAAGTGTGTTTTCTGCACAACTGACCTTAGGCCTGCGAGGATTCGAGCACAGCACGTAGGTTCCACTCCCTCACTGCTGGAGGGCACAAATGTTTTCCCTGGCAATTTTTGATTTGTATTTTACTTTTCCCTCAGTAAGCACATAATATATATTTGGAGCTGGTTAATTCTCAAAACCTCTGTGCACTACTGAAACAGTGATATTTAAGTACTTTGCCTCTGTTTTTCAAAATGTGGTGCATTCTCATTTTCAAACTCCTTCAGGTATCAAAGCCTCGTGATGGCGCTTCAGTGCTGCTCTCTCACTCTGTGGCACCTTTGAGGACTAGTCTCCCCCCACCAAATCTACAGTCTGTGGATGCTGGGTGAGAACAAGCGTTGTAAAATACATTTTACGTGTGTCTAGTACATGACTTATTTGGTTTTATTTATTTATATATTTTTCCCCAAAGACAAACTCATTTGGAAGTCTTATGTCAGTGACATTTTTAATCAACCAAAATCAAAATTTTAAAAAGTCATTCCTCTTCAGTGGGGAAAAAAGATCATAAACCCCCATTTATATGAGATTTGGTTTTGTCCTTGAGGGAGAAGAATACCCCCTGCCATCATCCTGAATTTCAGAAGCAGATATATTTTTGATGACAAAATTGGTAAAGAGGGCTGGGGTTGTGGCTCAGTGGTAATGTGCACACCTAGCACACATAAGGCCCTGGGTTCGATCCTCCGCACCACATAAAAATAAAATAAAGGTATTGTGTCCACCTACAAATAAAAATATATATTTTAAAAATTTGGTAAAATATGTTCATACTCAACTTATGTTATTGTCAGACTTTTGACCTAAAATGGTGAAATGCAATTGATGACAATTAAGAAGAAAGAAAGATTGAGCCTCAAATATTATCTCATAGCAATTTTGCATTAAACAAGATCTGATACCTATAAGAATTCTTCCTTATAAATATCCCCATCTATTTACATAGGACAAATTTTATGGGAAAGACAGCATTGTCCTAAAGGAATGGGTAGGACAGGAATGTGATACTCCAAGTATAAACCAGAGGCTGAAGGCAGAAATTACACATAGTCAATTTGGTTACGAGGTTATAGGAGAGGTTCTTAAACTCAGCTGTACTGGAATCACATGGAGAGTTTATTGTTGTTCTTGTTGTTGTTATTACTATTATTGCTTCCTGGGTCCTGAGTACAGAGATTTGGGTGAAATTTTTCTGAGGGTCAACTTAAGCACCAGGATTTCCTAAGCTTCCCCAGATAATTCTAATTTAAAACCATCAAGGTGAAAACCCACTGTTCTAGCATGTGTAAAAGCAAGAAATAAATTGGAATTTTAGGTTGGAATGGTATACTGGAGGGAAGTATGAAGACTGGGCTTTGTTTTATAGACAGGAAGAATCAGTAGATATTCTTTGACCAAGTGGCAGAACTTAGTGGTTGCCAGTGCTGACTGTGGTGAGACTACCTGGGCTTTAACCTTGACTCTGCCACTTTAACTGTGTCCCTGCTGTTGATTCTGCTTCAATCTCTTTATATGCAAAGTAACTATATTAATATTTCCTACCTTGGAAGTTTGTTTTGATGATTGATCCAGATAATTCATTTGAAATTTTTTTTCTTTTTAATTTGTTCATATATGAGTTGTGTAGATGGACACAATATCTTTATTTTATTTATTTATCTTTCGGTGATGCAGAGGGTCAAACCCAGGGCCTCACCTGTGCTAGGCAAGTGCTTTACCACTGAGTCCCTGAAAATTCTTAAAGTAATAGTTGTTCCAAATGAAGCACCTAATTAAAGTCACTTTTTCTTTTCTTCCAGACTGAACTTTGATGTGTAAAATGGGATGCATTTCCATTTATTTATTTGTTCATTCAACACATTTAATGAGTACCAACCATATGCCTAGTATGATCATGAATGCCAAAGAAAAATAGCAAAACTAAAAATTATGTCTATATAGCACTTGAACATTTTCAAATCACTCCAGTACAAATGAACTTGTTTGATCCTTACCATATCAGTAAAGGGGAAGCAAGGTCTTCTGAGATCATAGTGATCTCTGTTTTAAAAATATTAACTGAAGAGATCAGTCTGGAGAGGGAGGCAAGTTAAAACCAGAACCAGGGTGATGACTTGGTGGTGGTGGGGTATCACTTGGAGGGACTGACAGACTAGAGAACATAGTAAGGGCAAGAAGTAAAGAGAAGAAGAGACACAGAAGTGGGGGGTCATGGGCATCAGGAGAATTCATTAATCTAATTTTCCCCCAAAGACCATAGGCTCCAGAGGTTCTTGGTTTGGTGGTTTAGGCCTCCTTGTAGACAGGTGGCATTTCTGGGGTGATGGTGAACTTACTTGTACTCCTCACACTTAGACTTTTTTTTTTTTTGGCGGTGCTGGGGATCGAACCCAGGGCCTCATGCTGGCAAGGCAAGCACTCTACTGACTGAACTATCTCCCCAGCCCCACACTTAGACTTTTTGAGGTAGGTACTTGGGACTGAACCCAGGGGTGCTTTACCACTAAGCCACACCCCCAGCCCTTTTATTTATTTTTTTTGAGACAGGGTCTTGCTAAGTTGCAGAGGCTGACCTTGAACTTGTAATTCTCCTGCCTCAGTCTCCCAAGTTGCTGGGATTATTGGCCTGTGCCACTGTGCATGGGTCACACTTAGACTTCTGGAAGCCCAAGTGTCACACTGGGAATATGGTGTCCTGGGGAGCTCATATGACCTGCTTCCCTGTCCACTTTTCAGCCTGGTGTGTTCAGAAGCATCAGGAGTTCAGACACAGATATTAGTATGGTAATGGATTTCATGGGTGTTTCTGAAAAACTTGGAAATCAAAGGCAACAAAATGCAAAAAAGTAGCCTAATCTATCAACTCATTTTCATTTTAAATCTCATATAACTTACTTTTCTCAACTGACAAAAACCTATTTCATTTTAAATCTCTCTAGAGAAGCTCTCATGAGTGGTGGAGGAAAGTGACTTTTTTTTTAATTTGTTGTTTTTAGATATACATGACAGTGACTTTCTTGAAAGGACTGCATTTGCTCTCCTGACTCCATGTATAGGGAAACCAAATAATACTCTGATGTCAACATTGAGGTAAACAACAAATCTGATATCCAGTCATATGTTGCCAATATACTTTTCTTACTTAGTGGCTCTCTCAGGTTGATGTTGACCTGCTGATAACAACCTTGAGTTGCCCTCAGGTTGTCTGTTTGCCCTCGTGGTTGCATAATTCAGGCTGTATTCCTCCAGTTTATTGGTAAGTATGCCAAAGAGGATGGTGTCAAAGTCTCAGTACAGTCAGGATATATTATCCCAGGATGTGTCACTCTGTCTGAGAATATTAGTTTAGCTTGACCAAACATATTTCAAACATTATTCTTAACTTTACTTTTTTTTTTTTTTTTTTTTATAGTACTGGGGATTGAACCCAGGACGTACACCTTCTATTTTTGAAACAGGATCTCGCTAAGTTGTATAGGCTGGCTTTAATCTTGTGATCCTTCTGCCTCAACCTTCCGAGTTGCTGGGATTACAGATGTGCACCAGTGTATCTGTCTGGACCTTTCAAGGTGGTCAAAAATGACTCCTGTGGTGATTTTTCTCAGTATCTTTTCAGCCTGGGTCTTCATGATAATGCTCAAAATTATCTTTGTCTTTTAAATGCATGAGGCTTCATGCAACTCAGGGGACCTAGGAGTGAATTACTAACCTAGAAAGGATGGGATTTAGCAAAACTTTTTTTTTTTTTTTTTTAATTTCTTCTACCAGGCTGCAGTCAACTTCCTGGGGTAGATTTTCACAGTGCCTTAATCCAAACTTTAAAAATAATTACTGCCCTTTAGCTACAAAGACAACTCTTCTGATCCTTTATCAGAGACCAGATTCTGAGTTTGCTTTCTAAAGACTGGAGGTCCTAAATTTGCTGTGGTCTAGCTTATGTCACTTCCCAGTGCCCTTGTGACCATCATGCATTGGTATGAAATGCTTAACTGGGTCTTGAGTTTGTGAATTTGTCATGCTACAGATATCTCTGTTGTGTAGAGGAAAATCTGTGACCTGACCTTTGCTTGCATAGCAAAATTGATATACTAGACCACCATGAATCTGAGTTAGGGAAAGGCAGTGGCAATGTTTGTCCAATAAAGCGTGGCCCTCTCAATTACTTAAGAATATATAAAGAGGTCTGGAGTTGTAGCTTAGTGATAGAGTGTGCCTAGCACATGTGAGGCACTGGGTTCGATTCTCAGTGCCACATAAAAATAAATAAAGTTAAAAAAAAAAAAAAGAACATGTTAAGAACCAAAATTATTAGACCACATTGTATTCTAGGAGTAAGTATATAAATCTGAATGCTTAGGATCAAGTGGAAGAGACTAGATAATGTATGTGAAACAAAGATTATGATACGTATACCCATATGGGATGGAAAGAGATTCTAATAATACTGATTACAATTATTCAGAAAATGAGAAATGACTGGAGTTGGTGTAACAAAGGAAACTTCATAAGGCAGTAAGACCTGAACTGCCAAAGAGGACAGAACTTATTCAAATGTAAGGAGGGAAGAGGAGCCAAAATATTTTACTATGGAAACAACAGTTTTGTTTTTCTTCTTAATTTGCTTCCTTACCAGAATCCAACCCATTCTGGGGGAATGCACTTCATTGCACATAGCACCAACGGGGACAGAATGCAAATATTTCCCCTCACCTCAGGGGAGTGTTTGAAAACACTCTCTTGGAAAGGAAACTAATTTATTTGGTTGCTAATTATTTTGGCTCTGGTTTTAATGAGCCATCCACTGTAAAAGATAAAGAGGATAATAAGGCTTTCTCTCTCTCTCTCTCTCTGTGGTAAAGTGATGAAAAGGGTATGGAAGGATAGCATGTAGTAGTTACGAACATGGATTCTCATGCCAGGCTCCATGTATTTGTATTCCTGCTTATTAGGTATGTGACCTTGGGCCAATTCCTTGTCCTCTTTATGCCTTAGGGTCTATATCCATGGAGTGAGAATAATGATAGTCTCTATCTCAAAGGATTATGATGAGAATAAAAGATGTGAATAGTGGTTATTATTGTTGTTATTATTATTTTATATTGTTATTGGCCTAGACCTCCGAAAAGGGATGGGGAATAGCTAGTATGAACAGATGGGATCGCAGAGCCTTCCAAATGATTCCAAGGAAATTGCTAGGGAGTGTGTGTGTGTGTGTGTGTGTGTATGTGTGAGGGAAGAAGAAGCTGGGGACCAGGCAAAGTGCAGTCTAAACAATGCCTCCTAAAAGAAGACCCTCATGAAGGACTTTTTTTAAAAAACACAAACGACTAAGCATGATGGCCCACACCTGTAATTCCAGTGGCTCAGGAGGCTGAGGCAGGAGGACTATATGTTTGAAACCAGTCTCAGAAACTTAGTGAGGCTATAAGCAACCTAGTGAGACCCTGTTTAAACATAAATAAAATAATAAAAAGGACTGGGAATGTGGCTCAATTGTTGAGCACCCTTGGGCTCAATTCCTGGTACCAAAAAATAAAAACTAAAATAAAATATAAAATAAAAAAAATAAAAACACAATCAGATTTCTCTCTAGTAGCTGACTGCCTTGTCTTTGCATAAAGGGGAATACCTACTTCTTTCTGTACCCAGCCACTAGACAATTGCTCCTGGTACTGCTGAGGGAAGGAACATCATCATATCTGCATTTGTGTTTTCTTTACTAGTTGATAGACCCACAGGAGCAAAAACCATTAAAACCACAGGGATTTGGTTTGTCTCTATCAAATTATTCTAGTACTAAACTATTAACCCTGGAAAAAAATAACCAATAAGCAAAGAAACAAAAATACCCAGCACACTTGCCAAAAAGTGGGAGATTCAGGGCCCAGGAGGGTTGGTGTTGGAGGAGGCAGAAGGACTCCTCTTGCAAGAACTACTTGTTTCATGGACAAGTGATCTGATGTAGTGTGGTGTCACTATCCTCAAGCCTGCAATATCAGTACCATTTGGGGACTTTAAAGAACTGTAGAATCTTAGGTCCCATTCCAGAGCTACTAAACCAGAACCTCCTTTTACAAAGTATTAAAGAGTTTTAAGTACATTCGAGTTTGAGAAGGTCTGTTCCAGTGGGCTTTTGTGGGTCACATACCTTCTTAGAGTGCCCACCTTACTACCGTAGAGTCCTGAAACACTACAGAAGGCTCTGGTTGATCATTTGCTCACACAAGGAGAAGGATTTCAAAAAGCAGATAGAGTGCTAATGAGCATGGCAATTACCGATAACCCTTTTCTCTGAGATAGCAATTGAAGAAATATCCCAAGAAATGTGTGCGACTCTTCATTTTAAGATATTTTAAATCCTCAGAGGTCTTGAAGTGAAAGATGCCTCTGGAATGTGGCATGATACTTAGATTCCTTAGAAATTTAGATCAAAGGTGAGAGTCATCAAAGTGTTTGTGAGCTCAAAGGCAAAAAGACATCAGTTCTGACATAGAGGAGTTGTGTTGAGACAGTTTTTGTCTTGTTGTGTGTTTTCCTGACGAAGAGTGCTTCCTGAGCCTTTGAGCCTACAGACCTGCCAACTTGAGTGGAGGAGATGGCATTTTCCTTTAAGCTACAGGTTGCACTCTGCTCAGATCCTTAAGCATCAAGGTCAGACCCTGTTCAGAATAACTGAAGGCTAATTGACTTGCTGGGCATTAATGTGCATTATCTTCTTTATACCAGTGTTCTGCTCACAGTTTGTAAATCATTCTCTCCAGCAGGCTCTGACATGAATTTGAAGTTTGCTTCTGTTCTATAGGAGTTGGGTGAATCTTTAGCTATGCCAGAGGGTTGGAGAAATTAGAAAGAATGAGAGAGGCGGGACCTCCCCCCTGCACATTTCTGTATCAAGACTGATTGTCACAGTTGACAGGGATTGTAAAGCCTGCATTAACCTCCAGGTAAGAAACAAGCTGGCTATATAATTATGCTAATGGTTTTCAGGGGATTTTTTTTCTTTGCCTACCTTTGCCAAATGTATACAGCCTCCTGCTTGCTTGAACATTCCTTCAGCCACCAACCAACCCACACATACACACATAAAAATAGGCACAGACTAGTTGGCATGCTCATAAAGACCATGCAAGGTGAACTGAGTGATTTGTAAGGCTGCCCCTGCTATGGTCCATTTTCAATCCAGTGGGCAGTCTTCCAAATACCCAACAGCTCCCTTGCAGTAATCACCTTGCCTTCCCTTGAAGTCCCAAGCAGGAGTTACACATTTTCCCTACATCTCACCCTGCTTTTGGTCTACATTAACTATAATCCTACTTTTCCCCCCATTAACTAGCTGTGTAACCTTGGGGCAAGTCACAGCTTCAGCTTCCTTTTCTACATAGCAAAGGGTTATATTCCTCAACTATAGTCTGGTTTCCATGCATTTTCTCTCATTTTAGGTGCTTGCCAGCCCCAAGGCAGCTCATGTTGGACTTTAAGGCAAGGGGAAGCTCTTAGTGCTATAGAGAGAACTGCAGGGGCCTTAGAGGCTTTCTTTGGAGTTCCAGATCTGTGTCCAACTTAATGTGCACCTGACCTTCAGCAAATCTCTTGGATCTTCAGTTTTCTCATCTGTAAAATGGAGATAAATATCCTGTGCTGGCTGCTCTTCAGGGCTGTGATGAGAAAGTGCATTTCACCCTTAAAGTGTTGTACAGTACAGAGGATGATAAATTATCCAAGTCTGTCTGATTATCCTTTCTTTGAACCAGAGAGATGGCACAAAACTACTCCCAACCCACCTGTACCTTAACTAGGTGCAGATGTAGTGCTCAGTGCAAAAATACAGAAGAATCCTGTGGAGATACACATTCTTGGACCACTCTCCAACACCACCCACTAAGAATTTCTAGGGGAAACCTCAGGCATAGGAAATGCCTGTGCATCCAGGTTTGAGAAATACTGATCTGAAAATAGGAAAATCCTACTGCTCACATGATCTCAAATCCTTACAATTCACTGTCTATGAATATATGCCTGAGGTGTTGCATAAGACAGAATAGAGTCTGTAGGGGACTGTCCTGCTGCAGCCTTCTTCTTAAGCTTGACAAATGCAGCTTCTAGTCTTAATTCTTGGAGTTCTTCCTCATTAAGTAAATGGAAGAAATCTCTGATGATAGTATTGGAAATGAACTTACTGAGAACTGTGTATCTTTTTGGAAAGAGGCAAGTTCAATTTGAATTACATTTAGTCCTTTCTAAGCCCCTCCATTAAATATTAACTAGGGCACAATTGAACTTTGCCTTTTGCTTTTTCAAACCCTGTAGGAGTACAGAATGACAGGAAGAGAAGAGGAAGTACAGAGGAACAGCACAAATAAGTTCTCCTTAGAGACTTCAGTTGTTGGTTAGGTCTGTGTGGAACTGGCACGGGCTAAACCCTGAACCTAGGAAACAACTGGGGGATGAGACCCAGGGTTTATACAAACTGCCTCACAGGTGACAAAGGGTTGGGCTTCACGCTTCCCTTCCCTGTTCTGCTCTAGTTTCATCACGACTGAGAATAAACTCAAGAAGGCATTTCAGAGCCAAGGCCCAGGCAGTGTCATTAAGAACTTCAGAGGAAGTGGCAGGGGTGGAGGGATGGGAGAGAGAAAAAAAAAATAGCCCCGTCCAAAATATGTGATTCAAAATAAAAGAAGCAAAGCAAATTCTCAGGAGGTGGCCTTTTTATTTGTCTTTATTTATTTCACTTTAGTTTGTCAGTGAAATGAGATAAGAACATCTGTCTCCTGCTAAACAGGAGCGGTGTTCTTTCAGGTAGGAGTGATGGTGCTGGGAACGCATATCTGCAAACTTGCTTTAATCTATTTCTGGGGTAATGGACTTGCACAGCGGCCTCAAGTGCCGCCGTTAATAGCTTCTTGCTTCTTCCAGCAGAAATGCACTAGAGCTGTTTTCAGATGTATGTTCACTTTGAGGAAAAGGACAACAGAACCTTCTCTAAGAGAGAAAGGAAAAAGATCAAACCCTTTCTTTAATCTAGCAGAAAAGAAGAAAATACTGCAATGTTTGCTCCTACTGGTATGAACAGCACTGTTAAGGAAAAAGTTAGTTTCTCCATGACTAAAAAGCATTTAGAATGTAGAACCTGGGTTCTCTAATTCCCTGGTTACTTTAATACCATGAATTTTGGGCTCCTGGGGAAATGTGTAGAAATACTAGAGCCTATTCATTCATGAGCAACTAGCAAAGATGGAAGGGGTCTGTTTGGGCCTGAAAGAAAAAAAAAAAAAGAAATATGAAATCTTAATGTTTCATTTTAAAACCCTACATCAAAATCAGACTTCATAATACTGTTTTTATTTTTATTTTTAATTGGCAATATGGAGACATGGTAAAAACAAATTTTAATGGTGCAAGTAGGAATATATTGAAAAGTTATCTTTCTTCCAACTCTATTACCAGTGTTCTAGTTCCCATATCCTGAGGCAGTCTCTGATGTCAGCTTCTCATGTGTCCTTCTCCACTTATCAATCTGCTTGTTCTCACATGTGTGTGTATGTAGCATGTACATGTTCACATGACTCTTGATTCCATTATTTAACATAGTTGTATTGTATGCACATTCTCCTGACCCTTGGTTTTTCCATTTAAAAAGATGCCTTAGAGATAATTTCAGATCAGGATACAGAGAGCAGTTCTGTTCATTTTAACAATTGTATAGAAACCCATTGAGGAATGTGTCATAATTTATTTAACCAGTTTCCTACTGAGGTAAGTGTAGACCCTTTTGATTCATTTGCCGCTACAATGTGGGAATGAATATTTTTATGTATATATCTTAAGATGCAAAATTGTATTTAGTCAGTTTTCTTTCACTGTGACAAAATATCAGAAAAACAACTTAAAAGAGGAAATTTTTTTTTTTTTTTTTTTTTTTTTGCAGTGCTGGGGATCAAACCCAGGGACTTGTGCTTGCAACGCAGGCACCCTACCAATTGAGCTATTTCCCCAGCCCAGAAAGGATTATTTTGGTTCATAGTTTCAGTCTGTGATTGCTGGCTCCACTTTTTCTGGACCTGTGTTGGGGCAGTACATCATGGCAGAAGGGTGTGGTAGAGCCAAGCTGCTTACTATGACAGGAGAGGTGGGGAGCACAAGAGAGGAAGAGTCAAAGATCAAAATATATCTTAAAAGGCAAGCCACCAGTGACCCATCCCTACCAACTAGACTCCACTTTCTAAAATTTCCACCAGCTCCCAATAGCACCACCAGTTGGGGACCAAGCCTTCCACCCCTAAGTCTTTCTAGGGACATCCCAGATCCAAACTGAATCTTAAATTGATATAATATAAATTGACTCTCACATTTCTCCTTTTCTGGGGTTGCAAGTTTCTCCCAGGTTGACAGGATAAATTTTAGCAAACTTAATTGTGTTTTATTTTTGAAATAGAAACTCTAAGTTAGAGTGCAGTACTGATTTCTAGATATGTACTTTCTTGTGGTTTCATTTACCAACCTAACCAGGGAGGACAGAAGTTTGAGTTGTGTTTCCACACAGCCAATAGATCAGTTCTTGAGCAAATATGACCCTTTCAGCTACAATGGTAAGGTCACAAAAGTCACCTTAACAGCATGAAGAAATCAATTCCAACAACACTCTAGGAACCACCTCTGACTTAGGGCTTTTGGAATGCATAGAATTTCTGCCTTAGCATTGATAAGGTCATACATATGTATGCATAAGACCTCAGGGCTCCCTAGGGCTCTGGTTTTCAAGACTCTGAATAAAAAGAAACTGGAACATATTTGGAATGAGACTGAAAACGCTGGGAATGTTGGAGCTCTGTGCTCTTATTTTTAAAATAGCAAGCTTGTTTTAGGGATGGATAAACAGGAATCCAGTCATGCAGAGATGATGAGATCCTTATACCCATCATATGCAGGGCCATGCAAAGATACCTAGGTTGTTAGTAAAGGCTGCTTGGATAGAATAGCTGGAGGAGATTTGTTCTTTGGTTTGATGAAAGAGGAGAGAGGGAGGCAGGCAGTACCAAGGTGAAAAGTAGACTGACTAAGAATTGGGGGGAAGAAAAAAAATAACAGAATGAATCAAAAACTATTACCCTAGGTAAATGTATCATTACAAAAAACGGTATGCCTCTACTTCATGTACAAACAGAGAAACAAGATGTATCCCAATTGTTTACAATAAAAATGAATTAAAAAAAAAGAATTAGACCTATTGTTCAGTTCAAGCGTGGCATGGTTTTTAGTTAGGTCTGTCTCTGAAAACCCTAGGCAAACTTGGAAAAGAAAACACTTGTTCTATAGGATTGTCTTGGTTCAGACTTTCAGAAATATTAACAGAGTTGCGATTCCTCTCTTAGCTTTTGTCACCCAGTGTTGGTTTTATTCTCAGGCTCCAAATGGTGTCACCATTGTCTGCCAGCGGCTCCTGGCCGGAGTTTCCCAGGCTCAAAATTGGCAGATAGAAAAGTTTCTCTTCCCCTAAGTCTTAAAACAATAGTCCTGGATGGTCAAGGGTCTGGAGTCTAAGAGTTTTTAACAAACTGTTGGGGAAGTGGGTGTTTTGTGCCCCCAAATGCATAAATGTCCCAGCCTCTCACTAAGTATATGACTTTGGTTCATTTAATTTGTTTGTCTTGCTGTCCTCATTTATAAAACATAGTTTTAAGAAAATATGATTGAACTTGAATTAACTGTGTGACCTCCTCCTGTTCTAGAAATTGGTTCTAGACCAATTTCCTTCTTTCCCTCTTCCTTTGCTTCTTCATATTTGTTGCGTATTTACCCCTGAAAGGCATGCTCTTAGTTCCTATTCTTGACTGTTTGTATTTTAGTATTAGTGAGAAATAAATGTCTAAAAATGAAAATATATTATATGGATTCTAATAGAAAGAGCAGGAAGGGAAAAATTAAGTTATTTATGGTAATAACTTTTCATTACAGCTTGAAACTAGACTAGAGTTTGACAAGTCTATGGTGCCAACATTAATAGATTAGATGAATGGAGTAGAAGCATGAAACCAAATTACTGGAAATAAGGAAAGTGCCATGGCAAATTCACCCGGACTTACATACTGATTTACCAGGGTCATCTACGTTATTCATGTAGAACTTAAAAGAGTTGAGGACAATATGGAGATAAATCCAAAGGCATTAACCAAATAATTAAAGAGTGAATAAGCATGACTTCTGATCAAGTATCAAAGAACTGAATTAGAAAATAAGTGCTGATAGATAATAAGATAATCATTTTATATGAGATTGTCAAGGAAAAACAAAACAAAAAAAAAAATAACTAAACTGAGCTAAACTCTACCACTACCTACACCACTAGAAAAGGAGCATAGTAATTTGAAATTTGTAAAAGAATTTAGAAATCAGTTTAAAAAAGGTGATTGATTTTTTTTGGGGGGGCGGGTGGTAGTATCTAGAAACTTAGAAGTCTTCCCCGTGATGAACTGCACGTTCATACCTGAAGTCAGAGGAATGAATTGGAAGTCCTCCTAAAGCCCTAGAGTTCTCACATTCTAGTATTTTGTTTAACCTTAATGAGTGTTCTATGAAGTGACTCTACCCCAAATGAAAAATTGCTGTTACATAATACTTGATGCTGATTAGAAGAAAAATACAGTGGTCTAGGGAACTATTTTAAGACATACAAGGAGAATTCCATTTTTTATAAATTTGAAGGAAAATCAACACCCAGAATTATTTAAGAAAAACAAAATTTATATTCTCCCTGAGATAGTTCAAAAGGCATGTTGGAAATGACCCCCGCAAAGACAGGAACTTTTGGAGCAGGTGAGTAGTTAACTAGGGACCAAAGGTTCTAACTTAGTGCTTTTCTATAGTAGATTCTTAAGACAATCTATGTACTTCATCTTGGAGAGAGTTAATTAGAGTCTTATTTAGAAATGAAAGAGTGGCTTACTTTGCCCTTCAAAGTTTGCTCCAGGATCTTTGTGTTTCTATTAAAATGACTTTGGCATTAAATAGTGTCAAGAAGCTAAATAGTGTTCTTGAACTAACACAAAAAGGAAATAAAATATTTTGAAGAAAAGGAGACAGAAGGAGAGGTGGAAGAGAAGTCTTTCTCATTTAATGTTTACTTTTTATAGGAATGTAAATATTTGGCATTGTGATTCTCACACTGGAAACCCATGTCAGTTTACTGCAAAATGTGAATTTATTCTTGAAGTAAAACCTCACCATAAAAATTTCGAACACATCTGAGGAGGAATAATCCATGCTAGGCCCTGTGGAGAATACTCAAGATAGAGTCACCACCTTAAGGTGGTTTCTAGACTATTCGTTTAGACTGGCTCAAGCATAGAGTACTTAAATGTATGGAACTTCCGAGGAAAGAAAAATCTGTCGAGTTAAAGACGAGTGAAATTTGATATGGACCCTGAAATTTTCACTGGAAGATTAATTATCTGGCAAGAAATGATCGGAGTGGGCTCTAAGATGAAAGGAATCGTGTGGCTTAAGGGGTGGATGTAGGGGAACACCAGGGACAGTGGTGCATCAGTTCTGCAGCAACTGTATGTAGTGTATACAGTGAGTGTGCCTTACCAAGGATTTAACTTGTAGTAAGGGAGGTATAGTGAAAAGCTGTGCTCAAATTTCTGGTGCATCTTTGGAAAAAGGAGGAGACTGACCCATCAGGAAGAAGGAACAGGTCTGATACTGAGTCCTTCCTGCTGGGCTATTATGCTTCATTGCAGGAGAAAGGGACTGGTAGGACTGTGAGGAGATAAGGACAGGAGAGTATTTTCTGGGAGGATCAGGATTCTTATGTTTGAAGCTCAATCCAATCTTTGTTTAACTTTGTTCTTTTAATTTTTTTTTTTTTCTCTAGAGCAAACTCTTGGTCCCACCTCTCCTGAGCATCAGCTCCCAAACCTCTCCTATAAAATAGAGCAGTTTCATTTACATGATCTTTGCAAAGTCCTTTGACATGTGATCACCAGCTCTGAAATCAACTTACAAAGTAAATATCACTATCTTTATTTTATAACCAAGGAGAGTGGGGCTGACAGAATTTAAGTGATTGCCCCAAATAATATGGGCATGAAGGTCAGAGTTAGGTCTAAAAACTTGCCAGTGTGAGAGCCACCTTTGAAAGGGACTGTGCATCTCCAGGCAAAACTTCATATGGTAGAGCCCACACTGACATACGACTGCAACCACATGAAAGAGTCCAAGTAAGAACCACCTAGTCATGTTGTTTCTGAATTCCTGACAGAAAGAAAGAGCATGAGCTAATATAATGATTATTTTTGTTTTAAGTTAGATTATCTGGCCTAGCAATATCAACTAGGTCTCTTTCATCTATTAACCTGTCCATGTGGATTTGTACTCACCAAGGCTGATCTAATTATACCCTCTGCTGAGTGTCTCACCCAACATTAGAAGATCAACACTGACCCCTGGATAAAGGACCATTTTCCAGGGGAGTCAGCCAGTAGATTACACAGGACAATTTCCATAGTGGAAGGGAGAGAACTTTGTTTTTATTGGATTACACACTTACTTTGGACACCAAATTGTTTTCCTGGCCAAAACCCTCTGCTCATAGTCATAAGGCATATCTTATTCACTGTCCTGGTATGTAAATTTTCACTGTTGTTTAACAAATTACCACAAAGGTATCAACTTAAAACAGCATGCATTTATCTCATGACTCTTGTGGGTCAAGAGTAAGTATTACTTACCTTGGCTCTCTGCTGCCTCAGTAGCCTACAGTCCCAGTGTTGTCAGGCTATGTTCTCATTGGAAGCTTGGTAAGGGATGGATCTGCTTCCAGGCACATACAGTTTATTATTGGTTATCACCTGGAGAATACCTTCAACTCATAGAGGCTATCTGAAGTTTTTTGACATGTGGCTTCCTCCATAGGCAGTTCAATATATGACTTCTTACTTCTTCAAGCCAGCAAGAGAACCTCTCCCTCCAGTTGTTAAGATGGAATATGATCATGAGAGTGATATCCCATTACCTTTGCCTTTATTCTATTGACTAGAAGCAAGTCACATGTCATACCCCACTCATGGAGAGATTATATAGAGGTATCTACCATCAAGGTCATCTTAAGATGTGTTTCCCTTCACATGGTTTTCTACTAAACACCACTCTGACATGGGAATTCATATTACAGCAAATTAAGTGGGTAATGGGCTTAGGCTGATGAGCTTCATTGCATTGGCAAGGTTACCAGTTGCCTGGAAGCAGCTGATCTGATGGAACTGTGGGACCATCTTTTGAAGACTCAGTTACAGCACACAAACTGGTTGACAATAACTTGAGGGTCTGTAGAAAAGTTCTTCAGGTTGTTGTGAAGTCTCTAACTCAGCAAGATTTATGTGCTGTTTCTTCCAGAACAGTATACATGGATCTGGCAATGGGAGTGCTTCTCTCATTATTACTCCTAATGTTCCCTTAGTGCAAATTTTGCTTTCCATCCCCACATTCTTGGGCTTTACTGGTCTGTGAGTTTCAATTCCCAAAGGAGTTTTGGAAAAAGAAATTCTATGGGACACAACAATGGTTTTATTAGAATAGAAGTTGAAAATTCCACCTAGACATTTTGAGATCTTCATGTCACTGACTCAAGATGAAGTTATGCACAGGTTGGGCTGGTTAATCTTGACTCTGGAGAGGAAATTTGTTGCTACTCCATTATGGAGTAGAGATATACATCTGTAATGGAGTAGATTCACCTAGGGTATAGCTTAGTAGTTCCATGCCCTGTGATTTGAATCAGTGGAAAACTAGACAAGCAAACACAGGCAGGACAGTTAATAACCTCGACCTTTTAAAAATGGATGTTCGGTTCCTTCACTAGGGAAAGAACAAATAGCTAAATGCTTGCTGAGGCAAAAAATACTGAGAAGGTAGAGAAAGGTAATTATAAATATTTGGTATATCCACACAACTATTTATCAACTATTTATCAAAAAAGAGCTGTAACATCATGTAATTTTTTTTTGGTATTTTTATTATATATTTGTTGTGATAAACACACACACACACGCATGCACATTTGTCTCTTCTTTCCCATGCAACATACGATGTATTAATATTAGTTTTATTACTGTCCTCTTGCTGACATAAAAATTTCTCATAGACTTCATGACATAAACAACAGGATTTTATATTCTGTCATAATTTGGAGGTTGGAAGTCTGACAGTTTTACTGGCTGAAGTCTAGGTGTTGTCTGAAATCGAGGACTGGTTGCTTCTGGAGGCTCTGAGGGGAGAATCCTTTTTTTAATTCTGTCCAGCTTTTGTGGCTACCTGTGACCTAAAAGACATTTCTATAGATCCTCTATGCTTGTGGCTCCTTTGTCAATCTTCAGTGACTGCTTCTGTTACCCCATCACTTTCTCCACTGGTGTCCCTCTTGTAAGACTCTTGTGGTTGTACTAGACCCACCAAGATAATCTAGGGGAATTTCCCCATTTCAATATCTTTAATATAATTGCATCATCAAAAATCTCTTTTATCATATAGACTAGCATTCACAGGCTCCAGGGATTAAGATGGGGACATATTTGGGGAGGATGTTATTCAGCCTTCCACATTTGTTAAACCTAATTTATCAGTATTTAGGTTTCAGGATATAAACCAGGAATGCAACTCCAATAAACAAGGAATAAACATTACTCAAAGGTAAAAGGGGACTTTGTATCTTCTTTTGGGGAGAAGGTTGGCCTATTTTCAATTGTATAGGACATTAGAAAGATGATTTTGCAGTTGTTTTTCTTTGGAAGAGGAGGTAACTTAAAAGAGGTGAGTGTATGTGGATCTAAGTGTAAAGGATGCCAAGGTAGATTTTTTTATTGTGTCAGTCCCTATTTAAATTGGGACTAGATTTCCCAGAATCCTCTTTATATAGTTTAGAGTGTGCAGGTAAAAGACCTTTTGCATGAGATCTGGAAGGTGTGGGGATAAGAGAGGCTGTATTCCATTGTGCAAAGAAGTCAGCAGGGGGTGTGAGGCACTGCACTGAGGCCAATCTGATGGATGGTTCACCTGCTTGGTGTGGCACAGGAGTTTAGACTACTAGCTACCTCTGCAACTCCTTTTGGGCTTTTTGTATCTGCTTCTTTGGCTTCCTAGATAGGTTCTCCTTGAGGGCATTCTATTATAAAAGTTGAAGAACTGAAGGCTGTGAAGACCAGTCTGTCTAGTCCATTGTTGTAGGTCCCAGTTTAGCTTCACAGTCTCCAGCTTGTTTTTGTTTCTCACTCTGGTTACATGTCTTTGCTTCCTGACTGCCACAAGTGCATAAGGTCATATTTCTATGTCACATTTTAATATACTTATTGATATGCATATGTATTTGATTATTGCATATTAACTAGATATACCTTTTAGCATTTCAGTGTCTCTAATTGAATCCTGGCTCTGAGGAGAATTGCTTTTCTTCTTGCAGTTGTCTTGGTTCTATAGTTCCTTTAGTCACTAGACTGTGAGTGGACATCATGAAAGAGGGAATTTTAGCGTCTTTGTATGGTTTCTCTTTCTCCTTGTACTCTAGCCATCTTTCATGAGACAAGCATGCCCAGGTTGCTCCCATATCTTAAGCTCAGGTCCCCAAACAAAACACAAGTGGAGTGGACCTGAGCCCAAACCTCAGCCTGGAGTGCAAGTTCTACTAACCACCAACCTCAGGCCTCGTGTACACATCGTGTACAGATGTGTAACTACAAGAATAAATGAAGTACTTTTTTAGGATAGTGGTTTTTAATAGGAGATGAAGGGTGAATTTGTCCCCAGGGAACATTTGACAAGGTCAGAAAACATTTTTGGTTGTGACAGCAGAGCAGGGGTATATTAGTTTTCTATTGCTTCTGTAACAAATTAGCATAAACTTAGTGTCTGGATTCTCTGACAGCTATGGAGGCTAGGAGTCTACAATGATCTTAAGATGTTGAAATCCGTGCGTTGGCAGAGCTGCATTCCTCATGGAGGCTTTAAGGGAGAATCTGTTTCTTAACCTTTTCCAGCTTCCAGAGGCAGCCTGCATCCCTTGGCTTCTGGCCCCATCCTTCATCTCCCAAGTGCATCACTCTAACCTTTATCTCTGTTGTCACATCTCCTCTCATTGACTTGGACTGTTGCTACCTTCTTATGAGGACTTTAGTGATTGCATTGGTCTACCTGGATAATTCAAAATAATCTCTCCATCTCAAGATCCTTAATTAAACAATATCTGCCAAATATAACACATTTATATGTCCTGAAGATGCTTTTGGGAAACCATCTGTTTGTCCGAGGGTGTTCTATTGGCATCTATTGGGTAGAAGTTTGGTATTCTGCTAAACATCTTACCATGAAAATGACAGGTCCCACATCAAGGAATATGTGGCAAAAATGTCAATAATGTTGAGGTTGAGAAACCCTGATTTAGTGTGATTCATTACACAGCATCATTAAGATATTAATGGATAATAATATTTCCTTAAAATTCTCAAAAGTCTTGGTGAGTATTGTAGGAAAATCAGTCAAGTAAGAGTCAGATTTGTACTGAAAGTCAAGACATCACATATTAGTAAAAATTACATTATAATAATGATACATTGTAGGACTTGTAACATAGTTCAAAATATTCACTATTAGATCCTATAGATGTCTTTAACAAGACTTTTCCTACTTGAAATAGGCATGAATATATTTCACAATAAAAGTTAGCTACTTTTTTAAAATTAAGAAACCAATATATAATTAAAAATCAGTAATATATTTTACTAAAAGTGAAACTTCTTTCAAAAATTTAACCCTTATTCCCTTTCACTTGGCAATAGTAGATAGCTTTGATGATAATAAAAATACATTATTATGGAGAAGGAAAATATATTAATTGAGGAGAAATTAAACATATTAAGGTAGTGAATCCAAAAGAATATATGTATGTTCCAATACTGCATATAAAAGTAGAACATTTAAGGAAGGTGAGACTGCAGACTACAGTGTGGGGTCATAAGTGTGTGGGGGCCCAAAACACATACATAATTTAATCAAAGGTAGCACAAGGAATCCCTAGAGGGGAACTGATCAGGTTTCATTTCTAGGGTCTTTCATTATAGGGCACTTTCCTGTATCAATGACACTAGAATGAGAACAAAATCATGTAAACAAGTAAATATTAATCAAGGGCAAACCAACTGGTTCCATAATGAGCATCAACCTGGAGAATCTGGTTTGGGGAGCAGTTTAGAAAAGTTTGTGCAATTTTAAAAAGGGAAAAATTTATGTTGAATTTTAAATAAGATTATTTTCTGCCCACATGCTCAGGGACTTCTTGCATACCTGTGAACCCACTGACTTAGTTGTCTCTGATGAAGCAACCTAACCTAACACTAGCCACATGTTTCTGAAGCCTTGGTGCTCTGTGGAGGGTGCTTATGGGTGGTTTTTCAGTCTGCTTTAGAAGTTGCTGGGGCTTTACTGAATATACAGAATTTCAGACACCATTGTAAATTGTTAAAGTTCACAGAAGGAAGTTTATTTCAAAAGCCACATTTTTGGACATAAGGCAATATGCTTAGATACACTCCTCCTCCTCCCCCAGACCTGGTGAATGTACAGTAAAATATTAGCCTCTTGATGCAATCTTTTTCTAAATTGAGTTTATGTTCACAAAAGACCAGTATCCTTCTCTATCCATTTTTCTTTATTCAGCAAGCCCTAAATATCAGTATGGTCTGGAACCCTAAGGAGTGTTTTCTGCATACAATCATGCCTGAAACTCTGCTGTAGTTTAAGAATTAGTTTAATACTTCTATGGGATGACAGGCCAGTGATATGAAAATACTGAGTAGATGATCAACTCTTTGGATCGTTTACATTTGAAGATCACAAGAGACTCAGGATTGAACTAATTTTACTTTTGAGAGTCTGATGGAAACTTATTCAAATGAGAAAGAGTCCAAGCCTCATTACGCCAAGGCACTGAGAACTCCCCTGATTGAAATGAAGCAAAACTGGGAGGAAGTGTTTTGGACTTTGAATTTTTAACTCTAAAGAGCAAGAAAATTAAGTTTTGAAGTCAATTTCTTTGGATTTGATTTTTTTTTTTTCACTTAAACTTGCAAGGATATATAATCTCTGATCTTTTCTCTCTAGGAATGTCATAATAGCAATGGGTTTATATTCAATTTTGGTCATCTCTATGTGGTCACTTTATTGTTGAAGTATCTTCAGGTCGTCATTTAATCTCATTGCTGGGTCTATGATGTGCTGTATAGGGTAAAACTGGTGGATATAATTTCAAAACCAACAAAGAGAAGAGAATAAGTTTGATTTTCAGCAGTGGGCATAGAATAGAATTGATTAAATTAATGGCTTCCATTAATGGCAATTTCAGAATATACTGAAGTCAAATTTAAACCATCTACAATTTGCCCTGGAATAATACCCAAAAGAGCAGTGGCCTGTCTTTGGAGAGTGGTCTTATGAAAATGAGAACTAGACTTTGTCCTCATGGATTGCTCTTCTCCCTGGAAAGGGAATGAAGTCTTAGCCCTGATTGGCTGTAGGCTTAATATTTAAGCTCAATGGTTAAGAGAACAAAACCCTAATGAATGTTAGTAGTGAGCTCTTCTTCTTAACTCTTAATATTTTCTTCCGATATAAAGCAGGCAAAATAGTGTTATTTTTAGTATTTCTATTATTCTCATTTAACTATTTTTCCCTTACTCATTGTAGCCCAAGGCAACATGGGAGAGTTATTTGTATGGTTTAGATACAAGTTTTTGTCTGATATATGATTTTAAAGGGTTTTCCCCCAGTTTGTCTTTTCATTCTATTAACAGTATTATTCACAGAGCAAAACTTCTAATTTTGATAAACTCTAAAGTTTTTTCTTTGTGGTCACATTTTTGATATAGTGTCAATGGACTCTTTACCAAACCCTAGGTCATGAACTGTTTCCCAATTATTTTTTCTGAAAATTTTACAATTTTATGTTGTATATTTAGATCTACAATCAATTTTGAGTTAGTTTTTGTATAAGGTGAGAAGTTTAGATAAAAGCTCATTTTTAAAAAGTTGCACATTGATGTCTAGTTGTTTTAATGACATTTGTTAAGAAGATTATACTTTATCCAGTGGGATTTTTACATCTTTGTAAAAACTCAAATGGCAATATTTGTGTGAATATATTTCAGGACTTTACATTCTGTTAGATTGATTTGTATGATATCTAGTCACCAATATCACACTTTCTTGATAACAATATGTTTGGTGTTAAATTATTTCCCCCAACTTTTTTTCTTTCTCAAAATTGTTTTAGTTGTTCTAGTTTCTTTGCCCATCCAAATACATTTTAGAATTGGTTTGTTAATCTCCATAAAATGCTATTCTAAGATTTTGGTTAATACATATTGAATATATATATATATATATATATATATATATATATATGAATTTAAATATATTTGGAGAGAATTGATAAGGTTATGTTGACTCTTATAAATTTCAACAAGAAAATTGCAGTTTTTCTGTTTCAGTTGTCTTTTATCAGCAACGTTTTTATTAGATTTCAATATAGAGCTCCTGTATGAATTTTGTTAGATTTATAGCATTTAATTTTGGCACAACTATAAATGGATTGTTTTTAATTTATTTCCCTTTGTACATTGTTAGAATATATGATTGATCTTGGGTGCTGACTTTTTGTCCTGTGATCTCATTAAACTTAGTACTTTTAGGAGCATTTTTTTTTTTTTGTAGATTCTTTGGCAAGAAAAAATAGTATAGGCACAACAAATAGAAAACTTAATATGTAGAAATGATTGCAATATGTCAGTCTTAATATTAAATGTAAAGGAACATGATATCACTAAAAAACAGATTGCAAGACTATATTAAATCACAACTACATGCCTCTTCTAAGTGATGACTGAAAATATAAGATGTGGTAAGTTGAAAAGTGCCAACTCAGATAGTGTCAATGTGATAGTACTAAGAAGTGAGGCATTTAAGAGGTGATTGGGCCATGAAAGGAAAATATTCATGGACATTTTCACATATTTTTCTTCTAGTAAATATTTAAGCAACAACACCAAACTTTAAAGATAAAGAAAGGATAAAGAAATGAAACAGTTTCTGAGACTAAGAAAAGGAAGCAGGAAATACATCCCAACTCAGTTTATAAAGCCAGCTGAATCTTGATATTGATACCTGACAGGGATACTAAAGGAAAATTATAGGTCAATCTCACTCATAAACATAGATGCAAACCTTTTAATCAAAATGTTATCAAATAAAGTAATGCATAATGATAACATGTCACTATGCCAAGGCTATGTTGATCTGAATTTAGGAATACAAAGATGCTGTATCAAATGTGAAAATCTATCAATGTAATTCACAATGGTAACAAATAAAAAGAAAACTCATACAATCTAAACAGATGCAAAAAACATTTTAGAAAACTATATTAAATAGTTACTATCTATAGAGAAACATAGAAACAATGACTAAAAGGAAAATTTTTAAACTCTGATAAAAAAATAATTTTAAAAAATCTGGTAACTTTAATGACACTAATTCATCTGAGATCAAGGTCATGACAAGGAGGTCCTGTGGGGCTCCTTTCTTCCCATAGTATTTTGCAGATTAAAGCTAGTAGTGGCCAGTAATCCCAGTGGTTCCAGAGGCTGAGGCAGGAGGATGGCAAGTTCACAGACAGTCTCAGCAATTTAGTGAGTCCCTATTTCAAAATAAAAAATAAAAAATGGAGTGGGGATGTGACTCGGTGGTTGAACACCACTGGTCTTAATCCCTGGTACCACACACAAAAAAAACAAAATGAAAAACTAGTAGATTAAGACAGGAATACATAAATGAAAAATAGGATCAGAAAAAGTAAAAATAACTCTATTTACAAGTGATGTTTGCATTGTCACAGAAAATTCTGAATCCTCTTGTGACATCCCACGAGATATTTGTTGGAATATTGACTAAAATCGCATCAATATTTTAAACAAGTTTGGAAAAATAGCAGCAGTTTTACAACACTGAGTGTTACAACCCATGAAAATGCTTTCTCCCTTCACATATTTAGATCATATCTTATTAACTCTGTTAATTCTTGCTTTGCATATTTTGAGGGCATGATATTAGGTAAATATAAATATTTACTGGTAGATTAAATTTATCATCATTTTGAAATTTTCCTCTCTACCCCTAATACTTACTCCTAATAGTCTATATTAACTGTTACTGCTCTAGCTATATCAATTTTTTGTTTAGTTGGTATTTATATTTTTTCTTTTCAAAATTTCTGTAACTTATATTTAAATATCTTGTAATAGTACAAGATTATGTTTTTCTGTATTCATTCTGATCATACTTTTCTTACAATTGAAGCACTTAGACCATTTATATGTAATATAATTGCTGATATATTTGAGTTGAAATCTATCATTTTTTACAGTGCATCTATTTGCCTTGTTAGTCTATATTCCTAATTCTTTACTTTCTTTCTTTGCTTTCCTTTTTTTATTAGGGTATTTCTCCTGTATGTTAAAGCATAAAGTCTATACTATTTTAGAAATGTTTTGCTGTTAAACATTAGAGATTAATGTTTAAATTAATAATACTCTTACTCTTTTCTGGAATAACGTAAGGGCCTTGCAACACTTCAAGTTCATTTACAACCTAACTTACATTTCATTGAATCATGTGTTTTAGCTCTTTTTATATTTAAAGCTTTATACATTATTATGGTTGTTTTATAAACTTAATATTCATAGACAAATAACATATTGCCAATTGTTTTGGTTATCTTTCATTTCTTTTTTTCTGAACTTCCATCCAGAATCAATTTTCTTCTGCCTGTAAACACTCTGGGTTTTATTTCAGTGCAATGTGCTTGCAATATTCTCTTGGGTTTTGTTTGTTTGCAAATATATTTATTTTAGTGTTTTACTCACAGGACATTTTTGCTGGGTATAGAGTTCTTGGTTTGGAGCTGTGTTCTATAAGTAGGTTGAAGTTTCTTTTCCAGAGACCGATGGCTTCCTTCCATTGTTTCTAGTGAAGAGTTAACTGCCAATATTATTTTTACTTCTTTTCAGGGAATCTTCCTTTTATTTCTTTCTCATTTTTTTTTTTTTGCTGTAGTTTGTTGTGAAGTATATATCTATGTATGGATTTGCTTGATTTTATTCTGTTCTGAGTTTATAAGGCTTCTTGAAACTGTGTCTTCCTATCTTTTTAAATCTTGAACAGTTTCAGTCAATATATTCACAAATATTGTTTATTCCCATTCTTTTTCTTCCTGACACCTAATACTCCAGATGTACACATGTTAGAATCTTCTCACTGTGCTTTACATATCTCATATTCTCATTGATTTTATCCACCCTATTTTCCATTTATGATCCTAAGTATTTCTTACTGGATCATATTCTGATGAAGTTCTTGTACTTCTGTTTCATCCTTTTTCCGAAATGGCAGCTGCTTGTAGTCTCAATCTAGAATGAGAGAGTTTTGTCACTGCCCTAATTTTTGAGGGGCCAGAGACTCTATTCATGCCTTCCTGTTGGGGGCTGTGCCATGTGGGCTGCGCTGGGATGGTGCCTGGCAGCCAGCCGGAGGTTGCTTTGATCACATCGGCAATGAGGAGGTTAATTAACATAAGCGCACTCAGGTGATTTATCATTGGCCGTATTCAATTAAGTCCATGCACACAATGCGTGCACAGGTGTTCCCGGGTGCTCCTGCTTGGACCTGCTCGTTTTAAGCTTTGCCGTGATAGGGTGGCTGTCTCCTCGTCTGATCTCAACTGGCGTGGCCCCGCCCTCCGCCTCCTGGAGGGGATATAAGCGGGCAGTAGGAGGAGGGCAAGAAGAAGCAGCGGTAAAAAGCAGCAGCTAGCAAAGAGCAGAAGCGGCAGAGAGCAGAAGCAGCAGTAAGCAGAGGCAGCAGTAAGCAGAAGCAGCTAGTGGAGAGAAGAAGCAGCTAGAAGAAGCAGCTAGTCCTCAGCCTATAGATAGCACCTGGTTCACAGGATGCAGGATGCACCTGTAAGAAGAAGCAGCAGAACTCTGAGAAGAAGTAGATCTCTGATAAGCGTAAAAGCCTCTCTTTCTCTAAAAACTTCCTGATAAGCAAAGTCTCTCTTTCTATAAGCAAAGCCTATCTTTCTCTCAAAGTTTTTCTTCCTCTAAGCAAAGTTTCTCTTCCTCTAAGCAAAGTCTCTCTTCCTGATAAGCAAAGTTTCTCTTCCTTTAACCTTTAAGCAAAGCATCTCTTCTTCTCAAAGTCTCTTTTCCTCTATAAATTAGTGAATATAGGAAAAGTAGTTTATTCCCAGTCTGCCTCTGATAAATACCTGCACAATTGTTGCCACAGGCTGCGACACCTTCCTAATCTATCAGACCTGTCAAAAGCACTCTTATTGATATCCTCCAAAACAACTCAGAGGAAAAGTACATTAAATGCCTAGTTCCCTCAGTGATGGCCTAGCAATTGTTCAGACTTTTAGGAAACCTCAGGCAGACTTTTATGTTGTCAGATCTTCGGTTGTCTTCAATGGGAAGGAAATGGTCTACCATTACCTAACGCAAAAATGTCATTACATTGAAATTTTATGATATTCAAGATGAAGAGTGAATTACAAAATTTAGAGAAACAATAAGCCACACACACACAAAAAGAACACAAACCCGATTGATGATATCTTTTTAATAGCAAAATAGGATGTAGGAAGATAATTGTATAAAGTTTTTGAAGTATGAAAGATACTATAATTTTATGTCCACTTGAACATTAATGCAAATATGGGAGCATAATAATATTGGACTTACAAGGCCTCATAAAGCTTTCTAAACACATTTTCATTTTATATTTAATTTTGGATAAGATCACTGAATGAGAAAGATCAATGAAAGGAATAGTGATAGAGATAAATGATTTAAAAATTATTATATAACTTGGTAATATTTTTGTAGTCTTAAAAAATAGGTAGCCTAAAGAAGAACTGTATTCTTAATAACCTAAAATTAATGTTCACAGCAAAGGTAGATCAAAAAAATGAGAATGTGCTAAAGTACTTTTATTTTTAGAAGGTGGTATAGATATCAATTTAGATAAAATTTAAGTTATTTAAAAATAACAATGTGGCAATGATATAAGAAAATAATATACAAAATGATAAAAGAAAATAAATTAAAAATGTGTCCAAGCATATGTGTAATTGAAAAAATTATAAATATCCTAAACTTACTAATGAAAAAGATACAAAATGACCTATTGGATAACAAGCGAAATAGAAATATGAGTCCTTTTTAAGAGACACACTTAATTAAGCAAATGAGCATACAAAGATTGAAAGTAAAAAATATAGAAAATACATCTCAGGGGAATATTAAAAGAAACCTAAGATTGCTTTATTAATATCAGAAAATAAAATGCTAAAAATCAAACATTTATTGTTGGGTTTTTTTGTTTGCTTGTTTTTGGTTTTGGTACTGTAATTGAACACAGGGGGACTCAACCATTGAACCACATCCCCAGTCCTTTTTTGTATTTTATTTAGAGACAAGATCTTGCTGAGTTGCTTAGGGCCTTGCTAAGTTGAGGCTGACTTTGAACTTGTAATCCTCTTGCCTCAGCATCCCAAACTATTGGGATTACAGGCCTAAGTCATTGTGCCTGGCAGATCAAACATATATTAATAAGAAGCATAGAAAGAAACAACATATTTAATAAAGTTTTACCTCATAATATAGATATAGAAAGTTTAAATATATGTGCTCCTAGGGATATATGGTCACAATATATCAAAAATTAATTTTTTTGTCTCAAATGTGGACAGTCTAACACACCTTTTCCCTTTAATGGTTGATTGGAATCAACATTAAAAACAACATTGTGGGGAATAAAAAAACCAGAGTTAAATAGCATAACTCAAATGAACACATTCATAGAGTTCTGCATCCAACAATTAAAGACTACATATTTTTTTTCAAACAAGCATGAAACATTTGCAATAACTGACTGCGTACTAGGCCAAACAAAGCATTCATAGACTTCAAAGAATAGGTAATTTGTAGACCTAATCTTTATGGTCACATAGCAATTAAGTTTGAAGTTTTTGACATGAAAGTGAATGGATAATGACTACACATTTGAAAACTCAGCAATGCGCTAATAATACATGGACTAAGGAAAAGTATTTAAAGATGGAAATTTATAATGATAAAAAATTAAAGGATGTCGGGAACCATATAAACTAAAAGCTGTGAGAGCAAAAGTTGTACTTGCAGTATTAATAGAGGTGTTACCCGTGTTGTGTAAGAATTTGACAAGGAAAATGCTAAGTGCTCAGGTAAAGGACTTAAAGAAAACAGTAAACTCAAAGAAGGTAAAAGGAAACATTAAAATAATGAATGGGTACTAATTAAATCATATGTTAAAAGGTTAGCAAGGCAATAGTTTAGTTTACTAAAATAAAAAAGAAATAAGAAAGATCAACTGATAAGACTGATGAGAGAAACAGAAAAGACAGAAATAAGCAATATAATGAATGAAAAAAAGGTAAGATATTCAGCATGTACACTATGAACATTTGTATGGCAAAAATGTTGAAAAACAGTCAAAGGGATAAAGTAGAAAAAATACTTTACCATGAGTAACTAAAAAGAAGAAATGTTGAGAAATCCTACACCAATTGAAGAATTCGAAGACATAATTCACAAAAATTAAAAACATAACAAAACTGAAAACCACTAAGGTGTTTTATATGTGTTTAAAAAATTGTTTAGTTGTCAATGAACTGTTTTATTTTATTTATTTATATGTGGTGCTAAGGATCAAATCCAGGGACTTACACATGCCAGGCAAGCACTCTGCCACTGAGCAACAACTCCAGCCCCTTATATGTGTTTTGACATAAGGCAGTATGTGTTTTGACATAAGACATATGTGTTTTATGACATAAGGCAGTTCTTTCTAAAATTTAAAGAAAGATTTAATCACTATTTTAAGTATGCTGTTTTTCACAATAGAAAATATAAATAATTCCCAATACATTCTAAATAATCCAGATATCAAAACCAGATGGAGACATTTAGTAAAATGAATGTGACAAAGACCTATTTCACCCAGGAATGTAACTAAAAAATATTCTCAGGTTAGATTCAGAACTGAATAAAATAGATAACATACCATAACCAATATGGGTTGATTTTAGATATGAAACAAAGTTTAATATTTGAAAATTCAAAAATTTAATTTGATCCATTAAAATGTTAAAATACAACACTCAAAAGGCCATTCCAATGATTGATGAAAAAGTCTTTGTTACAATTCCAAACACAATCATACAACCTCTATTAAAATACAAAGAGAAGAAAAAGTATTAAAACTAATAAACATACCTATTTAAAAAATCCTGGAGAAAGCTGGAAGCATTCATATTGAAGTCATTAGTGTGACAAGCATGTTCACTTCACCACTTTTATTTAATATTGTATTAGTTTCTAGACAGCATAGTAAGAAAATAGAAATAGGAAGAATAATTATAGGAAAAGGCAAAACAAAACTATCATTATGTGCATATTTGTTTTACACAGGGGATCTAAAAACACGATCTTTAGAAACAATAGAAAAGTATAACAAGGTTTAGACACTGAGTATCCAAAAATCAGTTACATTTCTATAGAGCAACACCAATACTTGGAAAATATAATTGAAGAGGAAATATAATTTACCATACTGTCATTTAATGTCAACTCCCTAGAAATAAAGTGAACAAAATATATGTTAAACTCCACAGGAAAAAATCTTTAAAAATGTTATGCAGAGACTTAAAAAATATAAGTAAAATGAAGAAATATTCCATGTCAATCAATGGATTGATTTCCAATTCTAACTAGTATTGGAAAAATGTTAAATCTTCCCAAATTACTGTATAGTTTTACTTTCATCTCTAACCAAAATCCAAATAGAGTTGCTAATTCTAATATACATATTACATAAGAATGTACCAATAACTTCTGAAGAGGAACAGAAAGGGGATACTTGCCGTCAGAGCTTATTATGAAGCTATAGTAATTAAGATAGTGTGGCTTTAATACAAGGAGAGAAAAACTGACAAGTGGTGTAGAATACAGAGCTTAGAAAAAGACCCACATGTGGCCCATCTGGTCTAAAATAGAGGTGGCATGTCTGATCAGTGGAGAAAAAGAGCAGGAAAAAAAAATTATCTGTTGGTGAAAGATAAACTTGAATTCCCTGATTAAACATGTGTTAAAACAATACAAAGCTCTTAGTACATAATAAGTGTCTCAGGTATCAAGAACAAAATTTGAAAAGACTTCTTTATAAAAAAAAGTCCCCTGTAAGAAAACTGAAGAAATTTAAAAAGGGGGGAAAAAGCCTATGTTAAAATAAATAACTACACTAAAAATAACCGTAGAAAGGAAGTAGAAAAGACAAATTTAAACTGGGAGAAGATAGTTAGAATTCATACAATGAGTAAGGAATTCTTATCAGTAATATATAAAGAACTTCTAGAAATCAGTAAGGGAAACATACCAACTAAAAAATGAGCAGATATCATAAACCATTCCACAGAAAGTGCTCCATATACATAGGGATAGACATTCAATATTATTTGTGATCAAAAATTCACATTTAAACCATATAGATATCATTTGATTCCCAATGAAAATTGGGCAATTCCAAATATTGAAGACATGTGGCTCCAAGGATCTCTTTTCTACTGCTGGGAAATACTACTTTGGAAAATTGTTTGGCGTTATCTTCTGAAGTACAAATTTCTATAAACTATGGAACTGGAAGCAATGACATTCTTATGTATATAAGAATATAAATACATTTTACATGTACAAAGGCATATCTAAGAATGTCCTTGGCAATCTCTCAACAATTGCAAAATCTGGAAAAGTGTCTGTAAATGGAAGAGCAGATGAACGATTTGGTATTTACAAGGTAGACTGGTTGCACCGTGGTATTAAAAAGTGAACTTGTGTAGTGTTGTGTGTTTTTAACCCCACCTCTCCAGAGGCTGAGGTAGGAGGATCGCTTGAACCCAAGAGTTCAAGGCCAGCCTGGGCAACAGAGACTAAAACAAAATGAAAACAAAAATGAACTTCAATAACACATGATAATCTAGATAAGTGTTAGCAGTATAATATGAAGTGAGAAAAGTACTCTTTAAATAAAGCACTCCAAAGTACTCTTTAAATATATAAAAATAAAATATAAAAAGAGAGACACAATAAAATAAATTGATCAAAAGTAATAAAAGGGGATGACAAGGGAGGGATTCAGAGTAGGGCAGCATCACACAGAGGATGCCAATGCAGGCTTGAACATCACAGGAGTGGATGTAGGTAGTTAACTAGCATAGCCTATATGTGGGGTGTTCACTTTGAATTTAGTTTAAGTACAATGAATAAAACCTATCCAACTGCATGGAGCAACAATATCATGAATCAAGGGTGAAGACTGAGAATGTTTTGTATACCTGATGTCCCATGGTGAAAAGATGTCACACATAGAATCAATAAGTCATTCTTTATTCTACAGCAGAGATCAGTAAAATTGGTCTGTAAAAGGGCAGATAGTTAACATTTTCAGGTTTTGTGGACCATATAAAATCTCTGCCACATATTTTCTTTTTTTCTTAACTACCCTTTAAAAATGGAAATGGACATTCTTAGCTTGTGAGCCATGCAAAAAATAGGCTGCAGACCAGATTTAGTCCATGGGCGATAGTTTGCCTACTGCATTCCACAGCCCAGTTGCAATTATAATCTATATTTTACTAATAGTAAGATTAAATAACCTAAATCTTAAAATGTTGTTTCTTTTTAAAGATAAAATCTTAATCTGTCTTTGACTATTATGTCTTTTAAAGTACTTCTTATCATTGAATAAAAAAATCATTGTTTGCTTCTTTCTTTTGCTTTCATGGGATGACGCCCCCCCCCACACACACAGCTCACATGCAATAAATAGATCTTTGAAAAATTGTCCAGACAACTGAGTTTGAATTATTATGCCAAATAATAAAATTAATGCCAAATAATAAAAACAGATATGATTTTATTTTTAAAATAACTGTCTGAGTTTCTGCAGATGCCTTACTTCCTGTATCTTATTAAGTATGTTCATAAACTCCAAGCTTAGGAGGAATATGTCAAGTAAAGAAATAGTACCATTTCTTTTTTCTTATGTAGGTATCAATCTACTGGAAAATTTAAGGACATGCCACAACTCTTATATCATTAGTAATAATTGCCAGCTATCCAACCAGAAAAAAAATGTAGCCCTTAATGTTAGCGCAATTGAAATTCTGATCCAGGAGTAGCAAGCCCATTAGGAGACTGAGAAGCAATAAATTCTATTCAGGGACTTTTTCTGCATTTAAAATGACCCTCAGTGTTGACCCTGAAATTAAATCATGTTGAAAATTGATTGGGGAAAAAATCAGTTGGGATAGTTATATTTATTCATGATTTTATAGTTACTAAGAAATTAGAGATTGTTTCACTCAATACTGTATCTTTAAAATGATAAATCCACAGAAATATTTTGAGGCTAAGTAGAGAGGAAGCAAAGTAGGACTCAGGTGATGTGAGGTTCATCCTGGGTCAACCTGGCTTTCTATGCCTTGCATCTAATCCCCAGTCTCCCTCATCTCAGCAAAATTTGCTCTGAGGATCCTGGGAGGAAGCATGGCTTTTTCCAGTAGTTTGAGATTCCTAGTGAAATCACCTTAACAACTTGCTGTGAAAGTCTGTGGGGAGAGTGAGAGAGAAGCCGGTGGTCAAGGAGAGGTCAGGTGCCAGAATCCTTGCCCCCTGCTCCAGTTGTGGCCTCTAGGAGTAGGCAAAGATCTGTGGCAAAGATGAATTTTTAGAGGTTTAAGTTATTCATCAGAATCTAAAATCAGGGTCGTGTTTCAGGATACTAAAGAGCTCAAGTGGTTTGAAATTGGTATCTGAGAGGAAATTCTATAACGGTATATGTCGGAAGAGGGTCTTATTTGTTTTCATGTTATCTATGTATGTCTGAGATTATTAAGCTCTCAAAAATGTTTGTGGAAAGGAGAGATGGAGGAAGGAAAAGAAAAAAAGGAAGCGTGCTCCTTGCAAGTTTTCTTAAAATCCCTCAAGCTAATTAAAGAAAGGGAATTTAACATAAAGATCAGATTGAAGTGAAGTCTGTATTTGTCATCTGTGGTTACAAATCTGGAAATATATCTCTATAGGTCAGAGGACAGGAATGCATCCTGAATATGTGTGTAGCTGGTGATGTCAAACCTTTTTTAAAACGAACGTATACAATCTACAGTCTTAAGGGTCTGGTTACTATTTTGTGCTAATGTTATTTATCATGTAAGTGAGAATCATCACTGAAACTAAACTAGAAGGTGGTAGGTTCAAAAGAATATTTAAAATTCCCTTTGGAGTGCTGATATATCAAATAGTATCCAGATCTATATGCTAATAAATTGAAATTCAAAATGTCTTTAGAGTCTTCAACTGTCAGTTTTGCTGAAAATGGAGTTAAATCTGGCAACATATAATGTATCATTTCATGAGTTTTATTCCAAAAGGGTATTGTTAATAGAGCTATGTGTGTTATTTTGAAAAACTGTTAATAATTGAAATAATTATGAATGGGCTATATTATTACTTGACATTATTAAACTCAATGAGCAAAATGTTAATTAATGATGCTGGTAAATCCATAGGGAAATGTTGTGCACTTTTTTTTTAAGGTCTTATATACATGGGTCTCATGCCTATTGCAAAACATAACCAACACTGTCAAGGGTGTGGGCGCTAGAAATCTGTCAGTGGGAATGCAAATTGGTGTAGGCTTTATGGAAAGCAGTGTGGGGTTCCTAAAGCAATTCAAAGCAAAACTATGGCATGGTCCAGAAATCCCTTCTCCGGGTCTATAACCAAGGAAGATGAAAATGACCTACCTATAAAGATATCCACACTCTCATACTGTGGTGTTTTTGTTATTCACAAAATCCAAGATATAGAAACAACCTAGGTGTTCCTTGACAGTGAGATGTACCACATTTTTTTGTCCACTTGTCTCTCTCTATATATAAATTTTATATCATGTTAGTATATTACATGTTGTTATTATGTATGGAATGGAATATTATTTCGACTTAAAAGGAAGGAGATTCTTTTTCCACAGCATGAATGAAACTGGCAGACATTTTACTCGGCAAAATGAGTCAGGTACAAACAGAAAACTATTACATGATTAAACTCACATAAAGAATCTAAAAACAAATGAACAGGCAAACAAACAACAACCACAAACTCTAAACAATCAAATATATAGAGTTAGAGAATGAAACAGTGGTTAATTGAAATGAGGGCAGGGTGGAGAGGAAATAGGGAGACATAGGTGAAAGTATGCAAAGTAGCAGATATGTAGGATGAATCTGGAGATCTAATGAACAATATGACTATAGTTAATGAAGTTGCACTGTTTATTTTGTGAAATAAACAGATTTTAGTTGCTTTTGTCACAAAAAGGAACTATGCAAAATAATGTTAATTTATTTCACAATAACGATCATTTTATTGCCTATAAGTATTCAATAATTTTATTTTGTAAATCTCAAATATGCACAATAAAATTTATTAACAAAATGAAACAAATATCATTGTTCCTATGTTCATATTATCCTTAAATGGGCCTCCCTATTCATAGCAGAATACAAAGTATTTAAAAACTGCTAGAGGAACTGGGGTTGTAACTCAGTGGTAGAGTGCTTGCCTAGCATGTGTGAGGCACTGGGTTCAAGTCTCAGCACCACCATATAAATAAACGAATAAAATAAAGATCTACCAACATCTAAAAAATATTTAAAAAACCAAAACCAAAACAAAACAACAAAGAAACCCTGCTGGACATTTAGGATTTGATGTTTACCAGTCAAGGAAAAGTAAATTTGAGGTATGTAATAGAAGCCTATTCAGGTTTTGGTTCTTTTCAGGAAGTTTTATTTACATACTATGAATTATATAACATATTCAATTAAATCATTTTATTGGCTTTTAACCTTTTTCAAAAATGGATTTGATTGAATATTGGTCACCATGTTAACCATGTTCCATTTACATCTCTGTGGCTCTTTGTCACCATCTGTGGTACAGGGAAATGACTGACTTTAGAGGGTGGTTTATTTCAGAGCAGATAGATCAGCCTGGGGAAAGATCATAATCTCATAGGATGTGGTTCAAGGAATGAGGTGAGGCAGAGGAAGGTTGAGTGGACCATAAATACATACATTAATGCTATCTCCATTGTTGACCATAATATCCAACTGTATAATGAAATAAAATAATGAAATAGTTTAATATGAAAATGAATTAATAAAAATGAATGAATGAGAAGAAGAAAGATGTAGGTAAGTTGAGTTGACATTAGGCATTTGGCTAGGAAAACAAGATATGGTTTCTAAGGAATTCGATATTCTGTAAAAATAATATAAGCAATTAAAAAGCATCCTGATTCCAGCTGTTGAATTCAGTTTTCTGAAGCTCAGAATTTGTATATTCAAGGCCTGAAATGGGGAAGAAGGATGCTGGCAAGATTTAATCAGAGCTCCAGTATTTTAAAGACTCAATTATTTTTGCATATACTTGTAGAATTGAAGTGTAGTTATATAATGATAATATTCAGAAAAGTACATAACTCATAAATTTATAGTTTCATTAATTTTCTCAAATTTAAAAAATTACCTATATCAAAAAACCAGTAGTAGCAGCACTGCAGAAAGACCCTCAGATGCCTCTTTTAGTCACTATCCATCCTTCCAACTAGGGTCCCCACCACCGTGCCCTCTAACACCATATAGTATTTTTGCCTGTAGTTACAATGTTATAGAAATGACATCACACAATACATACTTTGTCTTCCTTTCTCTCTCTCTCTTTTTTTTCCTCCCTCTGGTTGTACATGATGTAGAGTCACACCATTCAGGTAATCATACATGCACATAGGGTAATGATGTTTGTCTCATTTCCCCATCTTTCTTTTCCCCCTGCCCACTTCCCTCCCCTCACTTTCCTCTACACAATCTAATGTTCCTCTATTCTTCCCTTACCACCCCCCATGTTATGTATCAGCATCCACTTATCAGAGAAAGCATTTGTCTTTTAGTGTTTTTGAGATTGGCTTATCTTGCTTAGCATGAAGAAATCTCCATACTGCTTTCCAGTACGGCTGCACTAATTTGCAACCCCACCAGCAATGTACAAGTGTTACCATTATTTCTTAAGTAATGCACTACTTTATTTTTATTTTTATTTTTTTACAGACTGCATTTTGATTCACTGTACACAAATGGGGTACATCATTTCATTTCTATGGTTGTGCATGATGTTGATTCATACCATTCGTGTAATCGTACATGTACATAGGATAATGCAGTGTGGAGAATCCTCAGAACACTTAGAATGGACCCACCTTTTGACTCAGTTATCCCACTTCTAGGTTTATACCCAAAGGACTTAAAATTAGCATACTACAGTAACACAGTCACATCAGTGTTTATAGCAGCTCAATTCACAATAGCTAGATTGTGGAACCAACCTGGATGCCCTTCAACAGGTGAATGGATAAAGAAATTGTGGTATATATACACAATGGAATATTATTCAGCCATAAAGAAGAATAATATTAAGGAATTTGCCAATAAATGGATGGAATTGGAGAATAACATGCTAAGTGAAATAAGCCAATTCCAAAAAACCAAAGGCCAAATGTTTTCCCTGATAAGTGGATGATGACATATAATGGGGGTGGGAGGTGGGAAGTGAGAGAAGAATGGAGGAACTTTAGATTCTGTAGAAGGAAATGAGAGGGAGGGGGGTATGGAAAATCATGAGTGTACTTTTTCCCCCACATCCTCACCAACACCTATTGTTGCTTGTATTCTTAATAATTGCCATTCTGATTAAAGTAAGATGAAATCTTAGGGTAGTTTTGATTGGCATTTCTCTAATTACTAGAGATGTTGAACTTTTTTATATATTGTTGGTCAATTGTATATCTTCTTCTGTGAAGTGTCTGCTCATTTACTTAGCCCAATTATTGATTGGGTTATTTGTATTTTTGGTGTTAAGTTTTTTGAGTTCTTTATAAATTCTGGAGATTAGTGCTATAGCTGAAGTGTGTGTGGTAAAGATTTTCTCCCACTCTGTAGGCTTTTTCTTCACATTATTGATCGTTTCCTTTGCTGAAAAAAAGTTTTTTAGTTTGAATCCATCCCATTTATTGATTCTTGATTTTATTTCTTGCGCTTTGGGAGTCTTGTTAAGGAAGTCTGGCACTAAGCTGACATGATGAAGATTTGGGCCTACTTTTTCTTCTGTTTGGTGCAGGGTCTCAGTCTAATTCCTAGGTCCTTGATTCATTTTGAGTTGAGTTTTGTGCAGGGTGAGAGATAGGGTTTTAGTTTCATTCTGCTGCATATGGGTTTCCAGTTTTCCCAGCACCATTTGTTGAACAGGCTATCTTTTCTCCATTGTATGTTTTTGGCACCTTTGTCTAGTATGAGATGACTGTATTTATGTGGGTTTGTTTTTGTGTCTTCTCTTCTGTACCATTGGTCTGCCTGCCTATTTTGGTGCCAATACCATGCCATTTTTGTTACTATTGCCCTGTAGTATAGTTTAAGGTCTGGTATTGTGATACCTCCTGCATGACTCTTCCTGCTAGGGATTACTTTGGCTATTCTGGGTCTCTTATTCTTCCAAATGAATTTCATGATTGCTTTCTCTATTTCTATGAGGTATATCATTGGGATTTTAATTGGAATTGCATTGAATCTATATAGTGCTTTTGGTAGTATGGCCACTTTGACAATATTAATCCTGCCTATCCAAGAACATGGGAGATCTTTCCATCTGTCTTCCTTTCTTGTTTTCATATTTGTGAGACTCAATCAATTTATTACAAGCTGTAGTTTATTCATTGTTATTGCTGGGTAGTATAATAAAAATAAAGGTTGATCTCTAAGATGTGGTGAATGTCTTGGTGGGGATCCAAGATTAGACACTCATGCTTTAAAACCAGTTACCAGATCAGGAGATACAGGGAGCTGAGGAATAGAAAATGGAACTTGATTTGAGAAACATTATGGAAATCTAGGAGAAAACACAAAGAAACTGCATCCTAAATCTCAAAATGGTTATAATGACACAGGCTACCAAAGGGAATTCTGATGTCCAGCTCCCTGATCTAATTTATCCTGTGATATATTAAGTAATCTTAACAGTTATATACAAATGGGAGCTCAGGAATGATATTTACCTGTTTGTAGACACAACACATATATTGCTAAATATATATATGTCCAAGACTTTCATGATAATATTCATAACAACACTATTTGAAAAAGTCAAAGAAGTGGAGACAACTCAAATACAATACACACACACACACACATACACACAGACACACACATGGTGTTACATACACATAATGGGTCAGTACACAGTCACAAGAATGAACAAGTTACAGCATGCAACGAATTCTGTGATACTAGTGTAATCAGTTTTACAAATGAGGCTCAGAGAGAGTAAATAATTTGTGCAAGGTTATAAATTGCAGAGATGGAAATTTTTTCTTTTGGTTTTGTATTTTTCAAAGTATTGTTTATTGATTTATAATTTATATCAAACAAAAACATCCCTTTTAAGTATTTAGCTTGATACTGACTTGACAAATGAAAACATTTGTACAACAGTAAGATATAAAACATATGTTACTCCAAAAATACCTTTGTGCCTCTTTGGAGTAAATCTTTCTCTGCCCCTAGTTCTTGGTGACAGTTAAGCTGTTATTTTTTTCTTCTTCTTCAAAGTTTTGACTTTCCTCAAATGCCCTATAAATGAAATAGTATAGTGTGCCTTTTGTGTCAGTTTCCTCCACTTAGCGTAATGTCTTTGAGACTCACTAATGTATTAGTAATTCATTTTAATTTTTTACAGTGTAATGTTCTATTTTATGGATTTTGATTATGCATTTACCATATGACAAATATGTGAATTGCTTTCAGTTTTTGGCTGGAACAATTCTGTATAATTTACATGCAGATTTTTTTATGGATATAAGTTTCTATTTATTTGGGGTAAATTCCTATGAGTAGAATTGGCTGAATCATTTGGTAAATGTAAAAGGAACTGGAAAACTTTTTTCAAACTGGCTGTGCCATTTTATATTCCCACCAGCCATTTAGGAGATTTTTCACCTACTTCAAATATTTGCGAGCACTTGGTATTGTCAGTCACTTCAGTTTTAACTTTTCCAATGGAATCTCACTGTTTTTAGTTTGAATTTCCCAAATGTTTAATGGTGCTGAACATCTTTGCATGGTCTTGTTTTCACTTCTTTTGTGAAGATTCTGTCCAAATCTTTTTCAACTGGATTGTTTGTTTTCTTTTGGGGAGGCTAACACTGTTTTTAAAACATATATTCTAGATATGTCTTCTATTAGTTAGATATGTCATAAACATTTTCTCCCAGTATATGACTTCTATTTTCATTTTCTTAACAGCATTGTTTGAAGAACAGAATATTGATGATGTCCAATTTATCCAATTTTCAATGATTCATGCTAAGAAATTTTGTTTAATTGAAGGTCAAAAGATTATTCTCCTGTATTTTCTCTTTAGAAGTTTTATACTGTTAGCTTTTATATGTGGGCTTATAATCCTTTTTTTTTTTTTTTTGTGGTGCTGGGGATCGAACCCAGGGCCTTATGCTTGCAAGGCAAGCACTCTACCGACTGAGCTTTCTCCCCAGCCCTATAATCCATTTTGAGGTGTTTTTCTTTTTTTGTATATGGTATGGTAAAAGGTAACTATCAGGGTTCTGCAGGGTGCCATCCATGACTAGAAAATAAAACCAGGCTTGGTTGAGCCATCAGACAGGAAATCTGGCTCTCAGGAATGGGCAGTCATGAGAGATTGTTTCAGAAGGCTTGAAGTATTTTTCTGTTAAGATTGGCTCACCACTGGAATTTGCGTGTCCTAGATGTGCCAATGACCCGCTAGAGTAAAATGGCCTCCTTAACTCCATTCTGTCCTGTTTCTCATGGAAGAAGCTCCTCCTGGTCCCCCTTTTACCTGAATGAATATAAATAAAGGAAAGGTGGGCTCTTTCATCTTTGTTAGAGCCAGATTTAAGTATGGCTCAATCTGTCATACCCCCTGATTCAAAAGATAATTGTTTCCTGTGATTTTTTTCCTATTAAATAAGTTTCTTAGTGATTAATTTACAGCCAGTCCATCCCTTTGACAGAAATCCTTGGACATGTGACGAGAGGGTTCATTGTTTTTGTATGAATTATGAATTACTATGAAGGTGTGAGTTCTTTCATAGCTCACTGAATACTGTCTCACATGCTACAGATATTTCTAAAAGTATCCAGTTTACTTTGGTCAAGAGTAGAACCTCATCTTACTCTGATCCTACCTTCTCATCATTCTACTTTCAGGTACCCTTAAAGTTACGATTCCATCAGGCAAAACCATTCTCTCCATGTGTCTCTGTTCCTCTAATTCTGGTCTCAGAAGAGAGGTCTTTGTTGTCCCCATATCTTTATCTTAAGCATTGACTTAGCACTTATTAATTTCTCATAATAGAGCAGAGACCAGTCTGTAAATTGTTAGGAAACTCAGAGTAACAATTACAAGTCCAAGCTTGTCCTAGGCATCTCAGAGAGCTAATTTCCTGTCTTATCCTGCTTGTCTCTATGTGACTGAGACAGTCACATAAATGTACAGTTACTTCCACATCCAGGAGTCCACACCATATTAACCCCATTCCCTGGAAAAGAAGCAAGTTTCCTATTATCTCTGTCTACATCTTTGTTCCACATACCCTCTTCAGAAATTTGAGAACATCTATTTTTTTTTAAGGTAATTACTCACTTGGCAGTGTTGTGGTTAGTTTCTAGCTTTATGAAGCAACCAGTAAGTCTTCATAAATACATTTCTTGAAATTTATTTTTTTAATATCATTCTCATACTATGAAAATGTTTTAAGGAGTTTTATTTTGAAATCAATAAATACCAAGAGAAATAGAAAATATTTTGTATACCTTAATCTTATATTTTACTCCCTACTGTTTTGTTGGCTTGAAGGGAGAGTAAAGTGAGTCTGAGATATTTAGGTGATGAGGAGCCTGTTCATTCTTCAAATTAAGGAATATGTGCTCTTCCCACAGAGTAGAAGAGCTGATGTTGCCTGTAGTAATTATGTACCCATTCTCCCCTCTCTGCTCTGTCCCTGGCAGAGAAGAGGCCCATTCACACATATAGCTCTTTTCTACATTTAGATTCACATATAATAAGGAGAACTTCCTTCATTGTAAGGAAAATTAGGGTGCAAATGTTACAGCCAGCTGTTAGCCATTTTATTGGCCTAAATTCTCTCATACTGGAAATGCGACATTTACAAAATTTAAAAAAGAGATAATAGATAAGAGACTTGTATCCTGATTTGGTAGCATAACTCATGGTTATTATACAGGCTTCAGCATTAGGAAACTCTTGGTTTTGATTTGTTTTAATCCTGGCACTTCCAGTTTCTAGTAGGGTAAGTTGAGTAACTTTAAGTAGTTGAATAACTGTAGTTGAATAACAGTGATTCTCACTTTTCTCAGTTGAGAGAATTTTAATAAAATAATGTGTGTCAAGTTGTTATACCAAGTGGTATATCAAGAGAGTGGTGGTAGAGGGGTCCATCCAGCTGCAGGTCATGGGGAGGGGAGGATATATCATCTGTAGAGAATTTAAAACAATAATAACTACTGTGTTAGCCAGCTTTTTCATCATTGTGATCAAAAAGCCTGACAAGAATAATTAGAAGAGGAAAAGTTTATTCTGATTCACAGTATCAGAGGTCTCAGTCCATAGACAGCCAATTTCATAGTTCTGGGTCAGAGGAGAAACAGAATATTATGGTGTAAGGATGTGGTAGAAGAAAGCAGCTCAGAACTTGGCAACAAGAAGAAAGCAGAGAGATCCACTCACCAGGGACAAAATATAAACCCAAAAGTCAAGCTCCTAGTGACCTACCTCCTTCAGTCACACCCCACCCGCCTACAGTTATTGCCTAGTTAATCTGTATCAGTGGATTCACTAATCCACTGATTAGGTTATACCTTTGAAATATAATCATTTCACCTGGGGAAATTCTTTGCATTGTTTCACACATGAGCTTTTGAGGGACACTTCATATCTAAACCATAACACCTACTAAGTCAGGTTATAGTTTGTTATCATTTATCATCAATTCTAAACAATTTCAGTAATAAAGTACTCTACTCTGGTGGATAATCCACTTCATCAATTCTACCTTTTTATGCCACTGAATAGTGAAAAGATACCAGTCCCTTTTAAAGGAGATATCAACACATACCTATGCTTTTGGAAGGTAGACTGAGATTGGATTAAGAGTCTCAACCCTGGTTCTTAGTTCTCTGAGAGTATGAAGAAATAAGTTTCTAAATCTTCTTGTTATGTGAAGACACAGATCACAGTTGTGGGTTAATTCCTGAGCATATCTCCTACAAAACCTCTGTAGAATAATTCAATTCTCAAAATAAATTTAATTCTAAGGGGGTAACAGAGGATTGATATTAGTCAAATTATATTTTGTATATATATAAATACATAACAAACCCCATTAATATGTACAACTCTAATGCACCAAAAAATGAAAAAAATAAATAAATTCAATTCTAAATTCTTTTTTATGGCCTCAGACTCAACAATCTTGCCCCAGCCTCCTGAATAGTTGGAAGTACAGGTACTTACCGCTGCACCTGGCTGAATTTTCTTTTGATAAAAGCAATCTGATGTCGATAATTATACTGATCCAAATCTTTCTTCTAAAGGAATAACATTGTTCATCTTCAACATTCTACTGAGGACAGAGGGATTTTTGTACCTCCTAAAAAAATAACCTAATTAGTTCAAAGGGAAGTGTTCACTATTAAGCAATTAAAATAAGTATTTGCTGAAGGTAACTTTGTGTCTTCCTTTCTGAATGTGATTCAAAGGTATAATTAGCTCGGAGAGGAAGCAATATGGTTATCACTCACAAGAGCTCTCACATTAATCTTTTATTAGATGAAATATTCTTTCTGTCCTTGCTTTTCACCCTGCAGATAAAATAGATTCAAATAGACCTTAATTCTTAACTTTTCTTTCTTTCAATTCCCTGGATTTGGGTGGGGATTGAATAGGGACTGATGATCATGGTCTGTTCTTATTTGAAGAGAAAGTTTAATTTTTTCATCAAATATATTGGCAAGTCAATTGTGTACACATGAATTATGCAGCTCAGCCCAAAGAAACACTCACCTGTTTAGCTGATTTGGGGGGTTGCATGTGCAATCAATCATATAAAGAGTAAAAATCTTGATATCAAATGACAAATAAAAAGTAATTTACTTTTTTTCTTTTTATTGCTCTAGTACTCTTCTCCCTGGAGGCAACTAATCATGGTGTTACCCTACACTGTGGTGAGATATTATCATGGTTTCTAAGTCTACGTAGCTGTCTGGTGGTTCATTTGAAGACACAGATGTTAGACTTTATTCTTTTTGAAAATAGCACAAGGAAAATGATTTAAAATCTCCTGTGTGCATTTGATGGCAAGTTTGTTGAGGACACAGCTATTTTGATAATCCCTATCGAAGTTATCAGAAATTAATTGTACTTTCAAACTCTCAACTATGGGGCCATTTGGCCAGTTACCAGTCTAATTCCTGGAAAGAAAAGGAAATCTCCAAATTTGATGCTAATCTCAAACTGTCAGTGATAACTTCTGCAGTCTCAATATACTGTCCCAGACTTAGGCATTTGAGAGCTACATACTGGAGCTGGGGTCTTGGCTCAGTGGTAGAGCGCTTGCCTAGCTTGTGTGAGGCACTGAATTTGTTTCTCAGCACCACACATAGATAAATAAAATAAAGTCCATTGACAACTAAAAATATATTTTAGAAAAAGGTCAACCATTTAAAAAAAAAAAGCTACATACCTTCTTTGGCTCTGGGAAGTTAGCTGAATGCTTCATAGTCTTCATGCTAAACCACACCACTGAGGAGTGACAATCAGGCAGGCGTCCCTCTTGTCAGATGATCTCACACATTTATTTCCAAGTGAAATTTGTTAGTACCTTTTCATCTTAATTTTACATTATTCTTTGTTTATAGAGCAAAGGTTTATTTTCATCTGTGGAATATTATAACATAGAGGACTTCAACATTTTATATTGAGAGTTTTTACTATAACTCCCAAATGTTATGGAACAAAGTAATTTTTAAATGCATGTATGGTTTAGATATGAGGCTCCCCCGCAAGCATATGTGTGAGACAATGCATGAATGTTTAGAGGTGAAATGTTGGGTTTTGAGAGTATTAACCCATTTATCCACTGGTAGGGATTAACTGGGTGGTAACTAGGCAGGTAGGGCATGGTTGCCTCGAGGAGGTGGGTCATTGGGGGTGTGTCTTGGGGGTTTGTATTTTGTCCTTGTTGAGCAGAGCTCTCTCTCTCTCTCTCTCTCTCTCTCTCTCTCTCTCTCTCTCTCTCTGCTTCCTGGTGGCCATGTTCTGAGCCACCTTCCTCCACCACACTCTTCTGCCTTGATGTTCTGCTTTACTGTGTGCCCCAAGGAATGGAGTTGGCTATCTATGGACTGAGACCTCTGAAACCATAAGCCCTCAAATATGCTTTTCCTTCTTAAAATTGTTCTTGTCAGGTCTTTAGGTCAGGGCAGTGAAAAAATTGACTAAAGCAATGCACAAACAGACCAAGCCCAATCAATGTAGGTGAAACAAAAGCCAAGTTTTCCATGTGTCTTCCTTTAAATTTCAATTTCTTTATTAACCAATTAAGTATATAAGCAACAAGAACAAAATAATTAGACTTTCAAATATTTATTTATATTATTTTAAGGAAAGGTAGAAGAGGTGTATCTAGTCATACAAGAAATGCCAGCATCTGAGAAGGAAAGCCTTAGTGTTTGTGCTTCTGGGTGTCAACCCTAGCTAGGTGAAGGGAAAACCCAGGACTGTTCACATTCTGATGGTACCATGCTGTGCAATCAGGAACTACCGAGGTTGTAAGAACAATTTACTCTAATTCGCTGGAATATTCTAATTCAACTGGAATACACATACATAGATATCAGATTATATTTTAAGGCATTAGGCATATAAGCAACCAGCATATTCCTGTAATTTTCTGTGATCTTATTTGGTTTTTCTAGGAAAAATGGACTTTGCTTTGTTTTCTCTTTGTTCTATCCAGATCAATTGGTCTACCAGGGTATATTCATTATCTCTTTCTGGTTAACAAATTACCATAAACTTAGCAGCTTAAAATATCTTACATGTACTCTCTCATGGGTTCTGTGGCCAGAAGCCTAGGCATGACTTATCTTAGCTTTCTGCTCAGTATCTTACAAAGCTGCCATCAATGTGATATTCAGAGCTGAGGTGCCATCTAGAAGCTCTACCAGAGGATATATTTACAAACTCATGTGGCAGGATTCATTTGCTTATGGGCAGTCAGACTGAGGGTCTCAGTTTCAAGCTGGCTGTCAGATGGTGGGTTGCCACAGTTCCTTGCCATACAATAACTTGCTTCATCAAGACTTACAAGGTGAGAAAGTTAATAGATATATTATGCTAGTAAGATGGAAGCTACCATCTCATATAACCTAATCATAGAGGAAATACCCCTTTGATGCTGTATTCTCCTTGTTAAAAACAAGTTGCTATGGAACTCATATACTAGTGCAATATATAAGTGACATAATACTACACATGGTAAGGTAGTAAACCAATAGATAATCAACATAGTTGTAGAGATTTATAAGGAGTATGAAGGTAAGACAGGTAACGTGATAGATGTGACAATGCCATTTTCCATCTCAATAAGGTTCTTTGTTTTCAGAAAAGTTGAAATTGGAGCAGATGTGAACATCTGGTAGTAGGGAATTTGAGGCAGGGGAAGAGCAAGCATGAAGATCCTGGGATGGCAATTAGCTTGGTGTGGTTTAGAAATAGCATGAGGCTGGTGTGGGTGGAAGGGATTGAGTGAGGATGAGACGAAAGAAATAGAACTGTGCAAGCCTCAGGCCATGAGGGACCCAGTGGGCATGGAAAGAAGTTTAAATTTGTTCCAGTTGTAACGGGGATGCACTGGACTATTTTGTATTAGAGAATGTACTAATTTAGAGTAATTCTAACTACTCTCACAAACGAAAGTATATAGTGGCATCAAAAGCAATACAAGATTATTTTTCATTTATGCAAAGCTCAGAACATATATTCCTGATCAGTGGGTAACTTTCCTTTGGAGAGTGATTCAGAGACAGCCTTATTCCATCTGGAGGCAAACCACAGGCTTGCTGCATCAAGCCAGCTGAAGGAATCATACATGGGAGAGTCTGTGGGCTAGATTCGGTAGTACCAAATATCACTGCTTTCATATTTCCTTGAGTTGTACAACTACATCTAATTGCAAGAAAAATTGCAATTGTTTTGTCTACTCGTGAAAGCAGGAAGAAAAGATAAATTGTTGATCAACTAGTTCCTCTCTGATATGAAATGAAGTATTTTTGAAAAACTCATGGTAACTTTCATGGGGACAACAGAGTATGGAAAGTAAAAGTAGAAACTGTAAGTCCAGTTATGTGACAAAAGCACATATAGGCAGAACATGATGACCCTTGGGACTAGGGAGATAAAAGTGGAGATGGTGAGAAGGTGACTCATGTATTTTCAAGACAGTCAGGAGGAGTTGCTGTGAATTCCATACTGAATGATAATTGAAGATAAAGATCAAAAACTTCAATTTGAGCAAATAGAGGACACATAGTGGCAATTCCTTAAGTGAGGAACACAGAGAGAGTTTTGTGGTACACCTGTGGGAAATTAAGAATTCTCTTTTTAAACTTTGTTCAAGACATTTAAATAAAGCATTGATAGTTACAGAAAGGAGTCTGGAACTCAAAGAAGGAAGTTCTGGTGATATGCACATGGAGATCATTGACACATTTCAAAACATTTAAAGTTATTGAATCACATGGGATTAGTTTGATAGGTAGTAAGCATTTTAGGACTAAGGTGCGAGACACCTTACATAAAATTTGAGAGAAGTCTCCTCAGATATCCAGCAAATAGAGAAGAATGAATACGAGCATGATGCTCTTAAAGCATGTTCTTTCAAGAAGGAAAATGTGCCCTCTATATCAAATAATATTACATCGAGAGGACCAGAAAAATCAAGGTAGAAGTGATTGTTGGATTTGGCAATATGCAGTGTTCTGACCATGAGTAAAGCAATTTCATATACTTGTTGGGATCAAATAATTAAAGAGAAAAATGGAGGTAAGGAAATCGAGACAATAAATATCCATAATTCTTTCAGTAACTCTTGCTGTAAAAGGAGCAGCTAATAAAAAGTATAAAGGAGAGGTTTTAACAATGGGAAATATTATGTCCCATTTGTGTGTTATTAGAAATGGTCTTATAAAGAGGTGGGGGTGATAAATGAAGAAGGGAGAGGAAATACATTTCTTGAGTGAAAGGGAGTGAGACCTAGTATATATTTTGAAGAACTGACTTGAAAAGGAATAAACAGGTCAATAATTAAAATAGGAGTAAACAGAATTGATGAGTACAGATCTCTATTTGTTCATAGATACAGTGTTGGGAAAGGAAGTTGTTTACTTCTAGTTAGGTTTTTAATACTGTTCATGTTTCTTTATTATTTTGAAAATAAAATTTAAAATTCATTCATTTTTGAGATAGGTTATCATTATGGTGCCAGGCTGACCTGGAGCTCCTGGGCTCAAGCTGCCTCCTCTAATACCTTTCTCTCCCTCCTGGAACTAAAATGACCAAAGTTCTTGAAAAGGTGTCTGTATCTATTTTCTTCACTTCTTTATGTCAACTCACACTGGAACCTACTTTATTCTTCATTCTCTCCATCATACTCACCTCCAGAATGACTCATTTAAGTCAGCATCTTCAAGTTCAATAGACATGATTTAGTCTTCGTTTTATTTGAGCCCCCAACATGGACCTGGTTGGTGACTTCTTCCTATAAAGCTCTCTTCCTTTGGAAACTGCATCTGCTCTGGGATTCTTCCATTCCATCCTCCATCCTGAATTCAGAGTGATCTTACAAAAGAAGAACTTACTGTCTCATCCAATCCTGTCTTCCACATGTAGACACTTAAAAATCTACCAATGACTTCTTGTCCCATTTCTATTTAGATAGCGACCAGTTAACCAGCTCAACCAACAATGCTTTGTGGGATTGTCTTTGCCAACTTCCCTGCTCTCGTAATTGAACTCTCTTCCTATCATTTTGTAGTCTCAAATGTGTTCCTCATCCATGTCTTGAGGGCTCCTAACATAGGATCCTCCCTCCTCTTACTTCTCATCTCTGTCTCAGCAATGACTACTCACTCTTCTCAAAGTATGACTTTTTCTGGGACTCCTTCCCTGATCTCCCACTCTGATTTATGTTTGTGTTTTGTCTGCTCCCTCAAGTGATATTCCTTATGATCATTTAGCATGATGATTTTATTGATTGCATTTCTTACCACCAAGAATTCAGGACGCTGTGTTTTGCTCACTACTTAATTTCCAGTTTTTAATGCACTACCTGCCTTATATCAGAAATTTGAAATTCTTTTGGCTAAATGCCTACAATAATGCTTTAATAATAATGTTTTAAAATGTAGCCAAATCTTCCAATTGTGACTTTTAGATTGGTTTTCTTATTGCATGTCATCTGACACTAACAAAAGGCACCCTTGGTTGTTAGTGTCTATAGGTGAGCAACAAATTTTCTTGGTGACCTAAACATAACCCTGGAAGTAATTATTTACTCTCTTAAATTTGACTTTAATTCTTAAGTGATATGATCAGGACCTTAAAAGAATGAGCCAGGGACAGTGGTAATACCAGCAGCTCATGAGTCCAGTTTGGGATGTGGCTCAGTAGTTAAACACCCCTGAGTTTAAACTCTAGTACCAAAAATATAAAATAAAATAAACAAAATGAACAAAATAAAACAAAACAAAATAAAATAAAATAATAGGGCATCAATAAAGCTGAGCACAATGTTAATGATCTTATCTTAAGGCAGACCTGCTGTTCTCACCCACTAACTACTTGGCCGTCCTTTTTTCATCCATGTTCCACACAGATAGAGCTTAGTGGCAATAAGAACTTCAAGCTGTGATGACTCTAGTCAGTATATGCAAATATACTCTCTCTTCCTTATGTCTTCCATGTGTATACATAATCCTCAAGATCTAAAAACTCAGGCAGGCACAAATGAGAAAAATTCATAAAAAACAATTATGGTACTGCATCAGACCAATACGTATACAAACACATGCACACACACACACACACACAAACTTAAACATTTTGGATCTGCTACTTAAGCCATTTTAAAGATACAGTTTAATAGCTTAAATTACTCTTCCTTGAAACTGGTAGTGTGCCACTTTTGTTTAGCAATGAGTCCCTGGTATTCAGCACAGTACCAGGAACATAGTAGGTGCTCCTTAAATATTTATTTAATAAATGAAATATATACTTTACTATGCCACAGGATCTGAGATAAGGCCTTTATAGGGTATACTTTAAATATTGTCAACAACTCTATTGTCATTAATGTGCCTCTTACAGATTCCTTCTCTCTCAGCTCCAAATTTAACCTTCATATCCACTCTGTGAAAATGGGTCTGGGCACTTCAGATATTTTTCTTTTGCTGGCTGGTATAGGTTTGTCTATTCAGAGCTCTAAGAAAGCATTGCAGAAGGAAGGGTTTTCCTTCCTGATTCTGATGTGATCGCCAGGCAGGCTCCTGAAGCAAGTTCGACTGCTCTAGCACCCAGTGGCAAGCAGTGTTCCCTACTTCTCCCCTACGTGTGACTTCACAATGATCTTCAGCGAGACAGCACCTAGGAAATAGCTTTCCTTGGAACCCTGGAAGACAGACTCTTGGTAAGTTGCAGCAGGTAGATTTTCAGCAGATCCACCTAGAGAGGGACCACAACTGCTTTCCAGTGACCCAAGGTTGTACCCTCTCTAATGAGATCTGGATCCCAGCCCTGGGCTGCTGCTTCTGTTAAGTGTTCAATCTCAGTCTAAAGGCTGCCTTATATCTGCTATTCCCATGTTCTTTAGAGTTCTTATGTCTTTTTTTACTAGCCAACTCCACCTTACTCCAGTCTTCCACTACAGCAGATTTTTTATTTAAATTTTTTCCTTTTCAAGTTATTATTTAATTGCTCTCTTTTGAGTGGATCCTGATAGAATTTCCTTTATTTTACAAATAAAACTTATGTGAAGAAACATTATAAATTTGTGAAAGTTCCTGCAACTAGCAAGCAAAAACTAAGAATCTGGATCCAAGCAGTGTGATTTTAGAGCCTATGCACCTAACTACCACTTGCAAATATAATAAATATATTTTATTCCATAAACTTGCCAATGCTGTGATATAAAGTGCCTTTTATGTTTGCTCCACATTTGGGGATTGACACAAATGGTTGTGTAAATATACTACAACCCTATGATTCCATAACTTCCCATCACGTATCATATTCTGTATTGCTTTATTCACTGTGTTTTTAAAATCTTTTCAATAGAAACAAGAGACATAATTTTAGTCTTTCCTTGGATATTAAGTATTCCCAATCATGTTCATTTTCTCCACATAAGTCAACTCTAGTTTTTCATGTGAATACACGTTTTGTGGGAAGTGCATGTGTTACCCAGTTAGGCAGGTTGCATGTGGTTTTTGAGTGTTTCTTCAAACCATACTTGAAACCAACCATATAATCAATTACCAATGGTAAAATATTGGAACATAGACAATGTCTAGGTGTGCATTTTTGAAACTTTATTATAATTCTGCATATAGCATAAATTAAAAAGCTAAAAATCTAAAGAAATCAGAATGAAAGTACTAAAGGGTGAAAACTGTGATTGGTTTGAGGTAATGATGGTAGATGAGGAGAGAGGGAAAGAGTGTAAGAGGAGAACCCCTCCATGTTAGGAATGGATAGTCATATTTAGTTTCTCCAAAGACTGAAAAAAAGTTAAATAGTCAAGTCAATGATCTCTCCCACCCTCCAAAATTATAAAAAATAAAAACATAATCAATAGTTTCTGTCCTATAATTTGGATGTTTTTTTCCATCAAAATCAAGAAAAATTTCTTCTTTGAAGACAGGCGATTGAATTCTGGATGTCACCTTAGGAATGTGTGAATAAGTAAGTGCTGTCCTCACCTCACAGTCAGGAAAATAGCATCATCTATGGTGTAACTTGGCTCTGCTACTCAGTATTGGTACCATCATTACATCTCCAAAGTGACAGCTTTACTTTTCTGAAAAGAATTTAATTGATTAAAAAAACCTGCTGCTTGTTTTGCTTGTCTTTTTCTTTCTCTCAGAGGGAAAGAATGACAGTCAAAGAGGGAGTGTGCAGGGAGACCTTCTGAGAGACCTGTGCGGTGGACCTCTCCTATGACCTTTGGCCCAGTCTTTTCATTCCTCACCACAGAGATTCTACAAAAACTGTCTGGAAGCTTATGTGAAGCAGAACTGGGTTCCTGTGGTTAGCTACACATACGCTCAGAAACCAGAATCCATGGTAAGCCGATCATTTTGTTTGTAATAATATCAAGTATAATGCTGCAGATCTCTTTTTTATTGTGTATCCATGTGCATATTCCAAGCATATGTTTACATATTGTATAAAGCACGTGTTATGCACTAGTTTATGCTCTCATAAACAAAATGACTGTTTGCTGTGCTACTTCAATCATGGGTCACCTGTATTTTGATTATTGTGATTTTTTTTTCTTAACTATGCCCAAAGGATATTACTTTAATCCATTTTGCCAAGAAAAAACCCATGTTAGCAATGTGAGGGTTTTTCCCCCCCTATTTTGTCTTCTTTCAGTTAATTTTAACTTCATTATTAAGATGAATTGTAATGATGTTTAAAACCCCAGAGGCAAACTGGCTTCATTTGATTTCTTCTGGTAGATGAAAAGGAAAAAAAAAAACAAAAACTGTTAGCAGTTCCAATCTTCTGTGAAATGTGCCCTGTGCTTTGTGCTTACATTTTTAATGTGCCTTTCAAAATAGAATTGATTTCGTTCTTTCTTTTAAAATATAAAGCAATAAATATTTTATAAGGGAAAGGATAGTTTTTTTTTTTTTTTCTTTTTGGGATATGAGCAACTGACACAGTAAAAACAATCTCACTATACTAAGCAGTTGAAAGCAAAACAATGCTACGTAAAATCAGTTGGAATTTGCAAAGAAAGTTACCTAAAGATGCGACTTGTTTGACATGTGTTCTCTGGGGAAGAGAATTCTGTCCTGATAATTCACAAGGTCTGTCCTCTGCTCAGGCTATTTGACCTCCTAAACAAACAGAAAGAATGTAAATAATGAATACTATCTGGAATTCACTCAAAGGAAAATATGTAGATTTGTGGTAGAATTTCAGGCATGCTTATGAAATAAATGATACATTTTCATGAATCATATGACTTCTTATAATATAAACTTCATTTCATAGAAAGAAGATATTCATTTTTTTGTTAAGCTCCCTGTTCAGAACTTGGGGTCCAGTTCAACTATATATTAGTTTTTACACTACCCTTTACCATTCATTTATGTTACAAACATTAATTGAGTACCTTTTCTGTGCCTTCTGCTGTGCTGTGAAAGATAAAAAAGGTGAATTAATCTGGGCACAGTGGCACATGCCTGTAATCCTAGCGTCTCGGGAAGCTGAGGCAGGAGGATTGAGAGTTCAAAACCAGCCTTAGCAAAAGTGAGGCGCTAAGCAACTCAGTGAGACCTGTCTCCAGACAAAATCCAAAAATAGGGCTGGGGATGTGGTTTAATGGTTGAGTGCCCCTGAGTTCAATCCCTGGTACCCCACCTCCCCACAAAAAAGGGTGAATTAAACACAGATCTTGTCCTCAAGGAACTTCAAGTCTAATGGAAGAAACTGACAAGTGCATATTTATGTTCGTGGAAGACAAAAACAAAAGTAATTGCTGTGTGAAAAGTGGGTAAAAAAATTGCAGGGGAACTCGGGACTGCTTTTTTGCAGATGGCAGGGAGTACATAATGGAGCAGCTTTGGGTGTGGAAGTTGTTTTTTGTGAGAGCTGAATCTCACTGATTTTTAGTAAACAGAGGCATTTGCAATTGCTGCTGCTTCTCCATCTTTTCTTTCTTGTTAGGGCAGTGGCTTCTGTGAACTAAAGGGTCCCTTACAACCCTGTTGGTAACAACCCTAAACTCCCTTGCCAGCCTAATTATTAGCAAATTGCTCTTGCTAGATCAATGGGCACACTTTCAAGTCTAATAAGAATTTTAAAAAACTGTTCAAAGCTGAGATACTTCTAGTCCTGCAGAGAGATTGATTTCTTTTATGAGGCTCTGAATTACCTTAACAAACTTACTTTAAATTCCAGCTAACATTTTATGTTTGATACCATGAGGAAGGAAGGTTTTCTTATATAGTCCTCTTTCTCCAGTTAATTTTTCATCATTTCTCTGGGTAAATGTACTTCCTGATTCAAAGAGCTTTTGCTATGTTCAAGTTCAAGTTGGATGTTTAAAGCAATAAATATTTATCATTATTATTACTTCTCGTTCATGTGTTTGGGTGCTCAGCTGGGAATTATGTGATCTCTCAATGTGGTTCTTCATTATTTGGTGACTGTAGGAGCCCCAAGAGCAAGCAAGAGAGGACAGGTTCCAACGCACACTTCTGAAGTCTTTTGAAATGTGTTGCTAATGTCCCCTTGACCAAAATAAGACACAGACCTAACTCCATTTGAAAAGTTAAAGAAAAAAAAGATTATACACTTTGATGGGAAAGGTGGCAGTCACATTGCTAAAGGTCATTCATACAAGGAGGTGTGAACAAACATGAGGTTACTACTTCAAAACCAGTGTATATACACAATAGAGTTTTATTCATCCATAAAGAAAAGTTAAATTATGGCATTTTCAGAAACTACACTTTATTTGATGATGACTTCATCTCTTACAGGTCAGCAAGAGGTAGATTCATAAGATAATGATGTTTGGGAGTGGATACTCTATGGAAGACATTAAAGGATCCAAGTATGGATGGACTTCCCCAGATCTCTCTGCTATTACAAGTTTTATCATCTTATAACTCTTTACTCTTGAAAGTTCTGACAACTACACTAGACTAGATGTTGACAGAGGCATTCATGACCAAAACAGAGGTTCTAAAACAAGTGAAGCTTGTCAAAGAAAAATATTACATTAATCAAGATGAGCAGACAGAAGTTGATTTTATCATAATATCATTGCCAGCAATAGCGGGGAGCAGAGACCAAGTTTGGATACTCAGCTTTAGTGAAACAAAAGTCAGAGGGTAAGTCCTGGGATGAGCAAGTGGAAAAGTGCCATAGGACACTGGAGAGGAGGTTGATTCATGGCATTTGTCCAGAACATTTAGTTGTGAGTTTGTAATAAACATATATATATACACACACACACACACACACACACATATATATGTATATTTGTATGTGTGTATGTGTGTGTGTGTATGTAATTAAAGCACTTGTGTTTGCCACTTGGCACCCACTAAAATTAAACTCCTACCTTTCCACTGAAACCAAGAGATAAGATGCTGTCTCCTTTCATGTTTACATATCCAGGAAATGATTCCCAGGTCATTGAGAAACACATTTCCTGGGTTGTAAAATTGGCAAGAGGCTGAGAGAAGATTTACATACATTTCAAGGAGGCAGAGAAAAAAATGTACAAGTACAAATTTTCTAAATAAAAGGAAGGTTAGGAGCTTGGAGCCAGGAAGATGTCTGTGTAAAGTTTAGTTGAAACTGAGGAAAAATTTAAGATCAGCTTGGTCAAACTGTCCAGGAGCAAAGCAATGTATTTTGTATCTCTGCATAGGGATACCAGAAATAAATATCCTCCTCACACAATGGCTTTCTGGAAAAGTATAACATTGTAACCAACTTAACATTTTAATCACTATTTGACATAATTTAAAATATTGCTAAGGAAAATTTCTGCTTATATATTTAATTTTTTTCCTAACCCATAGTCAATATTGTCTCTCTCTCTCTCTCTCTCTCTCTCTCTCTCTCTCTCTCTCTCTCTGTCAGTGTCTTTCACCCTAGTATTCCTCTGGGTCTTCCATACAGGGTTCTGACATGATCATATGTATACGAAGGGTATAACTTAGTGACATCTCCATCAAAGACAAGGTAGCTGACATGTAGTCTACAGAACAAGAAAATGGGCCTTAGAAAATTAAATGATTTGCCCAGAGCTGTAGGAATCAGTACAACAAAGATGACCTTTGAGCCCAGGTGTGCCTGACTGTAAAGTCTGGGTTATAAACAGACCTCCAACAAGTCAGTCTCATGCCAGATCCTGGGTTACTTTATGGATGGCTCCAAGTCTGTCTTAAGTGGTTCTTAATTTAGTATTTGTTTCTCATTTTCCCTGCATTATAGTATACATCTTTTCATAAAACATGAATAGTCACTCGTATCACATGGCCCTCTAGTTACTGAACCCAGCACTCAGGTAAGGACCTGATATCTGTTTTACAGGGATATTGGGAAAGAAAATGGTGATGTCCTATGGAGGAAGTGTGGAGGAAGATAGTTTTGTTTGTTTGCTTTCTTTTTAGTTCTCAACTAGTAGAATGGAAGGAAGAAAGTAGAAGTTACTCTATCTAAGACACCTGAAGACATAGCATGGCATATCTAGAATAAGTGATGTATGGCCTTGATAAGCTAAGAGAAGGGGCTGTATTGGAAACACCCTCATGTTCTGATAAGTCATATTTCCATCAATAGGATATATCTCATTAACTTTCTTGATGTGAGATTTCTAAACCAATTTTTTTTTCAAGACTACTGTTTTCTTCTTGCAAAACTTGATATTCCATCTGGTCTGAATATTGTTAGTAGTTGGGCTATTCTTAAAAAAAAAAAATTCTGAAAAGTAATTAGTCACTTCGGCAGATCTGTGGTTCTGATAAAACATGCCTTTACTCTCTTAGAAGTTCTGTTTCATTACATTCCTCTTTGGAACATATTATGCAATTAGCAGTTTTTCCATTCCTGTGAGTTCTAGAAGAAAGAACAGTGAGACCTGACATGTTTCCACAAACACAGTGATTCAGCAACATGGACAAATTCCCTTTGTGAGAAATCCAGAAATTCATTGAAAGATTTTCTGCATCCTGAGCTAATGTGAAATCAGAATCAAAGAAGCTGGTAAAGAGATTCAGGAACCCTGTCACCAGAATCACTACTCCTGGCATAGCACCATACAATTAGGAAGAAATCCTCTAGCTCCCAGCTTCTCCCAGGAGAAAGAGGGATTTTGTTCATGTGTACAACAGCCCGTCTTTTCTGAGGCTACCCTGGCTGCTGACACCTATCTTGTGAGTCCTGGAGCTCTGATGGGTCTGGCATAGGCTACTTCCCCTTCAACTCTGCCCAGAACAAGAAGACAAAAACAGCAGTGACCTGCTTCTCCCTGGGAAGAGAAGAATTTGTAGAGGACTCTGTACAGTTGCTGGCTGGGCTGCTTGGTTTCGGTCTTTCCCTCTATGAAGACATTCTGTGAAGACTGGAAATAGTTTCTACTTTCTTGAATGCAGACACTAATACAGAGACTCAAGGGAAATTAAGATGTTCCCAATGAAGAAGCAATATAAATTCTCCAGGGGACAAAAAACCTTATGAAATATAATTATATGATTTAGTTAAAACAGAATTCAAAATAACCTCACAAAAATGCTTAGGAAAGTCAAAAGAACAAAGTGAGAATTTCAACAAAGAGGTAAAATATTAAAAGTGCCAAACATAAATCATGGAGATAAAGAACACAGTAACCAAACCAAAAATTTCACTGATGGGACTTAGTAGCAGATTACATTAAGCAGATGGAAGGATAAGTGAACTGGAAGCCAACTAATTGAAAGCGGTTTGATATGGAGCAAAAATAAAAATAAAAAATAAAAAAAGGGCAAAAACACCATAATGAACATATGGAACACCAACAAACTGACCAATAATGGAAGTCCCAGAAACCAGAAGAGAAAGGAAAAGGACTAGAAAATTTATTAAAAGAAATGAAGGATGAAAAATCCCCAAATGTAGGGAAAGAAATGGACAACCAGATTCAAGAGGTCCAAAGCACACAATAAAACAAACTCACAGAATTCATACTTAGAATATTTTTAATCATTGTCAAAAGTCAAAGACGGAATTTTAAAAGCAGCAAGAGAGAAGCAATTTGCCACATGTAAGGGATGCCCCAATAGATTTTTCAGCAAAAACATGGAAGCCAGAAAGGTGTTGCATGATGTTGTCAAAGTGCTGAGATAATACAACAGTCAACCAAGAATACCAAACCCAGCAAAACTGTCCTTGAAATTAAGAAGAGATACTCTTTCAGAGAAAAAACTTGTGGGCGTTCATCACTACTAGACCTGCCTTATGAGAAATGCTAAAGGGAATTCTTCAAGTTGAAATGAAGGGATACTAAACAGTAATAGGGTGGTATATGAAAGTATAGAACTCAAGGGTACAGGGATATGTAAGTAAATACAGAATACTCTCTTACTGTACTTCTGGTGGGTAAACTACTTTTAGTTCTAATTTAGTTATAAGAAAAATATTAAACATAACCATACCTGATAAATATGATGAAATATAAATAATATGAATGGATGTAAATTGTGATAACAATTACATAAAATGTGTGGGTGGAAAATTAAAGAGTAAAGTTTTTAAATATGATTGGATTTAAGTTACTATTGCTTAAAATAGCCTTATGACTATAAACTATTTTTTTTTATTATTTTATTGTAAACAAATGGGATACATGTTGTTTCTCTGTTTGTACATGGCATAAAGGCATACCATTTGTGTAATCATAAATTTACATAGAGTAATGCTGTTTGATTCATTTTGTTATTTTTTTCCCTTCCCCACCACCCCTCCCACCCCTCTTGTCCCTCTATACAGTCCTTCCTTCCTCCATTCTTGCCCCCCTCCCTAACACTAACTCTAACCCTAACACTAACACCTCCCACCCCCCATTATGTGTCATCATCCACTTATTAGCGATATCATTCGTCCTTTGTTTTTTTGAGATTGGCTTATCTCACTTAGCATGATATTCTCCAATTTCATCCATTTGCCTGCAAATGCCATAATTTTATCATTCTTTATGGCTGAGTAATATTCCATTGTATATATACACCACATTTTCTTTATCCATTCATCAATTGAAGGACATCTAGGCTGGTTCCACAATCTGGCTATTGTGAACTGAGCAGCTATGAACATTGATGTGGCTGTATCTCTGTAATATGCTGATTTTAAGTCCTTTGGGTATAGGCCAAGGAGTGGGATAGCTGGGTCAAATGGTGGTTCCATTCCAAGTTTTCTAAGGAGTCTCCACACTGCTTTCCAGAGTGGCTGCACTAGTTTGCAGCCCCACCAGCAATGTATGAGTGTACCATTCTCCCCACATCCTCGCCAACACCTGTTGTTGCTTGTATTCTTGATAATCACCATTCTAATTGGGGTGAGATGGAATCTTAGGGTGGTTTTGATTTGCATTTCTCTTATTACTAGAGATGTTGAACATTTTTCCATATGTTTGTTGATTGCTTGTAGATCTTCTGTGAAGTTTCTATTCATTTCCTTAACCCATTTGTTGATTGGATTCTTTGCATTCTTGGTGTAGAGTTTTTGAGTTCTTTATAGATTCTGGAGATTAGCGCTCTATCTGAAGTATGATTGGCAAAGATTTTCTCCCACTCTGTAGGCTCTTTATTTGCATTGCTGATAGTTTCCTTTGCTGAGAGAAAGCTTTTTAGTTTGAATCTATCCCAGTTATTGATTCTTGCTTTTATTTCTTGTGCTATGGGAGTCCTGTTGAGGAAGTCTGGTCCTAAGCCGACATGTTGAAGCTCTGGACCTGCTTTTTCTTCTATAAGATGCACAGTCTCTGGTCTGATTCCGAGGTCTTTAATCCATTTTGAGTTTAGTTTCGTGCATGGTGAGAGATATGGGTTTAGTTTCATTCTGTTGCATATGGATTTCCAGTTTTCCCAGCACCATTTGTTGAAGAGGCTATCTTTTCTCCATTGCATATTTTTGGACCCTTTGTCTAGTATGAGAAAATTGTATTTATTTGGGTTTGTGTCTGTGTCCTCTATTCTGTACCATTGATCCACCTTTCTATTTTGGTACCAATACCATGCCGTTTTTGTTACTATTGCTTTGTAGTAGAGTTGAAGATCTGGTATTGCAATACGCTCTGCTTCACTCTTTCTACTGAGGATTGCTTTAGATATTCTGGGTTTTTTATTCTTCCAGATGAATTTCATAATTGCTTGCTCTATTTCTGCAAGGTACATCATTGGGATTTTAATTGGAATTGCATTGAATCTGTATAGCACTTTTGGTAGTATGGTCATTTTGACAATATTAATTCTTCCTATCCAAGAACATGGGAGATCTATCCATCTTCTGAGGTTTTCTTTAATTTCTTTCTTTAGTGTTCTGTAGTTCTCACTGTAGAGGTCTTTCACCTCTTTTGTGAGATTGATTCCCAAGTATTTTATTTTTTTCGATGCTATTGTGAATGGGGTAGTTTTCCTAATTTCACTTTCTGAAGATTCATCACTTCTGTATAAAAATGCCTTAGATTTATGTGCATTGATCTTATATCCCACTACTTTGCTGAATTCAATTATGAGATCTAAAAGTTTTCTGGTGGAATTTCCTGGTTCCTCTAAGTATATAATCATATCATCAGCAAACAGGGATAGTTTGAGTTCTTCTTTTCCTATTCGTATCCCTTTAATTTCTTTGGTCTGTCTAATTGCTCTGGCTAGAGTTTCAAGGACGATATTGAAAAGAAGTGGTGAAAGAGGGCATCCCTGCCTTGTTCCAGTTTTAAGGGAGAATGCTTTCAGTTTTTCACCATTTAGAATGATATTAGACATGGGATTAGCATAGATGGCCTTTACAATATTAAGGAATGTTCCCACTATCCCTATTTTTTCTAGTGTTTTGAGCATGAAGGGGTGCTGTATTTTATCAAATGCTTTTTCTGCATCTATTGAAATAATCATGTGATTCTTGACTTTAAGTCTATTGATATGGTGAATTACATTTATTGATTTCCGAATGTTGAACCAACCTTGCATCCCTGGGATGAAACCCACTTGATCATGGTGCACTATCTTTTTAATATGTTTTTGTATGTGATTTGCTAAAATTTTGTTGAGAATTTTTGCGTCGATATTCATTAAGGATATTGGTCTGAAATTTTCTTTCCTCGATGTGTCTCTGTCTGGTTTAGGTATCAGGGTGATATTGGCTTCATAGAATGAGTTTGGGAGGGTTCCCTCCTCTTCTATTTCATGGAATACTTTGAGAAGTATTGGAATGAGCTCTTCTTTAAAGGTTTTGTAGAACTCGGCTGAAAACCCATCTGGTCCTGGACTTTTCTTTGTTGGTAGGCTTTTAATGACTTCATCTATTTCATTACTTGAAATTGGTCTGTTTAAATTGTGTATGTCCTCCTGGTTCAGTTTAGGAAATTCATATGTCTCTAGAAACCTGTTGATGTCTTCGAAATTTTCTATTTTGTTGGAGTATAGATTTTCAAAATAGCTTCTAATTATGTTTTGTATTTCAGTCGTGTCTGTTGTGATATTTCCTTATTCATTCTGAATTTTAGTAATTTGGGTTTTCTCTCGTCTGCTCTTTGTTAGTGTGGCTAAAGGTTTATCAATTTTGTTTATTTTTTCGAAGAACCAACTATTTATTTTGTCAATTTTTTGTATTGTTTCTTTTGTTTCAATTTCGTTGATTTCAGCTCTGAGTTTAACTATTTCCTGTCTTCTACTACTTTTGGTCTTGGTCTGTTCTTCTTTTTCTGGGGCTTTGAGCTGTAGTGTTAGGTTGTTTATTTGTTGAGTTTTACTTCTTTTATTAAATGTGCTCCATGGAATAAATTTTCCTCTAAGTACTGCTTTCATAGTGTCCCAGAGATTTTGATATGATGTTTCTTTGTTCTCATTTACCTCTAAGAATTTTTTAATTTCCTTCCTAATATCTTCTGTTATCCATTCATCATATAGTAGCATATTGTTTAATCTCCAGGTGTTGGAGTAGTTTCTGTTTTTTACTCTTTCATTTATTTCTAACTTCAATCCATTATGATCTGATAGAATACAAGGTAGTGTCTCTATCTTCTTGTATTTGCTGACATTAGCTTTGTGGCATAATATATGGTCTATTTTAGAGAAGGATCCATGTGCTGCTGAGAAGAAAGTGTATTTGCTCTTGGTTGGATGGTATATTCTATAAATGTCTGTTGTCTAAATTATTGATTGTGTTATTGAGATCTATGGTTTCTTTGTTCAATTTTTGTTTGGAAGATCTGTCCAGTGGTGAGAGAGGCGTGTTAAAATCACCTAGTATTATTGTGTTACGATCTATTTGGTTTCTAAAATTGAGAAGGATTTGTTTGACATACATGGATGAGCCACTGTTTGGGGCATAGATGTTTATGATTGTTATATCTTGCTGATTTATGGTTCCCTTAAGCAGTATGAAATGTCCTTCTTTATCCCTTCTGACTAACTTTGGCTTGAAGTCCACATTATCTGAAATGAGGATGGCTACTCCAGCTTTTTTGCTGAGTCCATGTGCATGATGTTTTTCCCCATCGTTTCATCTTTAGTCTGTGGGTATCTCTTTCTATGAGGTGAGTCTCTTGCAGGCAACATATTGTTGGATTTTTCTTTTTAATCCACTCTGCAAGTCTATGTCTTTTGATTGATGAATTCAGGCCATTAACATTCAGGGTTATTATTGAGATATGATTTGTATTCCCGGTCATTTGGTTCATATTTAAAATTTTATTTACTTATTTATTTTTTTGACACAACTTGGTTCCTCCTTTATTTGACAGTTCCTTTAGGAGAATTCCTCCCTTTGCTGATTTGCTTCTTTGTGTTTTATCTCTTCCTCATGGAATATTTTGCTGAGAATGTTCTGTAATGCTGGCTTTCTTTTTGTATATTCTTTTAGCTTTTGTTTATCATGAAAGGATTTTATTTCATCATCAAATTTGAAGGTAAGTTTTGCTGGGTATAAGATTCTTGGTTGGCATCCATTTTCTTTCATTGGTTGAAAAATGTTGTTCCAGGCCCTTCTACCTTTTAGGGTCTGGATTGAAAAATCTGCTGATATCCGTATTGGTTTCCCCCTGAATGCAATTTGGTTCTTTTCTCTCACAGCCTTTAAAATTCTGTCTTTATTTTGTATGTTAGGTATTTTCATTATAATGTGCCTTGGTGTGGGTCTGTTGTAATTTTGTGTTTTTGGAGTCCTATAAGCCTCTTGAATTTGATTTTCCATTTCATTCTTCAGATTTGGGAAATTTTCTGATATTATTTCTTCAAATAGATTGTTCATTCCTTTGGTTTGTTTCTCTAAGCCTTCCTCAATCCCAATAATTCTCAAATTTGGCCTTTTCATGATATCCCATAGTTCTTGGAGATTCTGTTCATGATTTCTTACCATCTTCTCTGTTTGTTCAACCTTGTTTTCAAGGTTAAATATTTTGTCTTCAATATCTGAGGTTCTGTCTTCTATGTGTTCTATCCTATTGGTTGTGCTTTCTATGGAGTTCTTAATTTGGTTTATTGTTTCCTTCATTTCAAGGATTTCTGTTTGTTTTTTTTTTTTCAATATCTCTAACTCTTTATTGAAATGATCTTTTGTTTCCTGTATTTGCTCTTTTAACTGTCGATTGGTGCTATCATTCAATGCCTGCATTTGCTCTTTCATCTCATCATTCAATGCCTGCATTTGCTCTTTCATCTCATCATTCAATGCCTGCATTTGCTCTTTCATCTCATCGTTTGCTTCCCTGATCATTTTAATTATGTACATTCTGAACTCCCTTTCTGTCATTTCTTCTGCCATGCTGCCGTTGGAGTTTATTGATGTAACATCTAGATTTGTTTGGGGCATTTTCTTCCCTTGTTTTCTCATATTGTTCAGGAATCACTGGGTCCTTAAGATATTGCAGATTTCCTCTATTGACTTATAATGTCCCTGAAGATTGCTAGTATATCCCCTCTTATCCTTCAGTAACCTGCAGTCTTGGAGGAAGTTGATAATGCGGTGCTCCACAAGGAAGCTGCCTCTCTAGGGCTGGTGACCCTCAGGTGGGGTATATTCCCTGATAGTGGGCAGAGGTGCCTCCACTTGTTGACCAATGGTCATCCAAAGGGGAACTAGGCTGCAGGCTGAGGCAAGGCCTGTTTGTGCCTGTGTCTCTGGTTTTACCGTCCTTGTGGGAAAACCTCACCCGGCAGGGAAGACTCACCTAGTGGGGAGGTCTCCCCTCAATCTAGAACTACTGCCTGAGCTGGGCTGTCTTCCTCTGCAATGTTCCCAGGGTCCCGGACCTACCTCCTGGGCCTGGGAGCCTCACCCTTCGCAGAGGAGTCTCCTTAGGCTGCCTCTCCTCAGAGAATCTGCCCGCAGTCCTAGAAACTTCACTCCGCCCCTAGGCGTGTCTCTGTGCGGCTCTTCCAGCAAGAAGCCAGTCCTGGGACCCTGCTCTGCACCTAATCGCTTGGCTATGCTGCCCCTCCTCTGAGCTGCCACCTGGAGCCCCGTACAATAGCTCCGAGACCCAGAGACCCACCACACACCTCCTCCTCCGGACAACCGCCCGGTTTCCGACGCAGTCACTAGGAGTCCAAGCAACTCACTTCACGTCTCCTCCTCCCGCCAACCGCCCGTAGCCCTAGGCAGTCACTCCAAGTCCAAGTGACCCACCCTGTTCCTCCTCCTCCTTGGGGTAGCCCCCTGGGTGTTCAGGAGTGGTTGCTTTGAGTCCAAACAACTCACCACTCGCCTCCTCCTCTGGCAACCGCCTGTGGCTCTGATGCAGTCACTCCTAGGTCAAGCGACCCACCACGTTCCTCCTCTTCCTTCGGGCAACCCCCTGGTGTTCAGAAGTGGTCGCTCTGAGTCCAAACAGGTTGCCACGCAGCTCCTCCTCAGGCAGCCGCCCGGAGCCCCAGTGGTTGCTCTGAGTCCTAGCGCTGTGCTGAGCCGCCTCCTCTACGATGATCCCAGTTGTCCGTGTTTACCGCTCCTGTGGGGGGAGGGGCGTCTCGCCGAGCAAACTCTACTTCACAAAGTTCCCTGCGTTCCGGGGCTACCGCCCAATCCGGGACGCCTTCCCAACGGGAGAGACTCACCTGGCGGCTTTGAGTTGGTCCCAAGTCTCTCACTATCTCCTCTTTTGAATCCTGCGTCCTGGAGCAACATGAAATGCAGCCGCCCTCTAGTCCGCCATCTTGAAAAACCTAAACTATTTTATATAAGTCCCAAGGTAATTACACACACACATAATACCTATGCAAGTCATAAAAAAACAAAAACAAAAACAGGTGGGTGGAATCAAAGCATATAAATACAAAGAAAATCAACAGAACACAAAGGAGACAGCAAAATAGGCAAAGAAAGACAAAAAGACTAATAGAAAATAACAAAATGGCAATAGCAAATCCTTCCCTATTGATATCTACTTTAAAGGTAAATGAGGGCTAGAGATATAGCTCCGTTGGTAGAGTGCTTGCCTTGCAAGCACAAGGCCCTGGGTTCAAACCCCAGCACTACAAAAAAAAAAAAAAAAAAAAAAAAAAGGTAAATGAATTAAATGAATTGAACTCTCAAATCAAAAGACACAGAATGGCCAAAGGGATTTTAATAAAGTAAGACCAGTTCTGTCCATAGGAGACTTATTTCAGTTTCAGGGACACACATATAGACTGAAAGTGAAGCAATGATAAAAGATACTTTCATGAAAAGGGAAACCTGAATAGACTGGAGTGACTATCCTTATAACAGACAAAGTAGATTTTTAAGTCAAAAGCTGTAACAGTTGGGCTAGGGTTGTGACTCAGTGGTAGAGCACTTGTTTAGTACACATGAGGCTCTGAGTTTGATCCTCAGCACCACATAAAAATAAAATAAAGGTATTGTGTTCACCTACCACTAAAATAAAAAATATATTAAAAAAAACTGTAACAGGTGACAAATGAAGACATCATATAAAGACAAAATTGTCAATTCATGAAGTGGATATACCTCTTTATGTACATACACACACAACATCAACCTAGCTACATATAATAAACATGCAGAGAATAGAAGTAGCAATAGAAAGATAATGATAATAGGAGACACCAAACTCCAATTTCAATAATGGGTAGAACATCCATACAGAAGATCAATAGGAATAGAACACTATAGACCAAATGGACCTAAAAGACACATAAAACATTTCATTCAAGAGTGGTAGGAAAGAAAAAAAATTTTAAGAACACATAGAACTTGAAGAGCTATCATCTTTTTTTTTATGATTATAAAAAGGGAATTTATTAGCTTGGCTTACATGACCAGAAGCTGGACAGTTCACAATGGCCGTCTGCAGCCGGAGAGCTGGAAGAACCAGCAGCTATGCAGTCCAAGACGCAGAAGCCCCAGAACTAGAAAGATCAACAGGGCTACCCTAGTCGGAGACCAAGGCCTCTGGAAACTACCTGGAGAATCACTGGCAGAGTCTACTTTGGAAGAGTGAAGAAGCGAGAGTCGATATCCTCAGACAATCGAAGCAGTGATCAAGAACCAGTTCAGGAAGAACCAAGCTTGCATCTGCATCTGCATCTGCTTCCTTGTTCTCCCAGCTCTTATTCCATCTTATTGGGCGGTGCTGCCCATGCTTAGGGAGGGTCTTCATATTCCAAGCATTCCTAGACCCATCTGAGCTATCATCCTTAAGAAGGCTAACATCACACCAAAGTTCTTTACTAACATGTAGTGAAACTGAAAATCAATAGAAAAAAGAAAGTTTTAAAATTTAAAAAGTGCGCATTAAATATGTCTTTTTTTTTACAATATAATTTATTTAGGTTTTTTTTGAAAGAGTTTTGACAAAGTTCCAAAACAAAAGCCGTATTTAAAAGATAATTATAAATTGATGAAAATATTTTATTCTAAGGAGAATATTGGATAAAAATAAACTCCAGAAATACATGAATATTTTTAAAAGATAACTAAAAAACTTTGATAATATCTGCTTTCTGAGTCATATTCATGTTTTAAAGTACATTAAGTAGGCTGAGCACAGTGGTGCATGCTTGTAATCTTAGCTACTTAGGAGACTGAGGCAGGAAGATCTTGTAAACTTGAGGCCAGCTTTGATAACTTAGCAAAACTAAATATCTCAAAATAAAAAATAAAAAAAGCTAGGAATGTAGCTTAGTGGTAGAGCACCCCTGAATTCAATCTCCAATAGCAAAAAAGAAAAAAATTCATTAAGCAATGAAAACTTTTTCCAGAGTACACTGACAAGCATTAATTGAAAGTGATATTTCTATAAAAATAATTTTAATTGGTGCATATTGATTATATGGAATAGTGGGTTTCATTGTGGCATATTCATATATGCATATAACATACTTTGATCAATTTCACTCCCCAGAACCTCCCCTCAACCTCCCCTTCCCTTTCCCTTTCCTCTACCCTAATGGTTTCTTTTATTTTCATGAGAATTCCTTTTTCTTCCTGTTTTCCTTCTAGCTCCCACATATGAAAGAAAACATACAGCACTTGTCTATGTTCTCACATTCCATCTATTTTACTACAAATCACATAATTTCATTATTCTTCTTTTTGAGGGGTGTGGGGGGTGGGGAATGTGAGAAGAATGCAGGAACTTTAGATTATGTAGAAGGAAATGAGGGGGGTATGAAAAGTTGTGGAATGAGACAGACATCATTACCCTATGTACACGTATGATTACACGAATGGTATGAATCTACATCATGCACGACCATAGAAATGAAGTGATGTACCTCATTTGTGTACAATGAATCAAAATGCAGTCTGTAAAAAAATTTAAAAATTAAAAATAAAATTCATTATTCTTTATGGCTGACTACAATTACTTTGTGTATCTATACCACATTTTCTTTATCTATTCATCAACTGACAGACATCTAGGCTTGTTTCATAATTTGTTTATTATGAATTGTGCTACTATGAAATGGGAAAAATGTATCTCTAAAGCAAGCTGTCTTTAATTCTTTTGGACATATACCAAGGATCATGATATATATAACTGGATCATGTGGTTTTTTTGATGAACCTCCATAATGATTTCAGTAGTGGTCGTACTAATTTACATCCCCACCATTGGTGTCTTACGGTTCCTTCCTTTCCCCTACATTCTCACCAGTATTTAACATTATTTATATTCTTGGTGATTGTCATTCTGAGTGAGATGGAATCTCAGTGCAGTCTTGATATGCAATCCCCTGATGCCTAGAGATGTTGAACATTTCATATAATTTTCAATGATTTATATTTCTTTTGAGACATGTCTGTTTAGTTCATTTGTCCATTTATTGAATGGGTTATTTGGATTTTTTCCCCTATAATGTTGAGTTTTGGAGTTACTTGTATATTCTAGATGTTAATATTTTGTCAGAAGAATAGCTGGCAAAAATTTTCTCGCATTCTGTAGGTTTTCTCTTCATGCTATTAATTATTTTCATTGCTGTGAAGACTTTTTAGTTTAATGCCTTTCTATCTATTGATTCTTGGTAGTGTGTTTTTGAGCTAAAGGAATTGTATTGAGGAAGTCATGGCCTATGCTTATGTATTGGAGTGTTGACCCAATGTTTGCTTCTAGTAATTGAAAAGTTTCTAGTCATATTTCAAGATCTTCGATTCACTCTGATTTGACTTTAATGCTGGGCAAGAGAGAGGGATCGTCTTCAATCTTCAACATATACATATAGTTTGTTAAAGAGACTGTCATTTGTCCAGCGTATATTGTTGGACCCTTGTTAACAATCAGATAATTATAACTGTATGGGTTTTTCTTTGCTTCCTACTCTGTTCTATTGATCATGTATCTATTTTCATGCCGCTACCAAGTTGATTTTGTTATTATGACTGTCATGTAATTTGAAGATGGGTATTATGATACCTCCAGTTTTTCTGTTTGTACTTATAATTGCTTTGGTTATTGAAGGTCTTTTGTACTTCTATATGAATTCTAGAATTGTTTTTTCTACTTCTTTGAAAATATCACTGTATTTTGATGGGGATTACATGAAATCTGTAGATCACTTTGGTAGCATGGCCATTTTAACAATATTAGTTCTGCCTATATATGAATACGGGAGGTCTTTCCAGCATCTCTTTCTTTTTTCAGCATTCTGTAATTTTCTTCATAGAGGTCTGTTACCACTTTGGTTAGATGTTTTGCGAGGCATTTGATGTTTTTTAAGGTATTGTTGAGTAGAATTTTTTTTTTATTTCTTTCTCAACTGTTTCATTATTGGTGTAAGAAAAGCTTTTAATTTTTGTATATTGATTTTTTATCCAGATGCTTTGCTGAATCAGTTCTAGAAGGCTTTACGTGGAGTTTTTAGAACCTTTTTTGTATAAGATCATATCATGTACAAACAGAGATAAATTGAGTATTTCCTTTTATATTTGTCTCCCTTTAATTTCCTTCTCTTACCCAATATCTCTGACTAAAACTTCAAGTACTATATTGAATATAAGTGGTAAGAGTGAATATCCTTGCTTTATTCCTAATTGCATAGGAAATTCTTTCAGCTTTCTCTCATTGAATATGATGTTGGCTTTAGGTGTCCTACATATAGACTTCATGAGGTTGAAGTAAGTGTCTTCATTCATAATTTCTCCAGGGTGTTTTTCTTAAATCATAAATTGCAGCTGGATTTTGTCAAAGGTTTTTTTTCTGCATTTATGTAGATTATCATGTGATTTTTGTCCTTGATTCTATTTATATGTTATATTTATTTATTTGTGTATTTGTGTATGTTGAACTGTACTTGCATCTCGGAATGAAATGAAATTGATTATGTTGTATAATATTTGTGTGTGTATGTGTGTGTTTAGTTGTAGATGGACACATTACCATTTATTTATTTATTACCATTTATTTATTTATTTATTCAATTTAAGTAGTGCTGGGGATAAAACCCAGTGCCTCACATGTGCTAGGCAAACACTCTACCACTGAGCCACAAGCCCAAAACCAGTGTATTGTTGAATTAGATTTACTAACGTTTTATTTTTATTTTTTTTTAATTGTAAACAAATGGGATACATGTTGTTTCTCTGTTTGTACATGGAGTAAAGGCATACCATTTGTGTAATAATAAATTTACGTAGGGTAATGTTGTTTGATTCATTCTGTTATTTTTTCCCTTCCCCACCCCTCCCACCCCTCTTTTCCCTCTATACAGTTCTTCCTTCCTCCATTCTTGCCCCCCTCGCATCCCCCATTATGTGTCATCATCCGCTTATCAGTGAGATCATTCATCCTTTGGTTTTTTGAGATTGGTTTATCTCACTTAGCATAATATTCTCTAATTTCATCCATTTGCCTGCAAATGCCATAATTTTATTATTTTTTATGGCTTTTATTTTTTATGAATAATATTCCATTGTATATATATACCACAGTTTTTTTATCCATTCATCAATCGAGGGGCATCTAGGTTAGTTCCACAACCTTGCTATTGTGAATTGAGTCTCTGTGAACACTGATGTGACTGTATCTATGTAGTATGCTAATTTTAAGTCCTTTGGGTATACGCCAAGGAGTAGGATAGCTTGGTCAAATGGTGGTTCCATTCCAAGTTTTCTGTGGAATCTCCACACTCTTTTCCAGAGTGGCTGCACTAATTTGCAACCCCACCAGCAATGTATGAGTGTACCTTTATCCCCATATCCACACCAACACCTATTGTTGCTTGTATTCTTGATAATTGCCATTCTAGCTGGGGTGAGATGAATCTTAGAATAGTTTTGATTTGCATTTCTCTTATTACTAGAGATGTTGAACATTTTTTCATATATATCTTGATTGCTTATAGATCTTCTGTGAAGTGTGTTAGCCCATTTTTTGATTGGGATATTTGTATTCTTGGTGTAGAGTTTTTGAGTTCTTTATATATTCTGGAAATTAGTGCTCTATCTGAAGTATGAATGGCAAAAATTTTCTCCCACTCTGTAGGCTCTCTTTTCACATTGCTGATAGTTTCCTTTGCTGAGAGAAAGTTTTTTAGTTTGAATCTATCCCAGTTATTGATTCTTGCTTTTATTTCTTGTGCCATGGGAGTCATGTTAAGGAAGTCTGATCCTAAGCTGACATGTTGAAGACTTGGATCTACTTTTTCTTCTATAAGATGCACAGTCTCTGGTCTGATTCCGAGGTCTTTAAACCATTTTGAGTTTAGTTTCGTGCATGGTGAGAGATATGGGTTTAGTTTCATTCTGTTGCATATGGATTTCCAGTTTTCCCAGCACCATTTGTTGAAGAGGCAATCTTTTCTCCATTGCATGTTTTTGGCAACTTTTTCTAGTATGAGAAAACTGTATTTATTTGGATTTGTGTCCCCATGTCTTCTATTCTATACCATTTATCTACCTGTCCATTTTGGTGCCAATACCATGACATTTTTGTTACTATGGCTTTGTAGTATAGTTGAATTTCTGGTATTGCAATACCCTCTGCTTCACTCTTCTTGCTAAGGATTGCTTTAGCTATTCTGGGTTTCTTATTCTTCCATATGAATTTCATGATTGCTTGCTCTATTTCTGTGAGGTACATCATTGGGATTTTAATTGGAATTGCATTGAATCTGTATAGCACTTTTGGTAGTATGGCCATTTTGACAATATTAATTATGCCTATCCAAGAAGTTGGGAGATCTTTCCATCTTCTAAGGTTTCTTCAATTTCTTTCTTTAGTGTTCTGTAGTTCTCATTGTAAAGGTCTTTGATCTCTTTTGTGAGATTGATTCCCAAGTATTTTATTTTTTTCGATGCTATTGTGAATGGGGTAGTTTTCCTAATTTCTCTTTCTGAGGATTCATCACTTATGTATAAAAATGCATTGGATTTATGAGCATTGATCTTGTAACCTGCTACTTTACTGAATTCACTTATGAGTTCTAAAAGTTTTCTGGTGGAATTTCTGGGTTCCTCTAAATATATAATCATGTCATCAGTGAACAGGGATAGTTTGAGTTCTTCTTTTCCTATTCATATCCCTTTAATTTCTTTGGTCTGTCTAATTGTTCTGGCTAGAGTTTCAAGGGCAATGTTGAATAGAAGTGGTGAAAGAGGGCATCCCTGTCTTGTTCCAGTTTTTAGGGAGAATGCTTTCAGTTTTTCACCATTTAGAATGATATTGGCCATGGGCTTAGCATAGATGGCCTTTACAATGTTAAAGGAATGCTCCCACTATCCCTATTTTTTCTAGTGTTTTGAGCATGAAGGGGTGCTGTATTTTATCGAATGCTTTTTCTGCATCTATCAAAATAATCATGTGATTCTTGACTTTAAATCTGTTGATATGGTGAATTACATTTATTGATTTCCTGATGTTGAACCAACCTTGCATCCCTGGGATAAAACCCACTTGATCGTGGTGCACTATCTTTTTAATATATTTTTGTATGTGATTTGCTAAAATTTTGTTGAGAGTTTTTGTGTTGATGTTCATTAAGGATATTGGTCTGAAATTTTCTTTCCTCGATGTGTCTCTATCTGGTTTAGGTATCAGGGTGATATTGGCTTCATAGAATGAGTTTTGAAGGGTTCCCTCTTCTTCTATTTCATGGAATACTTTGAGGAGTATTGGAATGAGCTCTTCTTTAAAGGTTTTGTAGAACTCGGGTGAGAACCCATCTGGTCCCGGACTTTTCTTTTTTGGTAGGCTTTTGATGACTTCATCTATTTCATTACTTGAACTTGATCTATTTAAATTGTGTATGTCCTCCTGGTTCAGTTTAGGTAATTCATATGTCTCTAGAAACCTGATGATATCTTCGAAATTTTCTATTTTGTTGGAGTATAGTTTTTCAAAATAGCTTCTAATTATGTTTTGTATTTCAATTGTGTCTGTCGTGGTATTTCCTTGTTCATTCCGAATTTCAGTAATTTGAGTTTTCTCTCTCCTTCTCTTTGTTAGTGTGGCTAAGGGTTTATTGATTTTATTTACTTTTTCAAAGAACCAACTATTTATTTTGTCAATTTTTTCTATTCTTTCTTTTGTTTCAATTTCGTTGATTTCAGCTCTGATTTTAATTATTTCCTGTCTTGTACTACTTTTGGTGTTGGTCTGTTCTTCTTTTTCTAGGGCTTTGAGCTGTAGTGTTAGGTCATTTATTTGTTGATTTTTTTCTTCTTTTATTGATTGTGCACCATGAAATAAATTTTCCTCTAAGTACTGCTTTCATAGTGTCCCAGAGATTTTTATATGATGTATCTTTGTTCTCATTTACCTCTAAGAATATTTTTATTTCCCACCTGATGTCTTCCATTCATCATTCAATAGCATATTATTCAATTCCAGATGTTGAAGTAATTTCTGTTTTTTAGTCTGTCATTTATCTCTAATTTCAATCCATTATCATCTGATAGAATTCAAGGTAGTATCTCTATCTTGTATTTGCTAACAGTAGCTTTGTGGCATAATGTATGGTCTATTTTAGAGAAGGATCCATGTGCTGATGAGAAGAATATCTATTCGCTCTTTGTTGGATGACATAGTCTATATATTTCTGTTAAGTCTAAATTATTGATTGTGTTGTTGGGATCTGTAGTTTCTTTGTTCAATTTTTGTTTGGAAGATCTGTCCAGTGGTGAGAGAGGCATGTTAAAGTCACCTAGTATTATTGTGTTGTTGTCTATTTGATTCCTGAAATTGAGAAGGATTTGTTTGATGTACATGGATGAGCCACTCTTTGGGTCATAGATATTTTTGATTGTTATGTCTTGCTGATTTATGCTTCCCTTAAGCAGTATGAAATGTCCTTCCTTCTTTATCCCTTCTGACTAGTTTTGGCTTGAAGTCCACATTATCTGATATGAGGATGGATACTCCAGTTTTTTTGGTGAGTCCATGTGCATGGTATGTTTTTTCCCATTGTTTCATCTTTAGTCTGTGGGTATCTCTTTCTATGAGGTGAGTCTCTTGCAGAGACTCTTGTATATTGTTGGATCTTTCTTTTTAATCCAATCTGCCAGTCTATGTCTTTTGATTGATGAGGTCAAGCCATTAACATTCAAGGTTATTATTGAGATATGATTTGTATTCCTGATCATTTGGCCCAGTTTTGTTTTTTTGACATGACTTGGTTTCCCCTTTATTCGGCTATTCCTTTAGGGTAGTTCCTTCCTTTTCTGATTTTCATCATTGTTTTTCATCTCTTCCTCATGGAATATTTTGCTGAGTATGTTCTGTAGTGCTGGCTTTCTTTTGATAAATTCTTTTAGCTTTTGTTTTTCATGGAAGGACTTTATTTCATCATCAAATCTGAAGGTAAGTTTTGCTGGGTATAAGATTCTTGGTTGGCATCTGTATTATTTCAGGGCTTAGTGAATGTTTTCCAGGCCCTCTAACTTTTAGGGTCTGGATTGAAAAATCTGCTGATATTTGTATTGGTTTCCCTCTGAATGTAATTTGATTTTTTTTTCTCTCACAGCTTTTAAAATTCTGTCTTTATTTTGTATGTTAGGTATTTTCATAATAATGTGCCTTGGTGTGGGTCTGTTGTAATTTTGTATATTTGGAGTACTTGATTTTCCATTTCATTCTTCAGATTTGGGAAATTTTCTGATATTATTTCATTGAATAGATTGTTCATTCCTTTGGTTTGTTTCTCTGTGCCTTCCTCAATCCCAATAATTCTTAAATTTGGCCTTTTTTTGATATCCCACAATTCTTGTAGATTCTGTTCATGATTTCTTACCATCTTCTCTGTTTGGCCAACTTTGTTTTCAAGATTAAATATTTTTTCTTCAATGTCTGAGGTTCTGTCTTCCAGGTGTTCTATCCTATGGGTTATGCTTTCTATGGAGTTTTTAATTTGGTTTATTGTTTCCTTCATTTCAAGGATTCTTCTTTGGTTTTTTTTCAGTATCTCTAACTCTTTATTGAAATAATCTTTTGATTCCTGTATTTGCTCTTTTAACTGTTGATTGGTGCGATCATTCAAAGCCTGCATTTGCTCTTTCATTTCATTGTTTGCTTATCTGATCATTTTAATTATGTACATTCTGAACTCCGTTTCTGACATTTCTTCTGCCATGCTGTCATTGGATTTTATTGATTTAGCATCTAGGTTTGTTTGGGACATTTTCTTCCCTTGTTTTCTCATATTGCTCAGGTATCTACCCCTCTAGTAGTGAAACTCTGAGATATTGCAGATTTCCTCTGTTGACTTATAGTGTCCCTGTAGATTTCCAATAACTCACCTTCTAGCCTTCAGTAGCCTGAAGTCTTGGAGGAACTTGATAATGCATTGCTCCACAAGAAAGCTGCCCCTCTAGGGGTGGTGACCTTCAGACGGGGTATATTCCTGCTAGTGAGCAGAGGCACCTCCACTTGTTGAGCAATGGTCAGCCAAAGGGGGACTAGACTGCAGGCTGGGCCATGGCTGGTCTGGGCCTGTGACTCTGGTTCTACCACCCTGGTGTGGAAAACCCACCCAGCGGGGAAGACTCACCTGGTGGGGATGTTTCTCTGGGCAGCTCTCCTCTGATAAGTTCCCTTTGATCCAGAACTACTGCCTGGACTGGGAAGCCCTCCTCTGTGACGTTCCCTAGGGCCCGGAACTACCACCCAGGTCGGGGGGCTTGGCCCTGTGAGGTACTCCCTCGCTGAGTGGCCCTCCTCTGCGATGTTCCCTGGGGACCGAACCTACCGCCCAAGCCTGGGACCCTCGCCCAGTGCCGAAGCCTCTCGCTGGGCAGCCCTCCTCTACAATGCTCCCAGTTGTCTGGGTTTACGTCTCCAGTGGGGGAGTCTCACTGGGCCACTCTACTCCATGAAGTTCCCTGCATTCTGGGACTACTGCCCCATCCGGGTATCCTTGCCCAGTGGGAGAAACTCACCCAGTGGCTCTGAGTTGGACTCGAGTCTCTCAAAACCTCCTGTTCTTGAATCCTGAGTCCTGTCAAAGGGCCTCCCGTCTCCTGTAGGTGTCTCAGGAAGGGGGCCACCCTTCCAATGATGATGGCCACACCCTCAGGAATAATTCAAAATGCCTGCACCAGCCTCCAAAGAAGCTGGGGGGCCCCAGCGAGGGTACGCTGAGTTAGCACAGAGGCAAGTGCAGTGTCCCTTAGCAGTGGAGGGTCAGGCAGGCAGGCCCAGCAATAGCGACTGACCCGGTTGTGGGGGCCGGGCGGGTACACTTATTTTCATCAAGGATATTATCTGAGTTTCCGTGAAGTATCCTTATCTTATTTTGGTATCAGAATGATACTGTGCTGGTATCAAAGAATGAGTTTGGAAGTATTCTCTTTTTTTCTTTAATTCTATTTATGAATTGAGCTACATTTATCAATATCTGTAAGTTAAGCCAGCACTGCATCTCTGGAATGAAACCAACTTGGTCAGGGTGTACAATGTTCTTAATGTGTTTTTGAATGTGGATTGTTAATATTTTACTAAGAATTTTTGTGTCTATATTCATCAAGGATATTGGTCTGTAGTTTTCTTTCCTTTATGCAAATTTATATGGTTTTGGTGTCAAGGTCATACTGGCTTCATAGAATGAATTTGGAAGTTTTCCCTCCCTTTCTATTTCATGGAATTATTTGAGGAGGCTTGGCATTAATTTTTCTTTAAAGGTTTGGTAGAACTTAACTGAGAATACATCTGGTCCTAAGTTTGTCATTTGGGGAAGGCTTTTGTTGTTGTTGTTTTTAAAGACATATTTATTTAGCCTCATGATCAGAATATTACATTTAGCAATCAACAGCATGGGTACAAAAAAAAGTCATTAAAACCCTTTGTTGGAACGCTTTACACTTTCCAGAGAACAGAAACTAAAATAACCTGTCATACAACTAATCGCACATACAGTCCTCAAGATTTTTTGCCCATACACATGAGTATTGTCTAAACCATTTCTTCTTTGTAGCAGCTTGGCCCTGCCACCACTGTGCTTGGCTGAGTTCACAAATCTGTTGTAACCTGTAGCTTCCCTGTCACCTTCTGGCTCTCCTCTCCTGCTAAGCTTGGTTTTCTAGCAGTATTAAAACCTTCTGCCACTGCCATAGCTACTGCTGCTGCCTAAACCACATAGCCACCTTGGGTTTTGTGGTTTGGCAAAGTATTGGCCTCCACCACCGTAAGGTCCAGAACTTCTGACTTCAAAGTTCTACCCTTCAGGGGTCCAAAATTTGATGACTGATTGTTGTAATTGCCAAAATCATTGTAGCTTCCACCACCTCCAAAATTGCTTCCATCATTACCAAATCCATTGTAGCCATCCCCGCTGCCACCATATTCACCACCACCACGGCTGCCACCAAAGCCACCACGACCACTGGAGTTTCCTCCACAACCAAAATTGTCATTTCCACCAAAACCACCTCCACAACCACCACCAAAGTTTCCAGAACCACTTCAACCTCTTTGACTAGATGAAGCAATAGCCATCTCTTGCTTTGACAGGACTTTCCTTGCTTCACACTCACTTCACAGTTGTGGCCATTCATGGTATGGTATTTCCAAATGACAGTCCTATCCACAGAGTCATGGTTGTCAAAAGTTATGAAAGCAAAGCCCCTCTTCTATCCACTGCCTCAGTCAGTCATGATTTCAATAACTTCAATTTTCCAGTACTGTTCAAAATAATCTCGTAGGTGATATTCTTCAGAATCTTCTTTAATGTCACTAACAAAGATCTATTTCACAGTTGAGTGGAGCTCTGGTCTTTGAGAGTCCTCTCTTGAGAGAGCTCTCTTTGGTTCCACAGCTTTTCCATCCACCTTGTGTGGTCCTGCATTCATGACTGCATGCACTTCCTCCACAGTGGCATAAGTGACAACCCAAAACCCCTGGAGTGCTTGGAGTTTGGGTCTCTGGTTACCACACAGACCATGAGTGTCCCCGTTGCTCAAATGACTTCTCAGAAACTCATCAGTTGTTTCAAAGCTTAACCCTCAATGAATATCTTCTGCAGCTGTTTGGGCTCTTCAGGGGACTCTGATTTAGACATGACATGACGGCAGTAGGAAGAAAGACTTTAACGCTGCTTTCTCGGTGGCGTCCACAGGCAGATGGGGAGGCTTTTTATTACTGCTTCAATCTTGTTACTTGATATTGGTATGTTTAGGCTTTCTATATCCTCTTGATTCAATTTGGGTAGGTCATATGTTTCTAAAAATTTGTCAATATCTTCTAGAGTTTCTAATTTATTAAAATGTAAATTTTCAAAATAGTCTCTAATGATTCTCTGGATTTCAGCAATCTTTGTGGTGATAATTCCCTTTTCTTCATAATTTTGTTGCTTTGAGTCTTCTCTGTCTTGGTTAGTTTGACTAAAGGTTTATGAATAGTTTCTATCTTTTCAAAAAAATCAACCGTATTTGCACTAAGCCTTCATAGCCTCTTTTATTCTCAATTTCATTAATTTTGGCTTTAATCTTAATTATTACCTGTTTTCCAGTGGTTTTAGGGTTAGTTCTTGTTTATCTAGGGCCTTTGGGATGGAATATTAGTTTGTTTATTTGGGATCTTTCTCTTTTTATTTTTATTTTTAATGTAAGCACTCAGTGCTATCAACTTTCCCATTAGGACTGCCTTCATAGTGTCTCAGAGATGTTGATGTTATATCTCTGTTCTCATTTGTTTCTAAGAATTTTTTTAGTTTCTCCCTGATTTATTTTATAATTCCTCATTCAAAAATCTCCCTGTGTTAACATTGTTTAATTTTTTGTCTTATTATTGATTTCTAACTATCTCTCACCAGGAACTTAAAATCAACTTAAAATGGATGAAAACCCTAGGTATTGGACTAGAAACACTACAATGGCTAGAAGCAAGCATAAGGTCAACACCCCAGCATCTTGACACAGACACCAAATTCCTTAATTCGACACCTAAAGCTCAAGAAATAAAACCAAAAATTAATAAGTGGAATGGCTTCTAATTAAAAAGCTTCTGCATAGCAAAGTAAACAAGAGCATGAAGAGAGAGCCTACAATGGTAGAAAATCTTTGCCAGTTACTTTTCCAACAGGGGATTAATATCCAGAATGTATCCGAAACAAACAACAACAACAACAAAAAACCACCAATTAAACAAACTAATTCATAAATCGACAAATAATTTAAACAGACATTTCTCAAAATAAGAAATAGAGATAATCAACAAATATATGAAAAAATGTTAAACCTATCTTTCAATCAGGGAAATGAAAATCAAAACTGCAGTGAGATTTCATCTCACTCTTGTTAGAATGGCAATCATCCAAAAAATAAATAATAATAACTGCTGGTGGTACGCTTATACATTTGTAGGTGGAATTGAAAATTTGTACAACTAATTTGGAAAACAGTATGGAAATTCCACATACACACACAAAAACTAGGAATAAACTCACTATGTGACCCAACTACTCTGCTCCTTTGTATTTATCTAGAAGAACTAAAATCAGCATACTATAGTGATACATGCATACCAATATTCATTCCAGCACAATTCACAATAGCCAAGTTATGGATTCAGTCTATGTGTCTGTCAATAGATGAATGAATAAAGAATATGTAGTATATACACAATGGGATTTTACTCAAATAAATTTATAGCATTTGTTGGCTAATGGATGGAACTTGAAAACATTATGCCAAGTGAAATAAACCAGACTCAGAAAGTCAAAGGCCAAATGTTTTCTTTCATTTTCAGAAATAGAGAGAAATAAGGGAGGAAAAGTGAGAGTATTAATATTATGAAAATAAAAAGAACAGTGGAGTAAAGCAAGGGGATTGAAAGGAAAAGAGAGAGGAGGGTAAGGGAAGCAACTATGGAATGAAATTAATAAACTCATGCCTTGTGCATGTATCAACACATCATAGTGAATTTTACTTTCATGTATAACTATAATGCACCAGTTTAAAAATAATAAATAAATTAATAGAAGAAAGGCCAGTGGAGTAGAGGAAGAGGATCAGGGTAATGGAGTAGTGGAAGGGAAGGAGAAGTAGAGCAAACTATGTTATATGCATTTATGTTACATTAAAATGAACCCCACTATTATGTACATCTATAATAAACTAATAAAAACATAAAAAATAAATTAATTAAAAAAGGAATGGGAATAGATTTGTTTATTAAACAAGGAATAGATATTGAACAATGGATGTAACTATAACACTCAGAAATGATGGAGGTGAGACTTCATTTGATAATTGTTTTCCATTTTATAAAGGTGAAATATAGGAGTAATTTAGGACATGTACCTTCCTTCTAGTTTTTGGTTGAACCATTGTAGGCATCGCTGCCCTGATGGTTCTGCCCTAATTATCCCAATTCACCACCTAGGTGGCCTCCAGAAAGGTGGCCAGAGATTGAATCTAGACATGACTGCTGTCAGCTCAAGTTGAGAAACTTGCTTTATAGTGCTTCATGGAAGTCAGAGGCCACCACTTACTGTCACTTTAGCTTCTCGCCTCCCATGAGTATTATCCCAAATTGAAGTCCCAATCCATACACACTGTCAATCTACCATCTTCCAGGCCTAAAAAAAAAAAAAAAAATGACCTATTTGTAAAGATAGTGATTGTGATGGCTGCAAATCATTCAACAGTTTTCCTTCAGGAACTTCATAGAATGATTAATAGCTCAGAAGACGCTATTTTTAGAGTTCCAGATAAGTCTACCTTATTCAGCGTCCAGGCTTCAGTAAGAAAATCGTGATTAGAAATGTTCCAGAGGAGAATGCAGTGACATTTGTTCATCTTTGAACATTTTAGAACTGAAATTCTGTATCTTGCAGTTGCTGGGTCCTTTCTGCATAGCCTTTGTGAGAGTATCACCAGGCAAAGAAAAATGAGGCAGGACTCATGCATCATTATTTCTGCAATGTATCTGCTCTCAAATTCTCTTTGGGTTGGAGTGCCATGTCTTAGATTCAAAGTACTCTGTGGCAGGGGACAGATTAATGTGTTAACTTTGGACAGGAAGTCTATTTAATTACCTAATTACTTCATAATGGTGAGTTGTAGGGAGTGAGTACAGAGTCAGATAAGTAACTCCTGTCTTGTAGGGAGGACAGAAAGTGATATAAATTTGTCCTATGGAAGACCTCAGGTGTACAACTTGGAACTAAGTTAAGTGTATGACTTGAGCAGCATCTATCATTCATATTAAATTAGGAGAAATTTCCCAAATTCCCAATTAAATTGGGAATTCTTAAGGATCAACAGAACAACAGGAGAGGGGACTTCACCAGAGAACCACATATTTAACCTGCCAATGAACCATTTTACACTAGCTAAAATTTTTCTCCCTAGATAAATAATCCATCTGAATAAAGGAAATAACAGTATAATTGATGGGCCTAAAATTGTAATCAGATCAGTAAACTACCAGATTTACCGACTATTTTAGTCAGCTTTTTCACTGCTATGACTAAAAGACCTGACCAGAACAATTTTAGAGGAGGAAAAGTTTACTTGGGGACTCATGATTTCAGAAGTCTCAGTCCATGGACTGCTGGCTTCATTCCTAGGGACTTCAGGTAAGGCAGCACATCATGGCAGAAGAGTGTGGCAAAGGAAAGCAGCTCACATGATGATCAAGAAGTAGAGAGAGACTCCACTCACCAGATACAAGTGTATACCCCAAAGCCACACCCCCAATGACCCACCTCCCACCTGCCTTCAGTTACCACTCAGTTAATCCCAGTCAGTGATTAATTCACTGATTGGGTTAAAGCTCTTGTGACCCAATCATTTCTTCTCTGAACCTTCTTGCATTGTCTCGCGTGTGAGCTTTTGGGGGACACCTCACATCCGAACCATAACACTGATACTACATATTGAATATTCACAACTTTGGTAAAGAAAGGTTGGGGAAATAGTGGTTTTAACAACTAAAAATGTTATTTTCCAAAACAGAGAAATAAGCATTGTAACTCATTTGCCTTGTCCTTTATTACATATAGTTTAAGCTGTCTTCTGCATTAATAAACAAAAATATTTAACTTCTGTTTGTTGATAAAGAAGCCTCTCATTCTCTGTAGAAGGAACTGCAAAGAAATCTATAACAGGTATCTATCCTAAAGAAAGATGAAGTTCAAGAAAGAAAGCTCAGTTAGTCTCTGTAGGAGTTAAAGAGCTTATTTCTGTATCAACTGATGATTGTCACTGGAAATTCTTGGCTATGATCCATGCAGTCAGAAACAGAAATGAACAAGCATAGGGCTTCATTCTACCTGCTATCATTCTTCTGTGTGTATAGCCACCAAAATGCAACAATGCTTCTTGACACAGACAATACACCCCCTTATATAACATAATATTTAACTTAAGCAAGCATAGTTTGCAAGACCAATTTGTACAATACAGCCTCCATGACTCACCATGATCCAACTCTTTATTTTCTATCCAAGTAAGTACCTTTGGGAAAGATAAACTTAGAAAATTATGTCTTACATTCCTACATGGACTTTTTAGTGGAAAAGCTAATTTTACTCATGAGGCTTATTTTGCGAATATGTTCTTATATACAAACATTTTCTCTATGTATTGAATAAAACATGGCTGAGATATCTTCTCAAAGAAATAGACTTCTCAAGTAAAGCATTCTTTTGAGGTTTATTTTTAAATCCCCCTGATTACTTCAGGGACTTCTTATTACACTCCCTGTCAGATAACCTTTTGTCCCTCTACCAGGAGGCTTATCTGTACTTACATCCATGTGACAGATTTTTTCCTCCAATTCTTAAAAATAAGGAGTCTGTCTTCTTATCACAGCTCACTTCTTCATTTTGTTTCCTTAAATCCATCTCCTTCTTCATCATTGAAGGTTCACCTCTAGAATTTAGGTGACCTCTCCCACCTTTTTTTTTTTGAGCAATTCAAAAGTATGAAATTTACAAAGATTAATCCAATAATTACTAGTGTACCTGGGTGGCAGGAAGAGCCAAGTTCTTGAGATGTTCAGGCCCAGGGACAGGGCAGTATTATCCCTGTCTCCAACTGTATGCAAGAAAGCAAGATCTACCTTCCTGTCCACCTCATAGGTCTTACAATCCCTGACCTTCTACAGGCATTTAATTAAGGATCTTATCCAGATCCTCTACTCCCCTAGGCTTTTCTTACCTAAGACTCACTCTAAACTTCAAGATCAACAACCTGGATACTGGAGATTTTTTTTAAATTAAAATATACCTACCCAGAACTTCTGCATTTGAAATATATGTGTCATAATTTAAAAAAAAAAAAAAAAACAAAACTCACTGGGTAAAATAGGCCATTAATGAGACATGGTAAAATCTCTCTTGCTGCCATTGTTCTTAAGGCCACAACTGTCATCTCTTTTTTTCATCATTAATCCTACATTCTCTTTATTCATTTGAAGTACATTGGATAGTCTAGGACATTCATCCTGGGGTAGGCAGTCCTTTAAGCCTAAGGGATTTGAGTTCCTAAATTACCATGCCCTTGTCAGACTATTCTCCTGAAATTGTCAGATTTTACATGGAAAACACCAATAGGTACTTTGGTGAAGCAATGACTTCCAGAAATGGAACTCATTGTGTCCCCATCATGTAGCCCACCCTGAATCTCAATTTGCAATTAGTAACTCAAGTACCAGAAGCATGAAGTAGTGTATTAGCATGAAGAACAAAAAGAACAAAAAAAAAACAAAAAAAAAAAAAACAAAAAAAAACTGACTGGCATGCCATAGTCAAACTTTTGAAATATCAGCTAACCCATTATTTTACTTGTTACCATCAACCATATTTAAGAATAATTTATAACTAGGCATGGCAGCACATGCTTGTAATCCCAGCAATCTGGGATGCTGATGCAGGAGAAACTCAAATTTGAGGCCAGTAACTTAGCAAGACCCTCTATCAAAATGTTGTAAATTTTTTTTTAACTTAGTTTTTTTTTTTTTTTTTTTTTTTTAATGTGGTGCTGGGTATCAAACCCAGTACCTCAGGTGTCCGCGGTGAGCACTCTACCACTGAGCCACAACCCCAGCCCAATGTTGTAAATTTTTAAAAAGAACTGGGTATGTGGTTCAATGGTACAGTGAGTACCTCTGAGTTCAATCTCCATAAAAAAAAGAATTTATATTCAACAATGTGGTGCACCTATTGGAAGTATGAAGTTCAATGTATTTTGAATTCATTGACTTGTCATACTATTGAAAATAGGGAACATTTTTTTTACTATATCCAAGATTTTCCTCTTGCACCATATTAATTTGCCAGGACTACTGTACCAAATCATCAAAAACTAGGTGTTTAAACAACAGATTTATGTCTCATGGTCTAGAGGCAGTGGTAATAGGTGGTTTCTTCTGAGGATTAGGAAGGAAAAATCTGTTCCATGTCTCTCTCCTAACTTCTTGTGTTTTATTGGTATTTTTTGGTGTTCTTTGACATACAGATTCATCACCTGATCTCTGCCTTCATCTTCATGTGGTACTTTCTCTGTGTGTCTGTCTCTCTGTCCATATTTCCCCATTTTATAAGGATAACCCAGTCATATTGAACCGAAACCCACCATAATGACTTTATTTGCAGAGATTGTATTTCCAAATAAGGTTATATTATGAATTATAGGGAATAAAACTTAAAGATATATTTTGGAATGGAACAGAATTTAGCCTATGACATGCTCCTTTAATGACCCATTCTTTTTATGGTATTTTGTTTTCCTCCCTTTCTTTTAAATTTTTCCATACCCAAGAAGTTAGGCAAGTTTGGGTTCATAGTTTAGAAGAAAAATGTGATAGGAGAAAATAAAGGGAAAAGAAGTCTCTTTTTTAGCTTTTGATCATCTCTCAAGGGAGCAAAAGAACTGTGCCACAGAAAATAGAAACAACCAAGCAATTATCATGAGTAAGAGCAAATCTTCTCCACTCTCAGAATTGAAAAGATTTCCCCAGTTGGTGGGAATGAGGAGTTTTGGAAAAGCAGCAAGAATAACTTAGACTTCAGTGGATGCCAGAGGAAGGGGCTCCTTCTGTGTAGCTTCAGGGAGTCTTGGATGAGCCTCAGGGAGTTAGCAAAATGTAGTGTTTACGGGTTCTGAGAGGAGACAGAACTGAAGTCTGTTTCAGAGGTATATTCCTAAAAGAAAAAATGACTGGTGATTGGTTTAGGTAAACAGAACATTAGCCTTAAGTAGTTCTCATTCATCCCAGAATGAAGAAATCAGAAGGATGATGGTTTGATGGTGAACTAGCATAAACCTAACTAAATGTTAATCTCAATCATGTGTTGAATGTTGTATATTTACTGAAACACATCAACAAGTTCCTGACATTTTGATGCAGTTGAAAATTGATGAATGTTTTATTTTCAATTTTCTTTAATAACAAGGATCAAAGGTATGTCATCTTTATGTAAAGGAGACAGCAGTACAAATTTACTGGTTTCCTACAGAGGAATGTGATATTCTCTCTTCTTTCTCACAACATAGGCTACAAGGACCTTGATAGTCTTGCCATTCTAAAGAAGGTAATGTTAGGTCTTTATACTGATGATATAGTAATATTAATTGGACCTGGAAAACAACATTCTTGCACACATGTGTGGTGGACAATGTGAGGTAATTCTCATAAATATTTGGAAGTCTGTTAAATCTGTGACATTTTTACAGGTCCAGTAGTGGGGGTATGCTGGAAGACTCTGGCTAAATTGATGAACAACTCTCATATCACTGATCTCTTTGCCCTCAATTTAGAAAGAGATAATGTGTTTGGTGGGCCTCATTGTATTTTGGAAGAGACACACACTATACTTGGGACTACTATTTAATCAATTTTTAGGGTGATTTAGAATTTTGATACTTTTGAGTGTGACCTAGAACAAGAGAACCTCTTGAGTTAGTCCTGTCAACAATTCAAGTTATATTACTCAGCTCTTGAAAGTGTCAGCTAATAACAATCTTTAGCTTCCTCTTCTTGAGAGAATTGCCCTCTGCCACATGAAACTGCCTTGTCTGGGAAGCTATGCTATCCCATAGAGCTAGACCTCAGTCAAAGGTAAGCTGGAAGAGCCATGTAAATGTCTGTCTACATTATCCAAAGGGATTAACTGTGAGGTATGATCTATGCTCCAGAGTTTCCCCATGGGATCAGACTAAATCTGATCTCAAGTTGAGAGTGATTTTACTTATCTTTCCCCCTACCCTATTATATTTCTACCATCATTCTACTTTTCTAGAGAGCCTTCCCCAATATATCACACGAAAATAATCCATACTCAGTTTCTGATTATGGGGAACCCATTCTTTGAATTATATGGCCCCACAAATTCAATAGTGAGAGAGGTAACTCTGGGAGATATGGATGCTGTGCAGTCTTTCTAGAAAGTCTCCACAGGGAAGTCACAACGTAAATCCCTGTGATTCTGGGGAAAAATCATATTTTGGGGATAGGAAACTACTTAAAAAGCAGCTTGTGATATGCTACTGTGCCCTAGTAGAGATTATAAGTCAGGAAAGAAATTTATTTGAATATGCAACCAGAGATGTCCATCATCTTTGGAGTGTTAACATCTTCTGAGGTCATAATGTGAAGCAGAAGCAGGAATCAATTTATGATAGAAATGTTAATGTGAGTCCAAGAAGCACAAGTATATTGCATGTATGGGTGTTCAAATTCCTATGTCACCTGTCACCAAAAAAAATTGTATGATTTCTGTGAAGTTTTCTGCAATAATGAAGACAGTTCAGTGTGCCATGTTAGGCAACAGAGAATCACCACAGCCTTAAAACCTTCTCAGTGATGACCCTGAGGTAAAGTTTTGGAGGGAAACCTTTCCAGTTGGTGAAGAGCCTTGTACTTGGACATTCACATGGTATAAGTGAAGAACTGATTTAAGCATGGATATATGTGGAATTACTAACTTTGGTTATGTTTGTCTAGTTAGTTCTGGGATATTGAAAGAACAAGAACAGAAGACCAAAGGCAAAGAAGTCTGAGGAAGAGACATGTGGATAGATTTATAGAAGTGAGCACAAAAATTGTAAATCTTTTTGTCTTATGTTCCACTAAGCATCTATGTCAGAGGAGCTGCTAATTATCAGCTATATGGGATGACACATTTTGTGGATGTTAACCAGTCTATCTCCTTGGTTACTCTAGTGTTTATTCAATGGACCTTTAAACAGAGCCATGATCATGGCAGGCAGAGAGGCTGCTTCCCACTAACACTAAACATAACTGACTGTTCCCCTGACAGCAAAGATCAACACTAAGCCCTTGATTTGACATTATACCTTAGAGAAACCAGGTATCCACTTATGGGGAGGTTGAATACATTAGCCCATTCAACCCTGAAATTGTCAACCCATATGCCATTTCAAGCATGTGTTTGTTTTCTCTGTATGCAGTGGTTCTGCCAACACTATCCTTTGAGGGCTTTGAATGTCTAATTTACCAACATCAGATCTGCATAACATTGCTTCAGACTATAGCAGGCTTTTCTCATAAAGGTGATATGACTATGGGTGCAAAACCTTTCCTGTGATCAATTGCTACTGCCATATTTAGCATCATGTGGGAACAACTCGCTTAATCTGATGACAGAATGGCTTATTAAAAGCTTTGTTAAGGTACCAGCTTGAGTATCACCCTCCACAAAATATGGGCTCTATTCTCAAGGATGTAGTTCATACATTAAATTAATAACCAATATTTTGTACTGTGACCCAAAATTAGAGTACATGAATTTGAGAATTAAATGGGGAAATAGAGTTGGCTCTTTCATTATGCCAGTGACCCATTTAGGAATTTGTGTTTCTCATTTATGCAATCTAAGGGTGTGCTAGAGTAAAAGTCCTCATTCTCTGGGATGGTTGAGTAACACTTTCACCAAAGGATAGAGTAAAAATCTGTTGAGCCGAAAACTCTGATTAGATTAGTAAAAAAAGGAATTTCATATTTGTGGGGAAATTCATCCTAATTTCAAAGAGGTTTCTTATTGTATCCAAATGAGAATTTAGGATGGCCACTGCAGCAATGGGGACAGGAACGAATATGTCTGAAATTCAGGGAAATCTCCAAGTCATCTTTTGATGCCTTCAAACTCAATGGTAGTCATACATTGAAAACCACAGTAATAAAACTAGAGCATCTTCAGACTCCAGTGCCTCAGTGTTGAAGGAGTTGGTCCCCTACCAAGAAATAAAATCATACCAGTTTAGGTGCTGATGAAGAGTAATACAGTCCAGGGGTTGTAGCTCAGTGATAGAGTGCTTGCCTAATATGTGTGAGGTACCAGGTTCAGTTCTCAGCTCTGTGTATAAATAAACTAAAGGTCCACTGACAATTAATATATACAATCCAAATGAGTCATGGAAGAGTTAAATTATAAATATAAATATGGTCTCAAGACCACTGACAGCCCCGAGGAGTGTGACTTGTCATAAGTCCTTTTCATCAAGTCTTTTCAGAAATTCTGGCTGGCAACCACTTTGAAGGCTCTGTGGCAGATTGGATTTAGTGTAGGACATAAGTGGATTTGAGAATTATAATAGGCCATAAAGTTTCCTTTTATGTATTCACATCCTTTTGGCCTACTTTATTATTCTAATCATTGATGCAGTAAACAGTTGTGCATTGTTGTAATATGACAAAACTGTATTAGTCAGCTTTTCTTCACTGACAAAATGCCTAAGATAATTAACTTGTAAGGAGGAAAGATTTTAGTTCATGATTTCAGAGGCTTTGGTCCATGGTCAATTGGTTCTGTCGCTTTGGGCCTGTGATGAGGTAGAACATCAGAGTGGGAATTATGTGAAGGGGCCAGGACCCCTATGCCCTTTCCCAGGGCACACTCCAGTGACCTCACTTCCTTCCACTAGGCCCCACCTCCTAAACATTCTAACTCCTCCCAATAGCACTATGACTGGAGACCAAGCCTTCAGCACCTGACCTTTGGGGGACATTTCACATGCAGACCACACTGTCTTCTCTGTCCTACCGAATCTTTTTTATTTTCTATTCTAGGACTACTTTGATGCTACTGCATAAGGTGCCTACAGAAACCCACTCAACCATTCCAATACATGTAAAAAACTTGAAAGAGTGAAGGAATTATTATTTCATGGGCAACTCTTAACCAGTTGGACATGGAAGCTGAGGTGCATTTTACATAGCTCCTCACAGGTTTCCATATTGAGATTTAGGTCTAGGTGCACAAAAGTGAGCAGATCCTGAATGCACCCTTTTTTTAATGCTCACATTTTCTGTTCCTTTATTTTTCAGTTCCTCTTCTTCAGTTCATTTGTTTACTTCACAAAATAAAATAATTGCACAGAAACTCTTGCTTCCTGCTCTGATTTTTGGGTGAATGGAGGAAAGATTCTAAGAAATTGATGAAACTTATGCAGGGTCAGGTTAATGGAATTCACTTTCTCTTCATTTTTATCTTCTTTTTTTATATTTCTTACTTTTTATTTATTTTTGGTGAACTTTTCTTTTAGTTTCTATGCTAGTCTATGACCTTTGCCAGTTCCTATATCAGGTTTGGCATATTATTTACAAAGCATTCTGAATCTTTGTAAACTTTTAAATTTATGAACTATATAAAGAGATAGAAAAAGTACACAGAGTAAACATTCATTGTATCTACCAAGTAAAATGTTACAGCTAAAGTTGAAGCCACTTCTTAGAGCTTCAGATTCCCCTGTCCTCCCCTCTCAGAGATAAACACCACTCTGTTGTTGGTGTATTTCTATGTGCGTGTATTTATAAGTGGTATGTAGATTTATGTCCTAAAATAAACAAGTATAACATACAGAATATATTTTCTCTGTAACTTGTTTAATAGTCAATGTTTTTAAGATTTATTTTTATTGATTAGTTTAGATTGTTTTCAAGTTTATTTTTTTTTCCTTTAAATCAACCATATTTTAATGGTCAATATTTCAAGATGCTCAGTTCTTTGGATAACTCTAGGATAGCCCTATTAGCAGGGCTCCTTGTAATCCTGAAACCAAATATGCTTACTTTTTCCCAGTGTAAGATGTGCATTGCAGAATAAATGGCTGGTACACAGGAATGCCTTATTTTTCTCTCCTCTGCAATATTGTGGTTTTGGGTTTCAGAAAACCTCTTCTGGATTTAAGATTTGCAGGAGCAGAAATTACAGGTTGAGACCCCCAAATTTTAACCAACGTTATTCACTCTATTAGCCAATTTCTTGTTAATAATTATTGAGGATAAATTATTTCTTCCTGCTTTTGTCTTCTTTTTTCCAACAGAATCCTATTCTCATTAGCAGAAACATATTGGTTTGGAAGGTACTAAAAGAAAAGCAATGGTTCAGCCAGGCTTCATTGAGAAGATAGAAAATAACTCAGGGCAGTTCATCATTCTAAAATTCTTATGGAGAACAAGTTGAAAGGATTAACTGGAAGGATTAACAAGCCCACAACTCATAGCAAACAATACCAGCTCTGTTAACCATAACAACCATGTCATAAAGCTATTGCAGTATATCTCTCTTTCCTTTTAAAACAAGTATTTGTGTTAAAAAAGGAGTTTTAAAAGTCTAAAAGAGATCTTATATGCATGATTACTCTAAAAAACATATTACATATTAACCATTGATGTTCGTTTTTTCTCCTTAACTTAGTACCAAGAATATCCTTCTGTTCTCATGGTATTTAGTAATCTGCAAAGGAAGTACCTGTTTTGGGGAATCTCATAGCAAGCAGTGAATGGGAATCAGTTACCTCTCTAACTTAGAGTTCACTACTCTTCTAATAGAAAAGTCCAGATCTTACCAAACACATTGAGTTCTATCCAGTTACACGCAAAAGTATTCAATACAGCCAGGAGGAGTGCAGATATAAGCAAAAACACTATAAAATCAGTTCATACAGCTTTATGGAGCTCTGCTTCCTTATTTCCATTTTGGTACTATTGTATAGATTATTACAAGAAAAACATTTTTTTATTTATCTTTTAATTTTTTACAGACTGCATTTTGATTCATTGTACACAAATGGGGTACATCATTTCATTTCTATGGTTGTACATGATGTAGATGTAGATTCATACCATTCGTGTAATCATACATGTACGTAGGGTAATGATGTCTGTCTCATTCCACCATTTTTCATACTCCCTCCCTCTCATTTTCTTCTACATAATCTAAAGTTCCCCCATTCTTCTCTCACCCCCACCCCCTCACCCCCATTATATATCATTCTCCACTTATCAGGAAAAACATTCAGCCTTTGGTTTTTTGGTTTTGACTTATTTCACTTAGCATGATATTCTCCAATTCCATCCATTTATTTGCAAATGTCATAATATTATTCTTCTTTATGGTCAAATAGTATTCCATTGTGTATATATACCAGAGTTTCTTTATTCATTCATCTGTTGAAGGGTATCTAGGTTGGTTCCACAGGTGGAGTTGCAAATTGGTGCAGCCACTCTGGAAAGCAGTATGGAGAATCCTCAGAGAACTTGGAATGAACCCACCTTTTGACCCAGTTATCCCACTCCTCGGTTTATACCCAAAGGACTTAAAATCAGCAAACTACAGTAACACAGCCACATCAATGTTTATAGCAGCTCAGTTCACAAGAAAAACATTTTAAACAGTGAATGAATTGGGCTCGGGGACCTGAAACATTGTCAATACAATATAAAGCTTGTGTGAAGGTCAAAAATTCTTTCTAAATTTATAGATCTATAGATTAGGAGACACATTATCCAAAGATCTGCATCTATACATGATGTAAATCTTGAGATTCAGGATTTTACATAAGATGCTATGAGGGAATGAAACTTCCAGGGGTTTTTAAACTGAGCTGAGCAATTAACGTAGGAAGAATGTGAATAATTATATCCAGATAGTGGAGTGTTGTTTATTATTTGCAAAAATATCTGTATTTATTCCCTTCCTTGTATCCATGCCTCTTTGTAGTTTGACTTGAAATATTTCTCATCAAGACTAAAGTCTTTTTCTACACTATAAATCTGAGCTGAGTTTGTGAATATAATGTGGCATCAGGGACAGTGTGTCAGTTCTTAGCATGGTCTTTAAGAACACCTGCTCATCTTACTGATCTTGTGTTCTTGCTAACATTATGTGAAAAACCTTTACCTTGCTACATGATAAGAAGCACAGGCTCTGTTGCCTCTGTTGTTCCAGTCAGAAGGTAGGCAAGCTCCATAACAGCTTTCTAGCTGACTAGCACTGACTCATATCCCATTCAAGACCAGAGTAATCCCACTAGAGCCCACCCTGATCCATAAAATTGTAAACTAAATAAAGGATTATTGTTTCAACTGATACATGGTGTAAAGACAGACAAACTAGAGTAGAGTGAACAGAAATAGGCATTTAGAACCCCTTAATTTCTAAAAAATAAAAAAAATTGAGCATGTAAGGCAGTGGATGAAAGAAGATATTTTACAAAAATAATGTTGGAACAAATAAATAATAAACAAAGAATCCAAAGTCCTGTTTTACATAAATATGTATATATCAATTCAAAATGAACTGTATGTGGGAAAGGAAAAACAAAAGATTCTAAAGATAGTATATTAATATTCTTGAAGTATAGAGGTATTTTTAAAACAAAATAGAGAAAGCATGATCATAAAAGAAAAGATTAATGAAATTAACATTATTGAAATTAAGAACTTCTACTTATCAAAAAACACAGAAAAAGATAAGCAAAACACTTATTATATTACCAACACCTATGAGCAAGAAAAAGCAGGTACTGAGAATATATTGAGAAATACACATCAATTATGAAGAAGCAGATAATAATTTTCAGTGTGCAAGAATTTTAATGTGAAATAAAACTAATATAATGGAGAAATAAAAAAGAGAAAGGTGCACTGGAAAATCATGATTGATGGCATAGAATAGATAGTAGAGAGGAATTCAAATATATTTGTGGTTGCTATAAATGTGAGTGGACTAAACTCAGTAAATATAACAGAAATAGTCAGATCAGGCATAAATCCAAATTTGTGCCATTTTTCAGATTCATATTTAAAGCACAAAGAAAAATAAAGGTTTAAAAATAAAATGATGGAAGTTAATAAGAGGCCAAAACTAACAAAAAGAAAAATCGCATAGCTGTACAGATATTAGACAAAATATATAATTTGGTGTAAAATTTTACAATTTAAGGATAGTCATACATAATGATAAAATAACTGTTTTCTAGAAAGATATAAACATATTAAGCTTGTACCTAATAAAAAAGGCTTAATGTCTATAAAGGAAAACTGATCAAAAGTACAAGGGAAAAGTAACAAATCATGACACATCAACATGCACCAATCTTTAGAGATTACTTTCAAGCCACCTGAAAATTTAGAAAAATTGGTCATGTAACAAGAATGTCTGCATAAATACAAAAAAATAATCACTATCATACAGATCAAGTATTCTCATCAGGTTGCTTTTAGGTTGAAAATCAATAACAAAAATAAGACTGCAACACCCAATAGTTTTAAAAATGAGAGAAAAAAACTCCTAAATATCTCGTGGGTTAATTAGTGATCATAAACAAAATTAGAAGAGCATGTGTAAGATGGTGCTGTTTAAAAATTATATTCTAAATAGCTATGCCTAGAGTGACATCTAAAAAGTAGTCACAAAAATGTCAACTGTAGGTCTCTCAGAGTAGTGGGATGCCAGGTGATTTTTATCTGCTTACAAAAAGTCTGTTTTTGTTCTTTACCACAAAACAAAATAGTTCTTTTTGTTCTTTTAACAAAACAAAATATTTTTGTCCACTATTAGAATTTGAAAATTATGAAAACTATTGTACATTATATGCATAATTTTATTTTTATTTTTTTAATTTTAAAAAATTTTAATTTTTACACACTGCATTTTGATTTATTGTACACAAATGGGGTACATCATTTCATTTCTATGGTTGTACATGATGTAGATTCATACCATTTGTGTAATCATACATGTACGTAGGGTAATGATGTCTGTCTCATTCCACCATTTTTCATACTCCCTCCCTCTTATTTTCTTCTACATAATCTAAAGTTCCCCCATTCTTCTCTCACCCCCACCCCCTCACCCCCATTATATATCATTCTCCACTTATCAGGAAAAACATTCAGCCTTTGGTTTTTTGGGCTTGGCTTATTTCACTTAGCATGATATTCTCCAATTCCATCCATTTATCTGCAAATGCCATATTAATATTCTTCTTTATGGCTGAATAGCATTACATTGTGTGTATATACCACGGTTTCTTTATCCATTCATCTGTTGAAGGGCATCTAGGTTGGTTCCAAGCTTACTTAACAAGACTCCCAAAGCACAAGAAATCAAAGCAAGAATCAATAAATGGGATGGACTCAAATTAAAAGGCTTTTTCTCAACAAAGGATACAATCAATAGTGTGAAAAGAGAGCCTACAGAGTGGGAGAAAATCTTTTCCACACACACTTCAGATAGAGCATTTATCTCCAAAATTTGTAAAGAACTTAAAAACTTTACACCAAAAACACAAAGAACCCAATCAATAAATGGGCCAAGGAACTGGACAGACACTTTACAGAAGACATACAGGCGATTAATAAATACATGAAAAAGTGTTTGACATCTCTAGTAATTAGAGAAATGCAAATTAAAACAATTTTAAGATTTCATCTTACTCCAATTAGAATGTCTATTATCAAAAACACAAGCAATAATAAGTATTGGCAGGGATGTGGGGAAAAAGGCACACTCATACATTGCTGGTTGAGTTGCAAATTGGTGCAGGCACTCTGGAAAGCAGTATGGAGATTCCTCAGAAAACTTGGAATGGACCCACCTTTTGACCCAGTTATCCCACTCCTTGGTTTATACCCAAAGGAATTAAAATTAGCATACTACAGTAACACAGCCACATCAATGTTTATAGCAACTCAATTGACAATAGCTAGATTGTGGAATCAACATAATTTTATTTTTAAGTTAAAAATAAAATTAAAATATGTACAAAATATTTTATATAGATTATTGATTTTTATCTATACCATTAATCATATGGAGTAATGATATGAAATCTAAGGAGACAAGTTATTGGGATGATAACCACACCAAAGAGCCAACAGAACACAGGTAAAGTCGACCAAAGCAATAGAATGAAAGAAAAAGAAGGCAAGAAAATGGAAAAAGAATATGAGCACAGTGAGCTGGCTGTAATGTCACCAAGCATCATAATCTACTGATGAAATAATTCATCTAATTCATATACCATTATCATGTGATGGACCTGTCCCTATTCAACTCTCACCCAACATATAACTTCAAGCAGAATACATATGTGATATTATTTAAAGCATCTATTATTTTTGTCCCAGCTCCCACATTATAAAGAGATTCCCCCAAATTATGAGAATTATTACCAACACTCCAGATATCAGGTACCATCTACATGTAGAGGAAGAGAAAAAGCATGAGAACCTGCAACATAGGAGGGGGAAAGTCTTGCTGATGACCAGAAAAATACCCTATTGCAGAATCATTCATGGGAATCTGTTAAATTCAACTCACTGGTTCTCACTTATGAGATGGAGAATCCTGCGAGGCTTTGCAGTTTTGTCAAAAGTTATTGAATCCATAGCTATGTTCAGTTTTCTTGAAGAATGGAAAAAAATCATCTTTCATATACATTTCTAAATATGTGTAGGTATCGCAGTTTTTCATAATATTAAAATTTACGTAAAATCCATGGTTGACTGACTAGTAAGATTTGCCATTATATAAACTTCCAATCAAGAAATTCTAAAAACAGAACTATTTCATGTAGGTTTCAACTGTATTTTTATTTTTATTTTATTTTTTTAATCTACTTTGCCCATCTTTGTTTTAAATTTTGCAAACAATTAATAAGGCATAGAAGTATAAAGATTGGCTCTATTGAGATATCTCTAAGATCAGATATTGGATTTAGTATTTTCCATACAGATTTACTTAGTTTTCTACATTTAGGGGAAACTAATTTTAAAACAGAAGTAAAAGCCATTGTACTTTTTAAGAACCTTTACATTCTATTTCTGGTTTGTAACAAGTAGGAGAAATCTGGTTAATGTAGATTTTATGCTTTACAAATATAAAAAAGGTGAGGTTAGTATTTTTATTTTGAAAAGAATCCTTATATTTAAAACTATTGACCTAGGCAGTACTGCTAAGATGCTAGAGAGTGCCCACGTTTCAATTACTTGATTCATGAATTATGAAGGCGTTAGGATTAAGAGGATGGGACTAGCAATGGGTGTGGGGTTAATGTACCTGGGATGTGCCACATTACTGTCATACAATGGTTGGTGCAGGTTTATGATCTTCTCATCCCCTCGGGGTGGGGGGGAATCTCTCTGGCTACACAAAGAAAAGGAATAGAAATGTTGGTAGCATGAAAATGAAAGGACATTCTGAAGAAGGCTGTCATTATTAACATGAGAAATGCTTGTTTTCTGCCATGGAAAGTTACACTCTGACTTGCTACAGGTTCCATCAGTGATGCATAGAATCCTAAGTACCTGATCTTGCCCCTAAGAGCCAACATGGAGAGCTTGGATCCTGGAGGTGATGCCAACAGAAGGTGGGAAAGGAAATCACACAGAAGGACTGAAGCGGGAGACAGCCTGGAAAGGAGCAGGGACACATAAATTCCCAGGTGAGATTAAATTTAATGAGTTGAGAGGTAATTTGATTGAAAAAGTAAAGACATTTTTGCATCAACCTCTCAACTCTAACACTTTACCGTTATCTAGTAGCATTGTGATAGAGTAATATTTTTGAAATGTTAGCCTATGTTCTTCCTCTCTTTCAAGCAGATAATAGCTTGTACACATTGCCACAAGGAAGAAATTTCTTGTGGCAATGTGCAAAGCAGCACATCGATTTTAAGTCTTTTCCTGGATTATTTGTTCAAAAACCCTTGGGCTTTAAGGGAACATGGATAGAACTATTTGCAATAAATAGAATATAGTAGAGAACCAAAAGTATAAGGAAAATAGGTCTTCTCCTGGAGATTTAAAAATAATTTTCCAGTTAAAGGAAGAACTATATAGAAGGAAACTATTGAGGTAAGAGAGGAGAGGGGTCCCAAAGAGGTGTGCTGCTAGTCATAAGTGCTATTTATCCAATACACCTGGCTAACCCCCAACCTTATTTTAAAAAAACATAGACTGCATTCCTTAGTGTTCTTGATATCGCACAGAGCCATGGATCTTGCATCGACAAACGTGATGTGAGTGGGGGTATTGCGTGTAACTTTAAGAGTCATGGTGTGACTCACCACATTCCCCTCCCACTTGGGGTGGCTATTGTGGAAGTGCATGTTGTGATAAAGCCTCCATCAGCTAGACTCCCTGACTGAATACAAACAGCACAGCTTCTCTCCAAGCTGTATAGGACACAGCATGATTGAAAAATTGATTTCTGTTGTGTTAAGACATGGAGGTTTGGCAGCTTGGGTGTATGTGTGGTGTGAGTTTCGTATTAGCAGGCCTTAAAAAGAGAGCTCTAATATTGCTGTCAAAAGTCTAGCTGATGGTGTGTTCGGATTCTTTGGTCAGATTTCCTGGGTTTGAATTCTGGCTCTGCAGGCTAGTTGTGTGATTTGGGGTGCTATTTACCTATGTGTATCTCAATTTCCTCATATACAAAATGGGAGTAATAATAGTCCTTACTCTGCACAGTGTCATGGATTTAAATAAGTTAATATTTTTAAGTGTTTAAAACAGTTTTGGCACATAAGTAACATACCAATGTTAGTGTCTCTTCTCTCAACCTCTCTTTCTCTCCTTCCTTCTTTGCCTCCCTCCTCCTTTACTCTGATGTCAGACCTTCCCTAAGAGATAATCCATGATAAGGAATGAGCAAAATGTTAACTTTCAATGAATTTAAATGCTCATTTATTCGTATGAAGTTTTAAAAAGTATCAAAAGTGAAACTTATTGAAAATAATAGAATATCTTCTATTATGGACTGAGTAAACCAGAGTTTCTTTGTTGAAATCAAATTTCCAGTCTGATGCTATTAAAAGATGAAGTCTTTGGGAGATTATAAGGTCATGGGAATGAAGACATCAGGAATGGAATTAGTGTCCTCAGAAGCCAGATAGCTAGCCTGCTCTGTTTCTGTCTTGAGAAGACACAAAGAATAACGGGATTTCACCAGAATCTGACCATGCAGTACCAGGATCTCAGACTTCCACTTTACAGAATTATAAGAAATAAATTTCTTTTGCTTATAAGCCACACAGTCTGTGGTATATTTGTTGTGGCAGCTTGAATTGAGATACCTTATTCTAGTAGTTTTCTGTTGCTACAACTGAGTATTGTAGAGTGGGTAAATTAAATAAACTTTTGTTCTTAAGGCTGTCAAGTCCAAGGACATGGTGCCAGCATCAAATGAGTGCTCTCATGCTGCATTATAACATGGTTCAAGGCAGAGAGAGAAAAAAAATTAGACCAAATTCATCTATTTTTGTCAGGAGTCCAATTCTATGATAACTAACTCTCTCCCAAAATAACAGCACTAATCACCTCTTAAAGATCCTGCCTCTTAATACTGTTGAAATAAATGTCAACATGAGTTTGGAGGGACATTCAAACCATAGCATACCTCCTTTGATCATAACAGCTTAGCTATATTTATTGCAATTATATCTGTGCTCCTATGAGACACTCGATATTTGACATTTCCCAAATAACTAATTCATAAAGGTATTCTCATACCCCCACCCCCAAAGGGCCACCCAACACCCAGAAAGAAAGCTAACTTGTTTTCATCTTCTTAGCCCCTGGAAATCTAGAAATGTCCTCAAGTTACCTGAGTGAATTCTGCAGGTTTTAAAGCAAACTTTAAACGTTTTCATTTGATTTTAACAACAAAAACCTCACTGGAGCACTTAACCATGGGCATGACTTTTGCTTTTGAGTAGCTTCTCCCTGAACTTCTCTGAAGCCACTGTCAGAGTTGGTTGAGATATATTTCCAAAGATTCAAGTCTGTGCCAGACCATTAAGCCTTTGAGGCTCAAGAAAACCACAAAAGATTGCCAGTGTCAGGACAGAGGAAGAAACAAGCTTTGAAATATAGGAGAGGATAAAAAGGCAAGCCTCTGCAGGTATGTCATTCCTAATCAGATAAAAATACAAACCCAGTGGACAACAGTGGCATACTGCAAAAAGCTGCAGCCCATGAGGTGAGAAAATTAGGGGAGGGCAGAGAAAGGGGAATGAAAACCCCTCCTTGCACATCCACACCTAAAACCTGCTGTATAATTAAAGTATTAACACAGAAATTTTTCTAAGACCATGTCAGTGAAAAGGCACAGAGTGATGAGCCTGAACAGGTGGACGTTTTATAGGACCCTGGATGTCAGGAGCTCTGCTCCCTACGTAGAAAGGAACTTAAATCCTCAGTTCTAAATCATAGGTTTCATCTTCATGGCTCATCCAAAGATCACAAATTTCAGTTTTTCCTCCAGGATGCTGATGAGAACAGGATGCCGACGACAACCAGAAATAAGGTCACTGGAAAAGTGATTTGGGGTTTATTGGATTCATAAGGTTATTTTCCAGGTATATTTATAAGAGAAATGTGATTTTGGAAAGAAAAATATGTTGTGAATTGATGGCAGTTCTTTCTGGTCTCAGATCTTTATTAAGGCAAAAGCTCTGCCGCTACAGGGAGAAATAGGAGTCCCAGCTTTGACTGTTTCACATAAAAATGCACCAACCTCAGTATTCCACAGGAAGACCTGGCATTTTTAATGCCTTAGGTTTCGTGGTTGCCTGATTTACATGGGGCACTGTGCATAAATATGCAGCACCCCACTTCCTTGATGAAAATAGTCTTTCCTGTTTTATGGGCCTGCATATATTGTGCTCAATTTCTCTACATAGGACAAAATTTATGTTGAAAGCTGATCCAAGGAAAATTGACTTGAAAGGATTTCTCCAAAAGTAGCAGAAGCACCTGCTTTAATCATAGTTCCTGGTAGCTGAGTTGAGCGAATAAAACCATAAACCAACAAAATATTAATGATAATATTATGAACACTTTATAAAAAATATAAATCAATTTAGGAAATTATAGGTTGCAGAGAACACTATCCATTTTTCATGATTTTCTATATAGAATTTTACATTTATCTTCACAGAGTTTAAACCATCTTCAATAGCCTACGTTAGCAACTTTCCTACAATCTTTTCCATAGTCTCAGCCATGCTTTCTAAGCAAGTTGACACACATATCTTTAAGCAAGTTTCCTTAGGACCATGTGTGACCCCATTTTGCCCTATTCTGTGTTTCATCCCTGCAATTATTATAAGTCCCAGACATAAGATATGGCTCACACCCTTGGTAAATTTTATATAATACTGCCTTTCCTTTTGTCATCCTTCTTTCCTCTCTTCCTACCCTATCCTCCTCTTCATCCTCTTCTTCCTCCTCATTTATTTTCATGTTCTTTATTGTTGCTATTGAACAATCCTTAACACAATAAAATTCCAGACTGAGAAACTTTCAGCTTTTCCAATCTCAGTATAAACTTGTGATCTAGCTATGGGGATATGGAGACTATTATGATAGATTTATTCATCAAGTAGAATTTATTGGCATTTTTTGTGGGCATCTCTGAGGTCACTAGTGTTGGAAAAAGTAGAGTATACCTCATAAACCCAGAAAAATTTACAAATGAGTGGGTCCTATAGACAGGACAGTGGGAGAAAGAGCAGGATATATTGTTGAAAATAGTTCATCACTTTCTCTCTCCTTTAAAAAAGAGTTACCTTGCCCAACCCATATTCATAAATGAAGATAGTTATGGCTGCAGGATTTTTTCACTATATGAAATCACTTTGTTTCTAAACAGAAACTCTTCTTCAACAAGAGTGAATGCATATTAAAATTATTCTATCCATAATGCATTAGACATCTAAAATGTAATTTTATAAACTACTTAGGGATGAATGTTGAAAGTCAGATATGTAATTATATGAAAATAGTTTTTGAGTGAGAACATCACCACGAAGGTCTAATGACATAAATGTGATATTTCTCATCTGATCAAAGTTGACTCTGGGAGCTGTCACTTGGTTCAGAACCAGAACAACAGTTTAAAACTAGTTGGGATTTGTGCTTCTTTTATTGAATTGATTGAGTGGATTGATCTGTTATAGAAGTCAAGGTGACTCTATGGTTCTTGTAAATCAACTTCACAGTTGTGGTGAGGTTTGGGCGTGTGGGTGTTAGCTCTGACCCCCATATAGCTTGGACTCCACCTTTAGTTCTTAGAGGTTGTTGGTGTTCTTGTACTCTGTGCTAGTGAAGTGTCTCAAGTACATGCATCACTATAAGAAATGATTTTTTTTTAACCAACTCCATTTTCCAGTGGTGTGTGTGTATGTGTGAGTGTGTTAATGAATCTTATTGTTTTCCAAGACCAAACTCTTCACCCTGGCTTTGAAGTCTTTATCGTAACTACATGTGGTAAGCATCTGGGGAGAGAGTAAGATGCTAAGTATTCCTCCTTATCCCCTTTCTACTTTATCCTGTGTCACTGAGACTACAAGCCTAGAAACAGTGTTTTCCAGACTACTTTGCATTCAGTGTTCTCAATAGATTGGCCTTCTGCCTAGCAGACATAGTGTGCAAGATTTGGAAAGAAGTAAGTGGAAGCAATTTTAGTTTTACTCTGACAGACTGTGGGCTTCACAGAGATGAATTTTGTAATGATCTGTGTTCATTTGCTACTCTGCTGCCACAGGTGTGTGGGACAACTATGGCCTTGTTATTGGCTTCCACGGGTTTCTAACTTCTAGATGACAATTTCTGACTCTGCCCAGCCTTTCTATGATTTGTGAGATCCTAATCCTAATTTCCTGCCTTAAATATACAGAATGGCTTCTGTATTTCTAACTGAACTCTTTCTACGTTTATGTAATATAAACTCTCCTCTAGCTGGTTGTGGTGCCTCATGTCTGTGATCCCATATAAACAAACAAAACAAACAAACAAACTCTCCCTTAATAAGAGTCATAAAACAAAAGGCAAAGCATGTGCCAACTGGCCAACTACATGGCCTTTTGTCTGCCTGTTCAAATCCTCCTGTTTTCTTCTGCACTTTTCCTGCTCTTGAGTGCTCACCAAATCTGAACATCTCAACTCCTCAGTAGTAGTAGCTACGGCAAGCAGTTTTTCAGTTTTAATATTAACTTACTTTTGTACTACCATTTTGATTATATTTGTCTCTTCAGTATCTCCCATTAAAAGGTAAGCTCCATGAGAACCAGGCTATTAATTTATTTTTCTTGCAACACAGGATGAGATACAAAATTGGCTTACTAAAAAAACTAACAAGAATCCTCTATGGTTTTGTTTTGTGGTTGTAAAATTTACATGTGTTTATTATATATCACTTGAAAAGGGAAGATGTATATGAAGAAGATAAAAATATTCTTAATATTCTAATTCAGAAAAGATCACTATTAACAACACATTTTACTCATGAATATTTAAATATAATTTGAATTATATTAGATATGGGAATAAAGTTTTGTACATCATTTTTTTCCTAACATTATAAAACAAATATTTTGTCACCATTAAAAATTCCACATGAGCACTGAGATGGCTTTATAGTACTTCATTATACAAATGTGCGATAATTTATTTAAATATTTTTCTATTGCTGAATATTTAGGTTGTTTTAAAATTTTCTTCTGAGTAATACTCAGAAGAAAAAATCATTCTATGTAAATCTTCTTACCATCATAAAAAAGTTCTCAGCATATTGTTTCCTTAAAATTAGAGATACTTGGAGGTTATATTTCAAAATAAATAGTATTATAATTTGACTAATGAAGAGTTGCAAGAATACAGAGGGGAAAGTGAAGTATTTTTTGATGGGATGACTTTTCCTCAGACATTGATTAAGTGAATAAATAAATAAATAAGTGTGAAATATCACTGTTGCAAATCCATTTCCTCTATTCCATATAAGGAAAAGATTTGAATGCTATAGTTAGAGATGTATTTCAAATCATCATGTGTCATTTGTACAGACATAGGTTCATTGGTTGTAGTTCTTGAGATATGCAATTTCTTATACTCTATGCTGCATATATCATTGGTTTTGAAGCTTCTCTTGCCCAAAGTTGATCAATTTCTAGTGCATATTAACCTTATCAAGTGGAGAATCAAGGCAAGGTTATTATTTCACCTCTCATTTTAATTTGAGAACAAATCACTTAAACCCTGTGCAATCCAGATGAGGAGTTGTAGTAAAGATTGAAAGCCCTTGGAAGACAAGTAAATGGCACTTTTGATATTGTGGCTTGTCTAAGTAGAAGCAGATTACCCAGAAGACAAGTAGGAAGGGGATAGGATGCAGTACTGATGTGTGCCAATGCAAATGTTCTGGGCTAAAATAGAATTATTTTGAGGTTTAATCATTTTAGGAACTGCTCTCAGAACTATGACCTCGATGAGCAATATGATGAGATCATTTCTCAGTTGAGAGAGTTTCAGAAGGTGAACAAAGATAGCTATTTCCAAGTTAGCCTCTGGGCGGTCAATTCCTGGAATTGGCATTTAACATATTGGACACTGATAGTTTCTTTTTACCATATTGGTGCTTATAAAAATGGAAACCCAGATCACATGCAAATATAATATTGGGGGAAATAAAGGTCAAATTTCATCTAATAAAAGAAATCAATCTTCTCTGCAGACAATCACTAGATCTTCAGCCCTCAGGATGTTCAGAGAGAGGTGAATGGTGAAAAACATCAAAGGAGGAAGTTTTTTTTTTTTTTTTTAAACAGTTTCAACAATTCCAATGAGTGAGATGTTTTTCAAAAACTGTTTCATAAGGAAACCCAGAAGGAAGAAAAACAGCATAAAGCAATGTTGGTTTAGGTTATGGGGTATGGGTTCACCTTGCAGAAATGTCTAGACAGCCTTCTCTTTTGTTTGGCATGAGTGATTAATAGCCGGTTCTATCCATAATTTGTCATCTCACACACTGGGCTCTTGGCACCCTGATGTATGTGCAGGCAACAGAGCTGGAGAGGCGGTGTCCATCACAGATCTTATCTGGCACTGGATTTTGACAGGAATCGTACTTAAGACAGAGCATCTATTCAGGTGGCACACTGTGCCGAGTGATCTAGGATTAGAGGAAAGTTAGATCTTCTTACTATGCCTTCATGGTAGGTCACAAATGAGATGTTTACTTTTGGGGACACTAGAGGCATTTTTTTAAAAAAAAAATTACTTAATGTGGTTCTGGTACTATTTAAAATACTTTAATATGTTATTTAGTCCTTGTAGCAACTATAGGAGAGAGCTACTGATATATTCGCTAAAGATGAAGTGACTAGAAACAAACCCATAGAGCTCAAGGAATTCTCCTAACTCACAATGTACAGAGCTGATTTTGAGAGTTGACTTTTCTGACATGTAATGTAACACCCTTTCCCCTAAAATTTCCCTGATGGCTTTCCATTGCTGTGACAACTAAATTTTAATGAATGTGGCCCCAACCCTCCTTTCTCCGGCTCATCTCTGGCTACTGCCCAATACTCTTTATATTCTGCACATCCAGATTATTCACTATTTCTAAGACATATTTTGATTTACTTTATCCTTATCTGCCTAATATGCATTTTAGCTCTTTTTGTTTGGATGAACAGCCTCAAGGTTGAACTGAGATAGCCATTTCCAAAGTCAACATAGATGTCTCTTTTGTTAAAGAAGATAACTATTCTATCCTTTGTTTATCAATAGTCTTTCATTCTTCCCTGATTAGCACTTAATCATCTTTCATAATATCTTTTTCTTTCAAGTAGAGTTCCTTCAGAAGAGGAGAAAAATAGTGTGATACTTGCTCCCCTTTTTAAAGCCCCATCCATTATAGGATGTGTTCTATCAAATACATACTGCTTGGCCTATGTTGAATTAGTATCTGTAAAAAATTTATTGGCAATGTAAATTATTATCTAACATCAGATGAGTGGAAACACTATCAAACGAATTAGGAATAAAAGGTGCTTATTTACTTCAATTTCAATATGACACCTGTGATCCTAATTGAAATAGCTAGTACTATTATATTTAGTACCTAGAGTTAGAAAACTGTCAGTAAACCAGGACTGGATTTAGATCATTCTTCCTAGAAAGTCATCCCTGATTTTTTCTTCACTGACTCCTCAAACTCTTGCTGTTACCATCAATGATCCATGTCCTTCCAACTGAGTCAATTTCCATTTTAATCACTGAACCTTAGGTTAAAAATGAAGTCTCAACACTCATTTCTCACCTTTCCCTCCCTCACTAACCTCTTCATCCCTGTGAAATTTATTTCATCCTTTTATGATTATTTATGGGTGCCTTCTATTTAGGATATAATGTTCTAGAGCACAGAAAAGTAAATGAAAAAGACATTAATTTTTCTCTATTGGGGTTGGTGAATGGGCATTGGAATACTGTCTTAAGATCTTGTCTACTACACCTCCACTCTCTTGATTCTACTTTTGATGAGATCAATTGCTAAGTCTAGAAACTTTGGTTATGATCAAAGGGAAGAGGTTAGACAAATAACCAAAGCAACCTTGAACAAAAAGAACAAAGTTAGAAATATCACTATACCTGACTTCGAAATCAACTGCAAAGCTAAGGTAATCAAAAACAGCATGATACTAACATAAAAACAACATTAACTGATGAAACAAGAAAGGCCAGAAATAAAACCATGCATTTACAGTCAGTTGTTTTATGGCAAAGACACCAAGACCACGTAATGGGGAAAAGACAGTATCTTCAATAAATGGTGTTGGGAAAACTGGATCTCCACATGCAAATGAATGAAATTTTACCCTCATCTTACCCTATATATATAAATCAAATGAAATGGGTGGATGATTTAAATGTAAGACCTGAAAGTATGAAACATGCAAGAAAAGTTTAGCTATTAGTCTAAGTAGTGATTTCTCTTTTAGATAAGACCACAAAATAACAGGCAACAGGAACAAAGATGGACAAATGTGACTACATCAACCAAGAAGCATCTGCCCAGCAAATGATATAATTACAAGAGTGAAGAGACCATATACATAATGGGAGAAAATTTTGACAAGCCATAAATCTAAGAGTTTAATATCCAAAATATATAAAAAATTCAAGTAACTCGATGGAAAGAAAATGCATAACCCAATTTAAAAATGGGCAAAGGACTCAAATAACATTTCTCAAAAGACATACAATTTAAAAAATACCCAGTATTATGAATTATCAGAGAAATGTAAATTAAAAACACAATGAGATTTCACATCACATCTGTTAGGATGACTAGTATCAAAAATTCAAGAAATAAAAAATGTTGATGAAGATGTAGAAAACAGGGAAAACTTGCACACTGTTGATAGTTATGTAAATTAGTACAACCAATATGGAAAACAGTATGGCAGTTCCTCAAAAAGTTAAAAATATAGCTACCATATGATCTAGCCATCTCCCTACTGGGTATATATCCAACAGAAATGAAATCGGTATGTTGAAAATGTTATCTGTACTCCCATGTTTATTGTAACACCATTCACAATAGTCAAGACACAAACAACTGAAGCATCCATCCACCAATGAATGGATGAAGAAAATGTCATACATATACACAATGGAGTATTATTCAACTGTAAAAGGACAAAATCCTGACATTCACAACAACATGGATAGAATTAGAGATCATTAAGTGAAAGAAGCCAGGCACAGAAAGACAAGTACTGCATGACCTCACTCATATGTGAAATATAAAAATGTCAAAGTCACAGGAGCAGAGAGTTGAATGGTGGTTACCAGGAACAGTGTGGTGGAAGAGTTGGGATGTTGGTCAAAGGATAAAATATTTCAGTAAATGGAGTAAGTTCAAAATCTAATATATATTATGATGACTATAGTTAATGACAATATATTATATACTTAAAATTACTAAAAGAATGGATTTTAAATGTTTCACCATAAAAAATAAGTGTATGAGGAAATGCATACTAATCAGCTTGATTTAGCCATTCCACAATGCATACATATATGAAAACATCATGCTATATACCACAAATTGAAATTTTTTATTTTCCAATTAAACAAACAAAGAATAGTGAAGGGGTTGGAAGAGGAAGCTTATGTGATTGATGTAGCAGATGAAAATAGGTAGAAAGTAATGAGAGGGCTGCCTCACAAGAAGATATGGAGAAGTTCAGTGGAATGTGGGTATAAACTCCTTGCAAAGGAGAATAGAGGCCAACAAAACCAAAATGAAAATAAAAACAATAAAATATGTAGCATTTGTGGTAGAACACTGTTAAAGGTGTTTTGCATATACTAACTCATATAAACTTCACCAAACCTTATGAGGTAGTATTATCCCTATCATGTGGGTGAGGTGACTAAGGTACAAAGAAGTTACATAAGGGAATAAGAAACAAGGCTAGATTTTGGACCCCAGTGGGATATAGTTCCAGAGTTATTGTTCTGAATAATAAATGATATTGTATCTTAACAAAACACTTCTTTAAGTAAAAACCAGTGTGAATTATATTCCTATATTGTAGGAAAATCAGATTCTTTGAAAATACTTGATTATTTTGAAAATGGTTCAGCCAAATTTTAGATATTTTGAATTGCTTTTTTTGGCACATGGATTTTTGAAGCGTTTCAATTGTTTTTTAAAATCAAGAGATCTACCATTATGTGCTTTTTTAAAAAACATGTACAACATGATGTTTTGAAGTATTTGCACATCATGAAATAGTTAAATCTAGCTAGTTAACAAATGTGTCACCTCATACATAACTTTTGTGATGAGAGAACTTACTATCCACTTTCTACTTCTCATTATTAACTATTGTCAACATGTGGTTCATTTCCTGAAACACTTTCTTCCTTACAACCATAGTGGTGTACCCTTTGACCCATATCTCTACATGTGCCTCTCTCTCCTACCACCCTAGCCTCTGTGACCATTCTACCTCTATGAAACAGGTGAGTGAGATCATGTGGCATTTGTCTTTCTGCATCTGACTTATTTCATTTAACATAATGTCCTTCAGGTTCATCAATGTTGTCATGAGTAAGAGAATTTCATTTTTTATAGATGAATAATATTTCATATAGTGAATTCATCTTTTTGTTTTATCATTGTCTCATTTTAAATTGTCTCCCTATGTTTTTTTTAAGAGGGTTATTTTGGAAAGATTGCAAGTTATCACCTTCCCTAGATGTGCCCTTGTCAGTTTCTCCTCCTGGTTAGCTATCATTGCCTGTTTTCAGGCCCTCACATTCTAATGTGGATTATTGGAACAAATTCATATCTAGTTTCAACCCCTATAGCCACAGCCATAATCATCCTCCTCGAATCGGTAATTGATCTAATATGTGAATCTGACCATGTTGCTTCTCGGTTTAGTACCCTTCCATGGCTCCTTCCTACACAGAGAGAAAAAAAAGTAATATCTAGAGTTCTTAAAATGGAAGAAAGACTGTTCACTATTTTTTCTTTGTCTACTACTTCTCCAGGATCTCTTTTGGCCACTAATCACTACTTTGATTTTCGTAAATTTAGCAACATTCCAGGGTTGTTAGTTTCCTACCATGCTGAACTACTTCTTGCCTTTGTACTTTTTGTCAGGCCCAAATCCGCACTTCTGGACCACACTGCCTGACTCCCGTCAATCTTTTAAGACTCAGAGTCCACTCTTTCCCCATTATCTCTAACCAGTTCTCTCTCTGCCTTAATAACGTATTGTGTACCTTACCTTCTCCACTGGATTGTGAACAGGACCAGCACTCTTCTCTTTGCAGTATTGGTCCTGGCGCATATTAGACGTGTTTCAAACCAACAGAAAATGAATAAAAATGTTATAATTAATGAGGTGAGATGCGCATTCCCAGAGACCAAGTGGGAGAAGAGAGAAGTAAAAACTCGAGGCTGATGAAATGGACACTGCTTGTGTGTAAATTGCTTTCAATCTAGAATGAGTTATGGACTAAAACAGATGCTAGATATTTCACATAGCTTCTTTGTAATTATTTTGGGGTAGAAATGACACTTAATGTAAAAGTTTGTACATTGCAATCAAAGGAGATTTTGGCATTTGTATAAGCCCTGAGCAACAACAGGTCGAAATTTATGGTCTTAATTTTTAATGATGGTCTCTGCCCTTGGATCTGCATATATTCAAAACAATTTGGTTCAACATTTTAAAATGCAGAGAAATATATATGACACATTTAAAATGGACTAATACCTAAACCTATTCTACACTTCTGTTTGGCCAGAGTCACATTAGCTCATTACCATGGTGATAAATAGTTGATGGTGATATCCCTGAAGTCTTTTGCACAAGTCAATAAGAATATCAATAGTAACTATTTCTTGTTGGTTATGGTTGGCATCATGCTTAAGCACTTCACATGCATTATTCCAATTACTCATAATAGTTCTATGATACAGATTAGGCATCTGAGGCACAAGGTCACTCAGCAGCAGAGCCAGGATTCTGACTCCAGCAATGATGCTCTTTATTATCGCACTGTGTGTTTTCTCTCAATTATGAATTCCTTTAGGTCTTTCTATGTTCAGATGCCTTTAATCAACACACCTACTGTGGGATCTACACAGTTACTCAATATAACATGGTCTGCTGAAATCCAGCCTCTAGCTGACTATGTAAGTCAGTTTCCAGCTTTAAGCTCAGGCTCAAAGTATAGACTCTTTTTTTTTATGAGATTTCTGGCAGCCAAGCAGGTGAAAGAAGAAATTCAAAACCATTTTCTTTTGTTGGGAGAGACACATGAGTAGCTGGGAGGAAATGGGGCTGTCTGTCTGACACAGCTGCATTCAGCCCACAGTTGAGTCTGTTGGAGGGCAGCACTGAAGTCTTCCCATAATTGCCTGCCTAGAAGGTGGAAAATGGGATGTGCAATGTCACAGCAAAGGAAGGCATACTGCACATCAGTGAAATAGCCCAGGGATTAACTGGACACCCTCGCCCATTTTCTCGTTTAGTTTTGCTTCAAAAGAATGCTGCATAAAATATACAACAATAACCGATGGCTTATTTTAAGGTGCTTTCTTCTGACAGCACATATTAACACATGGTTAGAGTTGAAAATGGAGAAACTAATTCTCCTTAGCTGCTGACCTGTATGAAATGCAACCAGGTAACAAAACCCAGGACCAACCATGTCACAAGGATTAAATACCTATTAGAAGTCTAGCATGAATTTTCATGAATTAGAAACCAAATGAGTATCAAGAACCAAGCATCAGTTTATCAGAATTGAAACGCTAAGCAACACACAAGACAAAATAATGCAGTTCAGTGTATAAGTGACAGGTGGAAATTCTAGTATTTGGGAAGTGAAGGGATGACGGGTACAGGTGGAGTGGTCAGGCATAGTGAGCATTCACTTGTACTATCCACAAGCCGCTTCTTTTTCTTCTAACAACACGATACAGGTTTTCTTCTGAAAAATCACACATCTTCCCTTTCAGTCCAATAATTTGAGTAATGACTAAGACAGGACTGGATGCATAATTAAATTAGAGCTAATGATGATTTTAAATACTTTTCTAATTCCTAGGCTGCCCGTTGCTAGAGCCAGCCATCTTTACATAGGAACTTTTTAATTAAGGGAAACACTAAATTCCCTTTCTCTTAAGCCACTTTGTACTGAGTTGCTTGCTACTTGTGACCAAAAGATTCCTCACTTACTTTTACATTTTTTTTTTTTTTTTTGCCTCTAGGTCAGCTATAATAAACTGCTGCTTCTGAGTAGGGTACAGTAGTTGCCGATAGGGTAATTCTCCTAGTATAGCAACTAGAGACAGACAGATAAATTACAAAATTCACATTTCTGAATGCAAGAGAGAGCCGTAGAAATAACAAGAATGAGATAAGCCATAACTCTTGAGAAAGGAGAGGTGAGCTGACTACCTCCAGCCATTTTTCAACCTGGGCCATCTGTCATTCAGGTGTGACTAGAGGACTAGTCTTGCTGAAGTAGTAGGATTCTGCTGGGGGCAAGAGTAACCACCAAAGCTTTTAATAGACAAATGGCACTGGTGTGGAGAATTAGAAATTTGAGGAGACTCAAACACTCGTTTTCCCCCTGGGATATTTGCTGGTGCTACAGGAGAGCTAAGCTAATATCTAAAATGCAGAGTAAAATATCCAGAATGTCTTGCATGGGAAGTCAGTTGTGCTAATAAGGGATCTTGCATGAAGAATATCACCTGTTGGCAATTTGAGACATTTGCTGGGGGACTGGAGGCATGACTGAAACTTACACAGAGCAGAGATGGAGAACATTTACTCTTCTGGGCACAGTGGGCAGTTTCCCATCAGGGTTCCGGTGAAAAACCTAAGAAACATATGCCATTAAAACAGTGAAGTCAGAAATGGACTGAATATTACAAATATTATAATCTACTTTTGTCCCTAATTAATTCCCAATTACCCCTTCATTGTGTTTACTTATATTTGAAGAGACTATCCATGGTGAAGAATCTGGACCTTTTCTATGTTTCTTTCACTCATTGTATCTGACATAAAATAAAAAATTAATAAAACCTGTGAAGAGATCCAATAATTAGGAGAAAAAGCAGGAAATAGATGTAACCCACTGATAATCTATACAATTAACAAGCGAAGTGTTAAAAGTAACTATAAATAGGGCTGGGGATATAGCTTGGTTGGTAGAGTGCTTGTCTTTCATGCAGAAGGCCCTGGGTTCAATCCCCAGCACCATAAAAAAAACAACAACAACAACAAAAAAAACCCAAAACTATAAATAATGTATTAAAGAAGTCAGAACAAATGATCAAAAGAATGAAAGTATATCTACAGAAACCAAATGAATAACTAAAAAAAATACAAATTCAATAGATGGCTTTAACAGCCTAGGTGCAGTAGAACACAGCATTAGTAGCTCAAAGCAGGTTGATAGAAAACATCTAACTTGTACACAAGAACGAAGAGGAATGAAAGAACAGAAGATAAAAGCCATATTGAATATATATATTTATATATACACACATATATAATGTATATGCATGTATATATGGATATGTATAATAACATATGAATAAGATAAAACTTAGAAGCAGACAGAATAGGACAATAGAATGATGATTTTAAAATTTTAAAATTGAAGAAATGATGATTTTAAAATTTCAAACTTAACAAAATTCATTAACTTTTTTTTTATTATTATTGTATACAAATGGGATACATGTTGTTTCTCTATTTGTACATGGAGTCAAGGCGTACCATTTGTGTAATCATACGTTTACATAGGGCAATGATGTTTGATTCATTATTTTTTTCCCTTCCCCCCACCCCTCCCACCCCTCCCACCCCTCTTTTCCATCTATACAGTCCTTCTTTCCTTCATTCTTACCACACTCCTTATCCCTAACCCTAAAACTAACCCTAACCCTAATGATAACCCCTCCAAACCCCCTTTTTATGTCCTCATCCACTTATCAGCGAGATCATTCGTCCTTTAGTTTTTTGAGATTGGTTTATCTCACTTAGCATGATATTCTCCAATTTCATCCATTTGCCTGCAAATGCCATAATTTTATCATTCTTCATTGCAGAGTAATATTCCATTGTATACATATGCCACAGTTTCTTTATCCATTAATCAACTGAAGGGCATCTAGGTTGGCTGTATCTCTGTTGTATGCTGATTTTAAGTCCTTTGGGTATAGGCCGAGGAGTGGGATAGCTGGGTCAAATGGTGGTTCCATTCCAAGCTTTCTGAGGAATCTCCATACTGCTTTCCAGAGTGGCTGCACTAATTTGCAACCCCACCAGCAATGTATGAGTGTTCCTTTTTCCCCACATCCTCACCAACACCTGTTGTTGCTTGTGTTCTTGATAATCGCCATTCTAATTGGGGTGAGAAAAAATCTTAGGGTAGTTTTGATTTGCATTTCCCTTATTACTAGAGATGTTGAACATTTTTTCATATATCTGTTGATTACTTGTACATTTTCTTCTGTGAAGTGTCTGTTCATTTCCTTAGCCCATTTGTTGATGGGATTATTTGTATTCTTGGTGTAAAGTTTTTTGAGTTCTTTATAGATTCTGGAAATTAGCGCTCTATCTGAAGTATGAGTGGCAAAGATATTCTCCCACTCTGTAGGCTCTCTCTTCACATTGCTGATAGTTTCCTTTGCTGAGAGAAAACTTATAGTTTGAATCTATCCCAGTTGTTGATTCTTGCTTTTATTTCTTGTGCTATGGGAGTGCTGTTAAGGAAGTCTGAGCCTAAGCCGACATGTTGAAGATTTGGACCTACTTTTTCTTCTATAGGATGCAGGGTCTCTGGTCTGATTCCGAGGTCCTTGATCCATTTTGAGTTGAGTTTTGTGTAGGGTGAGAGATATGGGTTTAGTTTCATTCTGTTGCATATGGTTTTCCAGTTTTCCCAGCACTATTTGTTGAAGAGGCTATCTTTTCTCCACTGCATATTTTTGAACCCTTTGTCTAGTATGAGAAAATTGTATTTATTTGGGTTTGGGTCCATGTCCTCTATTCTGTACCATTGATCTACCTGTCTATTTTGGTACCAATACCATGCCGTTTTTGTTACTATTGCTTTGTAGTAGAGTTGAAGATCTGGTATTGTGATACCCCCTGCTTCGCTCTTTCTACTGAGGATTGCTTTAGCAATTCTGGGTTTTTTTTCTTCCAGATGAATTTCATGATTGCTTGCTCTATTTCTGCAAGGTACATCATTGGGATTTTAATTGGAATTGCATTGAATCTGTATAGCACTTTAGGTAGTATGGCCATTTTGACAATATTAATTCTTCCTATCCAAGAACATGGGAGATCTTTCCATCTTCTAAGGTTTTCTTTAATTTCTTTCTTTAGTGTTCTGTAGTTCTCATTGTAGAGGTCTTTCACCTCTTTTGTGAGATTGATTCGATGCTATTGTGAATGGGGTAGTTTTCCTAATTTCTCTTTCTGAAGATTCATCACTTATGTATAAAAATGCATTGGATTTTTATGAGCATTGATCTTGTAACCTGCTACTTCACTGAATTCACTTATGAGTCCTAAAAGTTTTCTGGTGGATTTTCCAGGTTCCTCTAAATATATAATCATGTCATCAGCGAACAGGGATAGTTTGAGTTCTTCTTTTCCAATTTGTATCCCTTTAATTTCTTTGGTTTGTCTGATTGCTCTGGCTAGAGTTTCAAGGATGATGTTGAATAGAAGTGGTGAAAGAGGGCATCCCTGCCTTGTTCCAGTTTTTAGGGGGAACGCTTTCAGTTTTTCACCATTTAGAATGATATTGGCCATGGGCTTAGCATAAATGGCCTTTATAATGTTAAGGAATGTTCCCACTACCCCAATTTTTTCTAGTGTTTTGAGCATGAAGGGATGCTGTATTTTATCGAATGCTTTTTCTGCATCTTTTGAAATAATTATGTGATTCTTAACTTTAAGTCTGTTGATATGGTGAATTACATTTATTGATTTCCGAATGTTGAACCAACCTTGCATCCCTGGGATAAAATCCACTTGATTGTGGTGCACTATCTTTTTTATATACATTTGTATGCAATTTGCTAAAATTTTGTTGAGAATTTTTGCGTCGATGTTCATTAAGGATATTGGTCTGAAATTTTCTTTTCTTGATATGTCTCTGTCTGGTTTAGGTATCAGGGTGATATTGGCTTCATAGAACGAGTTTGGGAGGGTTCCCTCCTCTTCTATTTCATGGAATACTTTGAGGAGTATTGGAATGAGCTCTTCTTTAAAGGTTTTGTAGAACTCTGCTGAGAACCCCTCTGGTCCTGGACTTTTCTTTGTTGGTAGGCTTTTGATGACCTCTTCTATTTCATTGCTTGAAATTGGTTTATTTAAGTTGTGTATGTCCTCCTCGTTCAATTTAGGTAATTCATATGTCTCTAGAAATTTGTTGATGTCTTCGAGGTTTTCTGTTTTGTTGGAGTATAGATTTTCAAAATAGCTTCTAATTATGTTTTGTATTTCACTAGTGTCTGTTGTGATGTTTCCTTGTACATTCTGAATTTTAGTAATTTGAGTTTTCTTCCTCTTTCTCTTTGTCAGTGTAGTTAAGGGTTTATCAATTTTGTTTATTTTTTCAAAGAACCAACTATTTATTTTGTTAATTTTTCCAATTGTTTCTTTTGTTTCAATATCGTTGATTTCGGCTCTGAGTTTAACTATTTCCTGGCTTCTACTACTTTTGGTATTGGTCTGTTCTTCTTTTTCTAGGGCTTTGAACTGTAGTGTTAAGTCGTTTATTTGTTGATTTCTACTTCTTTTGTTGAATGCGCCCCATGAAATAAATCTTCCTCTAAGTACTGCTTTGATATTGTCCCAGAGATTTTGATATGATGTGTCTTTGTTCTTTTTTACTTCTAAGAATTTTTTTATTTCCCTCCTGATGTCTTCTGTTTTCCATTCATCATATAATAGTGTATTATTTAATCTCCAGGTGTTGGAGAAGTTTCTCTTTTTTATTCTGTCATTTATTTCTAATTTCAATCCATTATGATCTGATAGAGTACAAGGTAATGTCTCTATCTTCTTGTATTTGCTAACAGTAGCTTTGTGGCATAAAATATGGTCTATTTTAGAGAAGGATCCATGTGCTGCTGAGAAGAAAGTGTATTCGTTCTTTGTTGGATGGTATATTCTATGTATGTCAGTTAAGTCTAAATTATTGATTTTGTTATTGAGATCTATGGTTTCTTTATTCAATTTTTATTTGGAAGATCTATCCAGTGGTGAGAGAGGTGTGTTAAAATCGCCTAGTATTATTGTGTTGTGGTCTATTTGATTTCTGGAATTGAGAAGGATTTGTTTGACGTACATGGATGAGCCAATGTTCGGGGCATAGATATTTATGATTGTTATGTCTTGCTGATTTATGCTTCCCTTAAGCAGCATGTTATGTCCTTCTTTATCCCTTCTGACTAGTTATGGTTTGAAGTCCACATTATCTGAGATGAGGATGGATACTCCAGCTTTTTTGCTGTGTCCGTGTGCATGGTATGTTTTTCCCCATCCTTTCACCTTTAGTCTATGGGTATCTCTTTCTATGAGATGATTCTCTTGCAGGCAGCATATTGTTGGATTTTTCTTTTTAATTCAATCTTCCAATCTATGTCTTTTGATTGATGAGCTCAGGCCATTAACATTCAGGGTTATTATTGTGATATGATTTGTATTCCAAGTCATGTGACTCATTTTTGTTTTTTGACATGATTTGGTTTCTCCTTTATTTGGCTATTCCTTTAGGCTAGCACCTCCTGTTGCTGATTTGCATCATTGTTTTTCATGTCTTCCTCATGGAATATTTTGCTGAGAATGTTCTGTAATGCTGGCTTTCTTTTTGTAAATTCCTTTAGCTTTTGTTTATCATGAAAGGATCTTATTTCATCGTCAAATTTGAAGGTAAGTTTTGCTGGGTATAAGATTCTTGGTTGGCATCCATTTTCTTTCAGGGTTTGGTAAATGTTGTTCCAGGCCCTCTATCTTTTAGGGTCTGGATTGAAAAATCTGCTGATATTCTTATTGGTTTCCCTCTGAATGTAATTTGACTCTTTTCTCTCACGGCCTTTAAAATTCTGTCTTTATTTTGTATGTTAGGTATTTTCATAATAGTGTGCCTTGGTGTGGGTCTGTTGTAATTTTGTATATTTGGAGTCCTATAAGCCTCTTGTACTTGGTTTTCCATTTCATTCTTCAGATTTGGGAAATTTTCTGATATTATTTCATTGAATAGATTGTTCATTCCTTTGTTTTGTTTCTCTAAGCCTTCCTCAATCCCAATAATTCTTAAATTTGGCCTTTTCATGATAGCCCATAATTCTTGTAGATTCTGTTCATGATTTCTTACCATCTTCTCTGTTTGGCCAACTTTGTTTTCAAGATTAAATAATTTGTCTTCAATGTCTGAGGTTCTGTCTTCCAGGTGTTCTATCCTATTGGTTATGCTTTCTATGGAGTTTTTAACTTGGTTTATTGTTTCCTTCATTTCAAGGATTTCAGTTTGTTTTTTTTCAGTATCTCTAACTCTTTATTGAAATGATCTCTTGCTTCCCGTATTTGGTCTTTTAACTGTTGATTGGTGTGATCATTTAATACCTGCATTTGCTCTTTCATCTCCTCCTTCAATGCCTGCATTTGCTCTTTCATTTCCTCATTTGCTTCCCTGATTGTTTTAATTATGTACATTCTGAACTCCCTTTCTGACATTTCTTCTGCTGTGCTGTCATTGGGTTTTATTGATGTAGTATCTAGGTTTTTTTGGGACATTTTCTTCCCTTGTTTTCTCATATTGGTCAGATGTCAGTGGGACCCTGAGATATTGCAGATTTCCTCTATTGGCTTATAGTGTCTCGGTAGATTTCCAGTGTATCACCTCCCAGGCTTCAGTAGCCTGAAATCTTGTAGGAACTTGATAATGCAGTGCTTCCGAAGAAAGCTGCCCCTAGCCCCCTACTGGTTCCAGGACTTGGAGCTGGCTCTGTGCAGAAAGGCTCTCACTGGGAGTCTGCACCGTGCAGCTGGCCATGTGGGTGGAGCCCACTGCTGGAGTGTGGAAGGCTACCTGGGGAAGACTCTAGCTGCCCTGCCCTTATCTGATAAGCTACCCCTATCTGTGCCTGGTGCCCAGGCTAAGTTTCGCCCAGTGGGGGAGACTCACCCAGTGACTCTATTTTTGGCCAAGTCTCTCAATGCCTCCCCTTCTTGAGTCCTGGGTTCTGGAGCGACTGGAGAGCAGTCACCCTCTAGGTGCCATCTTGGATCGCCCCGTGGAAAGAGCCTGCAGCCAGAGTGGGCAGAGCCGCCTGGAGAAGTCTCTGGCTGCCCTGCCCTGATCCCAGAGTCTGCTTGCGGATCGAAGCTCTCCGTTGGCTCAGGGACTTGTGGCTGGCTCTGTGTAGAGGGTTCTCACTGGTTGGTCTGCTCCGAGAAGCTAGCCTTGAAAGGCACCTCCCACCGCAGGGGGCCGGCTGCTTGGGGAAGTCTCTGGCTGCCCTGTCCTGGTCCCTGAACCACTTGCGGGCCAGAGCACGCTGCACTGGCTCTGGGACTTGGAGCTTGTTCTGATCAGAAAGGCTCTCACTAGTGGGCCTGCTCCGAGAACCTGGAGAAGCTGGCTGTGTGGGAGGGGCCCACCGCCGGAGTGCGCAGGGCTGCCTGTGGAAGACTCTAGCTGCCCTGCCCGGCTCCGATAAGCCACCTCTATCTGGCCCTGCCACCCGGGCCAACCTTTACCCAGTGGGCAGACTCACCCATGGCTCTATCTTAGTCCGGGTCTCTCAATGCCTCCCCTTCTTGACTCCTGGGTTCTGGAACGACTGGGGATGCAGTCACCCTCTAGTCCGCCATCTTGGATCGCCCCGTGGAAAGAGCCTGCGGCTGGAGGGGGCTGGCTGCCTGGAGAAGTCTCTGGCTGCCCTGCCGTGATCTCAGAGGCTGCTTGCGGATCGAAGCTCTCCGTTGGCTCGGGGACTTGTGGCTGGCTCTGTGTAGAAAAGCTCTCACTCAAAATTCATTAACTTAAGATTCTAGAATTTAGAAAATCCAACATAGAATAAGTACAATGGTCACGCCATAATAAATCTGGCAAAAACAACTAAAGAATAAGAAAATAATCTTAGACATTATCCTAATACCTTCAGAGAAAATAAAATCAAATTTTTAATTAACTTCTTTACAAACACATCTTTACAAAATGGAAGTGGAGTAACACCTTCAAAGTGCTGAATGAAAGTAACCACCAAACTAGAATATCCTTTTAATAAATGAAAAGACAAAGAGTCAGAGAACTTTCATCAACCAGAAGGAAGATTATCAAAGTCACAACGAAATGAGGGTGTAGCTCAATGGTGGAGAGTTGCCTAACATGTGCGGGGCCCTGGGTTTGATTCCCAGCACCACACACACACACATACACACACACACACACACAAAGCAAAAAATGTTGACGGGAATGAAAAATACAAGACAGGATAAAGGGCAAAAGCATGATAAATATATGGAGATGTTTAAGCCTAAATATAAATATATATGATGGATATGAATATATAGGAATATTGATTATAAAAAATGATAATTGCATGTAGAGTTTAATTTACAAGCAGTAAATTGTATCCAACTACAAAGTTCAAGGATGTGTTTTGTACAATCTATGGATACTGCTAACAGAAGGTATAAGAATTTGCCTAACAGGAAATATAGACTAATAAATTGGTGTCATTGAACTAAAAACTAAGACAGTAATGTGTGACTTGACTGTTACAGGTATCAGAAATTCAGTTTGGAATAAAAGAATTTCCCAGTTCATGACCAACAGGTGATCAGTGAATTGCCACTGCTGAAAGTAGTGTAGCTTGTAAATTCACTGTTATTCAATAAATTCTTACACTGTGGAAAGAAAGAAAAAGGTCAACTAACAGAAAATTTAACAAAACAAAATATGGAAAATAAATAATACAGTAGATATAAATCTAATTAGTACTAGGTATTACTTTATTATAAATGACCTAAATCCTCTAATCAATATGTAAGATATTCAGACTGGATAATAATTCAAACCCTTTATGTTGTTGAACAAAGGCAAACATTATAAAGACACAGACATTTTAAAGGCAAAAGTGGAAAGATATTTACTTTACAAATGCCAGTCAAAAGAAAATAGTTATATAAAGAGACAAAGTAGACAATAATATCAAGAAGCAGGGGATTTTACAATGATAATGATAAGGAGGTCAAACTAACAGAAATATATCGTACTCTTAAATCTGTAAGCATCCAATATCACAGCTTCAGAATAGATGAAACAAACAACCAACAAACAAGCAAAACTAAAAAGGCAAGTAGAAAATTTCTACAATGAGTTAAGAAGCAGATAAAAACTCAGTAGTGATTTAGAAAGACTGAATAAGAAAACTGATAAACATGGCCTAGTTTACAGAACACTAAAACTTGTAAAGGTTAACTGGGGTCCAGATATAAAGGTTAAGGGGAAAGCTAATAAAGAGGCAAGCACATAGGATAGTGAAGAGCAAGAAGTGGCTCCCGTGGGAAAGCCAGTCCAGTTTATTATCTATTCCAGGGTCATATTGTTACCTAGGTTACATAGTGCAGTTAGCTTTGTACACGTGCAGATCACATAACTTGCTTGCTTCTCAGAGTCCACTACTACCAAAGGTTATTATAAAAAAGACAACATCCCCAGGCCTCAAGGACTGAGGAGTTGCAAGGCATCTCTAAGCCATTCAAACAGAGCGCCTTTTATCCCAAGGAGTGTGCCCGACTTGAAGGACTTTTGCTCCTCTGTACATTGACTGGCTTGAAATCCCTACAAAAACTAGCCTTAATGAAATTATTTCCATGTGCATATGACAAAACTGACTATATGCTGAGACAAAAATAAAGCCTCAAAAGTTTCCAAAAGATTATTCAAAGTTTTTTTTTTTTTTAATGACCACATTGGGATTTTACTAAAACTCAATAACAAAAACATAATCAGTAAAACCCCAAACTCATTGAAATTAAATAGCAAAGTTCTAAATAATCCATGGGAAAAGGAAGCATTCAAAATGGGAATTAAAGAATATTTAATCCCACTATCATATATAATTATAAGGCACCAAAAAAATACATTACAAAATAAAGTTTTAACATTGCAGCAGGAAAAACTTATTTTAAATAAGTGACTATATTAGAAAATTATAACTTTTTGAAGGAATCTCAATCAGTGCTACTGGTAAATCATTAGTTTAAAAACATTTAAATTTATTCTTATGACTGAGTAATATTCCATTGTGTATATGTACCACAGTTTCTTTATCCATTTATCAATTGAAGGGCATCTCAGTTGGTTCAGCAATCTAGCTATTGCGAACTGAGCAGCAATGAACATTGATGAGGCTATATCACTGTAGTGTGCCATTTTTAAATCCTTTGGGTATAAACCGAGGAGTGGGATAGCTGGGTCAAATGGTGGGTCCATTCCAAGTTTTCTGAGGAATCTCCATACTGCTTTCCAGAGTGGCTGCACCAATTTGCAACTCCACCAGCAATGTATGAGTGTGCCTTTTTCCCCACATCCACACCAACATCTGTTATTGTTTGTGTTCTTGATAATAGCCATTCTAATTGGAGTGAGATGAAATCTTAGAGTTGTTTTAATTTGCATTTCTCTAATTACTAGAGATGTTGAACACTTTTTCACATATTTATTAATCGCCTGTATATCTTCTTTTGTAAAGTATCTGTCCAGCTAATGGGATGGATTCAAACTAACACAGTACCTGGCACATATTATGTACTCAACAAACACTTACATGCAGAGGATTATTACTCCCATCTACTTTGTTATAAGCACGAAAAGAAGCATAATTATTGACATCTCAGAAGTATTGAGGCTCTTTTTATTTGGCTCAGGTAACCACTACTGACTTTTCCAATAATTTTTTTTTTTTTTAACACTTGCAAGTTTGTAAATTAAAGGCCATTTTATCCTGCTGGTGTCCTTATCTAGTCCAAGGGACAAGCCTTTCTAAAGCTCAGTGAAACTGACCACAATAGGAAGGCTCCCCTTCACTTGGGTCTAATTAGATTTCTAACAAATGAGAAGAAAATGGAAAGGGTGTTAATTAATTTTTATTGCTTTACTTTGGCGGCTATAGGGATAAAAGCATGCTTTTGTTTGGAATAAAAGCTAGCCTCTTCTGTGGACAGGATCTGGGTGAATGGTATTGCTGTGGCAGGGTTTCATAGAGGCCAGTTCTCCCATGGGCCATGATGGTCCCTAGCCCAAAAAAGGGGCAAAGGCACAAGGGCTTCCACACAAAGGAATCTGATCATTTTCGATCAATCCCTTAGTGTAATGTCTATTTCCTCTAATCAGTCTCATCTTTATGCATCAAAATTGATTAGGATTTATGTGCTCAGCAAAGAATAGGGTGAATAGGGTTATCTTCATGGTGACCCATAGAGGAGATCCATAGAAGCAGTGAGGAAGCTTTTTTTTTATAACCGAACTCTAGATAGAGATCTAATTATGGCTATCATCAAAGTCAAGAGTGTATACTACCCAAAGGACCATCTTTCTGCCCCTCTAGGCATGTTCCTGAACTAATATTGTTAGAAACCATATTTTGGAGGATACAGTTAATTTAATTCATGGTGGTATGATCCCAATGGGAAGGTTCATATGTAATTATAGGTTCTACCAGATACTTTCTGGGGATATCAGGAAGACACATTCCTCTCTTGGGTACATCTCTCATTTGCTGTTTTGAGAAATCACTTCACCGAACAGGAGAACTTCTCACTCTAAAATAAGCATATTTTACAGTGGCAAACATTTCTATGATACATAATATATTCACTTAAATTCAAACTAAGGCATACATGTCTGATTGTAGATAATTTCTTGGACAACTTTTTAATCCCTAGATGGTCAATTGAACTGTTAGTAAGTAGGGCATCCTTAAGGGAAGAAAACAGAACTGTCTCTGAAAAAAACGTTTATTATTTAATTTCATCCCTTAGTCTCTGTGTTGGCTAGAATACTGTTTCTAAAAGTTTTGGGGTGATTTGAAGATTCACAGTTGTGGGTCCCACCACACTTGTACTGAATCAAATCTCTGGTTGGGTAGGCAAGACTTAAGGATTTGCATTTGTATGAGCTCCATTAAGATTCTTTGCACACTCAAATTTGAGAATATCTGTCATAGGGTAATCATCTCAATGAGAGTGCGCACATTTTTGGATACAGACATGGAGAAGGGGGGCAGCAAGCAGAGTTCTGGGGTAGCAGCACTCCTGTCTGCTTGGAAGGAGGTTACTTAGGAACCTGCTCTCCAGCAACTGTTCTTGCATTCTCGGGTTTCTGTATATTTATAGCTCCCAGTGTGGCTAGGTGCAGGCATCATATTTATTTTCCAGATACTCTGTCCACTAATAATATTTTTTTCTACTCCAAGTTGTTTAATTTATTAACGCTGCCCTGAAGAACATGCAGCAACAATTGTGGGTTGCAACACCCAGGAAAACACCACGTGCACACGCCACCATATTAGAGATATGAGATGATGAATCCTTGCTATTCCCACTCCTATCAGAAAGCCTTGCACTCATGCATGTTAATAAGAATAAGATGCAATCTTCATATGCACCTTCCCTTTGTGCTTGCAGGTGCTGTTGCCATTTGCTTGTGAATTTTTTCAGTAACGTCCACAGAGTGCTGCTTTGGGGTCCAGATCTAGACTTTGCTTTTTTACTAGCTGGTCAGCACACATTTAGCCCTAAGTTACCCACAGAAGAGTTGTCCGAATCTTCATTCTTAGTTCTAAGGTTTTCTTTGAAGGCTGAGAAAGAGAGAACCTTAGCATCACCTGACTGGTTGGTTAAATGATGACTGACTCCCTTTGCTCCTTTTCCTTATACCCCATTTCTCATTCTGAGTCTTTGTCTTTTTCTCAGCAGTAATTAGATTACAAGGGGTTATTCCATAGCAGACTCAAACAGTCTTTGGAGGTGGTCACTTTAGCTGAAGCGACTCTGGCCTTGGGAATAACCACAGCCCTTACATATTAGTCCAAGGGGATGCCAAGCCTTAGGCATGGTCACCTCATGTCACTGACTGACTGACTGACGAGTCACTCTTGCAGTCAGCAGAGCTTGGCTGGCTTACTTGATAGTCTCCTCAGACCTGCTGGATTCTGCAAAGTGCCTCAGATATAGAGAACATTCCACACAGGGAACCTTTATTCTTGTGCCTCATTAGGCTGTACAATAGCTAACAGATTGCACACACCAGCTGCCCCTCCCTGCCCCATGGCCTAATAGTATAAGGGCAAACTGTAAGTGGTCTGGCTCATGCAGGCTTTACAAGGCTTGGAGAAAGAGCAATGTTATAAGCCAGAAGGATGCAAGCAGATTTCACTTTGTGCACAGACGGCATTTTAAAATGGATAAATCTCTCTTCATTATGTAGCTTTTCAAAAGAAGAGGTAAAAGGCATACGCACTGTAATGGATCTTTTGAGTGTGTGTATGTGTGAAGCAGACAAAGGACTATAAAAACTGTGTCCCTCTCTTTTACCAGACCAAGGATATCAGCCTTGCTCCAATGTCAGGAGGTCAGAGGCAGCAGCATCCAGTGCAAATTGCCTCTCCACCCCTAGCCCCAGTTTCTCATGGCTCCCGGGACAAATTGAAGTCTCACATTAATTATGGAACACTGATCATTTTTGGAGATAATTAACATCCTAAACAATGCTTGGCCAGCTTGAGTGTAGTAACATAACTTACCAAGTTCTAGCCCATAACATTAAACAGGAATTTGAAAAACATTTAACTTTTCAAATATCCTCAGAGGATTTAGCAAAAGCTTTGCTTCTGATATTGCAGGTTCCTTCCCTGGTTCCTTGACATGAATTTTTCTCGTTCCTAAATATAACATTTCTGAAGATAACACACAGCTCCTGTGAAGTTTTATCCAAGATTGGACGAGATGTACTTTTAGTCATATTCACTTATTTCTAATGCCAATATACATACACTTTTGAGTTTAATTGTTGTTGTTTTTCATTTGATTTTAAAATTCTCCAGGTTCACGTGCATATGCAGGGTTGACAGGCTGGCCTTTTTCATTATAGCTGAAAGCGCATTGTAGTTGTAAACATTTGATCTCTACTTTAAATTGTTCCTTGCCCCTCAGCCCATTCCGAGCCCTGGAGGACAGAGATATCATTGAGAAAGCTTCCAGGAGAGCAGATTTAGGATGGTCACTGAGAAAGATGAATTGAAAACATAAAAATGGAACAACAAAGAGCTCATTTGCCAGGTGAGAGATATGGAGGTCAGGGGAGGTCTGCTCTCAGGAGAAGCTCAGAGGAGAAATGGACATGCAGGTTAAGGGCAGGAAATGATCAGATGTAGAACTGGAATAAATCTTCCAAACTATTGATCTGTTGCGGACCTGCTTTGAAGAAGTAGATAGCTTTCAGGTGTGTTGAAAGGCAAGTATAGAAAGATATGAGTTATCTTTTTCCAAGTGCATCTGTTAGACATAGCTGGAGATAGATATATAGATAGAAAAACTTAATGACGATGATGTCCTTGTTTGACAAAATCTGTGCTAATAGCCTTAGAACAAATAGATGGGGATTTTCAAGAGCTGGCAAATGATCATTATCTGAAAACAGGTGCTGAACACAGGGAAATACTTCAGAAAAGGGGATTTTTTCATTTAATGCCTTGCAGACTTTTCATGGCTTTGAATGTGATTATTGCTGAGTCCCCAAAGCCCTTTTGAGGGCATCAACCTCCTGTCCTGAAGTCCCATAAATTCTCACTCATATTGCCAAGGTGAATAAGTAACCTGTAGTTGTGTCTTGGTCCACAGTGGAATCTCCCTGAGTAGTAACAAGCTAAAGGGGCTTGGACTGGAGAGCAAACTAAGAGGAATGTCCTACACCAATTGAAGTACTAAAACTCCCTGGTTAGACTCTCACATTATGAATTCTACATATTAGAGTTAGGATGATCACAGTTTGGTAGAGATATAAGGATTGTCGTTATGGAACCATAAACTTTGTGTGTTTATGTTAGCCATCTGAATAGCAGCTTCTATAAATACAGTGAATCTGGGATTAATGCTTTTCTCTTATATTGGAAAACATAAAGTTCTTTGTCCAACTAGCACCTGAACTTTCTCCTTTCCACTACTTACCTTTAACTCAATAATACCTCCGCTTCTTATACCTCTGCCACTTTTCCACCCCTGTGTAATTTGATTTCCATCCAAAAACTCTATTGAAAATACTTCTCTCATGAAGTACCCTCCTCTACTTTGTACAATTTTCCTTAATTCTTAGGAAGCTGTTTCTTCTCCAAACTTCCTGATGTCTTGGTTTCTATCATGTGATACTTTCTGGGCTCTTCTATGACTCTTTGGGACTCTTCTTCTGTTTCTCCTTCTCCCTCATTGTCTTTAGTTTCTCATAATCCTCTCCTGATCCTCAGCATTGGTGGTTCCTCTAGATTCTTTCTTGCCCTCTACCTTTCTCTCTAGACATTCATCTTTTACTGAAGTCACTTATTTTTGTATGTGTAAACTCACTTCCAAATATAAATCATCAGTATGAGATTTGTATCTATAATATGGACCTAATATTTCCAAAGTTGTAAACTTGTTAGTTGGTATACTTTAATGCCAGCCTTATGATCCTTAATTTTTATCTTTCCCCTTAAATTTTGCTCCATCTCCTAATTTTTCCAATTTGTATCCTGCTGAGACTAAAGTCATGTTGGATAAGTTTCTGTCTTATGTGCCTTCTAGACTCTCTGTTTCTAGCTCCTGCCATCTTTTTTTTTTGTAAATGTGTCCCTGAAATTTGTCCCATCCATTTTGTTTCCATTCTTACTAATGTTACTCAGGGCTTTGTCTCATTTTGCCTAGTGTATCACCAACTCTGCTCTGAACATGTGGTTAGTGATTCTGTTTGTGTGTGTAAGGAGATGACTGACTGCCCTTACCTACATTTTCTTGTTCTTTCCTCCCCCCATGTTCTCCATACTATCTTCAGTGCTGATTCAATGCAATGCAGCTGACTTGGTCCCTTCTAGACAATTAAAAAAAGAAATAGAATGAAATAAATTTGCATACATGGGCAGCAGTTGGTGGTGATGGGAGGGATGTGAACTTGTGTGAATTAGAACAAGCCTCCACTTCTCTGTGTCTCAGTTTCTTAATCTGTAAATGGCCATATTCATAGGTGTCTACATTTTGTTATAGTAAAAATTAATGAAGACAGCCTAATGCTTCCCTCAGCCTGACTAAATTTTAGACTAAATTTCAGACTAATTTCCCGCCTCTAGGCCCATGACGGTTGTCTCACCTCAGGCTTTACAGAGCTCTGATGACTTAACCTTAAGGGTGCTTACCGTCCCTTTTCTAGGATCATTTAGTTTAAGAAACTGTAATGGTAAATTCATTCTTTGCCCCTTTGAGATGTAACTCCTTTATTTATTTATTTATATTGATGCATTATACAAAGTAGTGAGGTTTACTGTGACATATTTGTACATGCACATAGCATAATTTGATCAATTTCATTACCCAGAACTTGCCTTTTCCCTCCCTTCCTTCTTCACCCTAATCCCATTCCTCAGCTCCACTGGTCTCTCTTCTGTTCTCATGAGATCAGTTTTTAGATTTTTTTTTCTCTCTAGCTTCCACATATGAAAGAGAACCTTTGACTCTTGACTTTCTCAGTCTGGTTTATTTTGTTCAACATGAGACTCTTTAGTTCCATCCATTTTCCTGCAAATGACATAATTTTGTTCTTCTTTATGGCTGAATAAAATTCCTTCGTGTATGTAGACCACATTTCCTTATTCATTCAAGATGTAAATCATTTTTAAAGCCCCTGGCTGGTTTTACAACCCAGGTCTGTCTTTCTTAAGGACCTGAGAGCCTTTCCTTTCAAACACAACCATCAAAGCAGACAGTCCACCTTCCCTCCCGCTGGGAGGGTGGGAACCTCACATAGGAGCATGTCTTTTCTTCTTGCTCTAAGTTATACAGTTACTCCTCTCAGGAAGATAAGAGAAAGTTTACTTCTTCTTTGTGTAGGGTCAATAGCAAACACAGCTGGCCTATACGGTCCCCCAGCCTACCTTAAATACTCTTCAGTCCTTTGATTCAGAGCTGAATTCAGACAAGTTTTGAAAAAAATTGTGAAAATTTTATTATGCCCTGCAAATTCTAAATATGACTATTATAATCCTTCCAGCAATATATAGATAGAATGAAAAGTGTTCTGTGAATTCTTGATTTTTGTACTGACAATAGGAAAAGTTGGGGGTGAAAGAGATGAACTTCATCCCAGACAAGGAGCTGTCTAAAACTCTCCCAGGTATAAGCCCTGGGGAGAAAAGTGTGCACCCAGAGGTCAGAGTCCTCTGAAGTCTGTGAAAGGGCAGAGCAAAAACAGGCTGAGACTTTCACTTTTATTAATTCCTGAAAATAATGAGAGTACTAAATTTATAAAATGCCTTTGAGGCTTTTGGTCCACACCTCTTTAAGCATGGGATAATTCCCAATTTTTAAAGTAGAAAAGGAAAAATTAGAGATAAAATATATAGTCATACTCAATGACTTCTTTCTCTCTTTCTTTACATAAAAATCAAAACAAAATTAAAAGCTCTCAGCCATTTTCATCTCTTCTTAATTGTTGACCAAGACAGAAAGGGTCCTTGGGTAAAGAATTTTCCTGACAATAGATGTGCTGCTCTCTGCCTTGGGGCTGTTTTCCAGAAGAGAGAGGTTTCCAAGATCACCTTGGGCTGGTGCAGATGTGTCCTCAGTTGCCTTGGACTCCTCCTTGTCAGGAATACAGAAGCACCTTGGTTATGCTTTTATCCCAGCTACAAGTGCCCGCGGAATGAACCTCAGCTGGGAAGAGAGGCCTTGTTACCAGGCTGTGGAATCCACTCTCAAAATATCTGAGCAATGAATATCAGAAACCTGCCTATTCTCAGATAAGGAGGGTAGAAATGTGGTAGTGGATTGTGTGTGTGTGTGTGTGTGTGTGTGTGTGTGTGTGAAATATATTTATGGTGTAGGTGATTATCTCAAGTCCCTGCCAAACAGTAGGTATTTGCTTCTCATTGTAAAAATAGTGTCACAGTATTCAGGACCACAGAACTTCTGCAAGAGGATTATCCTAGGGCGCAGGGCCCAAGACAGTCATCAGTCATGATAAACCCCAAATATAGGCAGGATGGACAGGCAACACAGGGTTCCTGCTACCTTCACAGCATGGCAGCAGGACAAGTGTCCTCTGCCCTTTCTCCCCTCTATTTAGGTTTTGAGATACAGTCCAACTACACCAGGCTAACTGTGGACGCTTCAGTTAGGCCTGAGTTTCCTGCTCAGATCTCTTTCTGCTTTTCTGCCGTGATAAACTGGTTGCTGCCATACATTTTTTCATGTGCATAAAAAATAAATTCTTATTAGCTCTTCCAACTATAGTGGGAATAGTATTTTTAATTTTCTTTTAACTACCCTCATTAGCATGTGCTAACATAGTGGGTTTAATTTTCTTCTATTGTTATTCTGTGCTATAGTTCGATCATAGCTCCAAACATCTTTACTTATTTTCTTCCATTTTAATCTTCCCTTAAACAAACTCCAGTGGAAACCAATGTTCCAGGAACTATGCCAGGTTTTGAGAAAACAAAGATTAGTAATATAATACTCCATGGCTTTGAAACATTCACCAGGCCCCCAATCTACAGAGGAACAGACGAGGGACATTAGATGAATAACCAATTCCTCACAAATCAGTTCTGCTGTTGGCATATAAAAAGAACAAGCCTGGTCACTGGCCTTGGAAAAATGTATCCTAATAGAAAAGGAGAACAGAAGGGCATAAAATAATAAATGTTTACAAGCATTTGGGGAGAGAGCTATATTAGTGCCTCTTTTGCTTGCAGGCTCATTGTTGAAAAATTATTAATCACCTGGAGTTCTACCATTAATACAGAGTCAGCAGTGACCCCATAAGGAGACCAAAACTTTCAGTGTGCTCTGTCTTCCCTTCCTGGTTGGGGCAATCAAAACCAAGATGGCTATGAATGGCCAGATATCTGCAAAATGGCTCTTCTTTTCTCTAATTTTTGTAATTGTTTAATATTTAATAGAAACAAATGCACTTTCCATCCCCAGGCCGCATTACAGCCTTCTGAAAACATGGCTAATATATGAAAGGGGAAAATATCACTTTCCCCCCAATGTAGGGCTTTTGAGATTGATTATAGGGGCAAAAAAAGTCTGATAAAGCCAAATGTTCTTGAGGCTTGCAGGAGGGACATTGAGGGTTGAACTTGTGGGCGGGGCTATGATGCTGATGGCTCCTCCTCCTCCTCTTCTTACTGCTGTGACCACCGGCTTCACATGCTGGCTGTGCACCAGGTACTGTGCATTCTGGCTTTACACTGATGACCACTCTTCTACAGATGAGGGAACTGAATCTGGAGAGATATAACCTGTCCCATGTCACATAGCCAAGCAAGCAGTGTCTCCCGGATTTGGATCCAGGTGGCTCAACCCTAGAATTCTTTATTTTAGTCATGTTTCAGATGCTTGTCAGTGATAACTGACAAGTATATAAAAGGCTAAGAAACTTGTGAGGACAGGTGGCTGAAGTTCCAGGAGCAAGGTGCCTCTTCCCTTCTCCCTTCTGTTGTAAGGAGGTTATGTTGCTGTCGAGGGAGTAAACTGACTGAGAAGTTAAACGTGGGGCCTATAAAGATTGTCACAAGAGCCTGGCTCCTCCAGTCAGTGCTGGTCCGTCCCGTGGTGGGCAGAGTTATCAGACTAACAAAAGCACCTAAATACTCTGCCATCAATCGTTCTCTTCCTTCCAGACACATGGAGGTAATTCTCACATTCCAAGACCACAGGAGCCACTCCTGCAGGAGGGGTGGTGATGTGAGCTGGCTGGCTGTGACTCTTCCCTTTTATGATGCTTTCTCCTCTCCTTTGGAGCTAAGCAAGTCTCCAGTGTGTCTGACCTGCCAAGCATTAAGCCCAGCCGAAAGAAGAGAGAAGGAAAAGAACCTGTCAGAATGGAGGTTATACCCTGGCAGAGCTCTTCTGGCTGTGGAAGACCGTCTGGGTCAGGGATCAGGCTGCTCATCCTCAGAAGGAAATTATGGAAAGCAATGGCTTTGTCTTTGCTCTTTTCTTGCCAGGTATGCTCTTACCTTCTCACCTAGGCTTTCTCTCAGCAGCCAACCTTTAACCTCTCCCTCCAATATCATCCCATCCTGCTTAGTTTCCTTCAGAGAAAGGATAATACTCTATTAAGCTCCAGTTACAATTATTATAATTATGACTTGTTATAATATGTGTATACACGTGTCAGCTATATATTATACATGTACCAGATACATCACTCATTATATAATTAGTGGCATAGTGATATATTATTGGAAAATATAATAGCTATCATGAGTTATAACTGCCTTGAGGACAGGATCGTTTCTCTTGTTCTACTCTGTTTTCTCTAATTCTATTAGTTCCTAGACTATAGAAGGTAGTTACCAAATATTGGTTAGATGGATGAATGACTGAATCACATTATTTTCTTTGGACAGGACTAGCAAAAACAGCCTGTAAGATACAAGTAGAGTTGGCACAGACTGGGAACATTTCAGTATGCCTTTCCCTTTGCAATAAAGACCAAAAAGTAGGAAGGTTCTTCTACCAACTGACCATATACATGCTATAGTTTGGCATAAACCAACTTTCTTCTGATGGTTTAGAGTGACTGTTCCTACCCACCATCCTAGTCCCGCATTCTGCCAGATAAAAATGACAAACTGAGTTATTTTGCTTTCTGCAAATGTCTTGTGCTTACCTTGTGTCTATTATTTGCATGTGTGGGTATGCATGTGAATGTATGTGTGTACATGCATGTGTGGTACCATATCAAATAAAATCGACGCTAGAAGATGCTTTGGTATCCATCCAGTTGCTAAATGGATGCAATAGGAGAACATTTGTCATGGGCCAGATGCTGGTCTGGGTGTTCAGAACCTTGACAAGTAACTCTCTGCTAGAACTTGATTACCCACGAACTATCCAGCGATGAGGAAAAACCATCCTGTAGACTTCCAAATAGAAGCACAAAAATAAGATAAACTTCCCTTTTTAAACTAGAATGAAGTTTTTTGAACAAACTTGTGGCACTTTCTCTTATTTTCATCTCTAGTGCTGCCAGGGGGCCTAACCCACTCAGAAAAGCAGGCATTTCAAGTTCCCAATTGATTAATCCTATAAACCATCCATTATATACCATCATATACCATCCATCATATACCTGCTGTGCTCTGCATCATGCTAAGTGTTATAGGGGATATAGAAAACATGGTCTTACACTCTAGGATTTTATATTCTAGGAAGGGATATAGGACCAATTCTATTTATCACAGAACATAATTAAGGCTAAGCTGGTTTTCATGTTAATATTGTATTGTTATAGCATGGTTTCAGGTTTACAAATCTCAAGTCCAAAAGAATTGTAAAGTACATGGCTAACATGTTGTACTTCCACATTTTTAAATGACAGTAACTTTGAGCAACACTGGATACATAATAGACCACTGTGGAAAAAATGGTGTTATTAATGTTATGAAGCAGAAGTTGGTAGATTGCTCTTTTGGAAATTGAAGGGAACAGGAGGAGGAGAAGAATTCTTGTCCTAATCCTAGGGCATATTCAAAACAAAAAGTCACATGATAATGCCAAGAAGCACCTTGGGATTGCTGAAGGAGATTGGCTTTAAATTGGACCAGAAAGTTTCACGGTATTCCTGGAGAGGATGGCAACTGTAATACTGCTCAAGCCTTGTCTGGGAGACCAAATGGTGCTTTGACACTTGGTTTCCCTGACTTGCTAATTAGTTATGCTATTGCCAAACCTTTGGCAGCCCCTACTCCCTTAGAGGCCTGGGAAGCTCAGCATGGCCACGGGGCCATTGTCTGCCTCCTTTTGTTGTTGGATTGCCTGCTCTTTTGCTGAGTTTAAGTTTGCCCTTCTTTTGTTCAGTTCCTTTTTCTGACCAACTGCCCTGAACCTCATTCAAATGCCATGTGCGTGTTTTTGAAACTTGGCCATTTAATTCACAGAAGAGCCTTGGGAAACTTTCAGGTTTCAGGTTGTGCACAGGGTCACGTTGCTTTGAGTTTTAGCTTCCAATTGATGTTTAAAAAAGACTCAAAGAAGGACTCCAGCTGTACCTTCTGAATTTCACCAGGTGTGTGAGCAAAAGCCACAAAAAAGGAGGCAGGCAGATTGGCATCGTGTTGTAGGATTTCAAATGGACTTACTGTACTTGGTATATGGTATTTCATAGATGTATGAATGCTCATCACAATAAACTAAAAATATAAGAAGAGAGGACTGAAAATGTGCTAGTAAAAATGATCAGTCTTGTGTCCCTGGGACCCAAGCTGAGAACCTGGGAGTTCAAATTCCAATGGACCTCACTTCAGATTGCCCTTGCTTTTGGTCCTTTTAGCTGAGGCCTTTGCAAAGTCCCTGGTGCATTGCTACACCCTTGTCTGTTTGAGCAAAAGCAAAAACCCTTGCCTTGTTCTTGGAGGCTCAGGACTTCTGCCTAATGTCTTGGTGGAGAGGTATTCTGGAATTTCAAACTACTTCAAATCCTAGCAACAGAAGAGCAGAGACCTCAAGACATGATACCTTCTCTTCAGAGCAGAGTCACCACCACCCACCAAAACAAAAAACAACAAAAAAAGAGTTATTTACTTTTGAATTTTGAAAATGTCCATTTGAAATCATATTTTTTAAGTCAAACCTCATTTCTCACTGCCTCTTGTGCAATATAGGACAGTATAGGCTGAGAGGTTTTCCTTGAGTTGTGGTTCTGGTTGGAACCTCTTGGTGTATGCCCATGAGGTCTCTCTTCTTTGTCACTGACTCCTCAGGATCTGCATCTCCAATATGGTGCCCATGATTTGGTTGCCAAGCACAGACTTGTCACTAAAGAAATATTTCATTGTTGCAAAAGATGTCAGGTATATGAAGCAGTGTAAAAAGTTTGGAGAAGAAAGGTTTCCTTTTAACATAGAAGAGGCTAGACAGCATGGTATTCAAGTTTGCAATCAAACCTTTTTTCTCAGCACTTTTGATCTCTGTTGGTTCATAGTGAGAGAATCATGATCATCATCTCTACTTCATGATGAAACCACTAGAGAGTAAAGCCAAATCATGTCAGGTTGAAAGTATTTGAACTCCTCCCTCATCTAAAATCACATCTCAAAGAGAAGTTTTATTTTTTTAGGAAGTTTTTCAAGTGGACTTCTTTCATGGGGAAAAAATTCTTGCATGGATTAAGTTCTTTAAATTTCTATTTTTGTTTCCTAACCGGCACATTGTCATTTCCTCTGTCATGCACAATCTGGCTTTATGGAATTCGTTGCCATTTGATCTCCTTAAGTAGACCAGCTTCAACAGCCTCTTCTCTGACTTTGAGAGTTTTTGCCTTATGCTGAATGCAAATCATTACATTCAAGTGCTGTGAAAAATTAGTTTCTGATTTTGTCTGGTTTATTTATAGTTGATATATCAAATAAAAGGAGTACTAAATTCTAAGAAAATATCCTCAATAATTGAGGACCCCAAAACAATTAGACCTAAATGTGGGTGAGAACCAAACCTCCATCCTCATAAATTCTTTGACCTGCTTTGTACTTTTTATGCATTTGATCTCAGTTTTCCTTTATGGAAGCTTTGACATTTAACCCATCAAAAGAATTCATAGAGAAATGAATAATGCCTACTTCATTGGGTTATTAGTGGATTGAAAGAGACATTACACGTTAAGTGTTAAGGACAGTACCTCACATATGGAGACTGCTCCAAAATGACAAATGTAGTAATCATTAGAGAGGTTATTAAAATGTATGTGGTATACTTTCCTTAAATGATATCTAGTTGCGGATACCAGATGTTAGGAATATTGAGATTATTTATGACAAAACAGGATTCTGAACATACCTATATGATTCTGAGGCCCACGGCCACATGCTGCAGGCATTTTAGACTGGTGACCCATCACATGGTGTTAGCTTACCCTCCCTAATAAAAAGAATACTACTGCTCTTTCTTTCTTTTTTGCTTTTCTTTACATACTTTTGAGTATTCTTGCTTTGTTGGATGTTACCTGTTAAATACTTTGTTTTAATCTCTAAAATTGCACACTTCTTAATAGGCAACTTCAACAACTAGAAGACAAGGTCACATCTTGTATGACAAGGTCAGAAGAAAGTCAAAAAGAAGCCTGTGGTCAGTCAGTTCTTCTTTGGCCAGCGAGTTGGATACTAGTTCACTCATTCAAACAGTGAGACACTCTTTAAGTGCCTGCAGGTAAGAGCACTTCATATTGCCTTTTTAATTTTTGTCAAAAAACTGAAGAAAAATTTTGTTTGACTTACTTTGAGTCTTATCAGGTCTACTATTTTTTGCTCTAATACATTTCTTAAACTGAAGTGAAAAAAAATCAAACTGGCAAAGAGATTTAATATGTCTTTTAACAAAAACAGCAGGGTGAGTGTGGCTTCAGATGTCGTTTAAGGCAGGGGTCAAATGGCATCACTGGGATCTGGTTTTTCCTTCTCTGTCAGTTCTCCCCTCTCTATTAATTCCATTCTTCCCCAGGTTCTCTCTGCATTTCCAATAGATATTCCAGTAACTCTAAACCTTGTTCTCAGCTCCTAATCCACTTGGACATAAAGCATCTTAGTATAACAAATTTATGTATTTATAAACCTTAAATATAAAATTATGAGAGGGAATTAGTAATGGGGTGAGTGCTTCAGACAGGGTGGCATGGTGGGTCAGATCTTTTTGAAAGGTAATTTATAAGTAAGTTCTCTATTGAGAAACAGTTGTGAACGTATCTGAAGAAAGTTTGTTGAAAGTAGAAGAAATAGCAGGTTCAAAAATTCTAGTTGCAAAAAGAAGAGCAGTGTGACTAGGAAGTTTTAAGTGACAGTGTTTGGAGGAAGAAAATGTTTGGAGTATGGCAACATCTCACTTTAGGTAACCCTGTAGACTACCACAAAAGGAGTTTAGATTTTTATTTTGTGGTAAAATAAAGACACTGAAATATCTACAGCCAGACATGAATAAATTTGAATTAGCTTTCAAAAGCCAGTTTTGATTGCTTTGAAGACAGTGGACTAGTAGCAAATCTTAGCCCTATCTCCCTTGCTCTTGAAAGGAGAGACCAAGACAAGAATGTTTGTGAACACAATTCACTAGGGAGATGGAGTGAAGGGCCAAAGTAAAAGAAGTAACTAGAAATAAGTGAAAGTTCCAGAAAAAGTCACCTTATTTCCCATCATGTCTGATAAGGTTATTTGCCCTTTCCTGCACCAATCTCTACACTTAGGAAAATGCTCTGATTGGCTTAACCAGGGAGTGTGCTTTCCTGGAGTCAGCAGGAAAGGCTTTCCCTAAGCATGGGAACCAACAGCTAAGGAGGTGACAGCACAGAGAAGACCCAAAACACAATGAATGGCTAATGGATGGCATAAATGGCAGATGATCTTCATAGTTCTTCCTCCTGAAATCCTACAGAAGGTTGGTTCTAAAAATAACAGCACTGTGTCTTGTATGTTAAAGCTCAATTTTATTCTTCTATGGTATTGAATGATGGGCTTTCTGATATTTATTGCACTTTAATACAGATGAAAAAGCATTGATGGTCAAAAAATGTTGAAAATAGGAAACCTGATAGCTAATTTTGAGAAGATACCCTGCTGGACTCAATTACGTAGCATAACTGCAATTTTTTTTTTTTTTTTTTTTTTGCCAAGCAGTCTGTTATAGGGTAGGACATTTATTTAGCATTTTGATGCATCTATGAAAAGATCCTTATAATTTAAATGAAGCACTTTAAATATTTTATATCTCTCAGTTAATTTTGGATCTGAATATATCATAAAATATTCTTTGAGCTAATTTCAATTTCATATTACTTTCAAAGGACCTATCTCTTAATTTTTCAAAACTGTAGGAGCTGAGAGAAAACAGAAAAAAAAAAGTGTTGAGACCAGAGGGCCTGATGCCACTGGAGATGATGAGTGACAGATTTGTCTGATTGCATTTGGGAGTTGTTAGCAAGGTAAATCTCCAGAGAGATGTTTGAATCTTACCACCTAACAAAGGGTCAGCAAACACAGATAAAGAACTCAAGGCAGGAACATTTAAAAGGATCATACTAAAAATGAAAGAAAAAAAAGGGAGAAATAAAGAGACCCCAGATTGTGAAAGATAATTTTGTTAAAGTTATGTGGAAAGCTTCCAATTAAAAAGGAACAAGGAATAAGGACACTCCAAGCAGGAAAGAATAATGTTGCACACATAACTCAGAGTCAGCTGGCTGAGCTGCATTCACTCAGGGTGATGAGGGAGGGGTGGAGGAAATATAAGAACTTGGAATAGTGTCCACATACTGTTCTACAGGGGTGGTTCTCCCTTGGGAGATCCGTCAATGTTTCCTTGGGGAAACCTGCTTTTCTAAAAATTAATTTCTTGTTTCTGCTCTTATTTGCTACTCCCTTTAGTGTCACTGTCCCAGGGTTAAAAAAAAATTGATCTGTTATTGTTGAAGGACATACTTTCCTTCCTGGGTATCTATGATTTCTCTCTTACCTCATCCCTGAGGGGCCTAATGAATTTCATACCCTCAGGCTTGAAAGCTATTTCTCATAGAAAAGACCATCAAAGCACAGGTCGATTTTGTTTTTCAATATAATTCCTCCTCTGTAGGGCCCTATTCAGAAGGATCCATTTCTTCCTCCCTAGGTCTTCAATCCAGTCTCCAAACTGGTGCTTAAGCCTGAAGGTAAGGTAGTTAAGCAAGAAGATAGACACAAAATATAGCTAAAAATCCTATTGCAAAACAAAACAAACCAAAACACAAAAACTTTCATTGATTTTGTATTTATCGAGGCTAGAAAACAGTAGTTGCTAGAACAGATAAGTCCTGAAATCTTAACTTAATAAAGTAATATTTTTTTCCTACTCATATCTGGCCTGTTCTTGTTAGTGGGTAGCTGGGTCTGTGTGTGGAAGGGTAAAGTGGGAGGGAATTCTGCTTCACTATTACTAAGGAAGCAGGTTTCTGTTTCTGGTGCCTCCATCGTCTGGGACTGTCAACTCTCTATTTAGATAGCACATGGGGAAAGTTGGCTATGAGCTCATGTGGGGACTGGTGGTGTTCAGGGTCACAGCCAAGCCTGGAAGGGATGCATATTGCTTCCCCTCTTATTCTGTTAATTGAAACTAAGAGCAAGGAGACATATATACATACAAGGAAACCATAGCACATCTGATTTCCTTGGTGGGCATCAGCTAGCTCTGCTGTCTGTGTCAGCTCTGGCCCCAGCCCATTCACTATTACCCATCAACCCATCCACCAAGAAGTGGACTGGAGACCATCACCAACTCCCAAGAGCCAATTGTCAAATTTTTAGGAAATTTGAAAGTTTTTTAAACACAACCATCATTTAAAATGAAATATTAGCCTACTGTTTAGAAACATTTAATACCTACTACTTAAAAATTATCTGCAATTTAAAAATTATAGTATTTAAAATGCATCCCTTTTAAATTATTTTACAACACATTTTTTTCTTAACAATGCCATTTTGCTTGTTCCAATGTGTCTGTGTGGGAAAATATGATGTGACACTGTGCTACTACATTTTTCTCCCAAATTCACATTCGTTGACTTTACATTATCAACTTGAAATCAATCAATGTGTGCATTCTGGTCATAGACCAATGCTACAAATCAAAGCTAGATTTATTATTTAGTTGATTGTTTGGATTTAAAAAAGTGATTGACCAATGCATTTTTATACATAAGTGATGAATCTTCAGAAAGAGAAGTTAGGGAAACTACCCCATTCATAATAGCCTCGAAAAAAATAAAATACTTGGGAATCAATCTAACAAAAGAAGTGAAAGACCTCTACAATGAGAACTACAGAACACTAAAGAAAGAAATTAAAGAAAACCTTAGGAGATGGAAAGATCTCCCATGTTCTTGGATAGGCAGAACTAATATTGTCAAAATGGCCATACTACCAAAAGTGCTATACAGATTCAATGTAATTCTAATTAAAATCCCAAGGACGTACCTTATAGAAATAGAGCAAGCAATCATGAAATACATCGGGAAGAATAAGAAACCCAGAATAGCTAAAGCAATCCTTAGCAGGAAGAGTGAAGCAGAGGGTATCACAGTACTAGAAATTCAACTCTACTACAAAGCAACAGTAACAAAAACAGCATGGTATTGGCACCAAAATGGACAGGTAGATCAATGGTACAGAATAGAGGACACGGACACAAATCCAAATAAATACAATTTTCTCATACTAGAAAAAGGGGCCAAAAATATGCAATGGAGAAAAGATAGCCTCTTCAACAAATGGTGCTCGGAAAAATGGAAATCCATATGCAACAGAATGAAACTAAACCCCTATCTCTCACCCTGCACAAAATTCAACTCACAATGGATCAAGGCCCTTGAAATCAGACCAGAGACCCTGCATCTTATAGAAGAAAAAGTAGGTCCAAATCTTCACCTTATTGGCTTAGGATCAGACTTCCTAAACAGGACTCCCATAGCACAAGAAATAAAAGCAAGAATCAATAACTGGGATAGATTCAAACTAAATAGATTTCTCTCAACAAAGGAATCTATCAGCAATGCGAAGAGAGAGCCTACAGAGTGGGAGAATATCTTTGCCACTCATACTTCAGAAAGAGCACTAATTTCCAGAATATATAAAAACCTCAAAAACTCTACACCAAGAATACAAAGAACCCAGTCAACAAATGGGTTAAGGATATGAACAGACACTTGACAGAAGAAGATCTACAAGCAATCAACAAACATATGAAAAATGTTCACCATCTTTAGTAATAAGAGAAATGCAAATCAAAACTACCCTAAGATTCCATCTCACCCCAATTAGAATGGCGATTATCAAGAATACAAGCAACAATAGGTGTTGGAGAGGATGTGGGGAAAAAGGTACACTCATACATTGCTGGTGGGGCTGCAAATTAGTGCAGTCACTCTGGAAAGCAGTGTGGAGATTCCTTAGAAAACTTGGAATGGAACCACCATTTGACCCAGCTATCCCACTCCTCGACCTACACCCAAAGGACTTAAAATCAGCATACTACAGATATACAGCCACAACAATGTTCATAGCTGCTCAATTCACAATAGCCAGATTGTGGAACCAACCTAGATGCCCTTCAATAGATGAATGGATAAAGAAACTGTGGTGTATATATATATATATATATGTATATATATATGTATATATATACACCATGGAATATTACTCAGCCATAAAGAATGATAAAATTATGGCATTTGCAGGCAAATGGATGAAATTGGAGAATATCATGCTAAGTGAGATAAGCCAATCTCAAAAAACCAAAGGACAAATGATCTCACTGATAAGTGGATGATGACACATATAGGGGGTGGGAAGGGGGCAAGAAGGGAGGAAGGAAGGACTCTATAGAGGGATAAGAGAGGTGGGAGGGGTGGGGGGGAAGAATAAAAAGGTAACAGAATGAATCAAAAACTATTACCCTATGTAAATGTATGATTACACAAATGGTATGCCTCTACTTCATGTACAAACAGAGAAACAAGATGTATCCCATTTGTTTACAATAAAAATGAATTAAAACAAATAAATGAATAAATAAATTTTTAAAAAAGTGATTGAGAAAATATTAATAATTCTGATCAAATAGTAAACTATGCTACATATATAGTCATTACATAGTGGATAGCACTAACCTTGAGAAATATTCTCCCAGTATTCAAAACTGAGTGTCAAATCAGCAAAGAAGTTGTTTGCATCATTGATGAAAAAGTGAAACTCTGAAATATAGTAGTGTTGAAGCTGAAAAAGGTTTTAGGTAAATGAACATTGTTTGTAGAGGGTGAGAAATTGCTTAAAAGTAGGTCATGTAGGTTCCTCAAAAAATTAGAAATACTACTATTATGTAACCCAGCAATTGGCGTTTCTGATTATATGTTCAAAGGAAATGGAATCTGAAACTTGAGACAACTTCTACACTCCCACGTCCATTGCAGCATTACTCATGATGGGATATGGAAACAACTCAAGTGTCCACAGACAGATGGATGTCTATAGAAAATATGGGGTATGAGTACGATGGAATCCTATTCAGCCTCAATAAGAGGAAATTTCAAAGTTTTTAAACACGGTCATCATTTAAAATTAAATCCATGTGTGGATGGACATGATGCTCAGTGAAATAGGCCAGTCACAGAAGTACAAATACTGCATGACTAAACTCATGAGAACAATTTGTAATAGTCAAACTCATAGAAGTAGTGAATATAATAGTGGCTGACATAAGGTATGGGGTAGGGGAAGTGGAAATTCATTTGGGTATAAAGTTTAAGTTATGCCAGATAAAAAAGTCTTAGAGATCTTCAGTACAACATAGTGTCTGTAGTTAACTCTATGAAATTATGCAGTCCATCATATCTCAAGTGGGTTTATATCATGCTCAGCATTCTTACCCGCCCCCACCCACAAAAAACCTACAAGACAAAACCAAAAACAAACAGACACAAGCAACTTTAGAAGGGTGTCAGATATGACTATTATATTGATGGTAGTGAAGGTGTCATGGGGGTGTTTGCATATGTCCAAACTCATCAAATTATTATACATAGGTAGTTCATTTATATCAATGTGCAGTTTAATGATATCAAACTATATACTTTATATCAAATATTACCCAATAAAGATATTTTAAAGGAAAGGCAATAAATTTTTGTCATTCAAAATAAATGGCAGTAAGTCAAATTGTCAAATATTGGTTGAAGTGAAACTATATGTTGATCAAGGATACAAGAATTTGGCAAAAATCAATGAAAGAACTTCGGGAGAATCAATTGGCTATGTGAAATTTACAACGAACAGAACTGTATATTTTATTATTATTGTAAATAATAGGCTACATAACATTCATCAAAGTAGAATTTATAATAAAATTATATTTACATGTATTCACATATTTATGCCTGTGTCTGCATATATAGTATGTGTTTATAATTTTTTTTCCTGAAATTGTTAAACATTCACCAGGAAACCTTGGCATCCACCTCTCACTGGAGGCAGGTGTGTCTCTGCACTCTTCCAGGTATCCCCTTCTCTCTGTCTCTCTCCTCTTTCTCCCCTTCTCCTTAGCCTGCACACATTTTATTTCTTAAAAACTTACCACATCTGTCACTGTCCTCAGCAATTCTTTCCTGGTCAAGTGTTCACCCTCTTCTTTCCACAGTGGGTCAGGTGCCCCTCCTTCATGTTCCTATATGTGCTTATAACCAACTGTTTTTTCTGTTTCCCATGATTAGCATTAACTTACTTTTTTGCTATAGTGGTGATTCATTTTTAATTCACATTTACAAGAATATAGTATTTTGAAATTTTATGTACATTTTATTCTAAAACCTGTGTTTTTATTCAACATTCTGTGTACGGGATTCAACCATATCAAAGTCTGCAACTGTAACACACCCTTTTCACTGCTGAGTGGCATATCAGAGTATGAGTCTGTTGCAATTTATTCATTCTCTGCTTCCAGATATTTAGGGGTTTTAGTCCTTGGTTTTCAGTTTTTATTAATTAATACTTCCATCAGCAGAACATGTGTATTCCGATTAATCCATATTTACTCATATATTCTGAACATTTTAAAATTGGATTGACTTTTTCTTATTGGTTTTATAGAATTTTGTAGCTTCATAAAGTGGTTTATAACTTTAATTTATTTAGTCATTTATTTTATGACTCATCTCTCATATGCTTCCTTTAAAAATTATTTCCTACCTTTAGCACATGGAGATATTATTCTATATTTCTTCTGAAAGTTTTAAAAGACTTTGCTTTCCCTTTCAAGTCAAATCTAATTTTGGATGGCAAATTCTGCAATTCCACTTATCAATGTTTCAATATATGATGGGTCTATTTTTAGGGCTCTGTATGCTGGTGCATTGGTCTTTTTCTGTCTCTGCACTATGCCATGTTATCTTAAATGTAACAATTTATTAAAAATCATGAGATCTAGAAAAAGGAATTGTCCTACTTGTTCTTATTAATAAGTGTCCTGATTATTTGGGGCAATTTTCATTCTATGTCCATTTAAAATAAACATCAAATTCCATGAAACATCTCATTGACAATTGATAGGAATTGCACTTAACCTTTTGTATAGTTTTATGCAAAGCAACATCCTTACAGTATTGAATATTCCTCTATATGGTCAAGCTCTCATTCTCTCTCTCTCTCTCTCTCTTCTTTCTATGCTTTTTTATACCTTTCTTGCTTAAATTCTCCTTAATGTGTCATAATGAACTTTAATTTTCCCCATTAAGTGTGAATTTTGTTGCCATAACAAAATGCCAAAGAAGTATGAGGCCTCAAGTTTATTTCTTGCTCACATGACAGTATTTGACAGGTAAATTGGATGGGGGGAAGGTGCCTCTGCATTCCATTATCTGGGACTCTGGCTGAGTGACTTTCTGTTTTGTTTTGTTTTTAAGATAACAGAACAACCACATAGTTTCCAAGTTGTGGCCTCCAAAGTTACCCTGGGGATTTGAATACATTGCATCCAGCCAGAAGGGGAAAGAGTTCGGAGGAGCACTGTTGGGAGGCATGTTAGGTCTGGGTTAGATATAGTGTCTGTCACTTCTGTTTATCCCACTAGAAAGAACAGGGCCACCTGAACTGCTGGGAGTGGACCATGTGAGAAATGAAGCTCATGCCTGGACAGTCAATCCACAGGGCTAACTCTACATTCCTGAAGTGAGGAGCTACCGATCTGCCAAAGTCTCCCCACCAGTACATACATAGACTTTCATACTTTGTACCCATATATAGACTACTGTCCTCATCTGAAATGCTTACCTCATTCAGCTAAAACCACAAAAATATCTGGATAGTGCTTTGTGCTCTAATGTTTCATAAGGTTTAAAGAGTCCTCGTGTTCAGCAACAAGGTCTAAAAGATAATTCCTTTCCTGTGACAAATGCTGGGATGCTCCATTTGGACTTCCATTCCAGATTACTCCTAGGAGGTTTGGTGACTGACAGCCCTCAGCTTCCTGACCCAAGGTCATGTGATCTTCTCACATCCAGACTGCTCACTATGGGGGGTTCAAAGGCCCCATTCTCTCAATCAAGCTCAGGACTGCACTGAAGAGACATTCCATCTATAAAATACCAATCTGGGTATTTCTGGGGCTGGGGCTTCCATTAAGACCATATCACAAAGAGAGTTCTCTATCTTTCTAATTCTGTTTTTTAAATCTTTTCTATACAGATGCTGTTCCCAAGAGCATTCTCCAGCAAACTGTCAGTGTTAATCCTCATTCAAAGCATCTGCTCTGTCTTCTATGACAATCTCAAACAACAAAATCAGTGTCTTATTAAAGAACAGGTCCCACTGTCATGGAAAAACTACTTCAGAATATCTACTCTGTAGAGGTACTTCATTGCTATGGATTAACGTCTGTGGTGTGCTTCTCATTCTTCCTTTTCCTGGATGGACTTGTCAATTGCTATAATCCTCTTCCCATTGGACTGTTATGTATTACATGTTGGGCTGACTTGGATAGATATGGGGAAGGGTGATTCTAAAGGAATACCATGAGGAAGTTTCTTTGGGGTAAAAGAACAATCTTACATTCTGATTGTGGGGATAGTTATATAGCATGTTATAATATTGCATAAATTTTAAGGATAAAATATGTAAAAACTTGTAAAATTTGATTAATACTACTATATTATTCAGTTAAATACCATTATACCAAAGACAATTTCCTAGTTCAGTCGTTTCATTATGGTTCAGTAGGATGCTATCATTTGAGGAAGATTGGTGAGGGTAAATGGGAGCTCTTGTGGTATCTTTTACAAATTCTCTGTGAAACTAAAGTTACTTCAAAATAGAAAGATTTTGTAAAAAAAAAAGTTTCTTGCCCATCGTTTTAAAACTTAGACTCATGGTAAATATTCATTCAAGGATAAGTGAGAGAACTATTTCCACATGCTTGATTGCGATGAAAGGAGCCTGAAGCTGATGGTGTGAGCAGGGGCCTTTGGCATGTTATTTCTAGATCCTTTATCAACACAGGACGTTCCCTACATGTAAAGCCCCACATTACACTTTACTTAAGTTCCACAGTCATGGGGCTTTTCCATGATTGAACTCCAGGCCTTCCATACACCAGATTTCCTATCTTTAAACTTTCCAGAGGCCACAGGTTGGGGAGTGGGAATTAAAAATAGATGAGAAACCAGTGCTGTTTCCAAAGAGCTCATAATCTTATTTGGGAAATAAAAGATGACCAAATGAAAGGACCCAGCATTCTCAAGGTATAAGATAAAATAACTGTAAATGAGTAGATAATAGACTTAGAAAATGGCACTAAAAAGTGATGAGGAGGAAATACTAGGCAAAGACAGTCTTAACCAAAGCAGCTCTAGAACGTCAACAAACCCTTTTTGGTTTTGTAGTGGAGTAAGATGACTGAAAATTCTCTAAGTGGTTAGGTTTCTCTCTTGTTCCCCTAATTTTGGTTGTTTTGTGACTACTTTGAAAAACCTGATACAGTGGAAGTGATGTCATGTCAGTTTTGAGTTGGTCTTTAGGAGGACTGGCAGTTCCTTGTGCTTTTAAAACAGCCTCTTTGTAAGAGGTTCAGATACCTTGTGGAAAAGGTTACATGAAAGGTAGAAGGCCAGGTGTAGTCCTTTCAGCTGTCTCTGCCAAGATGTCAAGCATATGACCTGAGCTGCTGAGGACCCTCAAGAATTGTCCAAGTTACAATTGAGGGCCCCTGGTAACCCAGTCAGAACTTGAGGACAGAAGAATCACCCAGTTGGGTTCTGCCTGAACTCCTGACCCCAAAATTGTGACATGTGTTTGATTATGGAATGAAAAACCTGGAATAAGTGGTTTATTACAGAAAGCAGGCTCTATAATTCTATAAGAAAACCTGGGGAAATAATAATCTAAAATGAATGGTTGAAATAGATTAGAGAAAAGTTACTAATCAGGGATTGTGAAGGGAGAGTCTAAGTACAGCTTTTGCTTCTGCAACTAGATCAGGCTAGTCATAAGGATCAGAAAGATATCATGGCATTTGCAAATAAATGAATGGAATTGGAGAATATCATGCTAAGTGAAATAAGCCAATCCCCAAAAAGCCAAAGGCTGAATGTTTTCCCTGATGAATGGATGATGATATATAATGGGGGTGAGGGCGGGGAGTGAGAGAATGGAGGAACTTTAGATTACATAGAGGGAAATGAGGGGAGGGGTATGAAAAATGGTGGAATGAGCCAGACATCATTATCCTACGTACATGTATGATTACACGAATGGTATGAATCTACATTGTGCACAACCATAGAAACGAAATGATGTACCCCATTTGTGTACAATGAATCAAAATGCAGTCTGTAAAAAATTGAAAATAAATAAATAATTTTTAAAAATTTTAAAAAAGGAAAAAAAAAAAGAAAAGAAAAAGAAAGATAGGCAGTGGAAATAAAACTGGATATATTGGCAGGGATACACCAGAACCTGCGGATGCAAATGGCCTCCACAGGACAAACTGGAACCTGCATTAGGCTTTCCCTATATTCATATTCATCCTTGATGTTGGGGAAGTCCTATAGGAGGATCTGGAGTCTTTTTTTTTTTTTTCTTTTTGCAGAGCTGCATACGTGCTTAGGAAAAAAAAAGGAAGATGATTTGGTGAGAGTCAAAGGCAAAGGTCTGGAAGCTCCAATGGCTGCTTCCTGATGCAACAGTGTGAGGCATCAAATCAGAAGCAGATTTTCTGTCCTTGAGCTTTAGAAGCTCCTTCTGGGCATAAGGCTGCTGCTACACTCTTACCTACAACTATTGTTCAAATTTCTCTTGTTACCAATTTTAACCTGATCATACAGGGAAGGGAGATCTGAGGGATATAATTCCAGCATAGCAAAAATGTTTCATATCTAGATTTTCTATTTACTGTTTAGAAACTTATTAGAATAATGCTAATAGTCCTTTTGGAAGGACCCCAGGATTCGGAAACTACCAGAGAATCATGTATTTTAGGCTTTAATAAATAAAATACCAAAATAAGCAAAGTGAGTCTGTTGCTCTTGAATATTTTAATGAGCCAGACATATAAGTGGGAAGGAAAACTAGGATTCTTGGTTCTGAGTCTACCTCCTTCCTCAACAGTAAATAGTAAATTCATTCATCTCACTCTGTGCCTAATCCTTCAGAAGCTGGGAGCTATTTAAAGGGCTTCTTTTTCTCCTTAGTGGAAGTTTTGTTGCGTTAGCTATTTCCTCCCTGACAGGCTTGCATCATTAGCAGATAGCACCGTTTTCATTTCTCTTCAGGGGACTTGATGGGTTGGAACTTAAGTATGAATGTTTGGTGGAGACCATAACCTGTGATCTGGGTTAAATGTGGCATAATTCTTTAAATATTCAATTCCTTTACACCAAAGCAGCTTTATCAAAGATAGAAGGTTGTTCTTGGCTCTCTAGGATTTAGTGTGACCTCAGAATCTTGACACTTTATGCTTCTTTCCAGGGCAAACTTCAACTTTTCTCTCTTGTTGTTTTCATGTCTAATGAATGTGTTTTTCCTGAGAGGCTTTGATGTCAGGTTATTTCTCACCCAGAGCTATACTTTAATGTGTTATCTGTGGAGTGCAACTACTGTAGATTTTCAGTGTCATTAAATTAGGTAGGCGTGAGAACCACTGCAACGAGGAAGGCTGAAATCTGCATTTATTATTAAAGTGTTCCCAGTGGAAAGGGGAATGGGTTATTATTAATTTTTATTTGGTCTATGGCATTATGAGGGAAGGAAAGAGGGAAGTTTTCCAGTTGCATTGGGCCAATATGGGATTTCAAATAATATACCTTACAAAGTGATTATAGTTAATTTTAGTCTTCATGAGAAGTTAGCTGCCAGGTCTCAGTCTCTCTGAAGAGGTTGGATTGTACAGAGAAGAAGAAAAATTGCTGGTTTCAGAATAGGGGAAAATAACAACATCAAGAAAGAAACCTCTTCATTCTTTCCTTATTGCTTGAGGAATGGACTCCAACACTGTCCTTTAAGCTATTCTTAGTGCCAGGGGTATGACCAAAACAGACTTTTAGTCTGAGGGATTTCTGAGCTCCTACAGGTTAATGAGTACCTAGACTAATAGCTCAATTGGGAATTCAATTTAGAGTTTCATGTAAGGTAATATCCACTGCTCATGGGAATAAATATACTTTTTTAATCTATACACAGTAGTTGGCTCTTGGGATTAAAACAAAGTCATCTATTGGGCAATTTCTTCTGAAATTTCTTACCTAAGCTAAAAAAACCAACAAAGTCCATCCTAGGTTTATGATAATGATTATGATGATTAACACTTCCATTTTCTTTCAGTTTAGAATAGCTTATTCTTTAGAGCAAACATAAACTGTTTTGAGTCTATGCACAGGAGTATAATAAATGCTAAGAGAAATGTTACTGTGCATTAATGAATGCATTGCATTATAGTTGGCTAGTGGTCTCTTGGCAATAGAGATGCTACTGGATGTCATTATATTTGGATTTAGCTTTTGTGACCTTTGGAGGCGAGCTAGCAAAGAAGAAGAGAGGAAGACATATCTTTTTGTGCAGACAATGCACACTGTAAGACAGGTTGCAAAAAGCTATTGGTTTCATCACATAAATCTCTTTGCCTCGGAGAGGTTGGAAAAATCTTAGTGATTCATGGGCACAAACTTTAATTTACTATTTTTTCTGGATGCCACTGAAGACTGGTAGGAGGGAGAAACCTTATTACAAAGAGCACTGCTCTTGTTTTGGAAAAAAATGTTTGTAAAGATAGGATTCAAGGGTAGCTTACCACCATGCATTTTCTTGTTATTGAAAAGACTGAATACAATTCCTTTATGCATAATTGCATGAGAAGTCTTGCAGCTCCATTAATTTTCTTTTGGACTGCACACAAACACCAGGACACTAGTCTGGTACTCTGAATGGTTATGTACTATGTTACGTTGGGATAAAGTGAAGAAAACCATTTTCATGGGTATTCCTTTATGACCTACTCAGTTGGGGGTCTGAGTAATGTTTGTGATAGATGAAGTAATTTTGAATTCATAGTAGTGACAAAATAGGCAGAGATGTATCATGTCAACTTTGTTACTGAAATTTTTATAACTTTTTTGGGGGAGAAGGTTCAAAACATAAAATCCAAGTAGAAAAGAATAGCCTCTTTGGACTGCTATCCTTCTTTTGTTTGGAAAGTGCTAAAAAAGACATGAAGCATGCAAATATGGTTTGTTTCTGATAATGACATATTGTTCCATTTCCCAGAGACATGATGTAATCTTTTAATTATTATTATGTCCTGTTAACCCTGAGGTGCAACAGTTACTAAAATCCCTTTTTGGCACAGATCAAACTTGAAGCATGGATGCTTTAACATCTCATTGATCTCTGAGGAGTGTCAGAGATGCAAAATTCCAGGAATTTCCTTGAAAAGAGATTCCTGTTTTTTTTGTTTACACATTTTTTATTGGTACATTATAGTTGTACATACTGAACAGGGTTTGCTGTTACATATTCATACATGCACATAAAATAATAATGCAATTTGTCCAATATCACTTGGTGATCACAGCACCACTAGAAGTCCTCACACCTACCAGTACTAGGTGTCCCTGGCACTGTTTTTAGAACACAAGCCTTCTTTTCCAAGACCTTTCCTAATCAGAGGCTCTGGAGACAACACTAATGTCGGTTCTAACAGTACAATTGCACCCAGGATCTCAAGAGAACAAATAATGATAGTAAATAATATTCCATATATAAATTAAATAGCATGTTCATTATCTCTTGGGACCTGGAAACTAGTACTAGTAGAGATGCAGACTATTTTTGTTCGGCATTGAGGAAAATAGCAAAGAATTGGTAATATCTTCAAGGAAAACAATAATACTATGATTTGAGAATGTTACTCCTTGTTAAACTAGTGATTTATACTAGTAATGATTGTAATGATTAATTTAAAAAGGTAACAATTTCTCTTTTCTCAGTAATATACATAATTTAACAGGTAAATTACATCCGGTGAATTGAGTTCTTGAAGAACATTGTCTCATTTGCTCTCTTTCCAACACATAATAGGAGGAACATTCTAGAATTAGTACCTATCCCTCGGGGGCTGAAAAACTCAAGATAGCTCCCAGTAGGTACCAAGTGTGACATGTTATATAACTTTGGCACACATACCATTTTTTCACTTACATTTTTTTGAATATAATTAAGTTGTTCTAAGCCCATAGGCATTGTACTTGTGAAACAAGTGAGTGTGTTGGAATATTAATTTTTGTATGCTTTTTTTTCCCCAACCAGATAGCTAGCCCCTTTGTATTTTCAGGTTTTAAGCTGTTTTTTGTAGAGTCAAAAGCAAAATGAAATGTAATGTCTATTTTATTTCCCTGCTTTTTATGAAGCTCTAAGTTCTTCGAAGAAATGACACTGGTGTCTCAGAGGAAGGAGGGAGAAATGAGCCACTCAGGAACAGTCAGTGCAACCTCTTGCATGCAAAAGCAAGGCAAATGATGTTTGCAAAACCCTGGTGAAAGGAGGAACCCCAGGGATGACTGCAACTGATCTCGGAATTGAATTTAAATTTATTTACAGAAAATACGTGTAATATTTCCTAAATACAAGGGTTTACAGGATGCAATAAAACCTTGCAACTTTTTTCTGTGTTCTGGCAACTGTGTGATACCTTCCATGAGTTTGTGAGTCATTCTACTCGACTATAAGCTGCGAGAGGTGTTAATTAATAAGTGACTTGTCTCAGCTTCAAACTTGTCCGTTGAAGCTCTGCTCTGTGATGTGAAGGTTGTGACTCTACAGTCACATGTTGCCCTGTCCTGATGACTATTTTAGTTTCTGCCAACAGGGGAACTAGAGGAAATGGAGGGTGAAAAAGAGGGAGTGCTTACTTCTTACTTGCTTCCTGTTCTTGTCAGTGTCACCCTAGCAACACTTTTGCATCCCAGGTGTTCCAGGTCATTGTGGTGGGAATTCTTGATTCAAATTTGCAGTCTTCCAATTTACAAAACCAACAGCACACCCTCTCAGAGACCCTTGCAGGCCAGCCTGCCCTCCTTCCCCATAGCCCACACAGTCCTTCTGAGCTGAGACAGCAGTGTTCAGACCGACTTCAGACCCCTGGAAATCCCATCCTTTTATGTTCCTTCAATCCCTAGGATGAAAACTCTGTTCTACAGTCTTTGTGATATCCAAGTGTGTCTTTCATCCCTTTTCAGATCTCAAATAGCTAGCTAGCTATTCTAAACATTCTGTATATTACATTCTAGCTGCTAAAGTAACTGGTAAGGTCTTTGTCTCCTGACTATACCCTGACAAACTCAATAACTCTTCTGGCATGTGCCACTTTTGCCTCTGATGCTAAAATGGTATGTTAGTCAGTTTTCTATTGCTGTGACAAAATACCTGAGATAAACAACTTAAAAGAAAGAAGTCCTTATTTTGGTTTATAGTTTCAGAGGTTTCAGGCAATTTTTTTTTTTTTGGCCCCATTGCTTTGCTTTTGATCCTGTGATGAAGAAGTATATATTGCAGAAGTGCATGACAAAGAAAAGCTGCTCACTTCATGGTGGCCAGGAAGCAGAAAGAGAGAGAGGAAGGGCCAGGCCCCAATAGCTCCTTCAAGTCCCTAGTTACCTCACTTCCTTTCATAAGGATCCACCACCTAAAACTTACATCACCTCCCAATAGCACCACAGGCTGGTGATCAAGCCCTTAGCACATGGTGTTTGAGTGACATTTCAGATCCAAACCATACCAGGTGTCTTGCACTTAATTAATGTGCTTTTTTATTTAATTCAGTGTCACAAAATAGCAAGAGGGTAGTTTCAAGGAGAATGAGGAAGATTAGGAAGTTTGGAATTTGACAGAGGGATCCACATCTCAGTTTTGCAATTTAGTAGCAATTACTTTAGACAAGCTATTTAATCCTTTCAAGGCTTAACTTTCCTAACTGTAAAATGGATATAATAAAGTGTTAACCTCATAACATTTGCTGAGAATATTAAATAGGCAACACTCTGAGCACCTAGTAAGTGTTCAATAGGTGACAACTATTATTATTTGTACAAAAGTGATAGAATTCAGAAGGAAGGTGAGTTTGTCAAGTATATATAGGAAAATGAGAGAAGGGAAGAAATGAGGCAAGGTCAGAAAGGTCAGAAAGCTGAGCATGTAGGAGAATAGATAGTAATACAGGGAGAAAATTGAGTGAATGAAAGAAGGTACCTGCACTGAGTTTAGTAGAATATGTAATGTTATAATGAAGAGTCCAGAGTGTATCTCATTTTGTCATTTGTCTACTTAGGACAAAATCATGACAAGTCCAATGATGTTTAATTCATTCAGTTCAAGATAACTGAGTTTCTGAATTTCAAACATTTCTTCATATTTAACAGCTTCTGTTAGAGAATTTTTCTGAAAGAGATTACATACTTTATTACCTACTTTCATTCTTTCCATCGCTCTATACTTTAGCAGAGAAATGTTACTTCATACCCTGATGGCATGTCAAATGTGTCTTCTTATCACTTCCTGAAACTGCTTCCTTCTATTTCTCTTGAATTTAAGAGTCCATGCCCTTAAACATGGATCTTGTAAGAATTCTGTCACATTTCCAACTTGTATTGTAAAAGCAGAAAATTCTTATTTACTCAAGTTGAGATTCCCATCTCAATTGTGTGGGAATGACAGGCTGCAATTTGCTTACAGGTTCAAAAAACCAATAATTGGACTGAGCTTATGTCCTGTGATTTTTCTCCAGGTGCACTTTCTAGTGTTTGTATGCTATGCTGGATGCCAGGTATAAATCAGTTAGTGCCCATAAAAAATATGCTGGTAAGTTGGAAAACAGTACTTCCTGTCTTCAAAGAAGGTTTCATATGGACCAAAGCAGTCATTGCAGGTTCTCTTTTGACAAATAAGCCAATGTGTGGGTGACATTAACTTGAGCTGACCTCTAACTGTTGCTCTGTTTTCTTTTAAACCTGTGTTTGTCATAACAATGTTGGTCTCCATGAACGTGGCACAGCTTTGTTTTCCCTCACACCAAGTGGTTCCAGATGCCTATGATTTATGAGGACAAGGTCAAAGAGTGAAGGCAGACACACAAAAAAATCATAAAATAAAAAGTTAATGTTTGGGTAATATATGTGGATCCATGTGTTTGCATACATGTACACATTAGATAAATGAACACATATGTATGTGTCTATCAAAAACACATAGATGTTTATGTTTTTAGGAGTTCATGGTCTTTCTTCCTATTTGCCCGTCTATCATTTATCTCTGTTATAATTTATTGTACTCTTACTGGAAAGAGCTGGTGAAAGTACCTTTCTTTCTTTTATAAGGATGAACAATTGCTTTCATGTTCATAGAATATTCTTTTAACTAACTCCCTAATTTTCCACTGTACATGTACACAACCTTAATAACCCCAGGAGCCACAGTGGAGTAAAAATTAACATAATAGACATGACTAATGTTCACTGAAATCTGTTTCTCCTCCCTTTCCAAATATACAGAATATTTCACTTCCCAAACCCCTTGAACTTATTTGTTGAATGCAATTGTTTTGACTAGTACAATGAGAGCAAAAGAGATATGGATTGGTTGTGGGTAGAAATACCAAACATGGGTGCTTGATTCTCCAGCCCCTGTTCTCCTGCCAGGGATTGTGCAGGCCTGCATTCAGATGGAGGTGCCATAAGATCCAAAGAGGCTGAAATGCTGGCTCAAAATGGAGAACATTTCCTTAGAGAGGTGTTTGCAGGGAGCTTAGCAAGGATGAGTCGTGTGAGAGTTGGAAGCAGTTTGTTATTGTAGAAAACCTAAGCTGTTTTTATGCATACACTATCCTTGAAGGGGGAGAAGGGGGAAAGGTTATAAATATTTATGTTAATATTCTTCACACATTCATTTTCTCACTGAGTCATCAAAACAACCCAATAAGTTGTTACCGCTTTTATGTACACCAGGATACAATGGCTCAGAGTACTAAAACTGCATGAGCGCACACAGCTCCTAAGGTGGCAGAGCTTGGGTGTAAACCCAGCTCCGAGCCCATGCTGTCATGGGTGTTATGGGTGCACTCCATTGCTCAGGTAGTGCTTGTTCACTTACCAAGTGAGGCACTGAACCCTTTTAATGACATCACAATTATCCCACATCTGTTTAGTACCAGTTGTGTTTATGGTCTTGTCCCAGGAGATTGTATTCCAAATTAACCAAAGAAGAGGTGTTTTTCCTGATTTTATGAGACATAAATTTTCTGCTGGTTACCAAGTAAGAAAACTGGGTAAAAACATGAGCAGTTGGCCTATAGTTAAGGTTACTGTATTGTACTCTTAAAAATTTGCTCTTACTATGATAAAAACAAGACAAAACATAACAAAATGAAAACATAAGCAGCAATTGGCTTGGTGACAAAACACTCATAGAGATGCAAAGGCACAGGCCACACTGTTGTGGCATAAGGCTCAGGTCAACTGGTGAATAGATTATATTTCTTAAATGTTGATCTTAGTTAATGATTATATTTAATATGATTATTTCCAAAGGGGACATTGAAAGGCCATCCAATTTATGAATTGAATGCACTCCACTGGTATGTATGTAACTGATCCATTGAAGGCATTATTAAGCATATCTATGGAAAAGGAAATTGATTCCTTTGGAATCACGTATCTTTAAATGAACTGCATCATTTCAGTTCCAGGGTGATTGGTTCAGTGGACATTTACAGGTTCCTTGGCCAAACTACTCCAGTGATCCATTCTGCTGACCTCTCTCTCAGCTGCCTTTAGAAGTAATAACTTTCTCTTCGAACTACTCTAACTCCTGTAGTAGCCACACGTCACAAAGTTTTATGAAACATCAAGTTCTTGTCCTGAAATAAAAGTCTAGTTACATTCACTGTGAGTGCCTTCCTTGAGCGGGGTGGAATTGAAACTTTCCATTTTCTTCTGTTCAAATAACTACCAGGTCACACAGAGGCCAGAGAGAAATCAACAGAAATAGCTACTGCTCAATACTTCTGTGGTTCCAGCTATTGCAGCCGGAAAGTGAAAAGCATGCATTTCCCTGATATAAGTGACTTATTTTTTAGTTTTGCTTATGCCTGCCTTATTCAGGATATGGCAATTCAAAAACTAAGCTCAATTTACATGTTTATATTAAAAGTCTGCTCTAAATATTCTCATGGAATGTTTTATCTTTTCTAAACTGTATGAGATTTAGATGCAGATATGTGGAACTATAGTCCATGACCCCTGGTCTCCTGACATGGTATTGCACTTGTAAAAATTAGAGGAAAATGTAGCCAGTGGATGTGATTATAGTTCCTGATAGAGCCAGTCTTTATCAGTTTGAATTACACCTTAAAGGGATCAGAACAACCTACTAGAGTTGGCAAAAATTATGAATGTTCTATATATTCTTACACAGCAACTAAAAGACACATTTTCAAGATCTCTTGATGCTTTCTACCATAGACTCCTTAAGTTATACTTAAACTATTTGTTGAGTGTGAAATAACATGTAGCATGACTCCCCGATACAAAGAGGAATTTGGGTGCCTTTGCATGGTACTACCTTGCTAACTTTCTCTGCTTTTCCACAGAATATGGACCTGTAGTATTAGTTTGTTGAGTGCAGGAATCAGGAAGATGGTGATGACCGGCCCTAAAAAGGGTGAGGTCTTCTAAATTCATGAGGTGTCATGTCCTTGTTTGCCTGTTCCATCCCAGAGAGGACCCAATGCTGGGTGTGGAACACTGTGGCCACAAAAACATGCTGAAAACAACACGTACTGCAGCAAAAGCCATGTGCATATCTCACCAAGATTTGTGCAGAGAGCATTGTTTATGTATTGTCATCTCAACACTCCCAAATAGTCAATTTATAAGAGAGATAATACCTCATGAGACATTGGTACTAATACAAATGGGATTGGTTGTGTGTGTGTGTGTGTGTGTGTGTGTGTGTGTGTGTGTGTTAGGGATTAAACCCAGAGCCTTGCCTTGCACATGCCAGCATGCAAGTGCTCTTCCACTGAGCTATATCCCCATCACTGGAATTTCTTTCTATGATGTTAACAAGTTCTTCCCAGGAAACACTTTTTAATTGAGACTTTGATGTACACTCTGGTAATCTATTGGGGTATAAAACCTACCCTCAAATTAAATGGTTTAAAATAAGAACATTTTTTTGTTTGAGTTTATAATCTGTCAGTTACAATTCAACTAAGAATGGAAATTTTAATTTGGGCAGAATTAACTGTAGTCAGTTTGTCTCTGTTCTATGTGGTATCAACTTAACCCAAGCAAGGCTGACAGATCCATATCTAAGCTAGGTGACTCAGTGGTGAAAATTTTACCAGTTGTCAGCTGGATGCTCAGTTGGGCCTGTTAGTTGTAAGTCTTGGTTCTTCTTCATTTGGACCTGTCCATGCAGCTGCTTGGGCTCCCATTCAGCATATGGGAGAAAGTAGAAACTAGTAGGCTCCAACTGGACATCACTTCTGCTGAATATTAATGATCATACCAACCACAGACTAGACCATATTCAAGAGTGAAGGAATAAATAGATTCCACTGGAGAGCAGAGTGACACCCACGTAGAGGAAAGGGATGAACTGAGGGTGGACATCTTTGCATAGCAGTCTCCAAATTATAATTAACAAAGAAACAGGCCTGAAAGTAGGAATGTATAACATCAGGAATCTGATCTTTGGTTAATATCATCTTCTGTTTTCATTTCAGAGCTTTTAGAGACTACTTGCCATCTTTGAATAATCAATTTCTGCTTTGTAAATGTTGGTCACTCAGTCACTATTTGAAATACAGAGAAGGCTGATTTCTATCACAAAAGTCTACAAGCACGGTGACACAACTAGGTTGGAACGGGGCACTTGAAACCACAGCATGGCTCTCTATCAATACCTCCTGATTTGCTATTGCTCAGGAATGCTTGAAAATCTGACTAGCTTTCTGATTTTCATATTTCTCAAAATGACCATAACTAACATTAGCTACATTTTAACCTTTTTTTGGCTACTGATTGGAAAATAATTTAGAAATCAGGATATGAAACACAGTATATGAAACAGAAAATAGCTGAGTTGCTAAATTTTAACTCAGAATACAGGAATAAAAGCCTGTATACATAGAAGCAAATACATTTTTGCCTAAGACCTTTAGAGAATTTCATCTAAGAGAATCACTTATCTCTTGACAAAACTGAAAAGAACAGAATGAAATGAACTGAATGGGGCTAGTGGTCTCATCATCCAACTGTATATCTTGGGAACATGAGAAGGTTATATTGGGGTTTTTCAATCTCAGTACTATTGACTTTTTTGTGTGTAAGTAGAAAATATTTAAATAGGCTCATGTACTTAAAGGAAATCCAGTAAATAAAATCAATATTTCATTGACATTCCAAATCAGCTCTACAATCCTTTTTTTCAAACAGTTTTAATTTTTTAATTTTTAATTTTTTAATTTGTTCTATTTAGTTATACATGACAGCAGAATGCATTTCAATTCAGTGTACACAACATTTTGAGGCAGGATAATTCTTTGCCGTATGGGGCTGTCTTGTGTAATGGCGTATGCTTAACAACATCCCTGGCCTCTACCCCATAGATACAAATAGCTCCCACTGATTGTGACAACCAAAGATGTCTCCAGACATTGCCAGATATCTTCTGGGGGTAAAATTGCCCTTGATTGAGACCCACTGGGTTTTAAGAAATATCTGCTTTTCCCTGAGGCAACTTTCTCAGTAGTGTTCCTCTGTCTGACCTTGCATAGTTAGCGGTATCTTCATGAACTCTATTTTTCTTCTTTTTAAATAAACAAAAAGTTCAACTTAAAATTCGAATCTATCTCTCAGGCAATACAAATAAATATGCTAGTTTATTTTTAGTGCATTTTCTCCCTGTACTGTTTGTGGATATTCCCAATAAGTGACTTTAATTGAGGAGTTTAAAAAAAGAACTTCATAAAATAAAAAGGCAAAGCTATATGGATCACAGTGCAGAAAGAATCTTCACTGTCATCAATCACACACACACAAGAGTAGAACTAAAAGGTCTTTAGAAAGTTTGTGAATCCCCATATCATGTATAACCACAAGAAATGGATCCTAGAGGAAGATACACTCCATGTATGTATTATATATCAAAATATAGTGCATTGTCATGTATATCTAAAAAGAACAAATTTTAAAAAAGAAAGTATGTTGCCCAAACTGTTTATTTTCAAACGAGCAAATCGAGGCTTAGAATTTCTTTTTCACTTTAATTTTCAATTAAATCTTCAGATTTAATTATAGACAGAATCAAAATCAGAAGCCAAAATATGCCAATTTCAGTTCAGCTCTATTCTTACTACCTGTTGGTGCTTTTTAAGGAAGCCTCCTTTCATTATCTTTAGGATGCAGTATTTTTACATAAATACATGCCACGGTATTTCTGGATAGGACCCTTTAGCACTGTGGACAACAGACTGGAACTGGAAGAAGATATGAGGTACGAAGGAATGTTTATTTCAAGGAAATTTCATCTGTAGAATCGGTTATGGGAGGGATCTAACAGAAGTTACATACACTCATAATGTATTTTGTTGTTTCCAGTGTTTGACCATATCTGCTTAAGAAACCCTCTGTCACTGGGCATGGTGGCACATGCCTGTAATGCCAGACACTCGGGAGGCTGAGGTGGGAGGATCTCGGGAGTTCAAAGTCAGCCTCAGCAAAGGTGAGGTGCTAAGCAACTCAGTGAGATCCTGTCTCTAAATTAAATAAATAAATAAATATATTTATATACATATACACAAAATAGGACTGGGGATGTGCCTCAGTAGTCAAGTACCCCCGAGTTCAGTTCTCAGTACCCCACCCCACCCCACCCCCAGAAAATAAAAAGAAATCATCTCCCTGTGTTCTCCTCTCCCAATATCCCTGACAGATAATTTGGCGCTGACACTAGGTTTTGGAAATATGATTAATTTACCTATTTAAAACGGGTACATTTAGTTCCAGAGTTATTTCCTGGATATTTACACCAGAGTTTGAATATGTTCTGACTGTTTTCCTGAATAGACAAAGCCTGAGGGGTGAACTGAAAGGAGGGGCAAGCAGCAGCCTGTCTGCGGGAGACGGCGAGAAATGTCCAGGGAGAGGGCGCCCTGGCTGTCTCAGAGCCAGCACTGTCTTCTCCGAGATTCTGCTGAAACTACTTTCTAGATTTCTCTCAAACCTCCTTGTCTCTGTGCTACCCTGTCAAGAAACTTTCTCCTTTGGGTTTTTGTATTTAGTCTTTAAAAATCAGAATCTTTTTAAAAAATTTAAAATATTTAATTGACAAAAATTCAAAAATCATTACACAACGTATCCAGGTATCATATCACTGTATCGTGTACCTGAAATCTAATTGACATTCACGGTGTATGATGTGATGATCTCTAGGTGTGTTGTGTAATGACTATTATTATCGAATTAATTAACGCATCCATCGTCACCACAGTTACCACTGTGTGTGTGCGGAGCACACATAGTATCTGCTCTCATCAAATTTCAAGTAGGCAATGAAGTTTTATTAATTATAGCAACATGTAATAATACATGTACTATGCATGTATTATAGCTTTACATGGGAACCTCGGAACTTATTTTATCTTTTAACCAAAAGTTTTAAGCTTTCAGCCAACAAGTCTTCCTTCACCCTGTATCCTGGCCCCTGGCAACCACCATTCTACTCTCTCTGCATCAGTTTGACTTGTTTAGATTCCACATATATGAGATTATGGAGTCTTTGTCCTTCTTTCTGTTTCTGATGTATTTTGTATAGTGTCTTTTATGTTCATCCGTGTTGTTGAAGGGGCCCATTTTCCTTCTTGTCCTTGACTGAATAATATACATTGTGTATATCCAACAATTTCCTTGTCCATTAATTCATCAGTGAATAATTAGGTTGGTTACTAATAATGCCCTTGTAAACATAGAGATGAAGATATCTTTGTGAGATACTGATTCCATTTCCTCTGGATATAAACAAAGATGAGGGATTGTTGGATAATATGGTAGTTTAAAATTTTTAATATTTTGAGAAGTCTCCATATTGTTTTCCATAATGACTATGCCAACCTAAATTTCTACCAGCAATATATAAGAATTCTGTCTTCTTCACATCCTGGCTATCTCTTGTAATTTTGTTGACAGTCATTCTAAATGATGTAAGGTGATATTTTGTGGTTTCGATTTGCATTTCCCTGATGATTAGTGAAACTGAGAACTTCATTAAACAAAAGTACCTGTTGACCATTTGTATGTCTTCTGTGATATGTCTCTTTAGGACCTTTGCCTTTAGTTAATTGACTGTATTTCACATCTTTATGGGGTACAGTGTGATCTTTCAGTACATTTACACAAATGTACTGATCAAGTCAGAATATTCAGGTTTATCATCTCTAAATTTTATCACTTATTTGCAATTTTGATTATATAATACAATATTTTTTACTATATTCACCCTTCTGTATAAGAGAAGACCAGAACTTATTCCTTCCGACTGCTTTTGCTTATTTTTTAATCAGGCTTTCCCTTTCTTTATTCCTCCCTCTATCTCTCTTTCTCTCTCTCTCTCTCTCTCTCTCTCTCTCTCCTTCCCTCTCTCTCTCTCCTTTCTTTCTCTTGGTGTTGAGTTATGTGAGTTCCTTATGTATTGCATAGTTACTCCTTATCAGGTATATGGATTGCAAATATTTTCTCTCATTTCATGTTTTCTTTTAATTCTATTACTTGTTTCCTTTGTCATGCAGAAGATTTTTAGTTACTTCGATGTAGCCAACTGTTCTAGTGGTTATTATTTCTTTTCTTCCACTGAATTTGGGCTTAATCCATTCTTCTTTTTCTTGGTTCCCTGAGACATGAAGTAGGTTGTTGTTTAAGATTTTTCTTTTACTCTTCACATTGAGGTTTATCACTATAAACGTCCCTCTTAGGACTAAATTTGCTGCATACCATGAGTTTTGGCATGTTGTAATTCCATTTTCATTTGACTCAAGATACTGTTTGATTTCCCTTTGGATTTCTTCTTTGACACATGTGTTGCTCAAGAACATGTTGTTTAACTTGCTCATATTTGTGAATTTTTCAAAATCCTTCCTGCTGTTAACTTCTAATTTTATACCATTGTGGTCCAAAAGGTAATTGATCTGATTTCAGTCATCTTAAGTTTGTTAATACTTGCTTCATGGACTAACAAATGATCTATAATGGAGAATGTTCTGTGTGCACTTGAGAAGAATATACTATATTCTGCTCTGTTGGAGAGTATGTGGGGTCCACTTGATCTACAGTGTTATCCAAATCCACTGTTTTATTATTGAATTTCTACATGGATTATCCATTCATTGTTGAAAGTGTCCCCTACTATCATTATATTGCTATCTATTTATCCCTTTAGTGCTGTTAATATATTACGTTTTTAGGTGCTTCAATGTTATATGTGTGTGTGTGTTATATCCTCTTAATAAACTGATCCCTTTATCATTACATAGTAAGCTTTTTGTTTATTGTGATAGATTTTTACAAAAGTCTGTATTGTCTATGTATAGCTATCCCTGTTCTTGTTTGGTTAACATTTGTACAGAATATCTGTATCTAGCCTTTCACTTACAGCCTATATATGTTTTTGAGGCTCCTTTGAGTCTCTTGAAGGTGGTTTGTTGTTGGATCTTGTTTTTATTTACCCATGTACTCACTCTATGTCTTTTGGAGGATATAAATCAATAACTATCCTTATTGATAGGTAAGGACTTACTATTGCCATTTTGCAAATTATTTTCCAACAGCTTTTAGTTTCTTTGTTCTTTTCTTCTTCTCTTGCTATCTTCCTTTGTGATTTATTGATATTTTTCGTAATGGTATACTGTAATTCCTTTATCTTTCTCTTTTTGTTAAATAGTTTTTTGAAGTGATGGATAAAACATTAAAAGAATAACATACATGGATATTTAGTATAGCCGTATGCATAAAAAAGTGGGGAAATTAATATTTCCACATAGTATGAGTGTGGTACATCCAAATAGTGGGCTACTCTGTCATCATGAAAAGTGAGTTTTCAAAGCACTGATCTAGAAAATGCCCATAAAAATGTTATGTACCGATCGTTTCTGGAGGAATTGCAGAGGTTCTTCTTTCTCCTCATGAAAGAACTCTTTGTGTGGGAAGGCACTACTTCACCATTCTACCAAAGGGTAGATTTTGTGTTCTGACCAAATAAAAATATAATGATTCTGACATCTTCTTGGTAGACTTCTTTTGAATTTCTAAACTCAGCTCTTAGAATTCTTTTATCTCTAGATTCTCTGTAAAACTGAGTGAGGGATCTGGGAGATGGGAAACAGGCATTTTGGTCCCAGAGGGACTGATAGGGTCCCTCACTATCAGTTATGGGCAAATTCACTGGCATTTGGGTTCTACAAAGAAGCTCAATACTAAATTCTAATAATAATGACAAGAGTATAAGCCTGAGGTTTTGGGAGTTTATGACCCCTGCTACCTCTCAATCTCATACCAAATATATATATATATGATTTCTTCTTTTGTACCAGGGATTGAACTCAGGGGCACTTTATCACTGAACCACATCCCCAGCCCTTATTTATTTTTTATTTTGAGAAAGGGTCTCACTAAGTTACTTAGGCCCTCCCTAAATTGCTGAGACTGGCTTGAACTTGTGATCCTCCTGTCCTAGCCTCCCAAGCCCCTAGGATTATAGGCATATATCACTGGACCTGCTATACATGATATATTTTTTACATTAAAAGATCAATATACCAAGCTATACTTACTACATATGAAATATATCAAACATGTGATGGGCATAATTCAAAGCTTTAATAAAGTGGTAATCTCTGAATATGGAAAATATCAATAACATTTTTTTTAAAGTTTTTCTATATTTTCCATAATTATCTGTTATCAGAACAATCACATGTATGCAGACTAACATATACAAACATGCATGCCCACAGAGTAAAAAAGAAGTGGAGATGGAGTATATTTCAAATTCTGTGGGTATAAGTTTAGAAGTAAAATTTAAAAGTTTAGCTCAAATATATTAACAGTTTATCCTAGAAAAAAGATGTGCTTTGATTCTGTTTGAATATGAGTATAGATCAGTGTTCACTCCTCATAATTTTATACAGAGGATCCATGTCCATAGAATCTCTGATCAAAGCATGGCTCATTGTTTCTGGTCTGCCCAAGGTACACCTTCATTTGAAAGGTTGCTTGGTTCCCGCTCAGGGATGAGATGAGCAGCTCACTGAGCAAAGATAAAGATCTATTTGCTTGGCTCAGCTCTCTCAGGGCCAAGGATACAGGAACTGGAAGCCAAAATGTGGGGAGAGCCAGTGTTTCTCCCAGTTTCTCACCTTGACAAAGCCAAATGAGTTCTTTTCAGTCTGATTTGGAGGGGTTTGATCACAGGAGGCAGCAGTTGCATACAATGAGACCAGATTAGGCTGGCCCATTGTGGGTGACAGATAATTGTCCCTGCATCACCTCCTTCAGGGCCTGGAGGCATTTGTAGCCAGATTCTTAGAGTGTATGGCTTTCCATCTCTAAACTCCTGCCCAGTAATTCTCCCCTCCTCCCTTCAGAAAGGGGTCTCAGTTGAGTCATTATTATAATTCTACACAAAATATTAACCCTTTAGTCTCCAGATGATGAGCTGAAAATAGAAACAGGAGAATTGAAAACTCTTCTTGTCTCCTCACTGAAAAATTCTGGTGTATTCCCAGAAATGTATATCTCCTAGTGTTAGACACTGTACTGGCTGTTCTCCAGTCGTTCTTTTTGGGGTTCAGACATTCCAGAGTTTCCAGCTTACATTGGATCATGAGCTTCTGAGGTGTCTGCGGGAGGCTAGAGTGTCATGTGCACTGTTCTATGCATGTAGACCCAGCAGCAAGCTCTGAAGCATCACTGACCTGGAAAGTCTCTTCTCAGCCACTACTAGGGGCTTAAAATTAGCCCCAGAAGTCACACTTTGATAATCCAGGAGACATTTAATTTAGTGGTCTTCCATTGATGGTCATTGTGACTTGAATTCCAGAAATGTAGAGATGGACAGTGAAGGCACCAAGAAAGCATTGCAGAGGCGGGAACTCATGCAAGAGATTTTATGAAGCAGACAGAGTGTCTGCCCGCAGGGTGAGAGAGAGAGGGACAGACAGAGAGAGAGAGAGAGAGCGCGCACAAGAGTGGGAGCGAGGGAGAGAGAGAGAATGGCAGTGGAGCCATTCTTAAGTAGTCGAATTTCCCAGGCTAATAACAATGGACCAATGACTGGCGAAGAGGTTTGCAGGCTAAAAATCTGGAACAGTGACTAAGTAGGGAGTTCGCGGGGCTGTGTTGTAGAATGGTGGGTGGGGGTGGGGAGAATAACGGCGGCAGGAAATAGCAGATCTGATGCCAATAGAAAGCATTTTGTGGTAAGCAGAATCAAGAGAATCCTCTCCTCTGGCACACCGCCTTGTATAATACACTGCCATTGAGTATGTCTAAATCTGTGAATAGGATGGGTTATCAGTCCTGTGATAATGTTACAAACCCACTTATCTGGATGGGGCTGACCTAATCAAGTTAGTACTTGAAAACTGCTGAACTTCACTGAAAGAGACATTTGAGTCATAAGAAGTCATAGCCCTGGCCATCAAGAATAAGGGTCAGTTTAGGAGAAGCAAGGAACTGTGCACCTTGCCCACTCCAACCTGAGTAAGCATGGAAGAGGACTCCAGGCATCAGACTCCAGACTTGACTGACTTCTTGATATTAACCTGGTGAAACTCAGCTAAAGCACATCCAGACTCCTGGTCCGTGGAAACAGTGATTCCACAAATCTGTGTTGTTTAAAGTTGCCAATTTTGTAGTGAATCAATGTAGAGTAATAGAGAACTAAGATATACTCATAGTTTATTCAGCTTATGGTACTGACAATGCTCTGCTCACAAAAATAATGATGTAGCTTTTCCTTGTGCACAACCATGGTGTGAACATGTCCCCTGCCCCCAGATTTGTGTGTTGCAATCCCATCCCCAAGATGATGGTATTGGAAGGTAGGGTCTTTTGGAGGTGATTAGGTCATGAGTACTCTCAGAATTAAGATTAGTGTCCCTGTTGAAGAACCCAGAAAGCTGCTTTGACCCTTCCACATGTAAGGAACACAGCTAGAATGTGCCATCACTAAAAGCTGTTCCTCCCTAGTCACTGGTCCTCCCTAGACACTTGAACTTGGCCTTCCCAGTCTCCAGAACCATAAGTAACACATTTCTATGGGTTATAAGCTAGTTTATGGTACTTTTGTTATAGGATCCTGAATATACTATGACACACATCACTAATATCAGAGAGTTCATTCTCTTTCCGAGTAGTTCATTACATTTTTGCAAAGATTTTAGTTTATTAGGCATTGTTTCTTTTAGTATGAAGTTTCAGTATTGAATTGAAATCTCCATAATTTTTACTCATTGATCTTATATCTATATTATGGAATAACATTTTAGAAAATCCCCAATCCTTCTAGCATATGTCTGAACAATCTAATGATTGCTGTCACTGTCTACCTAAGTCTAATGCATTCTGTTTAAAAATCTGAACTCCTTTCATGTGATGTTTTTTCTAGATATTTCACTCCAATTTGTCAAACACTCTTAAACAGAGGGCCTTGAACATTGCCCAAGTCGTGGTGTTTTAACTACAGATCATGAGCTTTTGTTACCTCCATTTTCTGGGTATGTAGCAAATAATGATTTAATTGGTGCTTATCTCAGGTGAGTTGTCCTGGGAACCAGAACCCAACAGTTTCACTTGTGAAGAGTTGAGTGAGGAGTGTTCCCAGGAACAGCAGCAGTGCAGTACTGAGGGAAGCAGAGGTATGCAGAGGAAATGTTAACATACATGCAGGTGCAGCAGAAGCCTCACTACTGCACAGGTAACACAAGAGCTCTGATGGCCGTTCTGAATGGACCCAATTGAAGCAAGGAGACTGGGCCTTCGTACCCTCACATCAACCAATCATCTATGAGGCTGCTCCTGGGGAGGAGGCAGAAGCTTACAGGATGCCAACAGCTTCAGCTGAGGTCAGTTTTCAATCTGTTCTCTTGGCTGACAACATCCCTGGCAGCTGGGGAAGGAGTGTCTTGGGGGATCTGGGTGGCACCCAACAGCTGTCATTATAGTCCATTTATTATGCCACTAATATCCACTTGTGTCATATGAAATGCCCATCCCATTAGGGAACAGGGGAGGGTTGTGGTTTGTGAATGGCTTAGCTAAGTATGTTGGTACAAGTCAAAATCCTCCAGGATTGTGGTTGGTTCCACTTCCTGAGGAAATACTGAGGTTTAGTGGCACAAACCTCCTGCTATTGAAACTCATCTTGGAAATGCATTTCTTACTCATTTTTCATTCTCCTCTATTAACTAATTTAGAGTCTCCATCAGCATCCTTTATTGGTTTAGTTGGAATTTTTAATAAGGCAACTCAAACCCTCATCACTGAAGTTTGGAGATTATAGTTACCGTACCTTCAACTGTTTGCTGCAGTTGTCCATTTGTTGATTGAATTGGGCAGGGGAGCACAAGAGACGCCCTAGTGAATCACCTAGGTTATTTACCCCAGCTGTGGAACAGCAAATTCACCTCCTCCTTGTGATTAGGGTGTGTTAGCTCTGATGGATGTTAACCCTTCCTGGCTTATCTCTTGGCACCAGGAACCTGAACTAATAAGGTGGAAGACATACCTTAAAACTTGACTCTTTAATGACTCCCTGTGTCCCCTGGTGGAAGTATTTTATTTTAAGAACCCAGACTTTGGGGCTGGAATTGTAGCTCAGTGGTAGGGTGTTTTCTGAGCACATGTGAGGCACTGGGTTCAACCCTCAGTACCACAAAAAACTGAATAAAAAATAAAACAAAGGTATTGTGTCTATCTACAACTAAAAATATTAAAAAGAACCCAAAGTTTTACACACAGAGCCCAGAATTGTTGGGAGAAAAAAAAATTCTGTAAGTGGGTTACTGAGAATAAAAGTAAGAAGGACAACTACTTATATCTTGCTTTCACATATTGGGGACTTAGCATCTTACAATGGTGTTTGAATTAGGGTCAACACTCTGTTCTGGTGTTCAGGTATCATGGAGTATCATTACCCAGATGGCACCTCAGCTGTGCCTTCCAAAGGCCACTTGATCTCTCTATCATGGTACAGTTTCCGAAGGCTGCTGTATGTGATAGAGTGAGTGACAGTCAGAGTCTTAGGCCCATTTCCGGATGTCCACAGACACATCTTTTACTGTAAAGTACTAACCCTAAATAGATGCTCGTTCATACAAGTTCCTACTTCAGTGACTCAAACTCTTCCTCTTCAGATATACTAGCTAAATAGGCCCTTCGGAAAATGTGCACCATGTTCAAAGAACGTGTCAGTTTTGCTATAGATGAAATGCTGACCCTTCCAGCGACTCCACAAGAACAAAAGCACTTTAATGTAATGAGCCTGCCAATGAAGGACCAGTGGAGCTCCTCCTGGGATGGTAACATATCAGGACTCAGCACTGATTTTTTATTTCTTCTGGCAGTGGCAGCAAGTAAGAAGATCTCTGTGTCTTTGTGTCCCATTTACAGCTTCCCTTGAACCACCAAAGTGTTTGCATTAATGTATCAGGGAACAGACAGACACTAAACTGACTGATGACAGGGATAGGTTGAAATGAACTATGTTACTACATCAAGTTGGATCATGAGTCTCTTTCACAGTGAATAAATTCTGGTGGCCACTTGTGTACAATATGAAGATCTTCAACCTTTGTACCTACTTTCACAGGATATTCACATACCCCTTTTGAGACTTCCTTGTCATGATTTTTTATTGATCTAATCCTTAGATTAACTAGCCAAGCCTTTAATTGCTATTAATAAGTTAGTATGAAATTTTCTATCTGCAAAACATGGACGATCAAATTCACTACATGAAACCTTATCCATTGGGAAGATTTTCCTTCTACTATTAACTTTCAGCACATATGGTACAACAGAAACTCATTTTTGGCTTGTACCAACATACCTACCCAACCAATTCATAAGCCAATCTTATAGGGATTATTTTTTATAAAAGACTTCTGTGCTGCCATGGATGTGAGTTAAGGGACACAGCAGTGCATTGGAGGTAGGTGTCATAAGAATTATAAATATCTGTATGTAAAGCTTATTTCTGTCCTCTGACCTTGTTTAGGCCATTTTCAATGTATACTTTTCAACTTGTGAATTCCTGTTGTACCTAAACTTTTGACTTGGTGGATTTGAGATAAACCAGTTCACAGTAGTCAATCTGACTCCTCAGTAATTTGTATCCCATGATTAGTTGCTCTGCCTCCCCAAGGCCTAATAGCATGTCAGAAGCTATTTTTTAAGATTTTTAAACCCTGGCACAGCTTTACTCTTGCACTTCAGGGTTCTGTTATGATTCTGCTAGTAAACTTTATAGTAATTGCCAAAGAGCATCTCCCATCACCGATATCTCTAATGCCATTGGGGCTGCCAGGTTGTATAGGCCAAGAAGTAGGGTTACTTATACCATAGCCAAGACCTACATCAGAAGCCTTTCCTGGCCTGGACCTAGCACTGGCAGCCATCTGTGTCACCTAAAAGTAGCCAGAGTAATATTCCCAAGAGTAAAATATGCTGGTTCTAGACCCAAAGAAGCCAAATAGGCATTGTGCTTCTTTTTCAATCATAAAATTTTGAAGTGCAATAATTTGCCTTTTACTTTGAGTGGTAATATCCTGTTAGGTCTCTGATTACTCTGCCCTTAAAAAGTTTACTAATGTGAAAGGGCTCTGTAAGGTTTACTTCCCACTAGCTGGAGCATGTGTGTCTTACTTGAGACCTCCAACATTTTTGCCCCTTCTTGCTCATCCAGTTTGATTAATATGATGTCATAGATATATGAACCAAAACAATTTTCTGTTAGAAGTCTTCTGTAGTGTGAAAATGCTCCCCTCCCTCAAAAAAATCCACTTGCTGGAAACTTAATGCCCAATGCAACTGTGTTGGGAGTAGGGCCTAAGGGGAGGTTTATGTGGCATTAGGATTTATGAACCTATAAAAGGGTTTGGAGAAGTGAGTTAGCCTTCTCATAATCTCTGACAGGTGGGGACAACGTGTCCATCTCCCTTTTGCCCTTCTTTCTTCTGTCAGCTGAGAAAAAAACCAGAAAGTCATCATTAGATACCAGTGCCTTGATCTTGGACTTCACAGCCTCCACAACTGTGAGGGAATAAATTTAAACTCTTTATGAATTACTCAGTCTTTGTTACCCTATTATTTCTGCAGAAAATTGACTAAAGCAATGTTCAAAAAATGTAGGTCCCTTAGAACTATACAATTCAGACCGCAAGAGAGTTAACACAAAGGTAAGACTAAGTGTAAAATGTAAATCTTGAAAGCAAATTGCTTTTGCTCCTCCCTCCTGATTGGAATGAAAAAGATATCATTTGCCATATACTAGGTTATATGCCAGGCACCTAAAACCATATTAGTCTTCTCGACTTAAGATTTCACAACTGGCAATTGAAGATGTGAAGAATGAATTTTAGAGGATTCATTGTTGTCTTCCAAGTTGTTTTTATATATATCAAGCTGGTGAATTAAATGGATATATGATGTGTAATACCACCCAGAAAATTTGTTAGGTCTCTAACAATGGCATTATTCCCTGCTATTTTACCTAAGTACCCACTGCTATTTTTTACTAAACTGTCTGGGTTGGGTTCTGGATCTAAGAATGGGCTAAATGCAAAAATCTGGGCAATGGATCATGACTTTTCATTGATGTGAATACCTTAAACTTCCTAATCTTCTGCTTTCTTTTGAACATGAAAATTAAACTTTTTGGCTGCCACATATTTTTTCTCCTAGCAACTCCATGTTCTACTCCTTTCTGTGGGTCAGTTTACAGTGGTTGACATTCTGAGCATGCCACTCATGGAGATCATTGTTTCTACCTTGCTGATGGGTAACTATCACCATCTGACTTCTATTATTTTGAGATGCTTTATTCCCAAGGCTATCAGGGACAACTTTTGATATCATCATCCTCAACCTACGGGAGAAAGGCATGATGATTCCATTCCTCATTGTTTTCTAAAACAGGATGAATTTGAAATATATTTTTAGGTACAGACAAAAGGACTTTCTAATGAATTTGATGTGGAAAGTGGGGAAAATAGAGGTATAATACATGGCTCCTAGATTTGATGTTTAGTCAATGAAACGTATGGTGTAACAATTTACCACTATGTGGAAAACTGCAAGAGAAGGCTTGGTGGAACGAGACATTGATAAGACATGGAAAATTGTACATATGAAATCTATTTTTGTCTTGAAGGTAGAATTTTGCATATAACCTATTACATTATGGTAGTTTAAATTCGATCTGCCCAGTGACAAATGAGAGAAGTCTGGTATGATATAAGGGAAGTGATGATCTGTCTTTAATTGGAACTTATTTACCAGAGTCTAAGTCAGGATTAAAACAGCAACTGATGTGCTAAAGCATGAGGAAAAGGAGAAAGTTGTGTGATTGGCACTCTTCTAGTTCTTCTCATTTCTCTATATTATACAAGAATTTGATTCTTGGGCTTCTGGAAACAGCTGCCTCAGAAGTTAACATCTGCATGGGGAATAATTTTGAGAAAGAGATGGGAAGAAGATGCCACCATTTTCATTGTAAATCAAGGATTTTCAAGGATATTAGATAAGATATATCTCTGAAGAGAGCATTCAGCAGAAAATGTCTCTAATATTATGCAGAAACTAGAAAATCTGATCTTCTCTGCTTGACTCATTAAGGGGGTAGATGATTCTCTTTACAGTACTGCAATAGCTTTCCTGAAAGAATTAACCATCAAGTTCAAATGCTAGGTTGTCAGCAAGCTTTCGTCATACTCTGATTGTGTGGGAGACTGAGCCAGCTACCTCATTAAAAATCTGGTTTTTGATGGAGTATATTATGTTGGGGAATGAGAAGTTATACAAATATGAAAGAGAGGAAAAGAGGTGAAGATTTTTTGTTTTGTAGTAGGTTTTTAAAAGTCGTATTTTAAAATACCTCCAAGTCTATAAAGGCGATGCTGGCAAATTTGGGGACCAATTAAAAGGACATCTGCCCTGTGACAGAAAGATATAGCAAAGACTGACTCTGGCAACACCTGTGTCCACTGGCATGCCAATTAAATGATTGCAATCAGATTAAAAATAAGATCCTACAGGAAGAAGTGATTTTTAATGACCCAGTTCTCCACCTCTAAAAGGTTTGTTTGAGCCCCTTTATTATTACATTGGAGAGACATTTGCTTGAAGCCCTTTCAGCCTCCCTCTGTAATTTCCCAGACAAATGTTGATAACAACCTCGGGTGAACTTCTAATTTCTATTCAGGAAATATTGATTTTTTAAAAATATTTAATTTTAATTTTTGGCAGGCAAGGTTCTTTTGGGGGACACTGGTCATTTGCATCTCAGACTTTCCTGACACTTCTTGCATTATTTGATGTTACTTTCTAATTCAGAAAGATTCAAAATTGAAATTATCCAAAGCCATGCAGTTTGGATTCTTAAATTACCTGAGATGGTTAGTAAAACGAGTCATTCTCAAGAAATAAAGACATGAACCAATTAATACACTGGGAAAGAGAAATATGGATAGCAGCTGGTAGTTGGCAGTTAGGAGGAGGAGAAATCTTTCTTCAATTTATGCAGTGCTATTTAACTTACATGTCTTTTTCAAGTTCTGTATTAAATAATTATAGAGCAACGGAGGTGCTATTAGGTCAAGAAATAAGTTAGTAAAAGTTTATACCTTCAAAGATGTGGCAGGAAGAATAATGGTCCCCTAAAGATGTCTATGTTCCAGTTTCCAGAAATAGTGAATATTTTACCTTCCATGGAAAAAGGGATATTACAGAAGTGCTCAAGAGAAAGGGGTTGGAGATGAGAAGTTTGTCCTGGTTTGTGTGGGTGGGTCCAGTTTAATTACATGAGTCCTTAAATGTAGAAACTTTTATGACTGGGTCAGAGAGAGTTGTGACAGTCATGAAAAGGTCAGAGATGTGATGTGACTGGTTTTGAAGGTAGAAGAAGGGGGTCAAGAGGTAGGGAATGCATTTGGCCTCTGAAACTTAGGGACAAGAAATTCCAATTCTCCAGAACTTTCAGAAAGGAATATAACCTTGCAAATACCCAGTGAGACCTGTATTACATTTCTAACCTCTAGAAGCATAAAATAATTGCTTAAGATGATAAATTTATGGTAATTTGTTACAGCAGCAATAACAAACATTGAAGGATTATATCTGACAAATTTTACAATAATTATGCAATCTTTGACAAGTACAAATACTTTTCAATCATCGTGAAATGATTTATAGAAATGTAGGAAGATGGGGTGGGCTTGGTGGTTCTCACCTGTAATCCTAGCGGCTATGAGCCTGAGGCAGGAGGATCTCAAGTTTAAAGCCAGTGTCAGCAATTTAGGTTATGCCCTAAGCAACTTAGCAAGACTTTATCTCAAAATAAAAAATAAAAAGGACTGGGATGTAGCTCAGTGATAAATTTCCTGAGTTCAGTCCCCAGTATGGGGGAAAAAAATGTAGGCAGATAGCCATGGAGAAATTATTTTATTTAAAAAATAATTTGTATGTTTCATTGCAGTTTCCCAATCCTAGGAATAATTTTTTTGCAATATACAAATTCTGGACAATACATAAAATATAAGTAAATATATATTTACTCAAAATCTCAATACATTCTGTGAACTATTACCAACATGTTTTTATAATCCTATTTAATTTTTTTCTAAATAAGTATATATACACACATACACAGAATAATAGGAACTTTATTGTATATCTCTAACATCATCAACAAAAATTATTTAGAATCCTTACTCTCCTCCCCAAATGGTGGGTCCCATTAATTATAAAACCTTTGTTTTCTTGAGCCTCTTGGTGGCATTCTGTGAATGTACTTGCACAAAATTTATGAAGGTACCAAGCCAGAAACTTGACAGTCACCCTATATATCCTCTTCTCCCTCATCTTCATCTCCAGTTCACCATAAACCTCTTCCAATGTGACTGTCTTAGGATTTTGGTTCTGCCCATTCTTACCCACCTCTATTACCACTACCACTCTTATCAAAGACACCTTCCTTGTCTCACATTATATCTCATTAACCTCCTACGTTGTCTCATCTTGGTCCCTCAAAGCAGATTTGTCCTTGAATTCAGGGTTATTTTCCCAAAATACATATAAGATTCTAATTATTTCAATTATTTTCTATTGCTCCTAGAATAGGGACAAAAATATCCTGAATTTCCCCAGAAACGTTCTGAAATTTGTAACTTCTTCTTTCTTCTCCAATGTTTTCTTCTATGAATGAATATTTTGTGGGGAATCTAAAGACGTGTTGAGATCTTGGTCTGGATTATTGTATACAGTGAGGAAATAAGGTGAAAAAAATTTCCTACAAATTAATTTTGATGATATTTTAGCCAGAGATGTCCCCACTAAAAGTTGGGTACATTATAGCTTGTAATTCTCTTTTTTAACTAAATATTGTCTGGGGTAAGCATTTTTCCATTTCAGTAGAAGTTTTTCAGGTACAGTAATAGAGAGCAAGAGAGACAATGGAGGTTGGTATGACCCATGGTATCCCTCATACAAGAGGATAAATAATGATGGAACCTATAGATCTTTTCAAAATAACCTCCAGGGTTGTGCAGCTGCAGCAGATCCTAGGGTTCATGAAAAGTGTTTCACTCGGTGATCCTATGAAAGTGTCTTCTTTTTCTGACAAAATGAAGTGAAAAAAAATTAAGTGCTGTTATATCTAGAGACTCTCTGAAGTACATAAGAAAGATGTACCTCTAATCTCTGTTATCCTGCAGAAGAGGACAGTAGGTGTACATTTTCCATTCCTTAGACAAATCCATGGAGAAGTTGAGGGATTAGGGAAGACTAGGATAATCTCTATTATTAGATTATTACTAGAACCCTGGTTCTATGCACTTACCCTCCCCGTTGTCCACACCCCACAAGAACTGGGTGCCCTTCTGCTTCAGGAACAGATGGAACTAGAAACGACAGGTAAAGAAGTAGGAGATAATTGCTGAAAATGTATGCTTGCAGCCCATTTTCTGATGCACATTTATATCATAGGTGTGGTCCCTAGCATTTTCAAAATTTCATTGATTTATCCTATCTTGTTTAAGAAAGGATTTTAGGTGGCCTATAAGCTATGTAAAACATTTATTGGCACAGGTGAAATACTAAAAAAAAAAAGGATCAAGCAAGAGTCAAATGATGGAATGAGGAATGAGTAATAGAGTGTAGGAAATTATTCCTTAGGATACTTTTGCATTCTGAAGCACAAGCTCTGACGTTTTTATCACCTGCAATAAGGATAAGGCGACAGTCAGGCTCAGCCTATAGGTTGAGGCCTCAATGTTTTGAAAGACTCCCGGGCAGACAGACTTCTGTTGGTTTACTCTTTAAGCATCTTACACAAACTGTTTCAAAAAACTCAACAGACTTTAAGTATCTTGTGTAGTGTCTGGTTTTTGGTTGTGTATGTGTGTGTGCGTGTGTGTGTGTGTGTGTGTGTGTGTGTGTTTAACCTCCATAGAATCCTGGTCTGGGATGTTTGCTAGTAAATTCTGTCAACTACCACAAACATTTAGTAGTTATTCAGTATTTTTGAATTGATGAAAAGTAGAAAAAAACAAAAACAGAGCAACTTGGAGGAGAGTTAAAGTGAATTCAGTAAGAGTTGGTAGTAAAATTTCTTTTTCAAAACTGACATTTTATGGCTGTATAAAATGCAACCATGTGGATAGTGCTGTGTTATGTTTAATAGTCTTCTGTTGTTGGACATCTTGCTTATTTTCAGTGGTATCATACTGAAGATATTCATTCCCAAATATTTATCCCCATTGCATTTAGACTGGATTTCTAAACTCAAATCATTTTATTGAAGGATGTGAACTATTCTGGCAAGGTGTAACTCTCTTCGAGGTCTGGTGGCTGTTTACACTCCCCTATCTTTTGCTATCCAGACTTCATCTGGTGACTTCCTAGAAACAAGTGCATATATTAAAAGCCCTGGCATAATGCCCTGCCCTTCCCAGTTTTGTGCTCACTTTCACAACACACAGGTAGGCAGAATAATGTGCCTGCCTGAAAGAGGTTTATGTCCTACTGCTCAGAAGCTGTGACTATGTTATGGCAGTAGGGACTTAAGGTTGCTAATCACCTGACATTAAAGCAAGGAAGATCCAATGTACAGGAAGGTCCAATGTAACTGCAAGAGTCCTTGTAAGTGAAAGAGTGTCAGAAAAACCAGTGTCAGAGTGACATGATAAGAGAAAAACTTGATTGACTTTTGCTGGTCTTGTAGATGGAAAAGGGAAACACAAGCCAAAGAATGTGGCAGCCTTAAGAAACAGGAAAAAAGGCAACGGATTTTCCTCTAGAATCTCTAGAAGGATTCAAACCTGCCAAAACCCTGATTTAGTCCAGTGAGACCCCTGTTGGACTTTCTACATCCAGAATATCAGATAATAAATTTGTGATTTTTTTCTTCTCCAAGTTTGTTGCAAAGTGTTACAGAAGTCACAGAAAACTAGTACGATGTTCTTCAGCTTCCAAGGCCCCAGCTCTGCCTAGCCTCATTCATGCCCTCTTTACATAGAAAAATCCATTCTCATTTCAACAGCAAGTGCTCAATTGTCCATGCTGCTGCACCATCTGCTTTATCATTGTGTCCCTTAAGACATGAAATAAAATTAAATACTGAGGCATGGGATCAACAGGCCAAAGCTCAAAATATCAATTTGAAACTTTTATTTATTGATCTTTGACCAGAATGTCACACTGATATTGATAAACACCAATTCTAGCCTCAGTCCATTGTTTGGGCTCTTGTCCAGATCTCGCTTCCTCCAATAGATAGATACTAATTGGCATTTACTCTCTAAAGGAGAGAACAATCTATTAGCACATTTTCTTAACCCATTTTAGAACCGTGTTCTTTCTCCCTCACAGACTCTGAATTGGAAAATCCTCACACATTTTTAAATACTAACAGCTGACTTGGGTAGCAGATGACCTTAAACAAGGTGATTGTTCAGCTACTGTTTACTGCATACGCTCTGTCAACAAATCCCAAGGAGGAGATCAGTCTCTGTTTGAGTCTCCCTGGGAAACAGATTATTGCTTTATGGGACCCTTGTTGCAAATCCCTGTGAACTCTAACATCACTCACGGGTAGTAACTGAAGTACAGGAATTTAACAAATGTGCACAGTCCTTGCCTGTAAGCAATGCTCATAGTTTGAGTGCTCAGTCAGTGACACTGGTAGGGGATCCAGATTCAATTCACGTTTGATGAGCACTTACAGTATAACATGGTGCCAGCAACTCTCACATTATCTCATCCATTCTCACAATTGTCCTCATTTCTCTTGCTCACACAAGCTACACATGTTCCCTACCTCACAGCACTTAGACGAGAGAGGTGGGGAACATGGGATAAAGCCAGTTGCTCTCTAGAACCTGGCTCAGTGACTTTCCCAGGCTCCATCTAAGTCCTCTCTTGCTCTTAATCACCCTACTCATGGGCTCCCACTGGGGCTAACACAGGGCAAGAGACACTTGGTTCAAACCAGTTGAAGAAACAATTCTGAGCAGCCAAGGAACGCAAGATGTGCCAAGGGAAGGAAAGACCATGATGTTTTGCTAAGGGTGGCAGATTCCCCAAATTCAGGTATAAGGGGGAATTATACAAATACTTTGACATTAATAATGGAAGCATTACTTAAATACGTGGGACTGGAATCACAGCATTATAGCACTGGAGAAGACCTTACACATCCTCTAATTAAATTACTCATTTCAAGGATGCAATAAATCTAGGGTAGGAAATGTTAAGGTTCATGGTCATAATCTTACATGAAACACTTTTAAAAAGTAAACTAGGGCATCCCATTTTAGGGCAAAGTTTCTTGTTTATATGGTGTCATCTCTTTTAAAAGTCTACTGTTTCAAATAATAGAATCATATAATTTGGTTGTGTAATTTTCATGTACTTTAATAAAAAATACAATTCCTTTATAGTAATATATCCTAATAAAATGACTAAAATATGCAATAGAGTTCTTGTGACTTTTTGAGAAACAATGTAGAATTATAAAACAGACAGACTTGGTTTGTTTGCATGAATGGAATCCTTTGACTATGACTTTTCCTCAAATAAAACAATTAAGTGGAGATAATGGCTGGGTTATATATTTAAGACAGTTTTCTTATCATTCATTCAGGTATAAATCACCATTGTAAGTCATAATGAACTGTCAACTGAAGAAAGCATAAGACTCTGTTTGTGAGGCAGCAAAATGATCAAAAACTTTATCCCCAAACATACACAGTGTTTGCTATATGTAAATGCACACTGAAAAAATAAGCTGGAATAAAAATAAACAGGCAACCCTAAACTGTTTCTAAAGTGACTCAATATGGCTGTACCTCCTCTTAGGCTGACTACAAAAATATCTTAGTATGGATTCCTGCATTGATCCTTATCAAGGACTCTAATGGTTTCTGACTAGACAAAGTAAAAATAAAAACTATGAAAAGTGAAGCTAAGAGATTTGCATGGTAAACTACATTCTGTTAAGTTAAATTTGATGTAATTGGCTACTGAGTTTCCCTGCAATTTTGACGCATATACACATGAGAAAATTTCATCTTCTTCAAGGACACTGGTTAGAGTTTGTAAAATAGAATCTCAATGGTAATTTTGGGTATATTTGGCTAATGGTATAATTGCTGGGTAGCAAAAACTTTTTTAGGAACCTCAACTCTTATCATACCACTTTATTTTAATGAGAAAATAAATTTCAACTCTGCATAATTCTACTTCACAACACTTTATTCTAAGTACATAACTTGCTTCCCATTTCATGAATATTTGTACTAAGAAGAGTTCTAGGTTTCTGTCATCGATTTATTAATAAGCAGTTCATTAAGCACTCTATGTAATCCAGAACCCCCAAAGAATTTTTGTTCAGAATTTGCTTTAATCTAGATAATTTTTACAATCAGAATTTTCCCAGGATGGCAATTTCCTTCCCCCATTTCTCTCAGTGGAAACAGAGTTTTCAGTTCTTACCCACTGGGATAATTATCTATAACTGGAATGAGCAGAACCCATTTATTAAGAGACAGCTTGCTAAATTCCTTGATTTGGAAATACCTAAACTTGATACTGTGGAGAATTGTTTCCTTTAAGTAGTTGACCTAAAATTTGCTTTTCTTTCTGAGTCTCTGAGGACTAAAAGGCAGTTACTTTCTTTCTAAATCACATTAATTCTCTCTAGACAAAATAGGTATCAGTATTTGCATTAATATAATATAGTTACACACAAACTCTTATTGCCTAGTAAAAAGCAGAAGATCAATTGTCAAGGAAAACTGATATTATTCAAAACCCCATTTATTTCTATACAGAGCTTAGTGGTATTTTATTTTCTATCTTTATTGATAATAGATAATTATATCACCTTCCAATATGGAATTTACACTTTGAGAGTTTGGGGTAGTTTGTGGGGTGTGCATGGCTGCACATGTGTGTGCAAACCCCCACAATGCACTTGTGTGTATTTAAATAAATGTATGTGTTTGCATATCTGTATATTCTTGCATAGCTGGTAAACACTAATCTAAGTTAAAACATGAACTAGAAAGCATTTTAGGTGTTTTTTTTTTTTTAAAGCATTCTAAAAATTTGGAGTTTCACTAATCTAATCCTTAGAAAGGGAATCCAGGAGCAATACTGAGGGCTCAAATTCAATTCTAAGTCATTTTGTGAGCTAGTAACGTGTTATTTGGTATTTCCAGAAACTTTGTAATTCTTTTCTCCAATTCCTTTAGTGTCCTGGAGAAGCTTCTGCAGTTTGTTTTATAGTAAACAAAGTAAATATGGAACACCTAAGGAATATAAATGTATTAAAGAAATACAGGTGGGAAATGAGGATTTGCCCTCTTGTGCTGTAGAGTCTTAGGAATGCCAGACTGACTTCTGATTCTGGGCAGAATCCAGACCTACTTGGCATGGGTCTGACTTTATTTTGCCAGAAAAGAAAGACAAAAGAGCACAAGCACAGAGCAGGCAAACTTCCCCAGTGAGTTCTGTCCACTTCTTTGATTCTGATTTTGTTTGGCTGGAAGTCTTTGGCTTGGCTAAAAATTTTGCTTTTATTTGGCACCAGTGGTTTATGAATTAGGAATTTTCACGATATTATTCCAAAGAGTTCAGGGGAAGATTTTTCTATTAAGTGTAGTGGAAGGAAAACATTAGAATTTTCAAGATATAAACTGTGGAGGTGCGATTCAGTCCTTGGAAAGAGAAAAGAGGAGCCCATGTGTGTATTTATAGTTGCTTTACACCTTTCTTATTACACTAACCTCAAAGGTATAGTTTATAGATGACAATCACTCAAATTAGGAAGATTATATGACATCTTTATTAGGATAATACTAAAGTAAGAAGATTGGAAAGAAAATCCGGAAAATGATAAAAAGTAATACAAGAAACCACATTATAGTAAGGACTGATAAATAACAGCATTCTGAATTTGCAATATTATGGGTTAAATGGCTGGAGTGAATTTCCCAGTAAAACATCTAAAATAGCTGGGTATAAGATAAAAGCATGAGTAAAAGTTTGGATAGTCATATGAAATTCAGATAAAATAGATTATAATGAAAAAGTCATTGAGATAGAGTGACACTTCATAATGATAAAAGGTTTAATTCACCAAGAATTTATAACAATTTAAAATTTTCATGCTCTTATTAATGTAGCTTCATATATTTTAAAACACAAAGTGACAGAACTACAAGAAGAAATTAGACAAGTCCATAATTTAATCCAGAGGTGTTTAACATACTTCTCACACAAACTGATAGATAAAGCAGACAAAATGAATCTATTCAAAAAAGGTACAAGTTTTAACAGCACAACTCCTAAACTCAAAATAATAGATATATAAGGACTTTTCTACCTAACAATGGCAGGAGTCTCACTTACAGGTAGAAGTTTTATAAAATTAACCATACACTGGATTATAAAGCAAAGCTCAACAACTTTCAAATGTATGGTTAGAAAAGTAAGCCTAAACTGAGAAGGAAGGCAATAATACCCTCAAAAATGAAATTTATCAAGTCAGAAGCAAATCTGCAATTGAGTAGATCAACACGGCCGAAAGCTATGCAAAGTCCCCCGCAAAAGCAACAGGCACCCCCACTGCCTCTCACTGTGGAACTCTAGTACAGTCCAAACTCTTGGACATATGGCCACCAATTCCTTCATGGACATTCTCCTCCTCATGATCTTTCTCATCATTTGTGTTCTCTCTGTTCTTAGGACTTACTTGAATACACATCTGTCTTTCACACTGGTCACAAAGCTCTTTGGAAAAAACAAGGCTGAAGATGTGTTTGTTAAAACACATTGTCTACAGAGATGGATATAAAAACTATTAATCTTAGTGGCTTTCAGTAAATGGGCAAAGGAACTTCACAGACACTTCACAGAACACTTCACAGAAGAAATACAAAGGGTCAACACATATATGAAAAAATGTTCAACATCTCTAGCAATTGAGAAACACAAAACTACACTGAGAATTCATCTTGCTCCAGTCAGAATGGCGATTATCAAAAATACATGTGACAATAAATGTTGGCAAGAATGTGAGGGAAAAAGTACCATAATACCTTGTGGTGGTGGGACTGTAAACTGTTACAGCTACTCTGGAAAGCAGTATGGAGAGTCCTCAAAAAACTTGGAATGGAATCATCATTTGACCTAGTTATCCCACTCCTCAGTTTATACCCAAAGGACTTAAAATCAGCAAACTACAGTGACACAGCCACATTAATGTTTACAGCAGCTCAACTCACAATAGCCAAGCTATGGAACCAACTAGGTGCCCTTCAATAGATGAATAGATAAAGAAAATGTGGCATGCATACACAATGAAGTATTACTCAGCCATAAAGAAGAATGACTCTATGACATTTGCCAGCAAATGAATGGATCTGGAGACTATCATGCTAAGTGAAGTAAGCCAGTCCCAAACAACCAAAGCTCAAATGTTTTCTGTAATATGTGGAGGCTAACCCATGATAAGGGAGGGGTGAGGGGAAGAACAGAAGTACAGGAGATTAGAAAGTGGGAAATTGAAGGAAGGGAGGAAAGATAAGCAAAGACAAGACAGTGGAAAGAACCTGACATCATTTTTCCATGTACATATATGAAAAAAACATAGTGAATCCCACCACTGTATACATCTTATATACATCCATAAGAATGGGACTCTAGAATAAGATATATTCCATGCTTGTGTATCAAAATGGGTTCTGCTGTCATGTATAACTAAAAAGAATCAATAAAAAATCTTAGTGACTTGCCAGGAAACAACTGGCAAAAACTGTTTTATTATTTTCTTGCCAACAAAACTATTTTGGGGGGTAAAGGGGTGATGATCACTTACTGTTTATCCTCCACTAATTGACAGAGTACTCTACTGGAAACCAGTGTGGCAGAGAGGTCACATTTCAGGACTTTAGAGCCTGAACTTCTTGGTGTCTGTCACTTACTGACTTTCTACTCTTCGAAGGTAATTGTTAAATCCCAAGTCTCAATTTCCTCAACTTACCAACTGCTCTGGTACTAAAAACAGTTACCTTGCAAGAATACTGTGAGGATTGCAGTAAACAATGAATGTTGGAGACTTGGAATGTAGGAGCTACTTAGAAAATGGCATCTATGCATTTTAAAAACTTACCTCACCCAGGTTTCAAAGAAGAGAGACTTCAAAAAGCTATCCCAATGTATTTGGAAAATAAGCCTTTTTTCAATGTGTGACTAATTTTTATGATTTTATATGATTTCAATTTCTCTTTTAGCTTCTGTTCTGTACTTCAGAGTGTAAATATTAAAAATATTTAATACTAAGAGATTCTCCTTCTGGTTCTACCACCATGGTCCTTTTCTCTTTGGGACTCTTACCAGTTGTATTCTACTTTTTGAGCATGTTAGTAATGAGACTTGTTGCTTGATGGTGACTTTACCAAGATTTCTAGAGTAGATGCAAAGTTTAGAAAAAGCCATTTTAGCTAGAGGTTAAAAATTCTTCCCCCTACATACTCAAACTCTGTATTTTTAGCCAAATGGTACCCATGTAGTTTAAATGCTATCACTTTTTGAAAATACACATACCAATTGCTTAGAATGTTTTCATTTTTAATTTTATTATTATTATTATTATTATTATTATTATTATTATTTTGTTTGTGGAGTTTATATAACTTAGCCAGATATACAGTCTTCTAGGAAGGCCCACAGTTAATATTCCTCTAACATTCCCTTTCAGTCCCTAAGTAAGCATTATATATTGTCAACACTCAATAAAAATATGTTTATTGATAAGGAGTTAACCAGAAACCTACTAACTACAGGAAGAAGAGGAAAGAGGAGAAGGCTAGAAGGCAATGTAAGGAGGAGGAGATCTTGAAACAGACTTCAAAGCCTAATTGTTTGAAAAATTCTATAAATGCCATAACTTTTGAAATGTATGATTGCTTGCAGGCCACTGACTATGCAAAGTATATGTGCAGTATAATCCAGACTTGAGAGCAACTGATTTAATTTTTTCCATTAGCAATGCCACAGACTATAAAATATTTATGTTCATATTCTTAATATGGCTGCCTGGAATAAATAAATAATTTACTGTATAGGCTGTAAATTATTTACTAAGTCATTCTAAATATATACACTATTTGCATTTTTACTGAAAATAAAACAGGGGTTCCAAAACACACACTCAAAATAATAGAAAAAAATATCAAGTCTTTGGCCATATTGGAGAATGAGATAACAGAAGCCAGCCCCCATATATTGAAAATTCAAGAAAATTAGTCTTTCTTGTAGAAAATATCAGTTTTACTGAACATACCAATTGTCCAAGCATGAATTAATCTGGATTTATTTAAAAAAAAAAAAGAAAAAAAACACAGCTGAGCTTTTGGATTAGAAAACTAGACACCACAGACAAAAACTTTTAAAAAATCCTTAATTTCTTAAGGCTTGCTGTGACTTCAAAGAATTAAGCAAGATAATGTCCTGTTTGGGTTGGAAGCTCCAGGAAATATTGCTGTATAGCTGGTTCATATTTTGGAATCACTCTGCCGATTTCAAATCCCCAGCAATGTCTTGGAAGAAAGGCTCCTCCTGAATAAACTTGCTTCTTTCTTAAGCTTAGTATCTGTTGACTGGTCACACAGTTCAGACTCATTCCTGGGCAAGCAGCCTTCTGAGTCAGGGCCATTTCTGGCAACATCTGTTCTCAGCACCAAGTTTGGAATCACGTCTTGCCTCCTGCACAGGCCTGGATGCAGTCTCACCATAACCTGTGGGAGTTAAAGCTTCAGTGACTCGGGATGGGTCTGCTGCTGAGTCCTCTTCTCAGTCCTTGAGATCTAGCCTGGACATTCACTTGGAAAATAATGATTTTCCCCTAAGTTATTCAAAAAACGTATTTCGGCTGCAGGCTAACAAAGACAGGGCTCCAGAGGTAGACATGCCAGTTCAACTTTTTTGTTCTAGGTAGTCTTGGACAAGTGAACTCTATTTGTATCAGTTTCCTAACCTCTATAAAATTGTGACAATATTACTTACCCATAGCTTCAAGGTGAGTATTAAATGAGTAAAAAGACATAAAACACTAAGGCTAATGCCTTATACATAGCAATCAGGCAATGAGCACCATTTGTGCTATTATTGATACATAGCACATTAGTTTGATTTGATACATTAGTTTTCTTTATTAAATTTTGACTGTATTTAAGAAAGAGAATTCTCCACACTGTTTTCCAGAGTGACTGCACCAATTTGCAACTCCACCAGCAATGTAAAAGTGTACATTTTTCCCCACATCCATGCCAACATCTATTTTTGTTTGTGTTCTTGATAATAGCCATTCTAATTGGGGTAACATAAAATCTTAGAGTTGTTTTAATCTGCATTTCTCTAATTACTAGAGATGTTGAACACTTTTTCAAGTATTTATTAATTTCCTGTATGTCTTCTTCTGTAAAGTGTCTGTCCAGTTCCTTGGCCCATTTATTGATTGGGATTTTTGTATTTTGGGCATAAAGTTTTTTTAGTTTTTTATAAATTTTGGAGATAAGTGCTCTATCTGAAGTGTGTGTGGAAAAGATTTTCTCCCACTCTGTAGGCTCTCTTTTCACATTCTTGATTGTATCCTTTGCTAAGAAAAAACTTTTTAGTTTGAGTCCATCCCACTTATTGATTCTTGCCTTAACTTCTTGTGCTTTGGAAGTCTTGTTAAGGAAGTCTAATCCTAAACCAGCATGATGAAGATTTGGACCTACTTTGTCTTCTGTTTGGTGCAGAGTCTCTGGTCTAATTCCTAAGGCCTTGATCCATTTTGAGCACAAACAATAATAGATGTTGGTGTGGATGTGGGGAAAAAGGCACACCTTTACATTGCTGGTGGAGTTGCAAATTGGTGTCACTCTGGAAAGCAGTGTGGAGAATCCTCAGAAAACTTGGAATGGACCCACCTTTTGTCCCAGTTATCCCACTCCTCGGTTTATACTCAAAGGACTTAAAATCAGCATACTACAGTAATGCAGCCACATCAATGTTCATAGTAGCACAATTCACAATAGCTAGATTGAGGAACAAACCTAGATGTCCTTAAACAGAGGAATGGATAAAGAAACTGTGGTATACATACATGATGGAACATTATTCAGCCATAAAGAATAATAATATTATGGCATTTGCAGGTAAATGGATGGAGTTGGAGAATATCAGGCTAAGCAAAATAAGTCAATCCTAAAAAACCAAAGCCTGGATGTTTTCCCTGATAAGAGGATGATGATATACAATGGGGGAGTGGGAAGTGAGAGAAGAATGGAGAAAATTTAGATTATGTAGAAGGAAGTGAGATGGAGAAGGGGTATGAAAAATGGTGGAATGAGACAGACATTATTACCCTATGTACATGTATAATTACACGAATGGTATGAATCTACATCGCGTACAACCATAGAAATGAAATGATGTACCCCATTTGTGTACAATGAATCAAAATGCAGTCTGTAAAAAATAAAAAAATGAATAAATTTTAAAAAAAGAAAAAAAGAGAGTTCCCTTATTAATTGTGTAAATTAGCATGACTGTCAGATGATCAATACATTTTGAATTGAATAAATGGATTAACTAACAAATGAGCAAGTGAAGTGGATGTGGACCCATGAGAGACATCGTTCAGCATTGTGGATTAATAAGTTCTTGAGGATGTTCAGCTTAGTTAATTTCCAAAATGTACACACAGGTTTTAACTATCTGTCATATAATTATGGTTTGAATGCATTCTCCAAAATTCATGTGTTGGAAACTTGATCCTCAACAAGGTGGTGCTGGAAGGTGAGGGCTATTGGGAGTGTTTTCGGTCCTGGGACCAGCACACTCATGAATGAATCAATGCTGTTTTTGCAGGAGTGGGTTCCTTACAAAAGGACTAGTTTGGCCCCATCCTGGTCTCTTTTTGGTTCTCTTTTTATCCTTACATGTTAGAATGCAACAGAGAAAAGTCCTAGCCAGATGCCAGAATCTTAATCTTGAACTTCCCAACTTCCAGAACTGTGAGAAATAAATTTCTTTTCTCAGTATATTAGTCTGTGATATACTCTTAAAGCAGCACAAAGCAGAGTAAGACAATAACTTATTGTCAACTTATATATCTTTTAACCTGGGACCCCTTTGTCAATTCTGATAAGGAATTAGATTATTTCCCCTCACTTTGCCTGGAAATTAAGATATTCACCTGTCATCTTTAGGCCATAGGTTGATGCATTTACCTACACATTTGTAACAAGGGTGCCTTCAGAAAAGAATCTCCCTATCTTCTTGGTAATCTTTCTATGTTATGGTGTTGAATGTCCCTTAAGAGTGAACCAGTGAACCCATGTTGCAAGTCCCAATTCTTGTGTTGTGTAGTGGTCGATACCAGAGTTCTTTCCTAAGATTGAGTGTACTTGGCCTCTATAGGAATTATGGAGTCACTGTGTCCTTTCCACGTAATTATTGTTTGAATGTGTTCTCCAAAATTCATGTGTTGGAAACTTGATCCTCAATAAGGGGGTGCTGGAAGGTGCAGGCTATTGGGAGTGGTTTGGGTTCTGGGACCAGCACACATGGGGTTACAGTAATAGTGATGTCAGAAAATCGTATGAGAACATGGAGTGTCATAAGGTAGAGCTGGTTAATACTTGTGGCAGCCAGTTGGGGAAAATTAGTGAAAGTGCTTCTTTCTGAACTTTCTGGAAACCCATAGTTCAGGCCTGGGCTTGAACTCCATTCAGTTGTCAGCCTGTGATTGGGCAACGTGAGATATTGCCTGAGCCATGGTCAGGAGACAATGGGGACAGGAGGAAGCAGCCTACCTTAACTAACCAAGGACTGCAGCATCTTTGGCCTCAGTGTAAGAGTCAAGAGCAGGAGCCAACAACAAAGAATCTCCTGAGACCCAACAAAGACTTCCCTGATCTACCTAGGCCTCATATCTACAATTGCAAAGGGAATTCAGAAGAGACACTTTGGATAACATTTTATTTGTTCTAAAAATCACTTTTGGCACTTAATTTTATTTCTTCCTTGACATTCACTGTATCTATAAAGCTCCGCAAGTCAGTGGTGCCAGTTTCATCACCAGAGAACTGTCCCTTTATTTTACATAAAGGGGAGGGGAGGAGCTTCCAGTATAGTGTGTGGCAGGAGCTTCTAATAGGTATGATTCTTGTCATAAAACTAAATTAACATTTTGATGTAAATGACTTCCATGTCAAAATATCTTGTCCGAATCATCTTTACTTTTAGAGATGAAATGTCTGACAATTATTTATGTAATTTATATGGACTCATTAATAGAGATTTTTTAAATGCCACTAAGTTTTTTGCCTTCTAATTTAGAGGCCAGAGTCCTCATAGGTATTTTTAAATATTTTTTTAGTTGTCAATAGGACTTATTTAACTATTTTATTTAATTAATTTATTTATATGCAGTGATGAGAATTGAACCCAGTGCCTCACACTTGCTATGCAAGTGCTCTACCACCCAACGGCAACCCCAAGTTGTCCAAGTCCCCATAGCTTTTCGTCATCTCTTTCTTTCTTGTGTGTCTCTCTTAAAAAACTTTGGTCTGTAAGAGTTAAAACCTTAATAATGCTTTTAAGGTAGTGAATGATTTTTATTTTCTTTTGTGTGCTTTTGTGTACATTCTAAATATTATACAAAGGACCTCCACCACTTCAGTAATCAGAAAAAACTATTAGAATAATAATGGTAGTGCAAAAGAAAATCTCAGTGCTTCCCATGAGGCCCTCCTCTGGCTTTCTTCCATGAAAACATTTTCTCCCTGCATGAGTCATAAAAACATCGTTTAATGTCTTGTTATTCTCATTTCCATCAAGTCTGTTTTATTCATCTTACGGAACCCCTAACCTTATCTCCCCCCACCTGTTGCTGGAATTATCATAAGGCAGTCCATGGAAGGGACAAGAAAACACTTGTTCTAACTTGATGACACTGATCATTCCTCTTTCCTGTCCCCATATCTGATCAGTTAACATTTTGTGATTGAGTGTGAACTCAAGAGGGGAAGACCTTTCATCTCCTGTCTTGTCCCCCACCACTGGTGGCACCTCCGGTACAGGATGGGTGGAGGTGATGCCCTGGGTGAAGCTCATGTCTTCCTCCCCTTGCCATGATAATACATAGAAGACACTTCTCATCTGGGGTTTTACTTGGGTCTGGTTTGTTACCTTTTGACCACCTATTTTCTATCTTTTACATTTATTTCTTAACGACTAAGAGAGCAGAGATGCTTTTTCTATACTCCATAACCTTTTTCTGTCACCTGCCAGCTCAACATCTGAGCTAAGACTTACTTAGTGGGATTTAGTGGAAAGCTGCTATCTTGTTAGCATCCCTCTCTCTTTCCCCTCCCTGAATCTTTCTTTGGGGAATCGGTTTTTGGCTTTATTAATCCTTGGACTTTATGGAGCCTCTTGATGTGGCTGAGGATTGCTGGATGCCAGTCTCTTCTACCCCTCCCATCAGCTCTCCCTCTCACTTTTGAAGAGAGATAAATAGCATTTCTGGCTCCTCCTTCATTGAAGAGTTTTCATAGAAAACTAGGAAGAGATTTCACAATCAGATTCCTAGGAAGGAAAGGAAAATGAGCTGCATTTAGGAAAGAGACAGCTCCATGTATTAGAGACCTAAACATTCCAGAGAGCTGTGCCTGAAAACTCCTTTAAGGAAAGAATGTCCTGACCCTTTCCTCATTAGGCATAGCAGTGAAGAGTCATCTGTTTTTCTCTCTGTGGGGACACTGTCCTCTTACTCATTTTCCTGGCTATTTTTCCCTTGTCCTTCAAGATAGCTCAAACCCTTATTCTTGGAATTAGTTCTTTCTTCTGCCTTAACTTGGTGAAGACTTTCCCCATTGCCCATACCTATTTGGTTACATGGCCACCCTCCAAACACTTGCAATAAAATTTTACCATGGTCCTCCACATCTTGCATGGTAAATGTTTACTTTTTCCACTTTGTGAACAATTTCAGAACTTTTTGGCACTTTATTTTCTTTCTTATCCTGGACACCTGGCATGGCACTTAGTGTACACACTAGGAGCTCAGTAGGCACATGCTGAGTGAATTGTGGCTGTGGTCCTTCTGTTGCAGCATCAAAAACAACCCATTGTAGGGGGCAGAGGTCACACTGGGTCCTAGATGACCCTCCTTGTGATTCAAATGGCCAGTGACATCTTTTCCCTGTTGGAAGTGTGAGATGCCAATAGCGTTAAGCTTTCCTGAAAATGAAATCTTTCTACAGCCTCTGGGATCTCATAGTCGGATGCCCACTGTGGAAAAGACTAAACTGTACCATCCTGCTCTCCATCTCCTGTTACTAGCACTTGGTCGCCTCATGCAACCTGCATTTCAGTTGTCTTTGTGATTCTTAATCTCTAATGTTGGCAAGAGGAGGGTGAGGAAGAAAAAAAAAGTCTCTGATGTTCCACGGCAGCTTGGCAGTCACTCACAGGTTTGGAAATCGGAGACCATCCCAGTGTTCTCTGTGCAGTGGCAGAGCTCCAAGTGTTTTAGCTCTGAAAAATGAGCTCGGTTTCTGTCTGTGAGCTAACATATGCACTTTGCACACACTCTGGTGTTAACTATGTGAAGATAGTGTCCTGGAATAAAAATGCCAGAGCTGAACAGGCTCCTTGAGATCATAGTCTCATTTTTCAACAGAAGAATGTGACAGCCAGAGAAGTGAGATTGTTTGCTCAAGGTCACAGAGCATCTAGTAATAAAAATGGGAGTAGGACTAAGATCCAGGTCATGAGTCCCCTATAGTGCTTGTTCTAAATACCATGTGACTGTCCTTGTTAGCCTTGAGGAGGGATAATGGCTTAGAATGGTGTGGGGAGAAGGGAGTGAATTTCCCTTTCTACAAATGGGAGGGGAAATTGTGCAGGTACTGGTATGTGATCTAAGGCAATTCTGGAATCTCTCTGGACCTTAGTTTCCTTCTCTTTAACATGAGATCCACAATAGCTACCCTACCAGCTGTTTTGACACTGGGTAAAATCATGTCCACATTGTGCCTGGCACAGAGCCTGGCCTTAGAGGATGCTCAGAGAAACAAGAGCGGATATTACAAACGAGCATGTTGTCCAGCTTTGCTCCCATTCCAGCTCCAGAGAGCTTCCCAGTGGGCAATCAATGCAGCAATCCACTAGCTGCAAAGCAGTCGAGCAGGACACATTTGAGAAAGGTTTGAGAGCAAATCTAGTATGTAAGAAAACAACCAAATTCCCATAAAGCCTAATTATTTGCACAGTTTATTAATAGCTCTGCTCCTGCCCCTCTCCCCCAGCAACAAATTAGGATCTGACTTAAGGTACTGCTCTGGATAGGGAAAGCCTTGTGTATTTCTGCAGGGGGGAGCTCCTGCATAATGCATCTGGCATCCAAAGGGAGCCTGGATGGCTGCCTGCTCTCAGCTTCCCTTTGTATCTCCCATCATTGCCCATAACAGCCTTCATTATGATTCGGGTCCCTTTTATTGCACATATAAATAAAATCTGACAAAATTGTAAGTAAATTCTTTAGTGGTAAAAGCTGATAGAAAAGGGCAAAAATTAATTTTATGCATGAAGAATCTCATTAAGTAGCTTCATGGAAACAAAAGGAACTGGCATCAGAGACTTTCAGATGTGGGCATCTCTAGTCTGCATGTCCCACATCCTTGTCCACAGAGGAGTCAGTCAGTTTATACAGCCACTTTTGGCTCTGAAGATCACAGGGGTCTCCAAAGCTGCATCTTCTGGGAAAGTCTTAGGTTTCCCAGACAGGCAAAGCCCAGCTGCCCTGGCACTTCTTCCTTCTATTCTTGCTCTCCAGAGGGTATGCGAAGGAAGGGCTTCTCTACTCTGAATGAGGCCCTGGGGCAAAGCAACAGGTATCACAGCTGGGGAGGTTGTATTGCCTGGTCTAAGAAGATACAAGCTTTCACAATAGCTTAAGTCCATTCCATCTCCTCTGCTGTGGGACCCTATGGTGCTAATTTTAACCACCCACCCACCACTTTCCAGGAGGAAGGGAGGGATGAGGTGAGGAGGAGAGGAAGGAAATGCAGCAGTGGGGTGGGGTGGCGCTTAAGCACAGCCAGGATTCATCTTCTGGGAGCAGGGAATGTACAGTAGGTTCAGATGTGCTGCCTGTGAGGGCCAAGTTCCCACCGTTGATTCCATAATCATTCTTGATTGATTGATACCATGTCAAATCACTGCATTTCCCCACTGCTTTTGATTCATATTGTGTGGAATCAATGATCCATTATGTGTGGTTTATTTCCTTTCCTGGAAAAGAAGATGTCAACATAAAGGCAAAAGTAATCTGTTGGGTCTTTCTCTAAGCATTTTCAGCCATCAACCATGGTCTGTTCAGCCTTTGTCACTCATCAGTACATGATGGGTTTACTCTGGATATAAAATAATTCATCCCTGCTCACTTGAGTTTCAGTGTAACCAAAGATCATTTCATACAGAAATCATTTATTATAGAGAATTTTAAGTGGTCAACTATGTAAAAACAGGGCATTTTAAATTCACTGTGGAAGTCTGCTGAGAAGATGGAGTTTTAATAAAAGATATTGCTCTTAACTTAGTTTTTGGCATTGGTGAGTGTCTCACACAGAATAATCAGATACCATGGGAGCTGCACTGTATATCAGAGAAAACAAGCAACAACAACAACAACAACAAAGAAAACTAGAAGGACAAGAAAAATAATAGAAAAAATATCCCTTCAATACAGTCTGCTGTTGGTGTAAAACTGCTCCACAGTAACTCCATCTTTAATCCTTGGGAAAAAGTCATAAGAACACTGAACCTGCTTACATTTACCTACATATAGGCATGTCAACAGGGTAGAAATAATGTTAGAATAATGGTCCGAAGGGAGTCAAGATCAGAAGCAGCAGAAAGTGACAGAACTGGGTTCTAATACTGACTTCATCACTTATCAACACTGAGACCTTGTGTAAAACAGCTAATCTCTCCAGGCATTGGTCTCCTCAGAGCTCCTCTGAGGATATAGAAAGCTAACTAGTATGGTGAGACCACAGACTCTCCATAAATGACAGCTCTTATGAACCCAGAGGCAGCTGAGATTGGATGTATAAGGTGAGCCAGATTGTAATCTCTGGGCCTCTTCCAATCATGTGCATCTGACTACTCCTTCATCTCACTGAATATTTTTGGTTCCATATGTTATGCCTTCACTTTGATAACAGTACCAAAGGGATTAGAATAAAGAGCAAATGCATTTTTGAAATGTCAACCCCAGAGTATTGTTTGGATACGGTTTCCAAGTTCCTTTCCAAATTGTTTTCAAAGAATTCAATTTTCTTTCTTAACTATGCTTGCTGATCAGGGCACCTGCTTTATTGGTTGGGACTGCCTCTGTCTTTATAAAATTCCATTTTAATCATAAGCCCAAACTTAATTGCCTGGTTCTTAGTTGCTGGATTTGCTCTTTGTGTCAACTGTGACCTGAAAAGTTAATATTTCAGTTATTAAAACCTCTTTAAAATAGAATAATATTAACTAAGTATTGCCACTATGATTTGTTAGGGAATTGCTCAGTTTTGATTTCATGAAGATAGTTTTGCTTAGTAGTAAGATGATGAAATCTCTGTGGCCTGTTCATTACTCTTAGAAAACTTAGCTTCAGTGCAGACTTCACACTGAAAAATGGGAATTTACCTATTTCCTCCCACATTGTTTTTTGTGTTTATCCCCTTCATCAAACTGGTGCTTGACAAAGCCAAAAGGGATAGCATGGTTTTCCAAACTATCTGTACATCCCAACTCTTGTGGGACCTTAGAACAAATCTGAAATCTTGGGACTTACCCCTAAATATTTACAATGATTTAGGAAATTCTTTTAAATGGCCCTCAGTCTTGCTGTCCTATGAATTGTATTTGGAGAATATTTATCTAGTCCAAATGCTACATTTCACAATCAGAGACATTAAGGGTCAGAGGAATTAAAGCAGCTGTCCAGGTCACAGAGTGGACAGAAGTAGAATAGGATTCAGCACGTCAACCTCTGTGACCTAGACAGTTCTGAATACACCACCTAAATACTGCTGCTTGGAACAACTGGATTAATACTTTCTGTTTGGGTTTTAGCAATAATTTCTTTAACATAAGACTGAAGACATAGATGATGTAGCACTTACAGTAACTCATAAAAGAATATTATACAATATCAAAAGGGCAAAATACCCCAGTGATGGCAGAGGATGCCTCCAAAAGAATCCAAGTCTGGGGAGAGTGGCAAGATCCAGGGAATCTCAGTTTCATTTTCTCAGTGGTTCCTTGATTATATCCCATTTGTCCAACATATTGGACATTGGTATGGCTGACCAAGATATCTTTGCTTATTTAACAACCACTTCTGACTCCTGCATTAATGGCCCTAGTGCCATGTAATAGTACTGTAAATGGACAGCATTGTCACACCCGATTTTGCCGAGAGGAGGAAAGAGGGATGCTGTCTCACAACTTTTGAGAAGTCAGATCATCTCGGGTAGTAGATTCTAGACACTTCCTTCCTACTTCTTTTTCCATTTATCTCTTTTGTTCTTTACAGCCTGGTTTTAGGAGAAGTAACTGGGATGGTTGGAAGTGCACAAAGTTGCCCATAACTGAAGAATGAATTCGAACTGATGCAGATACTTGACCCCATCTTCCTATTCCTTGTGCATTCTGTGTTGGCAGCAGCAACTCCTGTTTTTTTGTTTTTGTTTGTTTTTGTTTTTTTTGTTTCTCTCCTCTTTGTCACAAGTCTCCTTTGTCATCATGATAGCAGAAACTAATCTTTTCATATGTTTCCAAAGTTTTAATGGCTTGAGTTCCCCTGAAAACACTTACTATAAAGACATTTGTTGTTGTTAAGCACTTATTAAATTCCGAGCCTTGATTTCCTCATTGGCAAAATGTGAGAATTCAGTTATTGGCCTAGTGACTGAATATCAGTGCAAATGAATAAAATAATGACTACTGATATTTCCTCATTACTATTAATTATACTAACAATGTTGAAGCAGAAGTGTTTTTCTCATTGGAGATTCCAAGTCTTTCTACCATATGCAGAACAGATATGTTCAGACTGCAGAGTTAGCAAGTTTGAAAGCTATGTTCCCACAGCATTTTGTGTTAGGAGAGCATATTTCAATCAGTGTGCTTTTCCTAATGTGTCACAGTTACTTGCTTTTAGGTCCAAGTAACTTGCTTTTACCAGAGTCTTAGCTCTTTAAGGGCAAATGCTGTGACTTATTTCTATATCCTTGGTATTTGGCACACATAGTGGTTCAGGAAATGCTTGTTGAGTGAATGGAAGGAGCATCCCCAGCTCAGAGACACTGGGTAGATATGGTGAACAACATGCAGTTCCCTTTTTAAGAACCACAGTACTTTGGACTCCTGAGTCTTTTTTTTTCTAAATGACAAAAGTTTGATAACCAACTTTTTCCTCCTTCTGCTTGCCTTGTAACTCACACTGCTGTGGGTTGTATGCCTTGGCAGAGAGAAGGCCAAAAGCCATCCTGTCAAACTTGGCAACTTGCTCTAAATTTGGAGGAAAAAAAGAAAACCCAACATATATATATATATATATATATATATATACACATATATGTATATATATATATATATTTTTTTTTTCATTTTCTTCTCTTCCATTGTAGGGAAATAGGGAAATCAACTTAGATGGGAGCTTTCACCAAACTGGCCCTCTAAGACTATGTGGCCATTTGCTACAAAGGAGACAGGTTGAAAGAAAGCTTTTTAGAATTCAGAACTTTCTACAGGGACACACTGTTTCTTTCTTGGCTTAATGGTAATTCCTAGGAAGGTGCAACCGACCGATGCATTTATTCAATGCATATTTGTTATGGTTCCAGTAAATTAGGCCAAGATTTTCCCTTACAGTTGCTTTTGAAGATAAAGTACCAGGTAAGCAGAAGAGCTTTAGCAGTTCTCTGGAGCTTTAGCAGATATTTAATTCTCTTTTACCAATGTAGAATCAGCAAAGCAGCCTCCTGGAATCCATCGGGGATCAAATCCTTGGGCCTTGGTAGGTAAGACTGGACTGCTCTAGATGATGTGAGGGGGGAAGCAGGCATTATGCTCTGCCCTGAACATTTGCCCCACAAATGCACTTACTGATCATCTTGCTGATTCCATATGAACTCAATCAAAGCCTACCAACTTTGATTTGTTCTTTTCTCTTAATGGTTTCCAAAAGGTAACAGGAGAATTGAAAATACAGGAAGAAATGAGGAAAAGAAGATGCACCCTAAGTAGTTTTTAAACAATTCATCTGGAAAGCTCATGCTCAGCTGCCTACGCGTCTGAAGGCCATTACCAGTTCCTGGAAGGATAATATCCCCACTTCCTGTTCACTGCATTTATCTTCTCTGCTTGGCAGAAGAAAACCATTCTGCTTTGCCTTGCAGGAGACCAGGGACCAATTTTCATCTCACCTGCTTTCATCCGAGCTCATACCACCACCTAGTAGGGCACTGGGCATGGAATGCTTAATAAATATTTGTATACTTTACTCAGTGGTGCTATTTTGCCCTGTATTAATCAAAACAAAACAGAGTCATTTGAACCTGAAATATCTGCAGTAGGGTCTATTTAGAACAGAGGATGGGAGGATTCCGAACTTCCTTAGTAGAACAGTATACCATGGCAGTTCATTGCCATCTTTTCACATTAGGCGTGACTCTTTTTATCCCCCAAATCAACACACTTGCTTCAATGTTTACTATTCCCTGATGGATGTGTGTGATGTTTTGTGAATAGAGCATTTCATTCAGTTCCTGATCTGCCATTGTGTAACCTCAGAAAAATTGTTCAACCTTCTTGGAGTTTTATTTCCTTATCTATACAATGAGAAGGTTGGCATAGATCACCTCTGAGACCCCAATGGTTAAATTTTTCTTAGATACAAGCCATACCTAAACCACTATGCCAACAAAAGTTGGGAGGCCCCATTTTGACTCAGAAAAAGAGTATTTGGACCAAATATCCATGTCTATGTTCAGAGTGGAGGGAAGGGTGAATTGGCAGATTGAGTGCTCTGCATACATCAGCCAGCCGTGTTCTGACCCTGATGAGCTATGTTGCAGGGGACAAGATAGCATAAGGCTGGTACCTTCCTTGTGGAGTTGTGGAAAGCACATATAATGATGCACACAAAGGAGTTAGAACAGTGACTGGAACATAAAATACAGTCAATAAATGTTAGAAATTATTTTTTGTGGTTGTTAATTTTACATTTCATTAATATACCTAACATCTCTCTTAGCTCTGATAGTTAATTATAAGTCAACACTTACACTCCATTGAAATTCTTGATTTTTGGATAATCCATTAAGTGTCGCTAGCAATTCACTACCTGGGAGCAAGGAGTGAAGTGAATTAACAATGGAGTCAAAATAAAATCTAAATTTTTTTTACATAGTTACAAAGATTCTTTAACTTAGTCAATCTTTATTCAGTCTTCTGGACTTTCTTTTAGATTTATATGTGCACTTTCTTGAAAAACTTGATTTTAGCAAGAATCCTGCTAAGTCGGTTTAGCAGGAACCATCCCCTTTACCACCAGCCTACCTACTAGATATCTGATCTCCCCTGATATCTGATCAAGTTCCTCATCCTACCCAGTCTCTCAGGGGCTGTCTGATCACCCTGACCTTCAGCAAGATCTTATTAGACTGAATCCATCTTACCCCTGATGTTTCTTCTTAATAATTTCCCATTCTTTGATCCCCACATGGCTCCTTAGCTAACTTCCCACTTGTCCATGCTTTATTGAGAGTTGAGTCCCATCTCTCTCTCCCACTACATGACCCTACATGTGTTGTGATGGACCTGAATAAAGTCTTCTTTACCTTTCTTTAATATGCATTATTGTATAATTATTCTTTAACAATAGCAAGCTGCCAATAAGCTAATACTATTTCTACATCAAGTGGTCTTTTAAGTAATAGTGAATGCAATCAGGACTCAATCTCTTTCTGCTTTTTTATTTATTAACTCATAAAATACATAATTAAGGAATATCTGTTATGTACCAAACACTGTTGTAAACACTGGAGATGCAGTGATAATTAAAACAGACAAGATTCTTATTCTCAAATAACTTAATTCTACTGGGAACATTAGATAATAACTAAGGAAACAAATTAAAAAATGAACCCAATCTCAGGTAGTGATAGGTGATTATAAAGGTAATAAAGCAGTCGAATGTTGAGGATACTTTACACTGGGTAGTCAGAGAAGACTTCTTGGGGGACAAATATTTGCATTAACTCCTGGTTCATAAGTAGGAATCATGGTGTGGGCTGCCAGACACTGAGCTAGCATGATGTGATGGCCTCATCCCAATGCAGCCTTAGCTTCCTTGGAAGAATTGAGCACCTTGATGGCATCCGAGGTGCTAAGGAAAGCTGATTCATAAGTAGAAATCAATCTGCTTATCTGAGGATATAAGGATGATTATCTCAATCAGAGGAAACAGCGTGCACAAATACCTTCATGTGAGAGCTTAGTATAATCAAGGAACAGAAAGAAGCCCAGAGCAGTCGGAGCAGAGTTAGCACAGGAAGAATGGTAAGGGCTGAGACTGGGAGTCAGGGTGGGGGGGGGGGGTGCTATGTCATTTTGGATATTATAGGCCCTAGTCAGAAAATTTGATTTTATTTCAAAAGTTGTTTGAATGTTATAATCAGGGAAGTGACAGAAAATGATAGACATTTCTAAAAATCACTTTAGTTGTTTAAATTTTTTTGCAAATGGATTTTTATGGACAAAGTGACATTAGACTAATCAGTTGCCACTAATCCTGATGGGAACGGGAAGGGTCCAGAAGGTGGAGAAAATGAACAGACTTGGAATATGTTTTAGAGGTGGAGGTGAAAAGATTTGCGTCCCAAAAAATGTTTAACATCTTGTCTAATGTGATATTTACCCTTCTCTGGGGACTTCCTTAAGGCTCTGAGCCCACCATTTCCTCAAGTACTTACATTTGTCCAAAAGTATTCTGCTTGGCATTCTAAAAACCTGAATGTGTAAATGCAACTTTTATGAGTATTTATCTTGGAAACAAAAAATTGCTTACATGCAACTCACACACTGAGAAATTAAATCAATAGGCAGTGCCAAAATAAATGTCATTGCTTGGTCTCTTGGAGATGTCACTATGATTTTTATTGTTCTTACACAAGAAACAAATTACATAAAGTTCACAGCAAGTAATTAAAATCTTTAGTTGTTAGAGAAGAAACATAAAGATACCCAGGTTCTTAAGTAACTCTTAAAAGGTTATGAACTTTCTCCTGCTTGGCTGACCCCATACGTGTGGACTCCTTGCTTCCTACCTTTCTTCAGACCATTAACATTAAACTAGTCAACTTGCAATGCCCAGTTTCCCCAAAGGAGACTTTCATCCTAGTGTGTACCTTGCAATGCCCTTGTATCCGCGGCATGGATTTTAAGGTGTGCTATTTGGGATTCCTGCCATCCTGGACGATTCATATGTTATCTCCCATTCAAATGAAGCATACAACACAGCTACTTTTTCATTTTAAATTTTTAAAATTTGTTCTAATTAGTTAGCCACGACAGTAGAATGCATTTTGACACATCATACATAAGCGGAGTGTAACTTCTCATTCTTCTGACATCACAGCTTTTATTGACCTCTTCTATCTGGTCACTTTCACATCTGTCTTCAATCATGTTTCTCCAGTACTCTTTGATTTTCTTCATGGGCAAAATTTGGTTGTTCATTTCTAAAGGACACAAGATATAAAACACGGTTGACTGGTCAATAGATCAGAATGTACAAGACTCAAATACTTTTTATTAATTTCAACTTTTCTTCTCCAACGTACGAAGATGGTACATTTATTGGAAGGATAATGGGTAGCTTTACTAGAAGCAAAGTCTGACTAGAGACTTAAGCAATGACCACTGCAGAGGAGAGCTACTGTTAAAATCACACTGTAGTAGGAATGCTGCAGACTGGGCCATCCCTGTTGCTGGGTTCTCAGACCAGCACTGGGCCCTGCTTCCTCCTCCACAGCAGGCAAGGCTGAGGTGCTAGTCCTCTTCGGGCACAGCTCCCACTGTTTCCCAGGTGCTGTTGTTTTGTCTCTGCTACCTCTGCCATCATCAGATTGAATTCTGAACTGTCCCACGTTCTTTGTGTCACTCGACCAATATTAACAGTTCCAGGAGGCAGCACCCTGCGCGTCCACTGGCAGGAATCAGGAGAGCTGAATTGGTACTTGGGGGCTTCCTTAGTGGTAGGCACACTATCTCAGTCTTTTGTTTTGAGATGTAAATGTATGTTTTAGAAGTTCCTTTAGTGAAAACCCGTTGGGAGTAAGCTTTCTATCATATGATAACATTAAACACTTCTATATTCTTTTTTGATTAGCCTCAGCTTTTTAAATTTTTTTAATGGTTTTTCCCACATTTTTATTGGTTCATTATAGTTGTAGTTAATGATGGGATTTGTTGTTACATATTCATACCTACATACAACATAACAATATAATTTGGCCAATACCCCTCCCAAGGATCTTTATATTTTTTTCCCAACAGTTTAACAATATGTAACAGACATGACTGCATATCTTTGAAATCTAGAAATATATTTCTAAGATGTATAGGTACTGAGTAGTACACATACTGATTAAATGTTGATTACATTGTATATGTTGCATACTTTAAAAATAAAGAACCAAAATTTGCCTATGCTAAAAATCAAATTAGGTGGAAGAAACATTTCTCTCCTTTCTCTCTCTCTCTCTCTCTCTACACACACACACACACACACACACACACACACACACACCCATCCACAAGATGTATGACTTTTGATCACTTGGAAACTCTTGAAAGTTTCCTTGGATTTATTTCTTTTCCTTCCATACTTCCTTTCATAATTCTTCCAAAGCAACGATAGATTGACTTGTGTTTTCTAGAATTAGGAATTATATGAAAGTATAATCATACCTTATTATTATTTTATATCTCAATTCTTTTACTCAGCATAATTATTTCAGACTCATTAAAGTTTTCACTCTGTATGAGTAGTTTTATTCAGTAGCATTTCACCAAGTAATATACTACAATTTATTTATTTAGCATTTTATGAACATTTTAACATTTAAGTTGTTTCCAGTTTGGGGCTATTACAAAGAAGGTTCCTAGTTTGCTTATGAATTTTTGCACACACACTTTTATTTCTTCATTAATTCTTTTATTTCTTTGGTGTAATTATCCAGAAGTGGGATATCTGGGTCATATTGTAGGTATATGTTTAACTTTATAAGAACCTGCCAAATTATTTTCCAAAGTAGTTATACTATTTTAGTATGAGCAGTGAATGAAAATTCCAGGTGTTCCATATCCTCCTCAACATTCGATATGGAGAAAAACTAGTATAACCAGGCTGTTACAGTTTTGGAAATGCATATTTGCAGTTCACAGTCTAGTGGAAAAGACAGACCTCATTTCCAATGTTACACATAAAATATTATGAAATAATGCCACCATTGTGTAAATCACTGTTCTATAATGTTCCTAGTCAAAAAAGGAGAAATATCTTTGTGTGGTGGTGCAGACCTGTAATCCCAGCAACTGTGAAGGCTGTGGCAGGAAGATCATAAGTTCAAGGTTGACCCCAGCAACAGTTCAAGGTTGACCCTGGCAAATTAGCAAGACCCTGTTTCAACATTAAAACAAACAAGCAAAAAGAAAATGAAAAGAACTGGGAATGTCCCTGGGTTCATTCCCAGTCCTTTTCATCCTGGTGAAGTATCCCTGGGTTCAATTTCTGATACAGGGGAGAAGGGAGAGAAAGGAAAGACGTATTGTAGTTAGAAGTCCCATTATGGTCACAGAAAACACAGAAGCCAAATTCCCCAAAGAAGGGAAGGGTTAAGCCAGAAGAATGAAGAAAGTGATTCTGGGCAAATAAAACCCTGGATATTTTAAAATTGTTTCAAGTTTAAGGAACATGAAACTGAAGGAAACTCTCATGTCAATATCCAATAGAGTTCACAAATAATATACAAAGTAAACAATGTAAAGATGACATTTTATATCTACAAGGAACAAGGCAAGAAAGGGAAGGACGGTTTTAGATACGAGACCTACAATGAATATTGTCACCTAATAAGAACTTTTTGAGAGGTGAGATACGAGTCCTAGAATGATTCTCCAGTACAGTGGCTCTCAGTATAGCCTGTACACTTGGGACTACCTGCTGGGAGACCACACTTCATCACTTACATGGTGATTATTAGTTATGATTAAAAGATACTGTCAGTGTGTAACATGGAAAACCAAAATTTCAGTAAGTATTTTATTTCCCCCAAATTAAAGCAGTCCTAGTCTTGGCCTTCAGAAATGTCCTGTGTCATCTTTGTGTGGATTGCATCTTTTCATTTAAGTCCAGTTCTATTTCAATATTGTGCTTAGTTAGTGGGCACATACTAGGTATGTAATTTCTTCAGTATAATTGATGATTATGGCGATTTGAGTACGATTCAAGTAGAAATTTGAGCACCTATTATTTTAAGGTACTGTTAGAATTTGGATCTAGAATGTCTTCCAAAATTTCATGTGCTGAAAAGTTGATCCTCACCCAGAGAAGGATATATATATATTTTTTATTTTTAATTTTTCATACTAAAGATTGAGCCCAGGAGTATTTAAACACTGAGCCACATCCTCAGTCCTTTTTATTTTTTATTTTGAGATAGGGTCTTGCTAAGTTGCTTATGGCCTAAGATCCTGAGACTCACTATGAACTTAGATCCTCCTGCCTCAGCCTCCCAAGACACTGGATTTACTCCCAAGACACTGGACTTACAGGCATGAGCCACTACACCCAGAAGAAGGTGATATATTGTCCCCAGTCTTTTCCTTGCTCTCTTTTTGCTCTTGGCTGCCATGAGGTGAGCAGATTTACTATGCCCTGCCTTCCTTGCTATCATGTTCTGCCTCACCACAGGCCCCAAAGCAATGGAGTCAAGTGAGTCTGTTGAATTCTCTGAAATCATGAAACAAAGCAAATCTTTCTTCTTTTTAAGTTGTTTTTCTCAGGAATTTTATCATAGTGACAGAAAGCTGATTAATGGTTACCAACTTCTGTTTTCCTAAGTCTGATATTTCTGTTTATTTGAATCTTTAGCATATAGATGTCATGTGTAATGTTTAGATTAATGTCATTATGTAATTACAGTTTTCTAATGCTTTGCATTGCTTTACTTTGCATTAGCAAACTGTAATTACTTAATAACATTAATAATCTCTACTCCCTGATGGAGTAGAAAGTGGTATGCATATTGGTACTCTCAAGTGTTTCAGAATTTAAACCAATTAAATTATTCCCATGAGATTTAAGTAATTAAACCATGGAATTTATATGCAGTCATTGACATTATAAGGAAGTATTTCATTGAGAGGTGAAATATTCATTAGAATGTTTGAGTTCTGAAACAAAAGTGTAGGGAATCATTGAACTTGCAATATTTCAAATGCACTGGAGTCACATGCAAATGTTTATTCTTTAGCTCTATCTCATCCACTAGATTTCTCTATATCTCATAAAATTGTGTGATAGACTTGCTTACTGTTCAAACCCTCATCTGCAACTGTAATCATTGCTGCCATGTTCTATAAGATATAAACATTCCTCACAATGAGGCTTATGGGCCTTGGCTTTCATTGTTCATCCTTTCATCCCAAATTCAAAGTCCAAAGTTTGGTCATTTGACTGAAATGGTCTTCAATTTCAGGGGCTAGGTGGCACAACTGTATCAAGACCCCAGTGACTAAAAAGACAAAAGTATTTTATTTTGTGTATTCTAACTTGCTTGGTTGATTTTCTCGTATTCATCACACATAAACAGTAGCTTTTTGCACTGAAATTCAGGCTTCACTGAATCAGAAAAGAAAGCTGGATCAGATGCAGAAAATGTTTAACAAATGCCTTTCTAAAGGAAAACTCTAACACTGCAATTCATAGAAGGCTTCCAGGAAACTCAGTAAAAGTCCTTTGGAAACTCATGCAAAAAACCAAGTACTTCTAAATAAATCCACTCTAAGAACATTTACTGGATATGGAGAATAAAAATCCCGCAGATAATGAGAGCTGAAAAAAGGGAGTGAAAATGGAGGCCATGTATTGAAGGCCTTCATCTCCCAGGACAAATGTTTCCCAGGCGTCAATCAGTCACATGCAGATAGGAAGGAGGTGCTTTCTCACCCTTAAAGGAAGCAATCTCTGGGAGGCATTAATCTCCTCCAAAAGTAAACCTTTTTCAAACACCATCCGCAGACCCTGACCAAAAGGCTTGCATATCCAAGCAAATGAATATATGTTCACTAGACCACCCCATAATAACCTATATAAACCCAGTCCCTTTCTTAGTTCAGTGGCTCATTTTCCACCAGGAGAGTGGGTCCACAGGCACCATTTCATCCCCCTGAATAAAGAACTGAAATGACATGTGAGATTTGCATCCTGCCTGGTCTTTTTGTTCTAACAACATTAGTGAACAAGTTCTTTAAGATAGCATCTCAAGAACTCAATTCTGTCAGTGAACACCATCCGCAGAAAATTTCCATATAAAAGTTTGACATTACAATGATAATTTTCATTCATTTCATTGAATGAATGAGGGTTTTTGTTACTTTCATCATATGATGACTCAGTTAAATATTTCTCAAGAATATATATGATCAAAACTATTTACGCAATCAAAGGAGTTGTGAAAAGGTGGAAAAATTCATTCTCTTACAGTCTAATAGTACAGATAAAATGAGAGCGATCATTAGGGGAAAATTAATTATTATAGTATGACAGAGCATGGAACTGAGATTTCCAACAACTGGGTGGGGATTCACGTGTGCTAGTTTTTTGCTAGGCAGCTTTGGGAAAATCTCTTCTGGACCACAAATTCTGCATAAATAAAATCATAGTGTTAGATTAATATCATGGGATTGGTTTTCTTCTGAAGTCATAGCTCTCCCATTGGTGATGATACTAAGTGTGGATCATTATAATTTTGTCCCATGTCATTTCTTATATGGATTACCAGTAGCATCCTATATCCTGAGAGCTAAACTTTATCCAGCCAGCTCCTATTCTAACATTCCCCAATGACATTTTGGTACAGGTGATAGTCACCATTTATTAGCAGGACTGAATCTTCCCTGCTTCCCTCTTCATTACTAGTTGGGAACCTACAGTTCATTCTTCAGTTTCCTCCCCAGCCAGAGGTGGTCAAGTTACTCAGCTTTGATGAACAGAGGGATAACCAGAATTTTAGTGGGGTTATCTGAGGATGTTTTCTTTCTTCCTAGCACTTGTCCCTCCTGGTATTATGGTTTCAAATGCTCAAATGATGCTTGAAACTGAAGCAACATCTAGTTTTAGGTTGAATCACTGAAACCTACCAGTAGCCTCCTACATCTAGATTTCCTATTGCATAAAGCAAGTAAGCAAACAAAAAACTCACCTCATTTTACACTAGTGTATATTGGGAAGTAAAAAACTTGTATTCTAAACTATGTCTAAGCAATACAGCACACCATGAAGTAATAGCCATATAAAATTCTTCATTATCTGAGGCTAATTGGTGCTGAAAAGAGGCCACTTGAGGTGAAAACATATAAAACCAGTACATCAACAGCAGAGTTAATAGGGATAAAATGTCTAATTGTGATTTTATCTTAGAAAATGAAACTAAAATTGATGAAAATAATTTAATTAATACTTAATAATTAGGTTACAATTATAACTATAGGTAATGAGGCCATTCTGATTTTTAAACAGCTTTATAGAGATATAATTGACATATCACATATTGCAATTTGTGCATTGCAAATGTACAGTTGGAGATTTTGGGTAAATTTGTGCAATGGTATAAATATCACCACAATCCTATTCTAGAACATTTTTTGTTACCCTGAAAAGTTTTTTACTTTTACCCCGATCCCAAATGATCGTCAATCAGCTCTCTGTCCCTATAGGTTGTCCTTTTCTAGAAATATCATGTAAGTGGAATGATATACTATGCAGGCATAACGTTGTTGAGTTACATCTGTGTTGTTAGTAATTTGATCTTTTATTGGAAATAACTCATTACTTACAATATACAGTACATTTTGTTTACCTATTCAGCAGTTCACAGATATTGGAATTCTTTCCAGTTTTCTAGTTATGAAGAAAAATACTGTTATAAACATTGATAAATAAATCTTTGTGTAGACATATGTTTCCATTTCTCTTGGGTAAATACAAAGGAGCGAGACTGCTGGGTCACATGGTAAGTCTACGTTTAAAAATTTCAGTAACTGCCAAACTGTTTTCCGAAGTGACTATACTAGTTTGCATTTGTACCAGCAAAGCCTAAGTTTTTGCTCTCCATGTGCTCCCCAACACTGGTGATTGTGTTCTTTTACACCGTTATATTAGTGAGTATGCATTGTGTCTCATATGGTTATAATTTTCGTTGTCCAAATATCTAATAAGTGTTGAGAAATTTTTCATTTTCTATTTGTATCTAAAGCTTTGCCATTGTAAAACTGATTATTAAATATTTTTGAATTGTAAGAGTTGTTTTTACATTTATATGATATATTTATTAAATATAAAATTTGAAAATGTTTCCCTTCTTTCTATGACTTATCTCTTCATATCCTTAATGGTGTCTTTTGCAGAGTCCATACTTTTTAAAAGAAAATTTGAAACTGATTAATACTTTTATAGATTGTTCCTTTGGTGTCATAACTAAAAATATTTATTTAACCTACGTTCACAAATATTTTTCCATTATTTTATTCTAACTTTATTATATAATTATTTTAGTATAAAATAAATTTAATTCTTTCAGTTGTCTATGAACCATTTTGAGGTGTGTGTGTATGTGTATGTGTGTGACAGGCATAAAATAAAGGGATTATAATTTAAGTTTTTGTTTCCTTTTAATGTGGATATCCAGTCATCCCAGAAATTTGTTGAAAAGACAATTATTTTCCCATTAAATTTCCTTGAACCTTTCTCAAAAATAAATTACCTATGACTATAAGTATTTATTTTTAGACTCGAGATTCTGTTTCATTGATGTTTATGTCTGTCCTTAGACCAGTACTACCTGAAGTCAGATCCTCCAATTTTATTGTTTTTCAAAATTGCTTTGGCTATTTCAGGTGTTTTGTATTCACAAATTAATTTTAGAAAGAGCTTACCAATTTCTATAAGAACGCTTCATGGAGTTTTAATAAAAATTCAATTATACACTAATTTGGGGGAGCATTGTTATTTTAAAAATATTTGGTCTTCCAATTCTGTAATATGCTATGTCTCTCATTTTAATATGTCTTTTTAAAAATTACTCTTTGTTCTTTTGTAATTTTCAAGTTTATAGATTTTTTTCTCTTTGCTGAAAAATTTTCTAAATCCTGTATTTTCTTTGATGTTTTGAATGAAATTTTTGTGATTGAAACTTTGGATTTTTCATTTGAATTACATTTCTTGCTTTGTAATATGCGTTGATCTCACATCTTTCCACTTTTAAAGTTGGTTATGGGCTATCATGTGTGTGTGAGAGAGAGAGAGAGATAGAGAGAGAGAATTCTTCAGAAAATTCTTGAGGATATTGGGCGTGTGGGGTCACACTATTTTTAAACTAAGAGTTTGAACTTCTTCCTTTGCTATGGCTACAATGCCTTATATGGTCTGACCTCTAAAAACCTCCCCCACTCCACCTTTATCTACAAGACTCATCATTCATTACTTTTAAGTCACACTGACCTTCTTTTTCCATAAAGCATATCTACACTTATTTCTGTCTTAGGCCACTTAGACATTTTACCTCTCTTTCCTGTAATCCTCATCATCCAAATATTTCATGAGTTCATCATTCTTGTCTCAAGTCAATAATCTTTACTTTCAGAGTGAACTTCCCTGGTCATCCTAGGCCACCACTAACAACTTTCTATAGTATTCTATTTTCTTCAGAGCTATTTACAACCCCAAAATCACTCAAATTTTTACATGTTTATTTTCTGTTCCCCACCTCTCAATCCCAATATAATTTCTTTGAAGACAGTGACCTTGTCTATCATTTTCACTGCTCAATCCCAGTGTTTGGAATATTATCTACCTGACAGTAGGTACATACTTCTTCCTATTTTTCTCTGTGATTGATGGAAGAAAGAAAACAGGAGGAATTTTGAAGCATGCAGACAAAAAAGGCTTAAAGAGTGACTTGCAAGTATTTGGTTATTATTATAAAAAATATCACAGGAATTAACCGATCTGGAGGGAGGAAAGAGCATTACATGAAGAAAAGGAGCATGTTTTGATGATGGGTTGGAGCTTTGGCATACAACAGGATATAATATCTTAGTGCAGTTCTGTGTGGTCATGGGGACTATCTGTCAAACCTTGGAGTTTTGAAGAAATATTAACTTGCCTTTGTGCAACTGTACAGATTCTTTCTGTGAATTAATTTGGGAATTAAGAATGTGAGCTCTAGAACAGTAATTTTCTATAAGCACAGACCAGCTCATGACACATGGGCCTGTGTCTTCACCATTACTCTTCAGATCTATGCCCATCAAAACCAGTTCAAAGAATTGCCATCCTGGGCTACAGGGCTAATGGCACTGACACAGAGCCTTGGGGACTACTCCAGCATGCCATAGATCTGCCGTTGGGTCCAGCAGATTGTTTACTAGTTTCCTTGGTGTCATTGTCTTGACAAGTAACTCTGGGAATTCAGTGCATTTTTCCCCTTCAGCTAGATGCCGCCAGAATATTTGACTTTCTGGATGTGTCAGGCAGGCTCTGTAATTAAATGGCTCAGCATTTCTGTTTGTCAGGGTGATATAAAATAAGGGGGAAAAATGTTTGCTTTGTGAAACCCTGCCATAAAACCTTCAGGAAGGATTATCCATCATCAGGCCTTTGGCTCCCAAAGGAAAGTGTTCTGAAAGACAAAACATCTTTAGTGTCAATTTTCAACCAGGAGAAAATTGAATGAAATGAAGTTTGACATATGGAACGGCTTTCATAAGTTGTTTCAAATGTGCGTCACTAGAAAGGTCACTTTGAGGATGCAACAAAAGACCAGCTGAGAGGCTTATAATAATTTGAATAGAGCTTATAATAATTTGAAGTTACCTAAACTTCCTGTGTTCATGGGTCATGCCATGGACCACATTCAGTTTTGGAAGAACTAGACAGACCCATTGATCATTTGTCATTGTGGAGTTCATACATGAGACTATGTAGTAACTTTTGTAGAAAGGAGGCTGAAACTGGTTTGGAAACACTTAGGACAACTGTCTTTCCCTACATTTATCTGTGTCTATCACTTAAAAATAGCTCTTTTACTCAACACTTCCACTCCTGCACGAATAAAAAAAATTCTCCTACACCAGCAACTTTTCTGCATAGAGTTAAAACATAATAAAATATGACCATCACAATTGCATCTTTAAGTCGTATTAGAAATTCAGCCTCTAAAATTAATGCTGATATGCTATGATGAAACACAGTTACTGTATAAAACCAAAGATTGTAGGAGGAGTGTATTTCTCAGAAACTATGGTCATGCATACATTTTGGGTTGTTAATAAATCAATATGATTCAGATACAATTTCATATGGTGTCCATAGTTGGCTGTAGTCTCAGTTCTACTTTTGGCATAAAATAATTATTTGACATTCATTTTTTAAAGAATTAGGATTTTTCCAAATCATGTACCATGCATTTCTTTGCTCAATTATGGATCAGACTATTATACTCTCTTCAATCCTGACTCCTCCTCCATTCCTAACCCCCAGTGTGAAGTTCACAGTGAGGCAAATTGTTTGCCACGAGTGACTTCATTTTGTATCCTGGCTCCATCTTGTACTTGTGGATGTTTTTCTAAAGATAGATCTTGTGATTGTAATGATTTTGAAATATTGGAGAGTTCTTGTTGTGCCTGAGGAATCTAATTGAGGGAGAATATAATTGAGGATCTCCTTCTAATAACCCTTCTAATAATGAGAATAAATGATGCATGGCCATTGTATGGATTCCTAAAACAGGTCTAAGCCTATTTATTTATTTTCTATTTATTTATTTTTCTGTGCCTGTCTGGAGAGAACTCCACATCCCAGTTTCCTCAAACACAAAATAACATGTAAACTTATTTCTCTTGTAATTCAGATTACAGAAAACTCAATTAAAAGAGATTTAAAAAAAAAAGTCAGCATACTAGCTCTCACCCCTGACTCATGACCTCAGTTGTAATTAAAAAAAAAAAAAAAAAGTGAATGAACCTTCCCTTAGAGAGGTATGGTTAGGAGCTGAAAATGTAAAATTTCTTGCAACACTTTGAAACAAGAAAAATGAAAGTGAATTTTTATTTTACGTTTATGAACATCTTTCAGCCCCCTCCCCTAATGTCTGAATCATTACCATAAGTGAAAAAAGAAGCATCTTCCTTTTTGGATTAAAAGAGGTTGACAGAGGATAATTGGTCCTCCAGGTGAGAGTAGTCCACCATCACAGGTAGCAACAGAAACATGCAAAGATATAGGAGGTTGGCTTCTTATCAGAGGTCACTGTGCCTGATACCTAGAGCTGTGCTCTTCCTGTAGTTTATGTAGAGCAACTCTGTGTGAGAGCCCCTATGGTTGTGTTGTGGCAGCCCACATGGTCCAAATGGTAATCCCAGGCAGATTTAAAGCAGCAGGCCCTTAAGTATTAGTCATGCTGATGAATTCTAATTGAAAAAGAGAAAGCACTCATTTTGCACAGTATGACACAAGGTACATCGATTAATGGAGTTGCTAACCAGGAAGGTAGAAGATTTCCTACTTGCTTCTCTCCTAGAAGCCTGTCCTCATTTGATGAAGTCCACATTTTGAGAAGAATATACATAGAGTGAAGAGGGAGAAGAGGTGCTACTGGCATGCTGGTCAGAGTATTTAGGTCATCCCTGATTGTCAACAGGAGAAGGATGTCACAGCCACATCACACTCTTAAGATAGGAACTGGGTTCTTGGACAGTGGCTTTATTGTGTCTTACTGAAAATGAGTACCATTTACTAAACAGGAAAGGAAAACATTTCCTACATGTGCTCTTATTTATTCCTCACAGTGGGTCTTAATCCTGTACTTGTGTGGCCGGTGATGACTTCCAACATCAATCCTGATTGACTTCCCCTCATGATGATCAGTCTGGAACATATCTCTGTCTCCCATTTTCTATGTCTACTCTGCTTTTCTTTCATGACCGCGGTAGTTAAGAGTTCTCTTAGTCTAGAAAGTTTCTTGGATATCTTTGCAGAACTGGTTCCTTATTTTTCTGTCTTTTGCTTAAATGCAAAGAGGTCTCAAATCATCCCTCATCTCACTACCACTCATGACCATATATCCTGTTAATTTTCTTTACAGCCATCTCATAGACTGAAATTGTCTTGTTTATTTATTCACTTTGTACTCTGTCTTCCTACCTGGAATGCAAGCTCTAATAGGAGAGAGTTATCTATCTTCTCTACCGTGATGGCACTAGTGCCAGAAGCGTGACTAGTACACAGTAGTTTTCATTCAATGTTTGTGGCAAAACAAATCTGCAAGTGGTGTAATTACTATCATTGAATGAATCAGCAAATTGTATTTCAAAGACAGCTAACTTGTCTGTGGCCACTAACTGGCAGTGAAGGAGCATGCACTCAGGAGCCTAAACTAGATTCTGGGTGTCCATACTGCTTGGAGCCATGATTCTTTTACTTTCAGAAATACCTCAGCATTTCTCCAGGAAATTAATTTCATTCATGTAACCTTTCTACTAGAAAAAATTGCATCAGCAGCTAATCATTTACCTAGACAATTGGCTTAGGAATTCTCAGGACTCCATCTAAATAGTGTTTTTCTTCCTATGACTTAGCATTTAAAAAATAAATAGGCAAATGAATCTTTAAAAAAAGAAATAGAAAACACTTCACCCTCTTGACTTTTGCAAGTGGAATTTGTAAAACCCAATTGTTCTTGCTGTTTTTAGTAACAGCTTCATTGACATATAATTCATATATCATGAACTTTATCATTAAAAATGCACAGTCCAGTATTTTTTGGTATAGTCTCAGAACTGGACAATCATAACTACTACCTGCCACCATCTATCATTTTCAACATACCCCAAAAAATCCTAAACAGATTGGCATTTTTTTCCCATATGCTTTTTCTCCCACTACTTGGAATGTATTAATTTATATTCTGACTCAATTCTATACAGTTAATAAAATATGAAATCATACAATAAAGACATTTATTTCTAGCTTCTTTCATATAGCTTGTTTTCAAGCTCTATTCACACTATAGCATGTGTCAATATTTCACTCATTTTATAAAAAAACAAATAGTATTCCATTTTCCACTTTTTTTTAGCTTTTCCTTAATTGTTGGATATTTGGGCTATTTCCACTTTCTGGCTCTCATGGTTGATGCTGCTATGAACATTATACACAAGGTTCTATATGGACATATGAATACAGTTCTCATGCATAAGTACCTGAAAATGGAATTGCTGGGTCTTCAGTAACTCACTGTTTAACCTTTTAAGGAAATGTTAATGCATTTTCTAAAGTAGTTGTGCTGTTTTACATTCCCACCCTTCATCCACAGTGGTTCCAATTTCTCCACATCCTCACAGGGTTTGTTAAAGTCCATCTTCTTGATTATAGCCATCCTGGTTGGCAGGAAGAATTTGTTTTTTCTTAATGACTAATGATGATGAGCATCTTTTCATGTGTTTGTTGACCATTTGTATATCTTCTATGGCGAAATATCTATTCTAACTCTTTGCACATTTTCTAATTGGGTTAATTTTTCATTATTTTTAACTCATGAGAATTCTTCATATACTCTGAATTCAAGTTTCTTATGATTTGCAAATATTTTCTTCCATCATTGGAGCTGTCTTTCTGTTGTTTTAAAAATAGACTTTATTTTTTGTGGAGTTTTTGGTTTACAGCAAAATTGAGCAGAAGGCACAGAGAATTCCCATATGCTCTCTGCCCCCAACTTTGCACAGCTTCTCCCAATATCAGCATCCCCATAAGATCAGTATATAGATATATAACTGAGGAATCTATATGGAGGTTTCATAATCAAAGTCCCAGTTTACATTAGAGTTAAGTCTTAGTGTTCATCTTTTGAGTTTGCACAAATGATTAATGACATGTATCTATCATTATGAGTTTGCACAAATGATTAATGACATGTATCAACTTTGCACAGCTTCTCCCAATGTCAGCATCCCCATAAGATCAGTATATAGATATATAACTGAGGAATCTATATGGAGGTTTCATAATCAAAGTCCCAGTTTACATTAGAGTTAAGTCTTAGTGTTCATCTTTTGAGTTTGCACAAATGATTAATGACATGTATCTATCATATGAAGTATTTCACTGCCCTAAGATTCCCCCATGTTCTGTTTTTTCAACCTTTCCTCCTTTCTAACCTCAGGCAACACTAAGGTTTTACTGTCTTCATAGTTTTTTACCTTTTACACAATATCCAAATTTGGAATCACAAAGTAGGCAGCTGTTTCAGATTGACTCCTTCCAATTAGTAATCTGTTTGGCTTCTCCATTTTTTTTTCTGACTCCATAGATCATTTCTTCTTGGTGCTGAATAATATTCCACTGTCTGGATGTAATATAGTTTATTTATGCATTTACCTACTAAAAGACACCTTGGCTACTTCTAAATTTTGACAATTTTGAGTGAAGCTCCTATAAATATCTATATGCAATATGGATAAAAGTTTTCAACTCCTGGACAAACAATAAGGAGTACAATTTCTGGATTGTATGGAAAGAATATGTTTAGTTTTACAAGAAACTGCAAATTGTCTTCCCAAGCAATTGCACCATTTTGCAGTCTCACCAGTAATGAACAAGAGTTCCTTTGCTCCACATCCTTATTGTTTAGGATTTGGGCATACTGATAGGTGTGTAGTGATATCTTGTTGTTGTTTTAGCTAGCATATTCACAATGACATGTGATGTGGAGCACCTTTTCATGTGTTTATTTACCACCTGTGTATCTTCTTTGATGAAGCATTTGTTAAGGCCCAGTTTTTAGCTGGGTTGTTTGGTTTTCTAATTTTGAGTTTTAAGAATTCTTTGTCTACTTTGAATAAGAGTTCCTTTTTCAAACAGTTCTTTTGTAAATATTTTCTCCTAGTCTGTGGCTTGTCTTCTTATTCTCCTGACAGTGTCTTCCACAGGGCAGAAGTTTTAAATTTTAATGAAACGAAGCTTATCAATTCTTTCTTTCATATATTATGCCTTTGATGTTGTAACTAAAATGTCATTGCCAAACTCAAGGTCATGTAGATTTTTTCCTTACCTTCTTGTACTTCTTTACTTTTGCATTTTACACATAGGTTTATGATCCATTTTCAGTGTGTATTTGTGAGCCGGTGTGTATTCAGATGCATTTTTTTCAGTAAAGTGGCTTGTGAGTGTCCAGACATTACCAACTTATTTTTTGAAAGATCATCTGTTCTATATTCTATTACCTTTGCCCCTTTGTCAAAGGTTAGTTGAGTAGATATATGTGGGCCTATTTAGATCTTTCTGTCTTGGAGCATTGATATTTGTCTAGTTTTTTTTTTTTCTTTCTTTTTATCAATATCACACTACTGCGATTACTGTAGCTGCAGGGTAACTCTTGAAGTCTGGCAATGTCAGTCCTCCAGGTTTCTTCTTCTGCAATTCTGTTTTTTGCCTCTTTAAATACACTTTATAATCAGTTTGCTGATATCTTCAAGATACCTTGTTGGAATTTTAATTGATATTGTAGTAAATCTGTAGGTCAAGTTTGGAAGAACTGACATCTTGATAATATTAATAAAAACTAACATCCTGATAAGGTGTGAACATGGAATATATCTCCATTTTAGTTCTTTTTTAAAATATATTTTTTCGGAGTTCAGTAGTTTTCCTCAAATAGATCTTATATATTTGGTTAGATTTATACCCACATATATCATTGGAGAGGTGTGTTCTAAAGTAAATGGTAATGTGTTTTTAACTTCAGATTCTACTCATTTATGCTGGAATATAAAACATTATTGACTTTGTATGTTTATCTTGCAAGCTTGCTATAATTGCTTATTAGTTCTAGAAGATTTTTTATTGTTGGTTCTTTTGGATTTTCTACATCGATAATCATATCATCCAGGTCATCTGTTCACTGTCTTGATTGTGTCTTTTGGAGCACAAAAGTTAGTGGGTGATTTTCATGTAATTTTTCTTTTTCTTTTTGCAGACAGTGAAATTTTCTTTTAATGGATTTCACATATTTTGTGAACAAAAAATCTAAGTGAACATATTTATTTATATTATAATATACAAAGTAATGAATTAATACTTTTAAAAAGACATAGAATATTTTAATGGTTTCTGAGAATTTCCTCAGGTTCTTTTTGCAGTCACCCAACCATTCTCGTTATCAGACAAATGCTAATCTGTTAATCTGTCACAAAGAGGTTAGTCTCTTAGAACACTGTTGTCATTCATTTCACTGACCCACGTGGCATAATCATCTCATTCCTTCTTGCTATTATTACTCTGAATGAGTTATTTATAGGAATAGGAAGGTATACACAAGAGAAAGATTTTACTTTACCTTTATTTTTCCTTTGTCTGATCTGTTTCTTTTCTTGCAAGGCAGGTTCACTGGTACACAAATTCCTTCAGTTTTTGTTTGTCTAAGACTTTATTTCTCCCCCATTTTTCTTTTCCTTTTCTTTCCTCTCTCTTCCCTCCCTCCCTTACCTTCTTTCTTCCTTTTGTACTAGGAATTAAACTCGGGACCCAGCATATGCTAGGCAAGAGAACTTGGAATCCTCCTTCCTCAGCCATCTAAGGAGCTGAGATTATAGGCATGTGCCACCATGTCCGGTGCAGACTCCCTCAGACTGGGCAAGTGCTTTACCACTAAGCTACATCCCCAGTCTTCTCTCTCATGTTTTAAGGATAATTTTGCTGGAAGCAAAATTCCAGATTTCTAGCAACAAAAAAAAAATTTTCCCCTTCAACATAACACTTTAAATAATTTATTCACTCTCTTCTTCTTCTTGTTATTTTATTTATTTATTTTTTGGTACCAGGAATTGAACCCAGGGATGCTCAACCACTGAGTTACATCCCCAGCCCTTTTTTATATTTTATTTAGAGACAGGGTCTCACTGAGTTTCTTAGGGCCTCACTGCTGAATCTGGCTTTGAACTCACAATCCTCCTCTGTCACAGATTTCTGAGCTGCTGGGTTTACAGGCTCATTTCTCTCTCTTCTTACTTGAATAGTTTCTGATGGGAAGTCCAATATAATCCCCACTCCTGCTACACTAAAGGTATAGGTAAGGTGTTTCTCCCTGCTTTGGCTTATTTCAAGATCTTCTCTTTTTCTTCTGTTTTCTGCAGTTTGAGTATGATATACTTAGCTGTACATTTTTGGTATTTATCCTATTTTGTGTTTTCTCCTGAGTTTGTGGCTGGCATCTATCATTTATTTTGAAAAATCCTCAGTCATTACTCCTTCAAAATGTCTTTTGTTCCTTTCTCTCATTCTTTTACTATTTTCATTGTGTATGTATGCCTTTTGTCATTATCCCACAGACCTTTTTTCTTTGTTTTATTTTGGGTTTTTGACAAAATGTGTTGATTTTATTAACTGCTTAGTCATACACTGGCAACCTCTTTAACAACTAGAGACTAGATGTTGCAAATTTGGGAATCATTTGTCCATTATATATATAACCAAACAATATGCACAAAACATATGGAAAACTGATGTTTGCAAATGTCCAAGTATGAACTCACTAACATAGTTTAATAGTACCTTTGAAATTTCTTCCCTCTCACCTCCTTCACATCATGCATTAAGTACAAATAGTACTTACTATCCTGCTCGCAGAGGTGATTTAACAGTCCCATTCCCAAAAGATGATATTTCATGTGAATTTTAGCAAAAAGATTTACAAAGTGATATTTTACTACCTCTACACTTAATGTACATGGGGCACTTCTAAACATCTAGACAGAATAGATGTTTCAAGTAAGGACTCTTATCGTCCATATGTACATGACAGTTTTGAATAAACTTCACACATGTAACTACAGTTCTAATTTAATAATGCCTTAAAAATATGAGCATTCTAGCCCTTCACCGACCCGGTGGGCTACAATGATCCCATTTCCAGAAGATAGTCCTTCTAGGAATTTTAACACAAAATGTACAAAATGTGTTTACTAATTCTATTTTCATCGTACACTGGCAACCTCTTTAACATCTAGAAAGACTAGATGTAGATTAGGACTCATTTGTCCTTTACATATACTACCGACACAGCAAAGTAAAACAAAACCTATAGACACAAGGAACAACTCTTGCCTCATGGTAAGCACACTTGCATGGTGTTCCCCAGAACCAGTACACAATGCGTACTGTTCACCAGGGTGGCTATTGCCCCACACTCTGCCAAAAAAAAAAAAAAAAAAAAAAATTCATAAGAATTTTAGCAAAAAGAAATTTATAAAATGTGTTATATTTTACCACTTCCACTTTTAACATATATCAGGCACTTTAGAACATCTAGAAAGTCTGATATTTTTAAAAAAAAGTACTTAGATTTTCAAAGGCATATACAGCAATAAGAAATAAAATGCCCATACAAAACGATGCTTATAATAGGAAAATATCTTTTACATAAACCCTGTCTGGCACAGGACCTCCTTCTTCTCACGGTCAAAGTCTTCTCCATGTCCTCTAACCCACTTGCCATATGTGGTCAAGTGCCGCTCCTAGAGGTAGTCTAACAAATCCATTTTAAAATCCAAAAGACACTTCTGATTTTTAAAACAAGTGGCATTTACAAGACATTGTTTTCTAACTCTATCCTATGTCAGCAAGCTCTTTATATTTAGAAAGTCCAGATGTAACAAACATGTTATAAGGTTAGGGTGCAAGTTGAGTGCAGCTTTCTCATATTATATACAATCGACCAGTAAATCTTCCCAAAGGGTGGCGAGCGTTTCCAAATGGTCAAATGTGGTATGTTTCTCTCTTTGGTCGAAGGAACACCAACTGTCTGAGGGCCGCCTACCTGTTCCACCCTTCATGGTCAGGTCAGGGCTTGGCTCACCTTCCAGGACAGTTAAGGCCTTTCTTTTCTTGGTGGGACAGGGTGCAGGTATTGCATCCTTTACGAGAAACTCCTTGAACACAACAGTTTAGGATTATAGTTGTTTGAAAAAGAACTTTCAGAAAAAGCACAGGCATAAAGAAATTAACTGGGGACAGCCAGATTCAGTATGGCATGGTTAAAGATCTGATGGAGTTCATTACAACTATATCCTACAGTTCTTGAATATTCATTTCAGGCTTGTTTGCGGTGCTGGGAATTGAACCCAGGGCCTCATGCATGACAGGCAAGTGTTCTTCTTCTAAACTACAGCCCCAACTCTGTTTTGCTTTTTTCATTATTTTTTTCTTTGCATATCAGCTTGGAAAGTTTCATTGCCATAACTCCAGGTTAGTTCGCTGATTCTTTCCTCACTGTGTCCTGTATACTGATCTCATTTAATTTTGATGAAGTCCTATTTGTCTATATTTTTGTTGTTGTTGCTGAAGCTTTTTGTATTGTATCTAAAAATCCATTTTCTGATCAAAATTCAAGATCAAAAAGACTTACATCTGTTTTCTTCTAAGAGTTTTATAGTTTTAGCTCTTAAATTTAGATATATGATCCATTTGCAAAGAACTTTTGTATATGGTATAAGGTAGGAGTCCTCCTTTTTTATTTCATTTTATTTTTGCATAGGGCTATATAGTTCATGCAGTAGCATGTGTTGATTATTCTTTTTCTATTGAGTTGTACTGACACCCCTCTCAAAAATTCATTTGACTATAAAAATAAGGACTTATTTCTGATGTTGGAAATAAATAATAAACTATTTCTTATCCTTTCTTTTGAAACTCTTGGTTTTAGAGTAATAAATTCTAGATCCCTATTCTGAGAATCTTAAACCACATTCTCTGTATACAAATCTCTTATTATTGATTTTCACATTTGTCTTAGATTGATTCTTCCAGAAGAAGCCCATTAGGGCAGAATCTATGTCATTCACCAATAGATGAAGAAACATGGGTTGAAAGTGGAGAGAGGACACGTAGAAGGGAAGGCAGATGATAGAAGTGTTATTACTAAGTTATCTACCAGAGTAGACAACTGCAGTTCCAATATTATGAAAAAAATAAGAAAATCCAAACCAGAGTTCTGAGCTGTCATGTATAACTAAAAGAACCTATAAAAAAAAAAGAGGTGAGGGAACTGGAGTCCTTATATACAACTCCTGATTATCATGTTTGAGGCTTGTTCCTGAGAGAATTAATTCCCTGGTATTTCCAGCCTGCTACGTAAGGGATTAGAATGGCTCTCTGCAGTTCTAGAGGAAACCTTAGACACAGGAATGTAGAAGGAGCATCCTTAGAAGGAGGCTGAAGCTCACCGACAGGGTAAGCTCGGAGGAGTGTGGAATGGCATTGCCAAGGTGAGGCTCCTTTCCTCAGTGGGTGCTTAAAACCCAAATCCTCCCTAAGGGAGCTCAGGCTTACCCCAAGCATCACTTCCAGAGGCAGCCAGAAGAAATACAGAGAGAGAGAATAATGCCAAGTTATACTTTCAGTAATATGCCATCCTGAGCCGATGTGCTAGAGAAAATAAAACTCGATTCAAATGCAGTGCAGTAGGAAAGTGAAATGTTTTTATATTTGAGGTCACTGTTTTAGTTGGGAGTCTTGGGCTGAGAGTGACAAAAAATAAATTTGCTTAAGGAAAAGAGCACTATATTGGATCATTCAGCCTAACGATAGAAAGAGCAGAAGGAAGCTGGTCTTCTGGCACCTCTGGAACTGGGGCCTCAGATACACTTGAGATTCTCTCTCTGCATTGTGATTTTCTTAACATCTTTAGCTTCTCAGGGAAGGAATATGACTTTCTGTTACTTCTGGCTCAGTTCCTTGCAGCTACCCAATTAGAGATGAATACTTCCCTGGCAACTACAATCTAAAACAGTCTGAGTAACAAACCAATTTGGCCTTCTTTGATAACATACCCTGTGCTAGCCGTTTTTGTTTTTCCAGAAGGATATTGGTTGCTCTGACTTGGTTCATGGTCCCACTCCTGTAGTCAAAGGGTAAGGCTTTTTACCAGTAGAAGAAAAGAAACAAGTCCAGGCTGTTGGACGACTGGTGGGAAATTGTCGCTGATCCCTCTGGGCAATATTCAAGGCCTACATAAAAACAAAAGAACAATAACACCTTTTCTCCCATGAGTCTTTGTGCACTCCTGAAATATCCCAGGAGCCTCAGCTCACCATGGGACACTACTCCAACGGCATATCGTGAAAGCCTGCTTCTTGCAATTGTCATGCTCCTTTGAACAATAAAATCATGACTCTGATGTAGCCTCATTTTAAGACAGTTAATTCTTTAGTTAATATCATTGTGAAGAGATAATGAAAAACTTGAACTAGTGTCATCTATTTTTGTCTTAATTTTTAAACTCCTCAAATACTGTTTCATTAAAAGAGAAGTTACAAATGTTGATGCTGCCTAGTTACCAAGAGCAACTGAGTTATGTGTTAGAAATGGTGATTGACATCAAATATTAAATAATCAGCCCTTGAACAAAGATTAGAACAAGAAAGAGTTATAATACTTAAGAAACTCTGGAATGGTTCCTTCATTGTTTCCAAAATATTTTCAACACTCTTAAACTTTAGACATTCATCAGATTGACCCCACCTTTTTCTGGAAAGTTCAAATGTCTGTGTCACCTGCCCCCCCTCCCAAGAGTCATATGTTGAAATTCAATCTCTAATGTAGTTTTATTAAGGTGTGGGTCCTTTGGGATGTGATTAGTTCATCAGATAGAGCCCCCATGAGTCAGTGGCCTTGTAAAGTGGACCAAATGGGTCTTGTTTGCTGTTTCTCCATGAAGACACAGTGAAAAAGGAGATTCTGTGAAACAGGAAGTGAGCCCTCACAAGGCATGGAAACTGCTGGGGCTTTGATCTTAGACTTCTCAGTTTCCACAATGTTGAGAATTGAATTTCTGTTGTGTATAAGACACCTGGTTTATGACATTTTGTTAGAGGAGCCCAAATGGACTAAGACAGAGAGCTTAGGCCTTTTGCTCATGAGGGAAATGTCTCCTCAAGTAAGAAAAAATTAAGAACATTGAAACTACTTTCACTAGTAATGTGACAAACACAGCAAGTAGTTAGATGCTAATTCAGGCTATCACCTTTAATTAGAATTTGGGGAGGCTGAGTTCTGCTATCTTCAGTGTTTGGAAATGAGCACTCATGATCAAAGAGCTACCTTCTTTAAATAATTTAAATATATATCCATTTTAATTGAAATGAAATGAAATGAAAATGACTTCTAAAAAATCTTTTGATTTGGTGGCTGCGGCTTAAATGAATAGGTCCCTGTATAGGAAGAAACAACATCTGGCACAATCCCTCTTCAGGGATTAGGATGAACCATGAACTCTGCTGGAAACCTTCTGTGATCCCAAAACTTCCCTGGGAGGAGCAGGTGGTAGGCAGACCCCTCCAGAGCTGCCTGGTGGGTCAGCCTACAGGTCTTAACAGCTGGCAGAGGACAAATCAATCTGTTTTTGCTCTTCTGAAAAGGTCTAAGTGTTCTCTGTGACCCAAAGCAAGAGTGGTTGGGAATGCAGCAAAGCATTAGAGGAATCATTAGACAGATCCTCAACATTTGCTAAAAATGTCCCTTCTGAAGTGTTCAACCTATGCAGAGAACTGAATGTGGCCCATGTGAACCATCACTATCTACAAGCCTGACTTATAGGGTGGTAAAGAAGCTTGTAAGAAAAGTTTGGCAAACAATTAGTAGGCTTCAAGATTTCAGTTATCAGTCCAATTCTTAATAGTTTCCTCTCACTTTCTGCTTCATTATAGCATTTTCTCCCTCTTCTCAGTTATCTGGTACCTTTTTTCCTTCTAGTTCCCATGCTAGTAGAATACAGAAGCTGTCATCAGCAAACCTATGCACAAGTGCATTCAAAGAAAGCTAAAGAAAGAGAGGGAAAAAAGAATTGAAAGAGAGAAACTGAATATCACAGAGCAAATTTCATTAGTTATAGTTCTGATTCCCATGTAACTATAAACTTCCTCTAGGCTTCAGTAAAGAAAAAAAGCAATGGCTCTTTTCCTTCTTCTTTTTCTTTTAAAAGAATGTTTACAGCTCCTGCTTAAACTTACCAGTGCATATTTATTTTATTCATCTTATATTCCATCAGAGTGGAAAGGAGAGATTAAATATTACTGCCACTTGTTTTTGAGATGAATTCCATGAAACAATAAAAATACCCATAAACATTCATAAAAATCAATCTATGAAAATACCCTTCTTGCTGTTTATGAAAACCAAATGGTCTACTGCAGTCCACCTCCTCTGCACATGCTCAATTAGCTCCCATCACTAGAGTAGATTTGCTTCTTGTCCCTTTCATGATCTATGACTGCCCCAAATCTTGGTTTTACGAGGTCAAACTCCTCTACTTTGATTAACTTTTTACCAGCCATCATCATCTTGACTCTTGGAAGATTCTCTGAGAAGGGACTTAACAGTTGTTTCCTGGCTTCATACACTGTACATATGGATGAGTCACTGTGCCTTTCAATCACAGCTGCCAAATCCACGCAGCATTCTTCACTTCCTTCACTGGTCTTTATGCTATAGAAGGAGTATTTCATATTAAGGTATTGGAAGTCACATGAGTGACAGTTTCTTTCAAGGAAAATAAAAATAAATAGAAGTCATGCATGCTTTGGCAGCATATGTACAAAAATTGGAATAATTCAGAGAAGATTATCATGATCCCTGGGCAAGAATGATACACAAATCCAAGACATATTTCATATTTTTAAGGAATGGAACCACCAAATGATCCAACTATCCCATTCCTTGGTATTTATCCAGATGGTCTAAAATCAGTATACTACTGTGATACATGCATACAGATGTTTATAGCAGCACCATTCACAATAGCCAAGTTATGGAATCAGCTTATGTGTCTATCAATGCATGAATGAATAAAGAAAATGTGATATACATGCACAATGAAATTTTTACTATGTCATAAAGAAGAATGAAATCAAGTCATTTGTTGGTAAAAGGATGGAATTGTAGAAAATCATGCTAAGTGAAATAAGCCAGACTCAGAGAGTCAGGAGTTGAGTGTTTTTTCTCATATACAGGAGTTGGGGGAGAGGAAGAATGAATAAAAAGTTTTTAAAAAGGTGGGAAGCTTATGTAATTAGAAGGAAGGCCAATAGAGTAGAAGAAGTTGACCAAGAGGGACGGGGAGGGAAAGGAGAGGCATGGGGAAGTACTAGGGAATGAAATCAAGGTAGTGAAATTTTGCTATGTCCATGGATATACCACACTGAGTCATACATATATATGTATATATAAAATAAAATCATGCTCTTATTAAAATAACAAGAATGACAATAGAAGGGAATTAGTAGAGCAAGGTACTGGGGGATGAGATTGATCAACTTAAGTTTTGAGCATAAATGAGTATGTCATAACGAATCCCAATATTATGCCTTATTATAATACACCAATAAAAACATTAAATAAAAAACACAAATAGACGTCAAGACTCTCAAGTAGTGGTAGTGGAGGCAGTGTCTGGAGAATGTGGATGCGGACAGGCAGAGGCAGGAGACTTGACTCATTGAAGATGAGCATGGTGTTTTAAGGATGACCCTGGATATTTTGCCTGCCTCTCGCCTGTCCATCGCCTGCCTTACTCCTATCCATCACCCAGCGCTCGAGGTTCACCTCCCGATCACAGTCAGCAAACTGATTGCCAACCTCCAGTGGAGCACCAGCTGCCTGCTGCTGCCTGGAAGTTCACTGTTACAGTACTTGCAGGTTTTATTACATGTAGCTGCCGCCATTTTGAGACAACAGCCAGGCCCCATAGGACCCCTGGCCAGACTGACTGAGTCCCGTCTCCAGGATCCCTCAGCCTGACCGATCACTCCCTGCCTCTGGGGCCCTCACATCGACTGACTGCTCCCTGCCGCCAGGACCCCCAGAACAACTGACTGCGCCCTATCACCGGGATCCCAGACCGACTGATTGCACCCGGCCTCCAGGATCCCACAAACACACCAAACACACCCGACCTCCAGGACCCCTGCCAGACCAACTGCATCCCGTCTCCAGGACCTCCAGCTGACCACATCCACCCCTGAGCTGCAGCTCCCCATTTGCCAACACATTTCAAAGCCAGAGCAGTCATCTTGGATAATCCTGGAAGTCATAGCTCCGATCTTTGGGTGGGGTAAATCCCATCCTGTGACGCCTGCTGGAGGCTTGAAGCTCATTGTCAGGTACCTCTCATGCATCAGGCTACTGAACACTGGGAGGTTTCATTAGTATATGACTGTTATACAGTAGATTTTCTTTTTTCTCCTTTTTAAAAAAATTTAAGTTTTTATTTCTTTACTTTTCTTGCTTTCTGTTCCTTTTGTTTACCTGTTCCCTCAGAGTCTCTTTCTCCCTTTTTTGCATGCTAACATCCAATTTCTTTTGATTACACTCTCATCCTTTCTATTTTCTAGAACTTCTGTATATTCTTTTCTTATCCCGTTAACAGCCACATTCTACATCTCTCTGCATCCTCTTTGTCCTCCATTAGAAACTGCAGACCTTATTGCAAACCTGTTTGTTTTGCCAAAGATAATATTTGAACGCATTTTGTTTATTATGAAAATTTTGTTTATTATGACAATTTTGTTATTGTCCCCATAGGGGCTATTTGGTCTAGGATTGCATAGTATCTGATTTGGGCACTACTGATGTTGATCTCCCCTTAAAGAAAGGGTTTTGGAAACCTATAGGGCCACTATAAGCCTATAGGGGGAAATCTGCAATACCCCAGATCTGCACTGCTAGAGGGGAAGATACATGAACAACATGAAAAAACAAGGGAAGGTTTGAGCAGCAGAGTGGGAATTCAACTGGCTGTGGCCCAGAATCATGAGGCAGTATCACACTGCATAATATGATTAACCCAAGAAAAACATGGGATACTATCTACTGAATGTGTATAGGCTTTGCATCACTGCGAAGGAGAAAAATGTGAATTGAACCATCCTAACTCAAGAAACATCTATATCTTATATCTGGTCTGCTTTTGTTCCTGAAAGAGGAAAAAAATGCTTGGTTGAATCCATCTACCCATAATAAGGACTCAGGATTCAAAAGAGGAGATATTGAGAGACTTGGGACCAACTCAAAGCCGCCGGGTGAGTCTCTCCCCTTGGGGAGGCGTACTGGATGGGGCGGTAGTCCCAGAACGCAGGGAACTTTGTGAGGTAGAGTTGCCCGGCAAGACACCCGTCCCCCCGCTGGAGCAGTGAACTTGAACAACTGGGAGCTTTGTGAGGAGGCCACTCAGCACAGCGCTTTGTTTCGGTGCAACCCGCCGGGGCTCCAGCAGCTGCCCAAAGGAAGAGCTGCGCAGCGAGCTGTTTGGACTCAGAGCAACCTCCTGAACAACAGGGGCGGGGGCTGCCCTGAGGAGGAGGAAGAGCGCAGTGAGTTGCTTGGTCTCCAAGCGACCACACAGAACACCGGGTGGCTGCCTGGAGGAAGAGGCGTGCGGCAGGTTGCTGGGGCTCTGAGCATCTGTACGAGGCTGCAGGTGGCTGCTCACAGGAGGGGCCACATAGCCAGATGATTAGGTGCAAAGCAGGGTCCTGGGACCAAGGCGGCTTCTCGGTGGAAGAGCCGCACAGAGACAAGCTGAGGGGTGGAGTGAAGGTTCCAAGACTGTGGGCAACTTTTCTGAGGAGAAGCAGCCTAAGGAGAGTCATCTGCGAAGGGCAAGGCTCCCAGGCCCAGGAGGTAGGTCTGGGCCCCTGGAAACATTGCCTAGGAAGGCTGCCCTGCCCAGGTGGTAGTTGTGGATTGAGGGGAACCTCTAGGAGGGAAACTGACCAGCAAGACCTCCCCACCGGGTGAGTCTTCCCCGCCAGGTGAGGTTTTCCCACAAGGACGGTAAAACCAGAGACACAGGCACAAACATGCCTTACCTCAGCCCATAGCCTAGTTCCCCTTTGGTTGACCATTGGTCAACAAGTGGAGGCACCTCTGCCCACTAGCAGGGAATATACCCCACCTGAAGGCCACCACCCCTAGAGAGGCAGCCTCCTTGTGGAGCACCGCATTATCAACTTCCTCCAAGACTTCAGGCTACTGAAGGATAAGAGGGGATAGACTAGAAATCTTCAGGGACATTATAAGTTGATAGAGGAAATCTGCAACATCTCAGCAGTCCACTGATACCTGAACAATATGAGAAAACAAGGGAATAAAATGCCTCAAACAAATCTAGATGTTACATCAATAAAATCCAATGATAGCATGGCAGAAGAAATGACAGAAAGGGAGTTCAGAATGTACATAATTAACATGATAAGGGAAGCAAACGATGAAATGAAAGAGCAAATGCAAGCATTGAATGATCGCACCAATCGACAGTTAGCAGAGCAAATACAGGAAGCAAAAGATCATTTCAATAAAGAGTTAGAGATATTGAAAAAAAAAAAAAACAGAAATCCTTGAAATGAAGGAAACAATAAACCAAATTAAGAACTCCATAGAAAGCATAACCAATAGGATAGAACACCTGGAAGAAAGAACCTCAGATATTGAGGAGAAAATATTTAACCTTGAAAACAAAGTTCAACAAACAGAGGAGATGGTAAGAAATCATGAACAGAATCTCCAAGAACTATGGGATATCATGAAAAGACCAAATTTAAGAATTATTGGGATTGAGGAAGGCTTAGAGAAACAAACCAAAGGAATGAACAATCTATTCAATGAAATAATATCAGAAAATTTCCCAAATTTGAAGAATGAAATGGAAAATCAAGTTCAAGAGGCTTATAGGACTCCAAAAACACAAAATTACAACAGACCAACACCAAGGCACATTATAATGAAAATACCTAACATACTAAATAAAGACAGAATTTTAAAGGCTGTGAGAGAAAAGAACCAAATTACATTCAGGGGGAAACCAATACGGATATCAGCAGATTTTTCAATCCAGACCCTAAAAGCTAGAAGGGCCTGGAACAACATTTTTCAAGCTCTGAAAGAAAATGGATGCCAACCAAGAATCTTATACCCAGCAAAACTTACCTTCAAATTTGACGATGAAATAAAATCCTTCCATGATAAACAAAAGCTAAAAGAATATACAAAAAGAAAGCCAGCATTACAGAACATTCACAGCAAAATATTCCATGAGGAAGAGATGAAAAACAAAGAAGCAAATCAGCAAAGGGAGGAATTATCCTAAAGGAATTGTCAAATAAAGGAGGAACCAAGTCGTGTCAAAAAAATAAATAAATAAATAAAATTTTAAAAATGACCGGGAATACAAATCATATCTCAATAATAACCCTGAATGTTAATGGCCTGAATTGATCAATCAAAAGACATAGACTGGCAGATTGGATTAAAAAGAAAGATCCAACAATATGTTGCCTGCAAGAGACTCACCTCGTAGAAAGAGATACCCGTAGATTAAAGGTAAAAGGATGGGGAAAAACATACCATGCACATGGACTCAGCAAAAAAGCTGTAGTATCCATCCTCATTTCAGATAGTGTGGACTTCAAGCCAAAGTTAGTCAGAAGGGATAAAGAAGTAGATTTCATACTGCTTAAGGGAACCATAAATCAGGAAGACATAACAATCATAAACATCTATGCCCCAAACAGTGGCTCATCCATGTATGTCAAACAAATCCTTCTCAATTTCAGAAACCAAATAGACCATAACACAATAACACTAGGTGATTTTAACACACCTCTCTCAACACTGCACAGATTTTCCAAACAAAAATTGAACAGAGAAACCATAGATCTCAATAAAACAATCAATAATTTAGACTGAACAGACATTTATAAAATATACCATCCAACCAAGAGCACTTTCTTCTCAGCAGCACATGGATCCTTCTCTAAAATAGACCATATATTATGCCACAAAGCTAATGTCAGCAAATACAAGAAGATAGAGACACTACCTTGTATTCTATCAGATCATAATGGATTGAAGTTAGAAATAAATGAAAGAGTAAAAAACAGAAACTACTCCAACACCTGGAGATTAAACAATATGCTATTATATGATGAATGGATAACAGAAGATATTAGGAAGGAAATTAAAAAATTCTTAGAGGTAAATGACAACAAAGAAACATCATATCAAAATCTCTGGGACACTATGAAAGCAGTACTTAGAGGAAAATTTATTTCATGGAGCGCATTCAATAAAAGAAGTAAAACTCAACAAATAAACGACCTAACACTACAGCTCAAAGCCCTAGAAAAAGAAGAACAGACGAACACCAAAAGTAGTAGAAGACAGGAAATAGTTAAACTCAGAGCTGAAATCAACGAAATTGAAACAAAAGTAACAATACAAAAAATTGACAAAATAAATAGTTGGTTCTTCGAAAAAATAAACAAAATTGATAAACCTTTAGCCACACTAACAGAGAGAAGACGAGAGAAAACCCAAATCACTAAAATTCGGAATGAATAAGGAAATATCACAACAGACACGACACTGAAATACAAAACATAATTAGAAACTATTTTGAAAATCTACACTCCACAAAATAGAAAATTTCAAAGACATCAACAGGTATCTAGAGACATATGAATTGCCTAATCTGAAGGAGGACATACACAATTTAAATAGACCAATTTCAAGTAATGAAATAGAAGAAGTCATCAAAAGCCTACCAACAAAGAAAAGTCCAGGACCAGATGGGTTCTCAGCAGAGTTCTACAAAACCTTTAAAGTAGAGCTCATTCCAATACTTCTCAAAGTTTTCCATAAAATAGAAGAGGAGGGAACCCTCCCAAACACATTCTATGAAGCCAATATTACCCTGATACCTAAACCAGACAGAGACACATCGAGGAAAGAAAATTTCAGACCAATATCCTTAATGTACATTGAAGCAAAAATTCTCAACAGAATTTTAGCAAATCGCATACAAAAACATATTAAAAAGATAGTGCACCATGATCAAGTGGGTTTTATCCCAGGGATGCAAGGTTGGTTCAACATTAGGAAATCAATAAATGTAATTCACCATATCAATAGACTTAAAGTCACGAATCACATGATTATTTCAATAGATGCAGAAAAAGCATTTGATAAAATACAGCACCCCTTCATGCTCAAAAAACTAGAAAAAATAGGGATAGTGGGAACATTCCTTAACATTGTGAAGGCCATCTGTGCTAAGCCCATGGCTAATATCATTCTAAATGGTGAAAAACTGAAAGCATTTCCCCTAAAAACTGGAACAAGGCAGGGATGCCCTCTTTCACCACTTCTATTCAATATCGTCCTTGAAACTCTAGCCAGAGCAATTAGACAGACCAAAGAAATTAAAGGGATACGAATAGGAAAAGAAGAACTCAAACTATTCCTATTTGCTGATGATGTGATTATATACTTAGAGGAACCAGGAAATTCCACGAGAAAACTTTTAGAACTTATAAGTGAATTCAGTAATGTAGCAGGTTACAAGATCAATGCACATAAATCTAATGCATTTTTATACATAAGTGATGAATCTTTGGAAAGAATAATTAGGAAAAGTTCCCCATTCACAATAGCCTTGAAAAAAATAAAATACTTGGGAATCAATCTCACAAAAGAGGTGAAAGACCTCTACAATGAGAACTACAGAACACTAAAGAAAGAAATTAAAGAACACCTTAGAAGATGGAAAGATCTCCCATGTTCTTGGATAGGAAGAATTAATATTGTCAAAATGGCCATACTACCAAAAGCGCTGTACAGATTCAGTGCAATTCCAATTAAAATCCCAATGATGTACCTTACAGAAATAGAGCAAGCAATTATGAAATTCATCTGGAAGAATAAAAAACCCAGAATAACTAAAGCAATACTTGGCAGAACGAGTGAAGCAGGGGGTATCCCAATACCAGAACTTCAACTCTACTACAAAGCAATAGTAACAAAAAGAGCATGGTATTGGTACCAAAATAGAAAGGTGGATCAATGGTACAGAATAGAGGACACAGTCACAAACCCAAATAAATACAATTTTCTCATATTAGACAGAAGTGCCAAAAATATGCAATGGAAAAAAGATAGCCTCTTCAACAAATGCTGCTGGGAGAATTGGAAATCCATATGCAACAGAATGAAACTAAACCTCTATCTCTCACCCTGCACGAAACTAAACTCAAAATGGATTAAGGACCTCGGAATCAGACCAGAGATCCTGCATCTTATAGAAGAAAAACTAGGTCCAGATCTTCAACATTTCAGCTTAGGACCAGACTTCCTCAACAGGACTTCCATAGCACAAGAAATAAAAGCAAGAATCAATAACTGGGATAGATTCAAACTAAAAAACTTTCCCTCAGCAAAAGGAAACTATCAGCAATGCGAAGAAAGAGCCTACAGAATGGGAGAAAATCTTTTCCAATCATACTTCAGATAAAGCACTAATCTCTAGGATCTATAAAGAAATCAAAAAACTCTATACCAAGAATACAAATAACCTAATCAACAAATGGGCTAAGGATATGAATAGATACTTCACAAAAGAAGATCTACAAGCAATCAACAAACATATGGAAAAATGTTCAACATCTCTAGTAATAAGAGATATGCAAATCAAAACCACCCTAAGATTCCATCTCACCCCAATTAGAATGGCGATTATCAAGAATACAAGCAACAACAGGTGTTGGCAAGGATGTGGGGAGAAGGGTACACTCATACATTGCTGGTGGGGCTGCAAACTAGTGCAGCCACTCTGGAAAGCAGTGTGGAGATTCCTTAGAAAGCTTGTAATGGAACCACCATTTGACCCAGCTATCCTACTACTTGGCCTATACCCAAAGGACTTAAAATCAGCATACTACAGAGATATAGCCACATCAATGTTCACAGCTGCTCAGTTCACAATAGCCAGATTGTGGGGCCAACCTAGATGTCCTTCAATTGATGAATGGATAAAGAAAATGTGGTATATATATACAATGGAATATTACTCAGCCATAAAGAATGACAAAATTATGGCATTTGCAGGCAAATGGATGAAATTGGAGAATATCATGCTAAGTGAGATAAGCCAATCTCAAAAAACCAAAGGACGAATGATAACGCTAATAAGTGGATGATGACACATAATGGGGGGTGGGAGGGGTAAGTGTTAGGGTTAGAGTTAGGGTTAGGAAGGGGGGCAAGAATGGAGGAAGGAAGGACCATATAGAGGGAAAAGAGGGATGGGAGGGGTGGGGGGAAAGGAAAAAATAACAGAATGAATCAAACAACATTACCCTATGTAAATTTATGATTTCACAAATGGTATGCCTTTACGCCATTTACAAACAGAGAAACGACATAAAGAACATGTATCCCATTTGTATATAATAAAAAAAAGATTAAAAAAAAAAGAAAAGAAAAAACAAGGGAAGAAAATGATCCAAACAAATCAAGATTCTATAGTAATAGAATCCAATGACAGTATGTTAGAAGAAATGTCAGAAAAGGACTTCAGATTATACATGATTAAGATGATTGGCGAAGCAAAGGATGAGATAAGAGAGCAAATGCAGGCAATGAATGATAATACCAATAAGCTGAAAGAGCACCTGCAGGAAGCAAAAGATCATTTCAACAAAGAGACCGAGATTCTCAAAAAAAACCAAACGGAAATCCTTGAAATGAAGGAGACAATAAACCAAATAAAAAACTCAATGGAAAGCATCACCAACAGACTAGACTACTTGGAAGACAGAACCTCAGACAATGAAGACAAAATACTTAATCTTGAAAATAAAGTCACCAAAACAGAGATGATGGTAAGAAATCATGAACAGAATCTCTAAGAACTATGGGACTTCATGAAAAGACCAAATTTAAGAATTATTGGGTTTGAGGAAGGCACAGAGATACAAACCAAAGGAATGAACAACCTATTCAATGAAATAATATCAGAAAATTTCCCAAACCTGAAGAATGAAATGGAAAATCAAATACAAGAGGCTTACAGAACACCAAATGCACAGAATCACAACAGATTCACACCAAGGCACATTATAATAAAAATGCCTAACATTCAAAATAAAGATAGGATTTTGAAGGCCGCGAGAGAAAAGCATCAGATTACATATAGGGGGAGACCAATATGGATAGCAGCTGATTTCTCAACCCAGGCTCTAAAAGCTAGAAGGGCTTGGACCAACATATTTCAAGCTCTGAAAGAACATGGTTGCCAACTAAGAATCCTATACCCAGCAAAACTAACCTTCAGATTTGAAGATGAAATAAAATCCTTCCAGGATAAACAAAAGTTAAAAGAATTTACAAATAGAAAGCCTGCACTACAGAATGTTCTCAACAATATATTCCATGAGGAGGAAATGAAAAACAACAATGTAGGTCAGCAAAGGGAGGAACTACCTCAGAGAAACCACTCAAAGGAGAAACCAAGCCAACTTAAAAACCAAAAATAAGTCAAATGACTGGGAATACAAATCATTTCTCAATAATAACCCTGAACGTTAATGGCCTAAACTCATCAATCAAAAGACATAGACTGGCAGAATGGATTAAAAAGAAGGACCCAACAATATGCTGCCTGCAAGAGAATCATCTCATAGAAAAAGACATCCACAGGCTAAAGGTGAAAGGATGGGAAAAAACCTACCACGCACATGGACTCAGTAAAAAAGTGGGGGTTTCCATCCTTATATCAGATAAAGTGGACTTCAAGCCAAAGTTAGTCAGAAGGGATAAAGAAGGACATTTCATACTGCTTAAGGGAACCATAAATCAGGAAGACATAACAATAGTAAATATTTATGCCCCAAACAATGGTGCATCCCTGTACATCAAACAAATCCTTCTCAATTTCAAGAATCACATAGACCACAACACAATAATTCTGGGTGACTTTAATGCACTGCTGTCACCACTAGATAGATCTTCCAAACAAAATCCAACCAAAGAAACCATAGAACTCAATAACACAATCAATAACCTAGACTTAATAGACATATATAGAATATTCCATCCATCAACGAGCAGATACACTTTCTTCTCAGCAGTACATGGAACCTTCTGAAAATAGACCATGTGTTATGCCACAAAGCAGTCCTTAGGAAATGCAAAAAAATAGAGATACTGCCATGTGTTCTATCAGATCATAATGGACTAAGAGTAGAAATCAATGACAAATTAAAAAGGGAAATTACTCCAACACTTGGAGACTAAATAATATGCTATTGAATGAAACATGGATAACAAAAAACATCAGGGAGGAGATTAAAAAATTCTTAGAGGTCAATGAGAACAATGATGATACAACATATCAAAATCTCTGGGACACTATGAAAGCAGTACTAAGAGGAAAATTCATTGCATGGAGCGCATTCCAGAAAAGAATGAAAAGTCAACAACTAAATACCTAACATTACAGCTCAAAGCCCTAGAAAAAGAAGAACAGAATAATAGCAAAAGTAGTAGAAGACAGGAAATAATTAAAATCAGAGCTGAAATCAATGAAATTGCAACAAAAAAAACTATTCAAAAAATTGACAAAACAAAAAGTTGGTTCTTTGAGAAAGTAAACAAAATAGGCAAACCCTTAGCCACACTAACAAAGAGAAGGAAACAGAAGACTCAAATTACTAAAATATATGATGCAAAAGGAAATATCACGACAGACACCCCTGAGATACAGAACATAATGAGAAGCTACATTGAAAATCTGTGTTCCAACAAAATAGAAACTACCGAAGACATTGACAAATTTCTAGAGACATCTGCTCCTCCCAAACTGAACCAGGAGGACATACAGGATTTAAACAGATCAATATCAAGCAATGAAATAGAAGAAACCATTAAAAATCTACCATCCAAGAAAAGCCCAGGACCAGACGGATTCTCAGCCGAGTTCTACAAGACCTTCAAAGAAGAACTCATTCCAATACTTCTCAAAGTATTCCAGGAAATAGAAAAGGAGGGTACCCTACCGAACTCATTCTATGAAGCTAATATCACCCTCATACCCAAACCAGGCAAAGACACATCAAGGAAAGAAAATTTTAGACCAATATCCTTGATGAATATAGATGCAAAGATCCTTAACAAAATATTGGCAAACCATATCCAAAAACATATTAAGAAAATTGTGCACCACGATCAAGTGGGGTTCATCCCTAGAACGCAAGGATGGTTTAACATCCGTAAATCAATAAATGTCATCCATCATGTCAAAAGACTTAAGGATAAGAATCATATGGTTATTTCCACTGCCCACAGAAAAAGCGTTCGACAAAATACAACACCCCTTCAGGCTCAAACACTAGAAAAAAATAGGGATAGTAGGATCATACCTGAACATTGTAAAGGCTTTTATGCTAAGCCCATGGCCAACATCATTCTTAATGGAGAAAAACTGAAACCATTCCCTTTAAAAATGGGAACAAGACAGGAATATCCTCTTTTACCACTTCTATTCAACATTGTCCTCGAAACTCTAGCCAGAGCAATTAGGCACACCAAAGAAATTAAAGGGATACGAATAGGAAAAGAGGAACTTAAGCTGTCACTATTTGCTGATGACATGATTCTATATTGAGAGGATCCAAAAACCTCCTCCAGAAAACTTCTAGACCTCATCAATGAATTCAGCAAAATAGCAGGCTATAAAATCAACACGCATAATTCTAAAGCATTTTTATATGCAAGCGACGAAACAGCTGAAAGGGAAGTGAGGAAAACAACTCCATTTGCAATAGCCTCAAAAAAAATAAAATACTTGGGAATCAATCTAACCAAAGAGGTAAAAGATCTCTACAAAGAAAACTACAAAACATTGAAGAAAGAAATTGAGGAAGACCTTAGAAGATGGAAAGATCTCCCATGTTCTTGGATAGGAAGAATTAATATTGTCAAAATGGCTATACTACCAAAAGTGCTATACAGATTCAATGCAATTCCAATTAAAATCCCAATGACGTACCTTACAGAAATAGAGCTAGCAATCATGAAATCCATCTGGAAGAATAAGAAACCCAGAATAGCTAAAGCAATCCTTAGCAGGAAGAATGAAACAGGGGGTATCGCAATACCAGAACTTCAACTATACTACAAAGCAATAGTAACAAAAACAGCATGGTATTGGCACCAAAATAGAGAGGTAGATCAATGGTACAGAATAGAGGACATGGACACAAACCCAAATAAATACAATTTTCTAATACTAGACAAAGGTGCCAAAAATATGCAATGGAGAAAAGATAGCCTCTTCAACAAATGGTGTTGGGAAAACTGGAAATTCATGTGCAACAGAATGAAACTCAACCCCTATCTCTCACCCTGCACAAAACTCAACTCACAATGGAGCAAGGACCTTGAAATCAGACCAGAGACCCTGCATCTTATAGAAGAAAAAGTAGGTCCAAATCTTCACCTTGTTGGCTTAGGTTCAGACTTCCTTAACAGGACTCCCATAGCATAAGAAATAAAAGCAAGAATCAATAACTGGGATAGATTCAAACTAAATAGATTTCTCTCAGCAAAGAAAACTATCAGCAATGCGAAGAGAGAGCCTACAGAGTGGGAGAATATCTTTGCCACTCATAATTCAGATAGAGCACTAATCTCTAGGATCTATAAAGAAATCAAAAAACTCTACACCAAGAATACAAATAACCCAATCAACAAATGGGCTAAGGATATGAACAGACACTTCACAGAAGAAGATCTACAAGCAATCAACAAACATATGAAAAAATGCTCACCGTCTTTAGTAATAAGAGAAATGCAAATCAAAACTACACTAAGGGCTGGGGATATAGCTCAGTTGGTAGAGTGCCTGCCTCGCAAGTACAAGGCCCTGGGTTCAATCCCCAGCACCGCAAAAAAAAAAAAAAAAAAAAAAAAAACTACACTAAGATTCCATCTCACCCCAATTAGAATGGCAATTATCAAGAATACAAGCAAAACAGGTGTTGGCAAGGATGTGGGGAGAAAGGTACACTCATACATTGCTGGTGGGCCTGCAAATTAGTGCAGCCACTCTGGAAAGCAGTGTGGAGATTCCTTAGAAAACTTGGAATGGACCTACCATTTGACCCAGCTATCCCACTCCTTGGCCTATACCCAAAGGACTTAAAATCAGCATACTACAGAGATATAGCCACATCAATGTTCATAGCTGCTCAATTCACAATAGCCAGACTATGGAACCATCGTAGATGCCCTTCAATTGATGAATGGATAAAGAAACTGTGGTATATATATACAATGGAATATTACTCAACTATAAAGAATAATAAAATTATGGCATTTGCAGGCAAATGGATGAAATTGGAGAATATCTTGCTAAGTGAGATAAGCCAATCTCAAAAATTCAAAAGACAATGATCTCACTGATAAGCGGATGATGACACATAATGGGAGGTGGGAAGGGGGCAAGAATGGAGGAAGGAGGGACTGTAGAGAGGAAAAGAGAGGTGGGAGGGGTGGGGGGAGGAAAAAAATAACAGAATGAATCAAACATCATTACTCTATGTAAATGTATGAATATGTAAATGGTATGCTGTTACTCCATGTACGAACAGAAACAACTTGTATCCCATTTGTTTACAATAAAAGTAAATTTAAAATAAAATAAAATATTAAAAAAAAAGGATGGCCCTGATTTAGGGTGGCTAATGTCATAGTAAGTGAGCCAGAGGACAGTGTGAGCCTAACCATAATGAAAGAGACAAAAGTGAAGGACATGATGAAAGAAGTCACATAGCAGGAGAAAGCATTCATTGTTAGAAACATCTAAAAAATGCATTTTCAAGATATCTAGGAATTTGAGATTCAACAAGTAGATAGGGAAAAATCCAAATCAATGTGTGGCTGAACAAGGAAGCCCTATATTCACAACTAGAGAATGATGAGTGGGCGAACATTCTCTTGCAAAAGAGAATCAAGCCCAAGATAATTGATAACACTGAGTGCAAAGTTTGTATTGAAAGAAAAGTGGATTTTTTTGTTTTAACAATTGCATTGGATTCTGACATGGAGCTCAGCTGACTTGAAGATCACCTTTCTGCATTACAGTAATAAAATGCCAACAAAAGTACAGAGCAAGTTATACCTGTGTACAATAGATACCCTGTGTGATGCCAACCTTGGTGACCCTGGAACATATATACCTATCATAGAAGGAGTCATATTATGAGAAAGAAGGACTGACTTCTACAGTCCTACCTCCTGTTCTTGGAGTGTATTAAGAAATAAAAGATAATTATATCTTCCTTGGTTATTTCCATAATCAATCAAGCTTTTAAGTCTAAGCCACCTCTCTCCCTCATCTTCCCTGCTACTGTCTTCTCCCACATTTCATGACTATTATTTCTCTGTCAAACATCAGCAGAGAAGAATGGAAATTATAGAGTTTAACTGATGTCATCTCACTGCAGGTGTCCTACCTCACAGAACAGAATGGAAAGATATTTGGCCAAAATATTTCCTCTAGGCTGCAATTGGAAAAGACTTGGAAGACAAGTCACAGTCTGCACCTCTTACACTCTGCAGAGTGATCCTTTATTACTGGTCTCTTGGCTGGACTCAGTGCCACAGTCCAGCCTGAAATCAGATCTCTTACCTAGGGAAATCTGAGCTGAATTCAATACATTAGAAGCTATTGATCTCTTGCATTCTCATTACACTCCCAGCATGTCTTTTTCTGAACACCAAGGAAAATGCAAGTAAAGAGAAGTAGATCAGTCTATGTAATTGGTGATGAGGAATGATCAAGGGAGTGCTGATATATTTGCTTGTGAATACCTTAGTCCCAGTATGCAAGAAACTCAAAATAAGGATTTTTCCCTGTTACCATCAGAACCTTGTTAAATACAACATAAACAAATTTCCATCCACTCTGCTGGCTTCAGAACTTTGAATTTCTTCTAAAACATGACTTTTTGTCATATGATATTTTGGTAATAATTGTTTTTTGGTAATAGCTTAATAGCACAAAAAGCCATGTTCCTGAAGAAAGCAGATTATTTAAATGTTGGCAATATTTGCCTTTAGAAAGATTCACCTACCATTCGCATGTTAAAAGTTTCAAAGATTGGACTACGATTATGGCTTAGTGGTAGAGTGCTTGCCTAGCATGTGTGAGCCACTGGGTTCAATTATCAGTACTGCATATAAATAAATAAATACATAAATACATAAATAAATAAAACAAAGGTTCATCAACCACTAATAAAAATAATTTTTAAAATGTTCCAAAGACCTAGCCACCATCTTTTCTCACTTATATTCTAACACACACACACACACACAAACACACCAGGCATTCATTGACTCTGATGGGAGTTAGAACAAGTGGAGTTTCTTCAAGACACTGCTGTCGCAATGATGTCACAGTGGTTTAGACCTTTGAGTAGTTTATGAATTTGTGTATGTGCAGCAATGGATGCTTGCTTCATTTTATTCCATCTGTCTTGCAATAAACCATCATGGCCGGGATGGCCTTTTTGCTGCCTTGCTTGTAAGATTGCCCTGAGGCTGATAAGCATGGAGTATCTGATGAATATGATGAGATAACTGTGTCAAACACTGCTGGAGAAGTGTGGGTGCATATCTATTAGCAGTGACGTCTGAGGCTCCTGTATGAACAAGGGTGTGTGTATGTGCTTGGGTGTGTGAAACAAAGCTCTGTGGGATTGATCATGCATTCATTGATTTGTTTATTCATCCATGCAACAAATACTTATTAAGCTAATGTGCCAGGTTCTGGTGATAAAATGAACAAAAACAAGTGACGATTCAGGCCCTTACAAAACTTACTAATAGGAAAGATATTCCTCAAGTTATCAAAAAATAAATAATGGACAATATTAGCATCAAAGAAACTATAGTGTGCTGAATTATGCTCAGATCTTAGGTTAAATAATAAGAATGAAATGAAGCTGGCTAAAGGTTTTGGAAAGTTATAATTATGTGCTCAAGTATATTTAAGCATATTGCACATATGTTTTCTTGTTAAAAGGAGTCCTTTGATTCAGTATAATTAACTGAAATTGTTTTTGTCAGAGGAAGAACATGTCTTGATCATCCAGATATTTAGAGATTAAGTCAAGATAAAAGTGTTCAAATGGTACTGCACAGGTAACCACAAGGAAATGGAAATTACAGAGTTGAACTATGTAGGAGTTTGGGCAGGAGAAGAGTAATAAATCAAATGCTGAAGGACTTGATGATGGATGAAATCAACATGCAAACCTTTCATGCTTAATGATATAGTGAGCTTGGTGCCTGCCATTGTGTCTCCTACATATGCATCATATGGCACATGTGTCATTAGCCTAACTGAAGAAATGGTAAAGAGTTCACATTGCCTTGTAAGATCTATCAATTGTTTCCATTACTCTAGACTTTTCTAATGGTCTGTTCCACTATTTCTGATACTGATAGGTAGCAGAGGCCATTCTCTAGGTGGTGCTATTGAATTAGTTGAAGTCGCTAAGCTATCAAGTCAATCTGGCATTTCAATCGCTCTCCTAGCCTCTTGCTTCCCCAAAGATTCCTGTCAGGGACAAGAGAGGAGGGGACACACAGATCCAGGATCCAAAATCTTGTTAAAATGAACAAGGCAAGAAAGAATAAGGCAGTATCAAGAAGTTCAGTATTGTGGAAAAGAGATAAACATGATTTGGTGGACTGAAAAGATTTGAGGTGGTGACTCCTTCCAATTTAGCAGTATGGACTGTTCTTAGCAGAATGGACAGTCTAGGCTGTGGTACCAAAGTACAATAGACTGGGTGGCTTAAAAAACATATATATTTATATATATATATATATATATATATATATATATATATATATATATATATATTTCTCATGGTTTGGGGGACTGAGAAATCCAAGATCAAGGTCCCTGCTGGTTTTGTTCACATTGGAGAGTCCTCTCCCAGACTCGCAGACCTGCATTCTGTGTCCTCATATAATGGAGAGAGTTCAAGCTTTGGTAACCTTATCTAGACTTGAGTCCCACATGAAGGCTGCAGCCCCCTCCTGGCCTCATGTGGACCTAATTACCTTCGAAGGCCCTCCTCCAAATGTCATCACATTGGGAATTGGGGCTTCAACATATGAAAGTGATGGTTGGGGAATAGGCGCGAACATTCATCCCAAAAGAAGTAAGTGCTGATTTCAAGACCTAGCACCGAGTCACTGTCAGTATAATCATTGTTTTTCTTATAATTGAATCTAGAGGCGACTGTTTCTTGTTTCACAATATTGCAATTTCTCTCTTTTAATATCTGTAGAAACTTAATATTTTAGAACTGAGTCATTTAATTTCATGTTTCCAAAATTAATTTCACAATTTCCAAATAGTTTTCTCTTGCTGATTTATGGTTTAGTTCTGCAATTGTCTGAGAATATACTTTGAATAATTTCAATTAAAATGTATTGATTTTTATTTTATAGCACAGACTACAGTCTATTTGGGGGAGTGTTTCATGTATGCTTGAAAAGAATGTATATTCTGCTATAATTGGGTGGAAGGTACAAGAAATGTCAGTTAACTGAAGTTAATTTATAGTATTATTCAAGTCTTCTGTATATTTACTGATTTTCTGTCTACCTGCCCTCTCCAATACTGAAAGACAACTGTTGAAATGTGCAACTATCATTGTACAGTTCTCTTTTGCCCTTTTCATTTTTATCAGATTTTGTCTCATATATTTGGTAGCTTTGTTGTTAGGTGCATTAATATTAAATTATCCTTGAAGGATTTTCTCTGTCATCACCATGTAATATGCCTATTTATCCTGGGTAATATTTCTTTCTCTGCTGATATTACTATAGTACTTTTCTTTCTTTTAATTAATATTTTCATGGTTTTCTTTTTCCATTCTTTTACTTTTTAGCCCATCAATGTTTTTATAACTAAAGTGATTTGCATGTAGTTGAAACTTTTTATCTAATACAACAAATTTTGCCTTTAATTAGTTTTTGGATTGTTTCTACTTAATATAGTTATTAAAATGTTTGGATTTCCATCTGTTTAGCTGCTTTCTGTTTATTATTTTCAACTTTTTCTGCCTTCATTTTAGCATTTTTATTATTCCATTTTATCATAGCTATTAGTTTATTGCTTACACCACTTTTTAATATTTTAGAAGTTGCTTTAGAATTTATAATGTGCATAAAACAATACATTACCAATTCACAATAGTGTAAAGACCTTATAATAATGTATTCCTAAATTTCCCTTCCATTTTCTGTGCTGTTGTCATATATTTTACTTTTATTTATGCTATAAACACACAATACATGGCTACATTTTTTCTGTAGACAGTCACTTATCTTTTATGACTAATTGTAAAAAATAAGAAAAAAATGAATTTTATATTGAACTACATTTAATATATTTCTGGTGCACTTTATAATCTTTGTTTATTTCAAGATTCTGTTGGATTTGACATTCCTTCTCCCTGAAGAACTTCTTTTATCACTTTTTTTTTTTTTTGCTGCTGATTTTGCCATGAATTATCTCCTTTTTCATTTGAGAAATCATCTCATTTTCACTTTTAAAAGATATTTCAACTAACTATAGAATACCTGGTTGAACAATTTCCTTTAATTTCTTATAAGATAAAACTTCATGTCTTTATGGGTCAAATAGTTTCTCATAAGAAGTCTATAATTCTCATCTATTTTTCCTTCTGTTTCTAATATACCTTATATCTCTGGTCACCTTCAAGGTTTTCTCTATGTCTTTGGTTTTCAGCAGTTTGAATATAATATTTATTTTTGCTTTTGTGTTTGCTGGCCTCAGTTTGGGACCTTCCTTTGTAGTGTGCCTCCAGAGCATGCCTTCGCTTCTTGCAGTAGACCACTCTTAATTGATACTCGGTGTTTAGTCTGCTGGGGGAAAGTGGGGTGGGAATGTTCTCTATTGTTTTGTCCAAGTTTCAGTCTTAAGCAGGCATTATTTTCCTGAGTCATGCACAAGTCTTTCTCAGTTTTTTTCTCAGTGATCTTGTCCACTTCCAGCTGTGGGTCTGGACTCAGCAGGATTTTCTGCTCCTCTCTCAGCAGAGGAGGCTTTTGTTTTTGTTTTTTGTTAGCCCCATTTCCTAGCATCAAAGAGGCTTCATCATTGCCCTAAGAGCATCAGGTTTCATTGCCCTCCCTGCAACAATTTACAGCTTTTGTTTCACAAAGAACTAGGAGGAAGACATCTGTGCTTTCCCACCAGAACCCTCGCTGCTCCAGGCCTACAGCACAAGGGACACATTTACAGGACTCTTGGCTGGGCTTCCCTGATTGATCCTTTGCAGAGAAGTATGTGTTTTCTCCATGCATTTCTGCCACTGTCTGTGCTTTCAGGGGTTGTATATTCTCCTTCCAGCCCACCATTGTCATTTTTAACTCATTTAAATACTGAGCTCAAGTCTTCTTCCCCCCTTATTTCAGGTAAGCAGGTGTTCATGCCCCAACGCTATCATCTTGGAAGTGCCTCACTTTCCTTAGATTTCATATTAGTTGGTACTCATCAATTCTCTGCTGGGTTTAAGAAAATGTAGGGATTTTCAGACTGCTTGGTGTTTCTTCTGCTGCTACCGTGGTGGTTGTTGACGTAGGAGCAAGGCTGACGATAGTCTTTATAGCATTCTACATCCTGAGCAGAAACTGAAGCCCCAGCATACACAATATTTAGCTGGGTATGTGACCAATTGGAATCAAAATTTCATTTCCTGGCCTCTCTTACATAGGTCTGGTTAATTAAATGTATATGAAAGTTGTCCATGAAATATCCTGTGAATGTCCCCAAAGGGAGGGCACATGCCCTTCTCCTTCCTTCTTATCCTGCTGACCCTACTGCACACATGGGATCTAGAACTGATGAAACCACCTTGCCCCACAAAGTAAATTTTGGGGAAAAGAGCCCATGGCCTGTAGTAGCAAGTCAGAGGTAGCCTTATAGAACACGAGTTATCTATAGGGGTTTCCACCTGTTATTTTGGATATTCTCTTTTTCATTGCTGAACTAAATACTAACTGATAAGCTGTGTAATCATTCATATCAGTGATGAACCAACTGACATGAAGACAAGGGCCATTTTCGGTCATCAGGCTGCTGGTTGGCATTCCAGGGTCTTCTCCCTGCTTCACACACCTTCACCCTGCACCTGGCTCAGAAGGTAGCAAATCAACAGTATTTAATAAATATTCAATAACGAAAATTGCAGGTGTACCATCTGACTGTGACTTTTCCAGACTACAAATTCACAATGCTATTTTTGTGATTTTTTTTTATATATAATGTGACATGTAAGTGCCTCCTGCACCTGCACTATTTAATCTGACCTTTTGTCAGAGATACATAATTGACAGAATTATTTTTTCTTTTTTTCTTGATTTTTCCTTCTTGTAGATATAAAGAAACCTAAGAAGACAAGAATACGTCTGGGAATAAGATGAGAATTCAGGAACTGAAAACCTCTTAAATGTAAAAAATATCCCCAAATAACTTAGAGAGGGCTCCAGGTTATCTACTCAGACAACTCTTTACATCTTTGATTCTGGTTGAAAGTCAGGTCACAGGAGTTTTCCTGGAAGAAATATTTCCTTTCCTTTCCCAGAAAGACACTATCTTCCAGTTATTTATATCACCTGCTGAAGAGGAAAACATTAAGACAGTTCTGCAATCTGTCACTGGGCTACAGAGAAAATGTTAAAGGTCCTATCAAGTAGCCAAATATGGCCTGAGAGCACCTGGACCATGCAGGTTAATTTCAGAGTTCTTCAAGACTAGGATCTTTGCCATCCGTTTAAATTTTAAAAGTGATACCATGACAAACATAATATGAAAGGCATTTATTATACTTAAAACAATGGTTTCTGCAAAAGTCCAGAAACTAACGACATTAGGGATTTAGTTAAAGATGAGGAAACTATGAGAAATATTATTTCCCCATGTCAGAAGCAAAGAAAAGGCATGTTTCTATTCTGTGTTATTAGAACCTGTCTCCTCCTCAGCATATCAGCGCTAATGGTGCTGAAGTCCATGAAAATAATTGCCTGAAGTCATTCTCAAGCCATGGAGAAGGTAAGATTAATAAAGAACATTTGTTATAATTTTGCAACCAATTTATGTAATGGAGCTCATAACAAATAACCATATTTAACACAAACATTCATCAAAAGCAATTTACACATCAATTTGTTCACTATGTGTTAAACCAACCATTTATAAGAATGAGTTGGTTTCTTTCTGTGTCCCCTGTACTCTCTGTTAAAGCAAAAATTATTGTTAGATATGATAAATTTTTTGGCTTTTATAGAGGCAGCATTGATAGTGATATATGTTGACTTCTCAGCTGCTACTACATGATGTATAATTTTGCACAGCATGCTGTTTCTGTCTGGAGTAAAAGGAAATTATTGTTTTAAAAATATAAAACCATTATTGATAGTCTGTTCTTCTCTCAGTAACTTGTCACCCCAGGTGAGTATAGTTCACCATAGGAGAAACTGTGGATTTCCATAGACTGTCAACTTAGTTATTCTCAGAAAAAGGGACAGGTGTAGCCCAATAAATGAAAATTCACAAATTATCTCCAAGTATTTTGTTAAAATCATTTTTTAGTCACCCTGTTCAAAAGCTTTAGCCAACATCATCATCTCTTCACTGCTGCAGGGATATGATGGTTTTCATCTTTGTATGTTCTGGAAAATTCTGCATTACACAGACATTTACAAATTTGTGTAGACATAAAAATGGATCCATAATCTTTTAATGGCATGGAAAACCTGAAGTCAGAATTATTGATAATGTGTACAAAAGACAAGAGAAACAGGAGAAAGAACAAGGTCTTACAGTGTGATAGAGCCCAGTGCACTGAACTAATGTCCTCTCCCTTAAGCTGTCAGCAACCTAATCCCAGGCACCTATGAGTATGTTACCTAACATGGACAAAGGGATTAGCAAATGTCATTAAATCAAGGATCTTGAGATGAGGGGAGATTATCCTGGATTATCCAGGTGGGCCAGTTGTAAACACAGCAGTCCTTATAAGAAGGTGGCAGGAAGATCAGAGTTGGAAAGATGGAGACATAAGGATAGGAGACTGCTGTGGGGGTCACAAGGGTCATGCCTCCTAGTGAATTCTAAAGGCTATGCCTATTAATACTGTTGCACTGGGATTAAGTTTCAACATGAATTTTGGTGAGGGAGATACCATCATTCAAACATAGCAGCTAGGAAATGACTTTCACGGAAGTAATAAAGTTTTGCTATTAAATTGATTAAAATGGACCCTCCATCTCTCTTCTGATATTGAGTATGATCTATGATTGATCACCCTTCCCTTCCACCCCTTTCTTTTCAACCTTAGAAATTTATTTGTATCATAATGTTAATGCTTAAATATTCGAGAAGTCATATCTGAGTAACTTTCTGTTGGGAGTATGCTTTTCTAAAAGATTGTACACTAGTCTTTAAGAAACTGAACAGAATAAATTTTCTGGTTTACAACCTGAATCTGCCTTTTAACATCATTTTTTGCCTGTTTTTTTTATCAGTCTAGCTCTCATAGAATGAATTGCAGTTTACTTCTTGCTTTCTTTTTTATTTGCTTCATACACATTAATACTGTCTCTCCATGCCCCAAATAATAAAGTTCCTTGATGATATGGACTATATTTTTCTGAGTTCTCCAGAGGTTCTCTAAAAATTTGCAATTGGCTAATAGTAGACATTATTTAAACTAAAGTTACATGAGTGATTTTGTCTAGGATTGGTCATTAATAGCTCATTAAGTTTCTGAAACAAAAAACATCTTCAGAAATAGATTTCATACAGATTTTCTTTTTCTTCTGAATTTATATGAAATGTTTTGGCTTTGATCTCTCAAGAAAAAGATCCCACTCTATTGAATGGTACCTAATTTCAAAATTAACTCTTATTCCCCTTTGAAGTGAATGGGTGTGTACTTTTGTTCTTTATCTTTATTTTAATATTTCTATGGCACAGAACTGACATGTTGATCTCGAATTTATTTCATAGACAACAGCTCCTGATCTTGAGTCACAGGTGTCAACTTGGCTGTTAAAGTGTTGCTGGCAGGCACTGCAGATACCCAAAGGAGCTGCATATTTGAGGGGATGAACACAGGCCATAGCTGGTGCCACAGAGCTATGGCCTCACTTGCTTCTCATCCCAGACAGATGTACACAGACCATCTCATAGCCCTGGGGCTCTGATGCCACATACCACTTTCCTTGGCTTAGTAGGACCATGAAATATGTGCTCAATAAGATTGTAAATGTGTCGGAAGATGTGATAGTCCCAGCACTTACCCAGAGGCTGAAAAGACCAGATCTGTCTGGCACATGCCTGCATTAGACTGAAAGATTAAAGATGATTTCTCATTCTTTTTTCAGACCTCAAAGTAGATGCCTTCCCATTTCACAAAATTTCTCCCCTGAACAATTGCTATAATTACAAGGGTTATTGTCTGAAGAGAAAGTGAGAATATTAGTTATCTACTTGACTAACCAAAATAAATAAATAAATAAACCAAATAAACAAAAAACAAATAAGCAATACAAAATAAGAGACGCATGATTCCTATGTTGGCAGCTATGGAAGTGGCTTCCAGTGTGCCAGAAGCAGCAGGATCTTTGTGGCCTATTATGCATATGGACAGGACAGGTGTTTGTTCTTTAGAATCTGTTTCCTCAGCCCTGCAAACGTCCTGTGAACTACCTGCACCTTCAGTCCCTTTCTGCTTAAACTAGCGGGTTCCATGGATTGCCATGAAGAACCCTGACTGACATACCATATAACCCAGGGAAAAAAAAAAAAAAAAGAAAGGAAGAAAGAAAAAAAGCTTACAAGGCATAAAGACAGGGAGGACAAGTACCAGAAGTAAACTTTTTTTTGACAATTGGGTTTCTTCTGAGCATAGCCATTAATCCTGCTGTCAGCAGGAATAAAGATGCTTCCTGAGGAAAGTATAAAGAGCTGAGTTGGGTTCTGGTAATGTTGAGCAGCAGTAGCATGCAAATGCGGGTAAGCCTTCAGAGCCTCCCTTCTCCTGTTAACTCTGCTCAGAACCTGCTTCAAATCTTTGGTAAAACAAGCTCTTTTCCTTTAGACCCAGAGATAAGATGTTTAATCTCTTTGGGAACCAATGAGTCCACAGAAAGTCTGAAATATTTTATTTATTGATTTCTTTTTTAGTGTTGGGGCAGAAGAGGATAGATTCTGTAAAGAAAATGAGATGTGAAGAGGAGAAGAAAATTATATTTTAAATCCTCTGTCTCAAACCCTATTAAGAAAAAGAAGAGCAGCATATTTTCAACAGCGATTGCTTTATCCCTTCATGACTGTCTCATACATTGCCAAAGTGCCCTTCCGTTGCCTGTTTGCCCTGGCCTTGCTCAGAATTCTCTGCCCTGCCCTGGGGGCTGGCCAGTTGTCTCTAAGATGGTCCCTATTGGACTGGATGACTTCAGGTCCAGGTCTGTTTCCCACTGGCAACCCTCAGGGCTCCATGCTGCTCCTTCCTGTACCCCATCTCAGTGATAATGCAGTCATATGTCCAGGCTTTATCAGGTCCTGTCCTTTCTCCCCACAATATCTACTTTATCCTTCTTTTAAAATCAGTCTGCCCTTCTGACTACTCTCTGAAAGCCACTCCAAGTTATCAAGCAGCTGTTGTCCTGTCTGGCGATTCTCCCCACTGCTCTTTTAAGTCCCTGGAGTGGGACAGTAGACCCTGAAATAGTTTTGCACTTCTTGATTTCCATCAGTCCCTGAATGATACTGCGTTAACTCACATTAACACAAAAGTTCCTTCATGCAAGTACACATTTGTGACAAAGTCCCTAGTTGTTCCTTCTTATCAGATCGTCACCCCCAGATCTGCTTTTCTAGATATTCTAAAGTCACTACTAAATTATTGTAGTGATCTCCCCAAACTCCCCACGTTTGGTCATACTGAAGTTTGATGAGTGCACTCTCTCCAGACGGCTTCTGGTGACAGACTACATGTCCTGTGCTTCCTGGGATGACCGGGAAGCTCACACAGGGGCCTTCACTCTGAAGTCTGTGGCATGCACTGCTACAGAGGGAACCCTTTGTGTTTGGTCTGTAATCTGTCTAACCTTGTGCTATCATGAGCGTTTAAATGCTGACCATCACTTAGGACAGATGTCCCCTCTCACCTGCCAGCTCTCACTCATTCTGACATAGGTCAGTCTAGGAGACTAAAAATACACAATTTGGAATCACACAGACTTAAACTTCTGACTGCTTCCCCTGTAAAATATGTGATATTAAGCCAATTATTTATACTATTTGTATCTCAATATTCTCAAATGTAAAAAGCATAAGTGAAATGCCATGATTTAGCTGACATTTTGATAGAAGCTAAAAAAGCACATTACTTGCATGTATCAACATGTCACAAAGAAACCCATTATTTTGTATAATTAACATGCTCTAATAATTATAATAATAAAGCATTTAAGTGACAATGGACATAATAGCTGCCACATTACCATTATATGCTCAAATAAATAACTCTTACATAAGTTTTCTGTATTAATAAAAAATTGAGTTTACTTTCATAGAGATGGCATATTTCACCCCAATAATAAAGGCCTGGGAAAAGAAGATCAATCCAGATTAAAAATATATAAAATCCTCATCTGGTTTAATATGCATATTATACCGCTTAAGTCTATCAGTGAACAGAAAAAGTCATGAAATAAGTTCTGCCATTTCCAGGATGTGTATTTTCAGAATCCAAATTATTTTTATTTTATCTCATCTTTAATGAAAATTCATTTAACTGATGTCTAAAAACATGAAAATTGTACACATTTATGGGGTTCTATGTGTTTTGATACATGTATACAGGTATGTTATATGAAGCAGATTAAACATATGTATCTCCTCAAATACTTATTATTTCTTTTATGGAGAAAACACTTAAAAACACTTTATTCTAGTTTTAGAAATATAAAAGCTACTTACCCTACTGCACAATAGCGCACCAGAACTTCTTACTCCAAACTAACTGTAACTTAGTACCCATTCCTTCCTCTGCCCTACTGAAATATATCTATTCTAAATGTGGATATGCATCATTCCTGAAGTATAAGAAACTGGCCATTTAAAATGAGCATATTCAGTAAATAGTGCAGTGGCATTTATTGGAGCAATGATTTCAAGGAATAAACAGATGTCTCTACTTTCATCAACACACTTAGACCTGTGGGGCACATCTTGTGAGAAGATCACTGTTTATCAGACGAGTGGATTTTTTGCTGTATCTTCTTGTTTCCTCAATTATTTAAATCTGGCCTCTAAGTAAATTGGGTTGTTTCTTCTTTATAAGCTTTAGGATATAGACATTAAGTCTGTCATTTCAACTCCCACTTTCCATTCTTTTACTAAGAGCAGTATGTGTGGTCAAAAACCATTTTCTACCTTAGTGTTTGGGAGCCTTGTGTCACAGCAGAAAAATGCACACTGTCTGTTGTTGCTGTTGGGTGTAAATAAGGCTGATGTATTTGGAAACAACCTGTCCAAAGCCACCGTAGTTTGACTAATGGATCTGAACAGGGATGTCAGTCTTATTCTCTTCTAAGCTTGAAGATGCTGTGTGGCAAAACAGTGGTTCGTTTTTTTTTTTTTTTTATGTAATCCAGGTAGCGAAATGCAATAGTCTAAAAACAACTGGACACGGGCACAACATTCTTGTTCCAGCTGTAGGCACTCTGACATCTGAGATGAGTAAGTCTGGAGTATCAATAATGAATGTCCTTTAACCTGTTTCTAACTACAACACAGAGACTGAATCACTCACCAACCCAGCACAACTTGCTATTTTGGCCTAACAAGTATTTCAATATGTCTTCCTGGGCTACCAGTCCCAGAAGAATTTTCCCTCTCTGCTTAATCTCCATCACTTGCTGGGTCCTGCAGGATACCATTGGATCATCTTTGGGGATATTTGACATGGTGGTTTTGCTGAGGTGGTTTTGCTTTCCTTATAAAAATTCTGAAATAGTGTGCTTTATAAGAGTTTTACTTGTCTCAAGTTCATATCAAATATTATAGCTCAGCTTCCATGTAGACCAAGAGCAGAAAGCACATTTGTTTCCCTGGGCTGCTTCAATATATTTTAGGTCATATTTATTTCTAATATATAATAAAGAGATTATTGTACATCTAATGAAAATATCAATATTTCTGACTGATTTTTAAAATATCAGAAAATAGAGCAACATTGAACCAGTGTTCCCGTCAGACAGTAATTGGCAAGAGCTAAAGAATGTTGCTCCATTTAATGGGCACATCTTCTCCAGTTCCTAAGTCCTTACGACTTCTATTATTTCCCTGAGAATGAGGGTGAGTTTCCGTTGACTGGTGTTGGTACCTTCCTTAGAGTGAGCAATATGTCTCTGGACACATTTCTCTATCAGAGGTAAAAATCAAAAGGAAAGACAATATAGGTTGAAGAAGAAAAATTGTCTAGATTATAATTCTTCATGAAAGTGAGAAGTATCCTAGATGATCTACTCTTTTACATCATTGCTCATTCCCTGCAGAAAACTTAGTATGCAATCCCAGATTTGAGACCTTTCTAGATTTAGGGACACCAGAATGACACTGCTTTATTGCTCTATCATTTTCTCCATGTAGAAGACTGCGTTTACTACTTGTGATTGTTTCCTGATCATTTAAATGTATTTTTTTTTTGGCATTTTGTTGTAGTCTCACAAAGAATTGACTTATACCTAAAGAACTCTTTCAAAACTTCAATCTAAATATTAAAACAAATATTTGTCCTGTAACAAAATCAGAGGTATATTTTGGAGTAGCCAATTACTCTTAAAAATAATGTACCTGTACCATCTATCTGGGCACATTCGTATGAGTTGGATTTATAAGATTGCAAATAATATGAACAAACTTAGATAATATAACCAAAATGGAAATCATTAAAAGGATACGGGATTGTTCTACACTTAGTGATAACATGGGAGAGAATCAGGCTCATCAGGATGAGAATAGATCCAATTCAAGAAAGCTGTATGGCAGAAGTTGAGTGACAGTTTTACCAAATGCTTTTGAAGAAAGTAACATCTCCAAAAGATATTCTTAAATTTTTTTAAAAATTTTTCCATCCATTGACTCAAGACTCAAAGTCCATATGTTCAACTGCCCTAAAGTGAATGACATTTTTCCCAAGGAGAAGTCAGTGTACCTTGATTGACAGTCTCACCAAGGCTACAAACAGGGGACAAGAGGTAAGTCTTTAAAGAAAATCCAGATGCCTATGAGCAGAAGAAAAAGAGCAAATGCCCAGTACATGATCTGTTCATTATGTAAGAGATGATTTCCAGTGTCTTGGCAAAGTTTTGATTAAAAAAAATAATGACTCACTTTGTGCTTTTGGCACATTGTCTACACACTGTCTTTGTGGATACAGGGCCATTTCCTGTCAGACTGACTCCTTACAAAAGTGTGCAAGGCTCTTGTGTGAAAAGCAAAGTCTCAGCCTCAGTATTTCTAGAGGAAATTTTAAATAACAAAACTCTAAGCAGAATTAGAAATTTTACTTAAACTAGTATCAGGCAGAGAAGTAGATCTAAGTGTTAAAATATATTTGAGTTTTCTCCAATGTGGATGACCTTCTTTACCATCCCTCTCAGCTAGATAAACCCACTAATGCATGGTGGTGCCTCAGGATAGAACACCTGTTTTCCTTCAGGATTTGTGGACTAACTAAGGATGTCCCACATCCTTATTTTGATCTGTGCAGCTTCAGCTACCCATAGATTGTCAGAGTAAAACAATTGCTTGCCAGAGATCTGCCTGGGACCATTCATAGCTCAGGAGATTTAAAAAATGATATCAGAGGATATCTAAAGCTTGTGATGCTGCAGACCTGCTGCAAAGATTTGTTAAAAGTAGAGGAAATATTTATGCTGGAGGGAAGAATTACAATAGGAACACCTAAGGATTTGGGCTGATGAATTCAAAACAGAGTTGAATTTAGTGTATACCATGAACCTCTGTTTGTTAATATGATCCAAAAGACTTTAAAAAGCAGTAAGCTGGAAATAATCAGCACACAGCTTGAGTCCGTTGGGGAGAGCCCAAGAGGTCTCTGAGCTGAGCTTCAGCTGCGTGTGTGGTGGGATGGAGAGCAAGTGGGAGGGAGTGCAAGTGAAGGAACATCTTGAGCAGGGCCTGGCTAATCACTAAGCACATTCTCTAGGCTGAAAGGTAGGCGAGTAAAGGAAGAATTGGTGACAAGATCAAAACAGTAATTTGGGTTGGGGCAAGACTTTTCAGTGAAGTTTCCTTTACATTCTGATCCTTTACAAAAAACTTACCTTTCTCTCTACTTCTCTTTTCTTTTTTTTAAAATTCATTTTGTTTATACACTTGATAGTAGAGTATATTTTGACATTATATATACATGGAGTATAACTTACTCTAATTAGGATTTGATTCTTGAGGTTGTACATGATGTGGAGCTTCACTGATCATGGGTTCATATATGAACATAGGAAAGTTAAGTCTGATTCATTCTACTCTCTTTCCTATTCCTATCCCCCATCCCTTGCCTTCATTCTCCTTAGTCTAATCCAATGAACTTCTATTCTTCCTTCTCCCTCCCTTATTATATGTTAAGCATCCACATATCAAAGAGAACATTCAGACTTTGGTTTTTTGAGATCGACTTATTTCACTTAGCAATAAGTTCTATCCATTTACCAACAAATATCATAATTTTATTCTTAGAGCTGCAGCCACATCAATGTTTATAGCAACTCAATTCACAATAGCTAAACTATAGAACCAACCTAGGTGTCCTTCAGCGGATGAATGGATAAAGAAAATGTGATATGTATACACAATGGAATATTACTCAGTCATGAAGAAGAATGAAATTATGGCATTTGCTGGTAAATGGATGGAAATGGAATCTACTTTTTGTTTTAAATAAAACTCCCTGTGAGATGTCCATATTTTCTTCCCATCTTTCCATCTTTATATTTCAAACACAAAACCCAGTAAAATTTAATATGTGCATTTCATTTTAACGTCTAACGGTCTGGAGATATACTCAATGGTAGCATTGCCTAGCATCTAGAAGGTTCTGGATTTGATTCCTAGCACTGCAAAAATTAATTAATTAATTAATTAACATCTAAATTTTCTGGAGCTTTAATTTTCAATATCAAGTATAAACATAACTCAAAACAGATTCTTCCTTCTTTGATGTCCATCCTAATTATTTGCCACCAACTGCTCTTTTTCCTTGCTTTGTGATTCTACTCTTCTACTACAACTTCATATTCTCATCTTTATTTCTGCTTCTTAAATAAACAGAGGCATAGAAGGTGGCAAAGGAGAAAGTGAAAGATGGTAGAGTGGGTGAAAAAAGTTTCATGCTACGTATGTGTGAATATGTGCAAATATACCACGAATAATCCTGCTTGTATATATCATTGTGATGCACTAATTGACATAATAACAACAACAACAACAACAACAACAACAATAATAATAAAAGGGACATCAGTAGACAAGTAGATCAGAGGAAGGGAGAAGGGAAGGTACTGGGGACCACAATATATTATGTGTATGTACACGTATGGTGTCATGAATCCCACTATTATGTATAATTAAAATGAACCAATAAAAGTTTTTAATGTAGGGCTTATTGTATGCCCACCATGTTGTCTCCTTGATTTAAAAATTGTACTATGGGGGATAAAGAGAGGGAGGAAGAGAGAGAAGGGAAAGTACTGAGGATTGAAATAGAGCAAACCACGTTTTCTTGCATTATATGAGTATATCCAAATGAATACCATTATTATGTATGACTATAATATACTAATAAAACACTAAAAGTTGCACTATGAATAAAGTATTTTAATTCTTTCAGGGGAGACCTATGTATGTGATCTCTAAAGTTTATTCAATGGGGGAAAACGTTTCTGAAGAAGAACATAAAATATTGGATACAAATTTAAGTTCAAAGGTGAACATTGAGCAGGCTTCCACTTCCAGTTTACATGAAGAATAGCCAAAGAAATCTTTCTGACTCATAGCAAGAACAACAATATCAACCAAATGGATGAAGCCAACACCATTTCTCAGTGGCTAGTGAAGCACAGTGGGTATAACAGCCCTGATGGACTGAATTCCAGAGGGAAGCAAGTGCTGCCTAGTTGAAAAGCCCACACAGTCCATTCTCCACGGCAGGTGGTACCTGGCTGGTTGTGGGTGCAGGAAGCTCTGGGCCTGCTGCACATGAAGAGAACTTCAGGGTCAAAAAGACAACAGCTGGGACAGATGATACTGAGATGGCAGTAGGTATTAGAGTCTGGAAGAGTCAAAACAAAAAATAAATTGTTTAGTCAAGTAAGTTTCTCTATCTGAATATTATCAAGAATCCAGTCATGAAGGAGGGTATGCAGCAAGAAAATAAACACTGTATGTAGCAAGAAAATAAATATTCTCATGTTGCTAAGATTTCAAGGCTTTGACAATGTTGAATCCAAAAGTGAACCGAAAGTATCTTGAAGTACAGCCTAACCCTTTCCCACCTCAAATACAGACAAGACACAAAGGATCACGGTGATAGGAGGAGACTGGAGCCAGGCTAATCACAGGGAACTCAATGCTGTGGTGTAGCACAAGTTCACCTTGACCATGAGGATTCTGAGGCCAGAATCCTGCCAGAAAGGGGCAATGGTTTGTGTTCTCTGGCAGTAGCAACACAAATAAAAATTGTTCTGTTTATTTTATAAGCAGAAAAATATGTCCCATTTCCAAAGAAAAGATAAGTCAATATAAACAGAATTAGAAATAACCAGATAATAAACTTTGCATTCCAAAATGAAATGTAAATATAAAAATTATGTTAAGTAAATTAAAGGAAAAGATGGATAAAATGAATCAAAAGGTGAAATATTTTGAGAGAAAAGCAGAAGTTTTAAAGTAACATAAGATCAGATTAGAATTCTAAAAATATGATCAAATTAGAATTGAAAATTATGATATTTGAAAACAAAATGCATTGAATGCATCTTCAGGCAAATTATAGAATGAAAGTTCAGTGAACTTAAAGGATAATTAAAAATATCCAGTCAAAGAAAACAGTGAATACAGGTAAAGAAAAAAAAAAAAAAAGATCATCTTTAACTTCTGGGAATTACTAGGCACTCTAGCAAGTTGACATTTGAAGATTTATAAAGGGAGGAAATAAAGTAAAAGAAGCAGAAAACATATTCTAAAAGTATTGGCCAATTCTTAAAAATTTGACAAAAAATATCAATCCACAGATCCAAAGTTTCAAATGAAAACTTCGTTTATCATGAAGTTGCTGATGCCTAAAGAGAAAGATAAAAATCTCAAAACCAGCCAGAGGAAAAAGAAATATTAGGCACAGAGAAACAACTGTAAGAATCATTGTTGACTTCTATACAAAAACAGGCAAGCCAGAGGACAGAAGCACTTCTTATTAAACATTGCTGAAGATACAGAGAGTTGATGACGATACAGAGCAAATAGAAGGCTCACATATTTCCAGGGCAGGTGTGAAATGTTCACTATGGAAAATATTTGGGTTCCTCTTACGTAGTTCAATTTCCATCTACTCACAACTCAGCTATACTTCTAGTCACCTACCTAGAAAAATAAAAATATTTGTTCACAAAAAAATCTTGTGTCATGATATTTACAAAATGGGATAATTGGAAGCAATCATGGACAGAATACATAAATAAGTTTTAGTACAATCATGCAATGGAATAATGTTCAACAATAAAAAGGAATGAGCTGCATTACACAATATGAATCTTAACACTACTCTGAGTGAAAGGAGACAGGTTCAAAACTAACGTTCTATGTGAATCTGTTTACATTAATTTTTAGAATTGGAGAAATTAATTTATAGTTAACAGAAATCAGAAGAGTGCTTCCCTGTATGTAAAAAGATTGCCCAGAAAAGGGCAAGAAATAAAGAACCTGAGTAACATGAGAACTAGAAAATAATTAGAATCAGTGGATGAAGAACTTACACATCACTCTGTCTTCCTCCTCTCTACCTCTGCCAATTCATGTGATACAGGCTCCTCAGTGCTCTGCTCTTGGGCTCATAGCCAATGGCAAGTGTCATCACAGGAGAAATGCAGAGGAGAGACACAGGGAAGACAGTCACGTGAAGATGGAGGAAGAGACTGTGGGTCTGGAGGTATACAGCCACAAGCCAAAGAATGTCTGGAGAAGGAGCTACCAGGACCTGGGTGGGTTAAGGAAGAACCCTCCCAGAGGCTGCACAGGGAGAGCAGCTTTCCCACACTTTGCTTTCAGACTTTTGACTTCCAGAACTAGGAGAGAACAAATTTAAGTCACCAACTGTGTAGTCATTTTCTACAGCAGCTCTAGGAAATGAATACAGAGCTTTTTGAGGAGAAATGAAATAGTTATTAAAAGAATCTATAAAGTCTTCATGAATGTGGATGAGTATGTAGAGAAGGGTGATATGTACCCACTCTGAGAGGTAAATAGGAAAATTTACCCATATTGTGCTCATATACGAAGAGTAAACATGGATTGTATATGACCTATAATTCTTCATATCCTTATTCAGTAGTATTCATCCCACTGGGTAATTGAAAAAAACAAATGACCAGTTGGCAAAAATAAAGTTTCAACTTACTGATTTATAATATCAGTCTTCTCTATTTTTAGCCTGCCTATTTTAAATGGCTTTATGCAAATATTCAATCATTTATGTCTTTCCTATTCTTGTTAATAATCAAGATAGTGGCTGGATATACAGAGATAGACTTAAAGTAGAAATGGAAAAGTAAAGATCCCCAAAAGGTTCTCTAGGTTTCCATGGGTGTCTGCAGCATGGTAGCCGGTTTGGTGTACACTGTACCGTAACTGGTCATGTCTAGATATGTGGCCATCCTAGTCCATGGTTACCATCCATTCAATTATTCTTATCAAATCCCCATGGTTCCATATCCTGTAGATCTAAGCTTTCTACCTGTCCACTGGATTTAAAAAATCTTGTTCACTTTTAATAAGACATACAGGAACTTCTGGACTCCCTGATGGGTCATATGGATTCAGGATATTTTTTTCAAAATTATCTTAACTAGGCATCTCCCTTTAGTCATGAGAAGTATACCACTAGATATGACTGGGTTGTGCTGTCTGACATTCAGTGCAGGGATTTTAGCCTGGGAATCATGGATTCCCAAGGCATTTGGGGATGAATTAAGTGGAACTATGAATTTGGATGTAAAAAATATTGCATCATATTTTCAGTAACCTCTAATTTCATTTTAGACTTTTTTCAACAAATCACAACAGATTTAAGAAATTATGTGTGATTTGGCTGGCAGCATAAATTAGATATTTTCATATCATATTATAAATTTGGAAGATATTTTGACATATCTTCTAAACTTATAATTATCAGACCTGTGGCTAAATCTTAGTTGATACATTAAAAGAGATTATTTATATTACTATATTCAAATGTAATTTTATATTACCTTGACACTTGTTTAAACATATTTGGTTTCCTTTATAATCTTATTATTTTATTTTATGAAATTAAAATATTATTCTGATGAGTTTATGTGCCTCCATAGTCTATCAAAACGGTTTTGCAGTTCCCCCAAAATTTATCTGGGGGAGTATGCTCCTAATCAGCCCATGGTCTCAGCATGCTTGTTTAGTATAACCCCAGCCCCACCAAGCCCCACTCTGAGAGGATAACTCAGGGCACATGTGCTTCCTGCCCTCTTTGTCTAGGTTTCACTGTTACTTTCCTATATTTCACCTGGGATAGGCAAGGTTACCTTCCGCTTCCTTTTAGATCTTTATGTGACAAGCACTATTTTATAAACTCTTTCGGTAGTTGCATCTCCACCCTTGTCCCCCATTCCTTGGACATTTAATGATGGAATTGTTGCTGTGAAGCTACTTTACTATAAAAGAGGAATGAAAAAAATCCATTGGCTTATTTTTAAAAATATTACCATTAAATCTTTCTTCTAGTAAAAATGTCTAGACCACCACAAATAATATGTATTATAATCTAGGTCCCTCCATTATTCTTAAAAGATGAAAGTTATTTCTGTGTTGTCGCTCTATCTTCTCCCATTTTCCATTTTTAACAAAGCAAAGGAGACAAGATACTCCTTGAGATTCTGAACTCCTCCATTGGGATTGCAGCTCTTTCCTCCAAAGAATTTTGCTTCTTCCCAGGCTCCTAGGCTTCCCACTCTGCATGTGGTCAAGCAAGCCTTCTTCAAAAAAGTCTTTAGTGGATCTCTTATCATGTGAGAAAATTGTGGATTGAGGAACTGCCTTTGCAGAAGAGCAGCAGGAAGCAAGTCCTGGGACATGATCCAGATCCTCTCCTGTGTTCCTCATTCTATGCCTTGCTCCACTCCAAAGCCCAGTGTTCATGCTATATAAGGCCAGTATGAACCATTGCTATCTTCCCAGCCTCCAGCTTCCTGTGATAGCTCAAGCTCCTCTAAAAGTTTCTGTATTACTAGTTGGGTTCTATCCCTTAAGATTCAGTATTTTCCAATAAAACACAGCCATTACAAATATAGTAAATATCTTAATATCTTCATGTGTGAGGGTATTAGTTGTCATATCACTAAAACAAACAAAAACAAATGAACCAAACAAAACAAAAAACCCAAAAGACTATCAAATAAACTATACAGCATTTTAGTGATGGATTCACGTGATTCATCATTTGTCCACAACAATTTTCATGACTTTGAAATTTCTTTTTTCCATTCTGAAGGTTTAGCCTGTTTTTCCTGTCTTCAGTTTCTTGTGTTGATGTATGCTGGGAAGTCTTTTAGTACACAGTGTTGTGTTTACTTTCAATCTTGTACCAGTGCTTTATTCCTTCTGATATGCCCATACCATTTATTATGTAACTTTATAGTTTCATTCACTAAAGAAGAGAAGATATTTCCCCTTAACTTTAGTCAAGGATTCTTTGACATCAGTCCCCAGTCAACCAATAAAACATGAATCAAGTTGTTACTATGAAGGTATTTTGTAGGAATTGATTAAAGTTCATAATCAGTTGACTCTAAGGTGTGTTATCCTAGATAATACTGATGTTTCTGATGCAATTCATTGGAAGGCTTTAAAAGCAGAGAAGGACCTCAATTTCTTCCTGTATTTGAGAGTTCCAACCCATCCTATGAAGTTCAGAGCTACCTAGTCATACACCTACCATCGTATAAGCAAAAAACTATAATAACTCTCCGAAAATAAATCTCCTATTTGGTTCTGTTTCTGTTTTGTCCACTAGACTGAGACAGAACTGATAGTGCACCAGGTCATAAGAGACTTTGAATGTCCTTACTCATTCTTTTTGCCTTTGACCATAATAAAGAGAAGAACATACCGAACTAGTGTGTAGGTCCCGGGTGGTGGAGGAGATCCCTGGGAAGCAGAAATGTAAAACAAAGCCCTCTTCATACCATCCACCTTGACTAGCTAAACTCCAGCTGACCTACAGGTACAGGCATGATTAGTAAATGAGTTATTTTAAACCACAGAGTTTTGGGGTGGTGCTATGCAACATAATTGTGGCAATACCTAACCTATAGACTCAGTAAAAAATGTTACATGGCTTCATCAATTTATGACTGTCTTCATTTTAAATTTCACAATTTGTCATTACTTTGAAAACAAATACAAAGTTTCAAGTATTTTTCTAATAATAAGCATTTGTTTCATGAACATCCAATTCATGCCCTGCTGTTTCTGTCTTCTTGCACACAACTCACTTGTCTTGGTGCCAAATCATAGTGCAATCTTTTTGGAGACATTTTAAATAGACATTTGACTCAACTCATGAAGAACCAACAATGCACACAGCTCCTATGATGTGAGGTCGATTGTGAATAGCTATGATCGTATTCACATATGCAGAGGCACTAACAACCCTGTCACAGTTAGCTGATAGCAATTGTAAAGTGTCATCAATTATAGGAACCGCCCCCCCTTTCAAGGTGTTAAAATATAATGTGCTTCTTAGAATCAGTGGGAAATGCTATGTCCCTGGTCTCTGCTTTGCAGCTGGAATTGCTGTTGTTGGAGCTGGGCTTCCCTTTCTAGATAAGCTTTATTCTTTTCAAAATGCCTGATTTCAAGAAAGGTCTTAAAGATAACTTTCTGTCACTCCCACTCCTCCATCTGTTGCATATAGCTAAGCTTTTACTATATATTCTTTTTCTTGTAGGGTTGGGATGGCCACTAATTTTGGATAATTCTGCTCTCTGGTTGTAACTGAGGAATTTGGAATCAGTTTCTGATGCACATTGCCACTCACAGATGTAGGGAAGAAGAGCTCTCACCCTGGGCCCCAGATGTTAGCAAATTCTGCTCTGGTTCTCTGGCCAACACCCTCCCCAGAGGCAAGGAGTCAATTGAGCTAAAAGGAGATGCCCACTCAAAGCCTAGGCCCTTCCCTATCTATGCTATGTGTTAAGTTCATGGAAGGTTGGCTCATGTTGCTTATGTCAGCATCCTTTGGCCTGGGGGTTGAGGCAGGGATATTTGTTTATTAGGAGTACATATGCATCTTGGTAAGGTGGGCTAGGCTGACAAGATAGGTATGCATTAGGCCTCACACAGCACAGATGGTAGGAAGAGAAGGAGGAGGGTAAGAAGCTAGGAACCCAACTCCCATTACCTTCTAGAGACATTTATTTATTTATTTATTTATAATTGTGGTAGAATACATATATTTATAACATATATTTAACATTTTAACTATTTTTAAGGATGCTATTCAGTAATGTTAAGTATATTCACATTTTTGAACAACCAATATCTAGAAACTTTCATCTTACAAAGCTAAAATTCTATACGTATTGAACAATTCACTATTTCTCTTTCAACCCCTACTTTCTTTTCTGCTTCTATGCATTTGACTACTTAAGATGTCACATATAAATGGAATAATACCATTTTGTATTTGTCTGTTTTTGATTGTCTTATTTCACTTTGAACAATATATTCTCAGGGTTGTAGGGTGTGTCAAAGTTTCTTCCATTTTTAAAGTTGCATAATGTTTCCTAGTATGTATATGCCATATTTTGATTTCCTGCTTCACCAAGTTCCAGGATGGAATACCATGCAAATTCTAAATTTGAGTTTGGCCTTCCAGATCATTTTAGAAATATAATTTTACAAAGTAGAAGAAAAGAATATTCTTAACAATTTATTAACTGGATTTATATCCTTTAAATATTTGTACATATGGTAAATGGGCTTTTAGCTGTCTTATCTCAGATACCACTAATGCTAGACCCAGGCACACAGCTTAGGAACACTTGGAGGATCCCATACAAAGTGACTAGAAAGTTACTTATATTACATTACAATACATTACACTACATTACATTACAAGCTCAATGTGCCAAAATATCAATAGATTTATGTTTTTCCCCCTAATAACTAATCTGATGTTTTTCCCTAACCTATACTTGATTGAGAAGCAGGTGGAAGATTTTAGTTTTCCATTTGGAATGGAGTGAATTAGTTTCTTCAAGACAATATTGAGAAATTTATATTTGATCATTCTCCTCACACTTCCTTTCAAAAATAACAATAAATAATGACTGATATTTCTTTAGGGCTGTGTGTCAGGTAATAAGCTAGGATTTTCTCATGTATAAACTAATTAAATCCTCAAGCTACAAAGCAAGATAATTTGTATTATTTTATTTTATTCTTTGTTACTGGGTATTGATGCCAGGACCCCATGGATGCTAAATACATACTCTACCACTGAACTATACCCCCAGTCCAAGTAAGTTTTATTATTGCCACATTTGAAGCAGTAAAATTAAGGTACAGAGAAGTGAATTAAATTGTTTGAGTCTGCATACCTAGAAGGTGACCGAGTCAGAAATGAAATCTCAGGCAGACCAGATCCAGAATCCATGTTCTTATTATGATTCTGATCTACTTCTCCAGGTTGATGAATGCAAGTACTGTCTGTTTCTCGGGACATTATGTTAGTGTTCTTTCTGACATCCTCTTAGCATATGGGATCCATCCCTGTCCCCTCACACAGGAAGGAAGAATGAGAGATATCTTAGATATTTGAAAATTCTACAAAAGCATCCCTGTGCCACGCTGGATTAGAAGGAGATGGAGTTTTCCTAAAAGTTCTGTCCTTTCCATCTCTTCCAGAGGCAGCTGGCCTTCAGTTTCTCTGATGTTCCCAGCTCTTCCCATAGTCTTCCTAGATGTTTATAAAGTCAGGACACAGTCTCAGAGAAAAATAAGGACACATAACAATGTTTCTCATTTCTTTGTTCCACACTTTACCAGAGTTTCAATGGTATAACGTCAAATCTATTTTCTTCATATTTCTATAAATAATGGACATCCTATATCTTTGTCTTTCTTGATAGCATATTCACCAACTCTCTCCCTTTTAAAGGCATATTTTATTTATTTTAATTGTAGTAGAATATCAATAACATAAATTTAGCATTATAACCATTTTAAGAATACAATCCAGTAGTGTTAAGTATATTCACATTGTTAAGCAATCAGTAACCAGAAGTTTTCATCTTGCGTAATTAAAATTCTATACCCATTAAACAACAATTCACTATTTCTCTGTCTCCAAACCCTGGCAACCACCACTCACTTTTCTGTTACTATTCATTTGATTATTCTAGATATCTCATATAAAAGGGATCATATAGTATTTTTTTGGTACTGGGAATTAAATCCAGGGGTATTTTACCATTGAGATACATCCACAGTTTTTTTTGTTTTTGTTTTTGTTTTTGTTTTTGTGTATTTTGAGATATGTCTCATTAAGTTGTTGAGGGTCTCATAAAGTTGCTAAGGTTGACCTTGAACTTGTGATCTCCTTGCCTCAGACTTCCACACATTTGTCTTTATGTAACTGTCTTATTTCACTTAGAACAATGTCCTGAAGGTTCATAAATGTCGTAGCTTGTGTCAGAATTTCTTTCATTTTTAAGCCAAATAATACTCCACAGTATGTAGATACCACATTTTATACCCATTGATGGACACCTGGGTTTCTTCAACCTTTTAGCTGTTGTGAATAATACTGCTTGAACATGAATGTATCTTCTTCTCTTTGAGTAACATAATATTTAAATGATAATAAAGGAACATGATTTATAGGAAGAATAAAATGCACTACACATATTAGTTTCATATTTTCAAAATATCATTGCAGCTACATCCTGCGCCCCATCTCTTTAGTACTTTGATCTCAGAGCATATCAGGGCTTTGATCTCAGAGCCTCAGAAATAAATAGTCAGATAAATACACTCAGTATTCAAAGATATTAGTGTATAAATGAAAAGTGATATTTTTCCATTCCTTCCCAAAAGCAATATGATTTTAACAGAAAGAACAAGTAGTCAATAGAAGAGCTAATTACATTTGATGCTAGAGACTTTGCTTTATCTTGCTTCTTACAACAGGATATAATTGGGAATTCAACCCTGAACAAACCCATCTCTTGAAAAATATTGTTGGAAGAAAGCTATTGCCAAATCCAATCAAACGTAGTTTCATTGCCATTGATACAGCAGCTACAAAGTGAAGGAAAACCACTGAAACACCTGCACAGGTGCTTTGCAAGCACTCCTGCATGTCTCTATTTCAACTTCCCCTCTCTCACCTAGGTTGAAGCAATCATGGCCATTGATGTGTTGAATATGCAACTTTCTTAATTGTGAAGACAAAGTAAAGGCCACTGTATCATGCTTGAAATCATGTCAGAATAGTCAAACTCCTTCTTTATTGAACAGAGAAACAATGCCAAGAAAAATATCCTCTGAGGCATAAAGTTATCTTCTTCCCACATCAACGCACCTGAGTAAATTTTAAAGAGTTTCATAAAATTCTAAATATTTCAAATTGGAAGATATTTAGATCCATCTTTTTTTATGTTATGATTTATAAAGGTAGGGGACTTAAGTTGAAACTTCTCATCTCCTAAAATCACAATTTTATAAGATATTAAGTTCTTACTAAAATATCTTAAGCCTTTGGGTATATTAGATATGAATTTCAAAACAAAGAAATCGTTACAATTTAAAACACAAGTTTCAGAGCATTACAGGTTAGGCTGAAGTTTTCTTTTGCTTCTTTCATTAGCCCCCAAGGCAATTTCCCTCCATCTTGGCTAAAAAAAAAAAAAAAATCAAACTTGAAACCATGGTTTTCATGATTATAAGTTCTGGCCCAAATTTACCTGTCCAATTTGATCTCCTTCCTTCTCATTCCTGTGGGACCTAGTCTCCAGCTCCACAGAATTCTGTGCTTTTGTTCAAACATACTAAACTTACTCCTATCCTGTCATGTTAGGATGGGTACTCTGCAATAGTTTATAACTCCAAACTGAAAATCTCATAACAGAAAGCTTTGTCTTCTCAGGCCCATCATCCTTATTAAGGGAGTCCAGAGTGAAAGAGGAACCACTTTTTTGAACATTCATTATTATTCTGAAGGGGGATGATTATTATTATTCCAATTCAACAAGTAAATGCTCCAGCCCAGAAGGAACACAAATGATCTCCATGCAAAAGCACTAACCAGAATTAGCCATAGGACCACAGCACCGTGAGGTCAGAGAATGCAATGCTAGTATTTGTTCAAAGCAGGGAAAAGGAGAAATATACAGCAAGAAGCACAAATGATAATCCTAGCGATTTCTCACTTACTGTTTACCTTTCCTGAATGCCCCTCCCTTACCCCAAAAGGCAGATGACTCACTTTTCACTCCATTCTAACCTTTGTTGAAATCTTTAGAGAGGCCATCACAGCTGACCCTACTGAAGAAAAACTTATTACTATCTCTTCACCATGTTTTATTTTTGTTCCTTGCCTATGTCTACCTGAAATTATATATTTTATTTGTTGCTTGTCTTAAGCATATATATTAATTTTAATATGTAGAATGCTGTACTTTCTGTAATATTCACTGATTCATTGCTATATCCCCAGTGATTAAGGGTATCTGGAAATAAGCAGTCAGTAAATATTTTCTGAATGAATGAATAAATGAATGTATACATCAGATTTGTTTAGATATTTAAATACATGTATTTTTCTCTATATATACATGTATGTGTGTATGTGTGCACTGAAATGCCAGTTTATATATGTATGTGTGTGTGTGTATATATATATATACTTCCACGACACAAACTTAATCTTACATATTTTAAATGTAAAAAGAAAATGTAGTTTCTGAAGTTTTATAAAATCACTTGGATTTTCCTCATGAAGCTCCCTCTAGTGGTTTTCTTGGGGAAGGGCAAAGACTAGGTTCAGTAACGGGGTTTAAAATGATCCAAATCTAGGAAATCAAGAGATCTTTTAAATATATAAACTTGACTTCTTTGGGAAGCTTCTTTGCATTGCAGGTTCCTCTTCCCTAATTCTATTTTCCAAAATGAACTGTGGCAGTATAGGGAGGGGTACAGCCTCTGTAAGGCAGTGAACAGGAACCTGGGTCTTAAATCCTCCCCATGTCCTCTGACACCTCCCTGACCAAAAGGGATAAACTAGTGTGCTTTCCTCACTAATGTGCCCTGAAGTGGATGTATATCTCTCTGGCTGTTGCATTTGACGAGCTAATACCAGCGACCTGTCTTCCATTATTTGCTTCTTACCTCACCTTAATGATTTCAAGCATCATTGGAAATGGCTGCATCTAATCTCTCTCCTGGTGACTAAACAGTTCCTTCATACTACAGGAATTGATGCTACTCACCTGCTTACTTTCCTTGTCTATATGGAGGTTTCTATATCATGAACCCCCCACACACATACCCTGCCCTTCCTTTGAGGTAAGGAGGGGAGGTGTTAATCACCCTTATTTCTATCTTTCTCTCTGACTTCCCACAATCTCTTTTCTTGGAATAGTTTGGAAGAAACTCTGTGTCTGCTATTCATGGTGTTTTATTGTGAAGCCTCTGATTGGGAAGCCAAATGAAAAATTGGAGCTAGAGATGAACAGATTGGCCCATTCCAGTTTCTATTTCTTAATGATTTTAAGTACTATTCAAAGCATTACTGGGTTTTGGTTCTCTAGCTATTTTTTTTTTAAGGTTTCACTGGTGATTTTGAGATGTTTGATCTCTACCTTTTACATTCATTCATGAAAGAGGATTCTCTTTTCCCAAAATAGAGTTAGCTTGGGAAATTTTATTGGAAAGTTGGATAACCACAAGGTTCTTTCAACTAAAAAAAAAAAAAAAGCTTTGGAAATGCATTTCTTTTTGTTTATTTTTGGCTTTTCAATGAAGCAGTAATAAAAAAAAATAACAAGGCACTAGGTATTATGTAAATAGGTCCCCTAGCTAGAAAGATTGGAGGGAAAAGTGAGCTTGAATGAACATTAAAGCCAAATTATCCTTGAAATTTATGTCACCATGAAAAATGCATGGAGCTCAAAAATAACCAAATCATCAGCAGATCTTATAAAACTATTCAAATATGTGAATTTATGTTATAGAAGATGATAATTTAAAATGCATTTCGTCAAGTTTCCTAGCACATCTTAGGCCAGAGAAAACAGGTAGAACTGGCACAAGGAAACTCAGGACTATGTCGTCTCCAGTGGCTAACTAAGGTGGAAAAGTGCAGCGTGGGCTGAATTTACCACTGGGCGGTGGCAGAGCAGACTCTCATGATTCCCTATCTTCTTTTGTATTTAGCCCAAAGGGGAGGTGGTAAAAGTCATTGATTAACCACAGGTAAAACAAGAGGGCTGTTCATGTCCCACTTCCACTAGTTGAGATGTGAGGAGGAATGAGGAGTTTCATGAGACCTCTGCTGCTTTTGTCACTGGCTGACCCAAAGATACAGCTTAGTGTATAAGCAGTTTGGAACAAATTTGAAGGCAACCCAAAAGCAACCCTCAGGCAGTTAACTTTGAAATTTGAAAGTTTAGTGAAACCTTGAAACAATTATTCTCAACCGGGAGCAATATTGCCCTCCAGGGTACTTTGGTTGTCACGACAGGCAGCAGCGGGAGTGAGGGTATGTGGCTATTACTGGAATCTAGTGCCCAGACACCAGAGATGCTGCTGGAAAGCACAGAAAGCCTACCATATTAAATAACTATCCAGCCCCAAATGTCAGAAAAACCTGCAACAGAACCTTGTGATGTGAACATATGATATAATTAAGGTGGCCTGTGAGGGGAAAAACGGTGTCCACCATAGGGTTCTTAAACAATACCGTGAAAGAATCTGTGGATTTGTGGATGTACTATAACTTTCTTTGGATTTGTTGATATAAGAAATTTAAAATATGAGGAAAAAACACTGAAAATAAATAGTAGATAGTCACTAAATAGTAGACAGTTACAGAGAAGATCACTATTAGTAGGAGCAAAAGATTCCATTATTTGAATTATAATCTCTATACCTTACTCTAAAACTTCTAAAATTATTGATGCAAGTCATTTTTGTCTATTATCTCCACACCTCTTTTCCCTAAATACACTCACAATGCTACAGCAAATATATATTTTTCAGGTGTTTTCTTCCTTAAACATATCTCTGGTATGCCCCACAAACCTCTGTGAATCATTTGATTTGCCCTTATTTTAAAATTATAATAGGAGAAATACTTATTTTTATGTTTGAGTTACTCAGAATTTATTATTTTTTTGTTTCTCCCTTTTTCCTCTAATATATGGTTTTAATTTTCAACACTCTAATAAACTACCTAAAAGTCTTTCCAGTAATTTATTCTCTATAAGGCAGAAGGTCTATGACAGAGCTTGTATAAAAAAGAAGTTGCTTCGATGATTACTAAGAGAAACCTATAGAATCCATAATAAGTGACTACTTGAAACCCTTAGTTTATTCTTCCCAAATAGAAGTCATCATAATGGCAAAGTAACGTGGAAACAAGTTTTAGTTAAAAGGGAATTTGGACCTGAGGTAGGATAAACACTTCCTAAGAGAGGAACGTAACAGTAAATCAGAGCTGTAAAAGGTAAAAAATACACATGAATATCTTTCTTTTTCTATTCTTCCTCCTGTCAGCTTAAAGTGGAAAATAAATAACAATGAGTGAGAAAACATAAGAAAGAAAAAAACAAGAGTAACTGAAAGACTCCATCCAGCATCCAACACAGCCAGAGGCTCAAAGAACCCTTTGTGAATTTTAAAGCAAAGTTAATTCTAAATGTACATGACAAATAATTCCAGTTGAGTTTATATTAAATTGAGTACATAATGAAAACATGAAGATTAGTTCTAAAATTACTTGTAGTAAAATTTCTTTTTCAGCCATTTACATTAACCTAAAAGCTGATGTTTTCTCTAAACTCGTGGGTGTGTGCGCGTGTGTATGTGTGTGTGTGTGTGTGTGTGTGTGTGTGTGTGTGTGTGTGTGTCCTGGGAAAATTGCAGAAAGAGCAAAGAAAAAGGTCTAAGATGCAAAATGAAAGAAAGGGGGGTAACTTTCATGACATAATGTAGTGTGTTCTAGGCATTATGCTACACATTCTTTCCAGTTATTTTAACTAGTGACAATTCCAAATCTACCATTTTCTCCTTTGCTGTGTGATGCCAGGAAACAAGAGCACATGCAGGAGCATTGAGATGATAAAGACATGGACTCTACCAATTTCCTTTCTCATCCTGCAAGTGTGTTTTCAGCAGTAGGCAGTTTGTTCAGGTTTCCATTTTCTTCCTGGGCTCCTAGAACCTGCCCTTTGGAAGTACCAGCAATAGCTGGACAGTGTACCCCATCATTGACCTGAGCCTCAATTCGTGGGGTGTCTCCTCTAATCCCTACATCCTGGTAATCCCATCTTTTTGATTCCATGGATGTAGGAATGGTAGCAGTTTTCTTCAGTTACCGTTTCTTTATTATTTCTATGTTCCTTTCTCACTTTCTCAGTTCTCTAATACCTTTTAGAATAATTGTTGACATCAATTCTGTTAAAATGATTGATAAGAGTTTTTTCCTAATAAGTTTCTGATTGATGGCAATCTTTATATAAATTATATCCATTTTATAAATTAGCAAATGGAAGTGAAAAGGGTTCAGAAACTTGCCTACTATATAATAGCTAACCAGAGGTATAACTAGGATGTGGATCCACATTTACAAGCATAATCTTTACTAATATTTTGGGAAGAGTCAGAAACATAAGACAGCTGTGAGAGATCTACATTGCTAAATAAAAATTAAAAATTTAAGAATTAAAGTCTAAAGAATTAAAGATTTTAACCATTTATCTTTCTCCTTTTCTATCCTTCTCCATATATATCTATATATAGATTATTTTTTCTCACTTCTAAATCACCATTTACTGATAGCAAAAGGATTATTAAAAGAAAGGTATGAATCCATAGGATAAAGGACAATAGATGTTGGAAATACTAAGAAAACCGTGGAGGTTAGAAAGCAGTTGAACAAGCACGATCAAGTCTAAGCAGAGAAGAGAAAAATAAACCAAAGTCAGTAATGGTAAAGCCTTAAGGCAGATAAGACTATGCCTCAAAATGCCAGAAAGTTTCAGAAATAGAGGCACCAGGTTTCTTTTAATGAAGTTGCAGAAAACAGCAGGATTGGTTGAAATTCTTACAAGTAGCAGTTAGATTGCCAGTTCCTTCCCTTCAATGTATGCTCAGTGATTACATCTGCCTGTAAACCAATAGAAAGAACTTAAAAAAGCAGCCAGGGTTTGGTAAGGCACATGGCATTAGTGGTCTTAAGGAGAGAGTGGTTTGGACGGAAGGATGAGAGCACATGGGACTTCCACAGGTTTAGAAGTGAGTGGTGGGAAGATCTTAGAAGATGACGAGCAGCTGATGGAACAAGCTTTTGGAGGGAATGCGATTCAGAGAAATGGAACTGGCTGGTCTTTATGAAGAGAGATTTATCTTCACATGTGAATAAAGAGATAGTTGGAAGAAATTTTATTGGTGACAACTTGGATATTCTCTGTAGAAGAACACAAGGATAAGAAAAAATGAAAAGAGAAATACGAGTTTGAATGAGCTGTACATGAAAGAAAAAAGAAACTCATCCCCCAAGATTTTTCTATCACATTATTGTTATTTAAAGCAAAGAATGATACATTAAACTGACATAATATAGATTGCAAACTGTGGCTCATATGTCAAACTTAACCTGAAAATATATGATTTTTAAAAATTACTTCCATTGGCACCAAAACAGACATGCAGACCAATGGAATTAGAAGACAGAGACAAATCCCCATAGATACAGTCGTCCAATATTCAAAAAAATACCAAAACCATACATTGGAGAAAAGATAACCTTTGTAACAAATGGTGTTAAGATTTCCCTATTAAGAGTAATGAAACTAGATTCCTATCTCTCATCCTGCACAAAAATCAACTCAAAGTGAATCAAAGACCCGGGAATTAGATCAGAAACTCTGTAACTGCTAAAAGAAAATGTAGGCTCAATACTCCAATATTTTGGCACAGGCACCAACTTCCTGAATAATATTCCTAAAGTAAAAGAAAGAAAACTAAGAATCAGTAATTGGGATAGCATCAAATTAAAAAGCTTCTACACAGCAAGGAAACAAGAGCATGAAGAGAGCCTACAGAATGGGCTGCTCTCAGGGGATTAATATTCAGAATATATAAAAACTAAAAAGAAAAGACACCAAAAAAGAATCAATCCAATTTACAAATGGGCAAAATAACTAATGAGACACTTCTCAAAAGAAAAAATACAAATAGTCAAGAACTATATGAAAAAATGCTCAATATCTCTAGCTATCAGGAAAATTCAAATCAAAACTGCACTAAGATCCCATCTCACTCTAGTCAGTCAGAATGGCAATTATTGAGAACACATATAATAATAAATGCCAATGGAATGTGGGGTAAAAGGTATATTCATACATTGTTGGTGGGACTGCAAATTAGTACAACCACTCCAGAAAGCAGTACGAAGACTCCTCAAAAAAGTAGGAGGGAACCATCACATACACAGCTATTCCACACCTTGGTATCTATCCAACAGATCTAAAATCAACATTCCATAGGAATACAGTCATAGCAATGTTTATAGCAACATACTTTATGACAACCAAGAGAGGGAATCAGGTCAGATGCCTGTCAACAGATGAATGGATTAATAATATGTCATATATATACATATATATACATATATATATATGTGTGTGTGTGTGTGTGTTCTACTCATCTATTAAAAAAAAAATGAAGGTATAGCATTTGCTAGCAAGTGAATGGAAATGGAAAACATCATGCTAAGTGAAATAAGCCAGACCCAGAGAGTCAAGGACTGATTTTTTTTTCTCTTACATGTAAAACCTGGAACAAAATAAGAGTGTGAGGGAATCCCATGCAAATAGATCCATGGATTAGAGGAAGTGGATTGAGGGCAGAGGAGGAGGGACAGGAAAAGGGAGGAACAGTAGAATGAAACTGACCAAACTATCCCATGTTCATATATGAATATGGCACAGTGAATTTCACCTTTATGTCTATCTATAGTACATTAATTTTAAAAAGCTATAAATAAATAGAATACCTGAAGTGTAGAGGGAGGGAGGAGTGGAAGCAAAGAAGTACTGGGTTGAATTGGAGCAAATTATATTCAATGCTTATATAATTATGTCAAAATGAACCCTATTAGGAATAACTATAATGCACTAATAAAAAATTTAAATAATAAAAAAATTACTTGCAACATTTTGAAACTTAGTGTTAGGGTTTAAATATGAGGTGTCCAACAAAAGCTCATGTGTGAGACAAGCAAAAATTTCCAGAGGTGAAGGTGAGAGTTATAACCTCATTAGTGGGTATGTATTAACTGAGTGGTAACTATAGGCAGGTAGGATGTGGCTGGAGGAGATAGGTCACTGGGAGTCTGCCACTGGAGTTTATATTTTGTCCCTGGTGGGCAGAACTCTTTGTGTTTCCTTGTTGCCATGCTCTGAGCTGCTTTACTCTGCCATGCCCTTCCACCATGATATTCTACCTCATCTTGGGACCCAGAGCTATGGAGTCGACTGATTATCGACTAAAACTCTGAAACCATGAACCCCACACAAAGTTTTTCTTCTCTAAATTGTCCTTGTCAGAATTTTGGTCCCAATAATACAAAAGCTGACCAAAAAATATACTGTATAACTTTCATTTTTTAAAAAATCTGTTTGAAGTTTTCTTTTTGAAAGACTAGGAGATTCTACAACACAGTTCATACATTTCAGCAAGTAGTCAAGTGGCAAGACAGTTCTTTAGGTGGTGTAGGCATTCTCCAGCTCCCATCATTAATGTATGTTACCCTTCTGACCTGCGTGGTCATTCAACAGCCCTCATAATGTACCTGTCTCTTTGGTATCTCCAACCTGTGTGTGTGAAATTGAAAAATATATTACCTATGTTTTTCAGAAAGGGAATAGAAGGCACCACAGGAACCCCATTTCATTGCTATTACTCATAGATTGAGAGCTTCAGATGAAATATTCTTTAAAAATGACTACTGATAGGATGAATGTCTCCAATAGTTTATATTGCACTTTGCAGGATCATCTTAATCTATTGTCATAAACTCATCTGACAAAATAAAACCACTGCCACTCAGAGGTCTCTGCTGCCATTCATTAAAGATCAAGCCCATCTAAGGTGACCGACCCTTCCAGATTTGTTTTTGTATAGCAATTTAGCAAATTCAAGTTTCTGACATAGTGTTTAGTTACATGTTGACAATAAAATGCAAATATACATAGATGCCACAACTTCTTTTATTTGAATAATAGTGATTATAGGAGTGTAAGCAAATGCTCACTCTATTTTCAAGAAATAACTCTTATTCAGTGACTCATTAATTTGCAATTCATTTCCATCTTACAGTCCAATGAAACTCAACATTCTGGGAATGATTGATCTAGAATGCCATACTATCACAAGACAAGCATCAGTTGAGAAAAACATTAGCTAGAGAATTGGAAATTTTAACTGGAGAAATCACTTCACTCAACCGTGACTAAAAGTTGATTACCAACGTAAGACCAGGATATGACTATTGAACAGCTTGCACCAGGATGACAACTCTTTTCCCCAAAATGATCTCAGATTAATACAACAAATAATCCTAATGTGGACCTATCTTGGTCTCGTGTTATTAATTTGTGGGAAAGTGGACTCCATTTTTTTTGTGAGTCATTTTCTTCTCTAAAGAAATTGCTTCAGTCATTTGAGGAAGCTCATAAGGTTTGGTTTGCTTATGTAGTTTCTCTTCCCTTTTCCTCATAACTTCTTCAAAGTGATTCTTCTCTTCTAACTCTTTATCTTTGAGTTTTTTGGCCTCAACTATTGCCTCTTCTTTCCTTCGCAAATTCAGCTCCGTCTGCCACTGTTAGAGAGAAAACTTCATTTACATATAATTTCCATGGGGAAAAAATCAGTTTAGTTTCTTAAAATGAAGAATCTTATATACAATTTTCTTAGTTTTTATTTCCCACAGATGATCCTCAGGAATCTTACACTCCATCATACTAGGAAAATATACAAACCATCTATTAGAACTCATACAATTCCCACAAGAATAGAATTCCTTCTTAGGATTTCTTAAAGATAACAAATCATTTGAAAGAAGAGATAAAAGAGTTTTTTTTTAATATCCTAAAGGATTTTACTTTCTTCATCAATATTAATATTTACATGACAGCCGGGATCATATAATGAAAATAAAACTAATTGCAAAACAAACAAAATATAGAAAAAAATATAAGTGAGAGGTAAACTGTGACACTTTTCCGTATGAAACTGAAATGAAGTTAATGGTCAGGCAAGTGCTTACTCTGCAGTACACCACTTCTAGGGCATTCATCTCAACGGGCCCACTAGCAGCATATCACATCAAGAGTCTTAGGACTGAGTAATCAGTGTTGGCAGTTATGATGAAAAATCAATCAAACATCATCAGGACAATTTTTTTTTTCCTATCTTAATTCATTTTAGGAGGGAAATGGTTAAAAGAATGGTAAACCCTCTTTCAGACAAAAAAAGGTTCAGGGAAGAATGACTCAGCATGAAATGTTAGAAATGCCTAAGGACACTACCTACAGGGTGCTTTTAGTCACCCTCAGCTCATGCACATACACAAATGACCAGACTGAGCTAAGAAGCCTATAAATTAACTTACAGATTATTATGAGCATCAGGGCTTTGAATCGTGACTACTATTTGCCAACTAAGATGTACAGATAATAATGAGTAGTACTAAACTTTAGAGTCCATAGATATTATTCAGCCTTGCTGAAGGCCATATAATTCTATAAAATGCCAAAGTACTTGTAGTAGAATGACATTAGGGAGGAGGGATGGGACAGGGGAGAAGTATGGAATGAATTTGACAAAATAACACTATATGCTGTATAAATATACTGTAGTGAATACACCCATATATATATATATATATATATATATATATATATATATATTTGACAAAATAACACTATATGCTGTATAAACATTCATACAACATATAGTGTTATTTTGTCAAATATATATATATAAAGCATTAAAAGTGTTATTTTGTCATATATATATATATATATATATATATATATATAAAGTATTAAAAGTGATTAGATAAACAGAAAGAAGACCAGTAGAGTAGAGGAGGAAGGGGAATGGGGGAGGGAAAGGTGTAGAGACATGTTTAAGTAGCTCTAAGATGGCGGCTGGCGTTGGGCCAAGAGGTGGAGCATAATTAGTGTTAACAAGGTGTGATCAACAGATGCTCCTCTTTCTTAATTGGTACCATGGCACATGCTCCAACCGTGCTACTTAATCCTAAGCTGATTGGCTGCCTTAGTGTATATAAGACATTCTCTTCACCTGGGAGGAGATTGCAGGATGGAGAACTAAGCACACACCTCTAGGTCGTAGAATGAAGGACACAGTATGCAGGACGCACCACTAAGAAGCACCTCTGATAGAAAGCACCTCTAGCACGCACCTCTAAGAAGAAGCAGTAGAACTCTAAGAAATAGCTCCTCTGAAAGTGTAGTCTCTCTGAAAGCGTAGCACCTCTAAAATTAAGCAAAACCTCTCTTCCTCTAAGCAAAGTCTCTCTTCCTCTCAAAGTCTCTCCTCCTCTAAGCAAAGCCTCTCTTCCTCTATAAACTAGCGAACAAGCAAGTAAGCAAGAAAGCAGTCCACTAAAGAAAGATAATAGAAGTAGTTCATTCCCAGTTCACCTCCGATTCCTTCCCGTGTGATTGTTGCTGCTGGGGGCAACAGAAAGGAGCCACCAGGACTGAAATGGAGCAAATTAAATTTCATACATGTGTGATTATGTCAAACTGTTACATATAACTATAATGCACTAACTGAATCATTAAAAACTCAAAGCATAATGATATCATCACATACATTTATTATATTATATATCCCAGTTAGATTTGAGTGACATAAGAAATACAAATTATCAGAACTTACCTTGAGATTGCATCTACACAGTTAATACTCACATATTTGGTTTCTTAGAAACCTTTTTTTTTTTTTTTTTTTGCAGGAAATATATAGAACATTGAACATTGAAGCAAAACATCCAGAACATTCAGGCACAGGCTTAAATTCATGTTTTAGTTTAGTCTACAAGTTCTATGTATTCAAGAGTGACACATAATTCCTTCACATACATAAACTAAATAATAATCTGTTTAATAAAATTACCAATTTATGCTATGTAAGTAGTAGTTGGTTTAGTAATGACTGTTTCTATGGATAAAGATAACTGATGTACCTTGTATGCAGTATGTCAATGTACCTAACTCATACTTTGCTACTTACATTGTGAGAAATCCACAAAGGATTAAGTTTTAAGAACTATCAGTAAAATCAAAACTTTTGGTATCCAAAACATCATGTATAAATGAATTGATATATATGAAAGCTGCCAAGAAGGGGTACCATATTACTATTGTCCAAAAGGTCACCCTTCCTCTTTATTTCCTTCCTTGGAACTTGGCATGGCTGGAATTCACAATAACATCAAAATCTTTCATTTTATTAGGCCCAGAAAAGATAAAATTAATTTTTGTCTCAGCTGACCATGACTAGTAGATAAATCATTGTATTGTCTTGATTTGAATGTGCTTTATTATCCTCCATTATGGTAGCTAGGAGGAGGCGCAAATACTTGAACTTGTTGGGAAATGGAAGTACCAGTATTACCTTTATTCATCCCATGTACTCAGTGATTTGATCATGCTACAGAACTCCTGCACTACAAAAGGAACTTTAATATTTGCTGAACCAATAGGAATCTCCCTTATCTCTTGCATATTACGGACACTCACAAGTCAGTTGTCTTGTAGGGCAATTATACATGTAGGTGCAGGGATATGTTTTTGCTTCTTGTCAATATTACAGATCCCATCCTCTGGCCTCCAATTCTGGTAGAGACTATATACTAAGAACTTGAAGTGCCATGAAAAATGGGAAAGTGAATTTGGAGTCTGGAGGTCGGATTTTGTGCATAGACTCAATAATTCACTAACCTGAAAACTTTGGCCAAGTAACTGAACTGTGAACTAATTTATTCTTAATGACAAATGTTTTAGAGAGTTTTTGTGAAGATTAAACTAATTGGTAAAGTAAGAGCATTTTGAAAAGTGTGAAATACAAGTACAAATAACTATTTATACATCTGGAAGGAAATGATATGTCCATGAATACTTTAATAATATAATATTCAGAGACAATTTAAACTTTCCCAAATAAAATATAAAAAATATTAATTATTTTATTAGGTTACATATCAAACAACTGTGATCTTAGAAATTCTCAAGCACAGTTTCAGACAGGATTACTTTACCCTTCTTTAGCTATAATTTAAAATGTCCAATGGCAGCAATTACCTGGATAACGCTTATACCCTTGGAAGGAACAAAAGATGACAGTTGTTAGAAGCTATTTCCCAGCCTCTTTTCTGTCATTCAAAATATTTTCCTCTGTCTTACTAGGAAGCCTTAGGGACCATTAAATTTTTTGAGAATGCATCAAATAGATTATATATTGGTTTACAAATACTTTATTATTGAACAGTGGAACCATATTGTAACTCTCATTTGAACTCTAAGATATCAATCAGTCTCCAAACTCCAATATTTATCTTTATTGCTAGAGTGGCTTAAATATTTGCTATGTGGCATATAAAAATTTAATGCAACCAATAAATGACATAATTCCTTATTTTTTCTTGAGATAACTAAACAAAATGTGAAGAATTAATCTTGTAATATAATCAGAATCTGATAGATATTGAGCTACTGGTGATAAAATTAAACACATTTTCTATGTTATTGAATTCTTGTTGCATTCAAAGAAAACACAAAAATAAAGTCTCCTACTCCAGCTTTACTGATAAAAAAAAATGTAGGCACAAAATGACAGACTTTAGGTAAGCAATTGTCGGCTAAATATAGCACAATAAATTAAAATGTCTTATGTAATGGCCTTATATTGCTACTGCTTCTTTAATGCGTATTAAGAATGAAGTGATTAAAAGTCTTTCTAATCTGTCAAGGGTAAAGAATGGTCACTAAAAATTGAGTCAAATTTTTTTTGTTCTGTTATTAGAACTACACTGTAGAAGAAATCAGTGTTCAGTGCTCAATATTAGATTCTTGTCACAAGAAATCAGTACTAATTCAGGAAACAGGATTAGGTTAGTATTTCTCAAGTTTCCTGCACCCAGTGAAGGCACTGAGGTGTAGTATACCTCATGCATCTCACTACGCAGATAGCATTGTGAGATATGATCAATCATGACTCCATTTTAAATGCCACATACTAATATTTTCACCTCAGTACTACATTTTATAATTTTGAACACAGCTTTTGCTGCTGGTTTAAGACAGTCAATCTTACGTGATAGTCAACAATTTTTGCCAAGTCCTTATCCGCCTTGGTGAAGAAATCTGGATATGGAAACATGGGAAGTTCTGATAAAGAAGGACGTTCCCTTCAAAAAAGCACAAGAACAGAGCTTATGTTAGGGATAGGTATTTTTCCTACCCAGAAACAGAGTTCTAAGACATACTTCATGATTAAGCATTTGAATTCTACATTGTTAACATAAACTCCTTACTCTGTGTAGACTATTGTGTTAGCTTTTAGTTTCTGTGAGTCATCTGGGGTTAGCAAAATGAGCATGCTTGAGGGTACAGCATGAAACATAGAATGAAAACTAGATGATGATAAAAAGGCAATCTTTGCCTAGCAGGTGTAAATGCTATAGCTGATCAGGAGCAAATGAGATGCTGGACATGAAGGGTTTGAGGAAGTAGGGGTAGACTGTGTTCAGTCCATCCCTATACATTGCCCCACACCCTGGAAGTTCTGATGAAAGCCTGGGACTGGTAATGTGATCTAAGATACACTGAAACAATGATGTGATTTCAATGCTTCTTGTAGGTGTTTGTACTGCTAAGGGTGAAACTGTGGTCATTTGGCAACAGCATGACAAAATTATTGGAAATGCTAAGCTGGATCCCAAACTAAGGGAGATTTAGTGTCAAATTACCTGCACACTAAGGCATTATTAAAGTTATTATGAAGGAAAGGTGTGAGCCCAGAAAGAGGTAAACAATTAGATGATGGTAGAGGATGGTCCTGAGGGAGAGAAAGTGGACGTCAAGGACAGTCCTAGGGAGGGGCCTAAAGAGAGATAGTTCCTGAGAAATTTCCATATCCAAAACAGTTTGAATTTTAGTCTGGAATATCTGACATTAATGTTTTCCAATTTATTGCTTATACCATTCAGTGAGCTCTACATTCGTGACCCCCCTGTTCGTCCGTCCTGTTCCCTTGACAGCACCTGGTTCTATCGCTCTATACTGCTCTAAATGCTTCTCAAATTCCTCTATTTATCTTGCATGTCCACCAGCACTTCCCTGGGCCAAATCATCTTTTCTCACCTGGTCTAAGACTTCCCTCTTTTAAAATCCCTGCATCCACCATTCCTTACCTACTTTATTATTGTCTCCTCCTAGAAGTCAATTATTTTTCTAAAATACAAAATGTATCATATCAAACTCCTCCATCAGACTGTTGATATCTCCCCATTAACTTCAGGATTAAGAGCACATTTGTTAAGAAAGCCTAAAACATACTACTGTGCATTTGTTAAAGTAGTTAAGTATGGTTTCTCCAGACTTATTTCTCTCTCTGCCTCTGGGTTTATGTGCCCTAGCACAAGGCTTTCCTGTAGTTGCTGCCATCTACCTTGCTTCTCCACAGTATTTCTTGTTGGCACATGCTGTGGACACTCTCCAGTTCCTCTCCCTTCACCCTCCATCCATGCTGCAGAGCTTATTAATGACTGCTCAACCCTCAGCTCTCAGTTCAAGGCCACCAACGTAGCTCTCCACCCATCCTGGACCTTTCTTTCATTTTCCTTACCTGAACTGTAATTCTACATTTGTCCTGTGCCTGGGTGAATTTTGTGTTTTCTTGACTAGAAACATGACCACAGAAACTTTCACCTTTTTGGGGACCACTGTCTCCTTAGTGTGCAACACAGTGCCACCTGTCACTCACTGAATGCTGTCCTGTTTGCTGAATGGCTGATGGAAACATAAAACCTATAATAAGCTTCAACCCTCGATTTTTTCAAGCCATCACTAACAGTTTATCCCACAACACTGTTGTGTCAGCAGAGTAGTATTGGATACAGCAAGAGGACTGAGAGGACAGCAGTCTCGGGAGATGAGCTCAGAGTGGAGTCAACAGGAAGAGTTCAAAGGAAAACAATTGAAGTAACAGGTGATCATAGAAAATGGAGCCTTCTCCCAGTCTATAATATTCAGGAAATGTTATGAGAAGAAGATTGAGCTTCTCACTATATGCTGAACCAGGTCTTTCACCATTCTTTTAAAACTAAAGAAAAATGTGAGCCTAGAAAGCTGGGGATTTGAGGACATGGAGGGGCTAATGTTGGGGTTAACTATATTCATTTTAATGAAATATAGGCATTTCTAATATTCAAAGAATTATGGCAAATGTTGCAAAAAGAAAAATAAGACATAATCTTAAAATCATTTAAAGGTTAAAAGAATTCAAGCAAGTTGCCTAAAATTCCTTTTTGAAGAATGTGTTCAATTAAAAAAAAAATGCAGATAACATAATGTTAAAAGACCTTTAAAAAGTAAAATTAAATAAATATGCATATGCACCTGTGATTTCTAGTTATTTCTTTTGAATTGTTTGTACCAAAAAAGAAAAAAAAAATGCATGGATAATTATAATGCAAGAAAATATGAGGAATAAGACAGATAAATATTCAGTACTATAAACAAACAAATATAAAGGGGTTAAGCACATGGGCTCTGCACCCAGACATATATTAAAGCAAATTTTGGTTCCTTCAGTTAGTGGTACATCATCCTTAATGTGGAAGAATAACAGTCCCTACCTTATGATATTACAAAGAGATAAATCAAACACTAAACAAGTTTTAGCTCTCATACTTACCATCATCATTATAAACATAATGCAGAGGAAGAAGCCATAACTTCGGTTGACACTATCAATTATGGGAAAAGGGAATAAGGAGAAGACAATTCTGATAGCTTTAAAATGAGTTGTAGAAATTTGATAAGTTAAATAGCAAGTGAAAGAGGGAGACTTCCAAAAACATGGTGTTTATTTTCCTAGAGTTGCTTTAACAACCACAAACTGGAAGGCTTAAACCAACAGAAATTCATTTTCTTATAGTTCTGGAGGCCAAAAATCCTAAATCAAGGTGTTGTCAGAGTTCGTTTCTCTAGAGGCTCTGGAGGAGAATCCATTTCTTGCCTCTCCCTTAGCTTCTGATGAATGTTGGCAAATCTTGGCTTGTGGATACATGTTCTCATCTCTGTCTCTGTATTTAATTCCTTTTCTTTCTGGGGCTCAGTCCTCTCCTTTTCCATGTCTTATAAAGATCCCTCTTATAAGAATGTACCCCAGTACCGCAAAAAAAATAAATAAAACAATGTAGGGATGCTGCCATTGATTTAAGGCCTACATGATTAAGACTGGCTTACCATTCACCTCCGTTGTACTAGATTGAGTCCTTTGGGCTATAGACCCTTTCCCTTTTCTTAAGGCATTTACTTAGAAAAATTTCAATTTTAAATTCTCCCTTAACCCTTTGAAATATAAATCTCCTCCCAGAAATGTCTTTCTCAAGGACCTGGAGCCGTTCTTTGAAAAGCAATTACCAAAGATGATAGCTCTCATTTCCCAGTTGACTTGACAATTTGCGAGTAATCACAATGGCCAGTCTTCTCTCAAGGCTCTCTTGCACTAGGTCACCGTAGCACTCTACAATTCTCTTGCCTTTGCTTCACAAGAGTTGAGTTTAATCTCTCTCCCCTATTTGCAACAGCCATATGTAAAATCCTCTCTGTTTAGTGCATACAGTGCAATTTTCTTTCACCCACTATAATCTAGGATGATCTTATCTTGAGACTCCTACATTATTTGTATTGACAAAGATCTTTCTTCAAAATAAGATCACATTCATAGGCACAGGGCATTAAGATTTGGCCTTATTCTTTGGAGAACACAGTTCAGCCCATTATAGACTGTGACAAAGGCTCGTTTGGGGAAAAGTAGGTGACTGATGCAAGAACTTTGGAGGGAAGAGGGAGTAATTAATTTATTCACTTATTCATTCATTTAATCCAACATTTATTGTAAGAGGAATGTTGTTATAAGAAATAGGAAGAAAAAAAGGAAACCTGAGCTATGACCCTCCAAGAATTTGAAGTTCACATGAAAGGAGTATAAAATCAGACATCTACAGTACATTGGGAAACTTATAAAACAGTAAAATAGGGTTATTTGGAGTACAAAGGTGGGCAGGTGGCACAATTTAGTAAGAGAGAACTTCATAGATGGATTATGCATGATTGTCCCAGTTGTTGCAATAGAATTATGATGAGATTGATAAAAAGACACATTTTGACATGTTCAGTTTCTTTAATATATCAAGGATGAGAAATGTACAGAGGTATTTACCAAAGAAAGTGGGGAAAATGACATAGTTCCTTATGCAGAGTTGAGGATTTTCAAGTCTCCAAAACTCTCCTGAGGACATACAGGTACAGAGCATCCCATCAGGTGGGAGGTGTTCCCTAAGAGCCTGTGGCATGCACTGGTCTCAAGACTCTACGCCTATGCCTCACACTCTGACCTAAGATTCAGTGTTGAAGCATCAATTAAGTAGATAAAATATTGCTGTTATCTCAGACAAACTATATTATCTATTGTAATTTTCCAATGAGGGAAAGATACTGTATCAATTAAACAAAGCACAGAACTCCACCAGTTGGAGGACCTACATTTGAATGAATACAAACCTGAATATTACACAAATGGGATTTTCATTTGTCAATATATAAAGCAACAGACCTATGATCCTATAGATGACAATCAACGTAAGAGCTAAGAATTATCTGATTAAATTTGTTTAAAACTACTGATGACCCACTGAAGCAGCTAGAACTTAAAGGACCCAAATCTCAGAGAAAGAAACCATAGGAAAGCAAATAATATCAGGCAAGTTATGCTTCTCCCTAGGGCATTTCCCTATTTATTGTATGGAGTAAAAGTGAAAAGTCCAGGCGGAGGGATTTTTATTAGAAGCAGAGAAGCCATCAGAGCATTTGGCAATCTCACAGTGTTGGAGAGGCAAAACTTAAGAGCCTGGAGCTGCCGGGGTACCCAGACTTGAGTGATCAAGTTCAAGAGAAGTGAGTGCCACACGTGTCACTAGGTTTCCCCTCGAGGGGTTTGCTGGATTATTAACTCAAGAAGTCTGAGAAGCTAAGAAAAGGGGTCACTGACAAGCAGAGTGATTTTTCAGAAAATTGATAGTAGTGAGGAACACAAAATTTGGAATTCAAAATCTACAAAATTGGCTTTCATTTCAGAGTCCTGAAAAATTTAGATCCTGAAGTTACATTTTCTCAGACATAGATTGAAATTAAAAGTCATAATATCTTTGAGTCAGTTCATCCACTGGTTGGATGAAAATGCTCTGAAATCAAGTTACAAAGCAAAAAATGGTACATCCTATCTGGAGGCATAGAGCATGAGTTTGACTTATCATTTCTGTAAACAAGTTTCAACGTTCAATAAATCATGGTTAGACATGGAAGACTCATATGTGGTTATGAATAGGAACTTTAGAATAACTATAATACACATATTTAAATAAGTGATAAGACCGACAGATTCAATGGAAAGCTGGAAGTTATTTTACAAATTAATAGAGGAATTCTATAATTGAGAAAAAAAGCAGAAGTGAAAAACAAAATTTAAAATTCAATAAGGGATGTAATGGCAGGCTGAGAATAGAAAAAAGATTAGTGAACTGAAAGACAGGAAAAAATATAAATTTCTAGGCTCAAACAAGCAGATATATATAAAGTGTTAGGAGTGTCAAAAAGACATATATGAAAATACTCAAAGTAGTATCGTAATAGCACAAAACTGGAAACAACCCAGACATTTACCAATAGTCAAAGGATAATTTGTCATTGATTCATTAAATGGAAATAATTGAAACATAATAAATGAATGAACTCCAGCTAGATGCAAACATACAGCATAATTAAAATCCACAAACAACTTGTGGAAGAAAACTTACAGTGGAATTTTATTTACAAATATCCAAAACCATATAAAACCACACAATGCAAGTTTAAGGATGCATACACTTGTGTAACACATTAAAGTAAAACAAAGGAATAATTTACAAAATTCAGGATAGCAGCTCTTTTTTGCAATAAAGAAAAAGCCCAGTAATTAGGGGAGGATATTGAGAAAGTTTCTAGTTTTAGGCATATTCACCTCTTGGGCTGGGTGATGAAAATTTTGGTGCTACCTTTATTTTATCATTAGTACTGTTGTTACTAAACTTAAAAATGCACATTATATGCTTCTTGTATATATTACACATTTAACAATAAAAAGAGAAGTAAAAAGCACATTTTTGCATAAATGAATCATGATCTGGAGCAGCAGTCTGCCTTTTGTTATAAAGCAAGAGTTACAAAGACACTTTCATATGGTAATTTGGTAAATATGGATTAAAGATCTTTAAGGGCAAAATATGGTTATGACAAAAGCCAAATAGGCTGACCCTATACTGGGCTTACTGCTTGGGCCTGGAGAGGACCAGTACTCGTTACCTAAGGAGTATTTCAGCTGCTGTCACCCAAACCATCCCCAAGAATGTGATGAGCTGTTTGCTGGGAGGCTGGTAACTCTGGAGGTTTCCTTGGATAAGGTGGCATCTCTGTTCAGCCAGGGCAGTGACAACAGAACTGAGCACCACTCTCATTCCTAGGTTTCTCCATGAGGGCTCTGGGTCTATCTTATCCAAACAGATTTCGTCCTCTTCTCTTTTCTCAGCCTCTTCTTTTTCTGCAGCACCAGGGGCCTGTTCTCTTTCTCCAGGTCTGTTTAGTGCTGTGTCATTGTCCTCTGAATGCCTTTGTTCTGCTTGACCAGGTTTGGGCTGTGCCTCCCCAGAGAGACAGACATGGGCAAGGCCTACTATGTCTTAAGATGTCCCTTTTCTCTGGACCCTCAGGTTCCACCACTTCCATGATCCCAGTGCAGAGATCCCTAACAAATAGGCCTTTTTTTTTTTCCCTCCAGTAAAGTAGATTTTTTTCCTCTTTGCTTAACATTGTTCACTTTAATATCATTCACCGTCTATAGTGCTTTTTCATTTCCTACAGTGTTTGCCCATATTTTCCTAATGATTTAGGTTACTAAGGAAAAATAAAAACAGTTAGTTGTGTATCACGTATTTGCTTTCCTTAAGCGGAATTTACATAAACCAAGATCAGAAATCTGAACTCAAACTGACCAGAACTTTGCCAAAGCTTTGAAAACCTGTGAGCATGTCACCTGTCACTCCTCCACAACTCAGTTCAGGAAACTCAATTTATCCTTAACAAAATTAGATCTTAAGTAGAACTGCCTGTTAATTCTTTAATAGCATTTTCCCCAATTTAATTCATTATTCTTAGGAACTATGATTCATCCTGAAAATATATTTTTCTTTTTCCTTTTCTTTTTGGTACCAGGGATTGAATTCAGGGGTACTAGAACACTGAGCCACATCCCCAGCCCTATTTTGTATTTTATTTAGAAACAGGATCTCACTGAGTTGCTTAGCACTTTGCTTTTGCTGAGGCTGCTTTTGAACTTGAGATCCTCCTGTCTCGGCCTCCTGAGACACTGGGATTACAGGCATACACCACCGCACCTGGCAAAATAGATTTTTCAAATCCTTAGCAATACACTTGATGATAACTTTAACACTCAGAACCCCACCTACTCAAATTTAATATTTCAAAAATCTTTAAAAGAAGAGTTTAAGCCTAGGGTAGTGGTTCATGTCTGTAATCCCAAGGGACTCAGGAGGCAGGAGAATCTCAAAATCAAGGCAAGCCTGAAGAATTTAGCAAGAGAGGAGGTTAAAAAGTACATGACTTTTATGGATATATGAAGGGAAGATTTTTATCTTAATAAAACAATTTTGTTTTGCATTTGGGAAACCTGATTGATAAAAGTAGTAAATCATACCTGAGTGTACTTTCATCACTCTGTACTTATTGAAACCTAATTATCTTGCTCAAATCATAACTGTTTATGTAAGACAATTTTTTTTTTTTTGTACCAGGGTTTAAACCTAGGGGTGCTTAACTACTGAGCCTCATCCACAGACCATTTTTTATATTTTATTTTGAGACAAGGTTTCACTAAGTTGCTTAGTGCCTCACTAAATTTCTGAGACTGTCTGAATTTGTAAACCTCTTGTCTCAGCCTCCTGAACCACCAGAATTACAGGCATGTGCCATGGCCTGGCTGAAGAACAAGATTCAAAGTACAAATATTTACAAGACAGTTAAATGGAGCTAAAAAATCTAACATCAAATCTGTCTCTTTGGCAACTTTTTAAAAGCAGGTTAATTTAAAAAAAAAAAAAGAGCTCATTCTGAACTATTATTTTTACCATTACTTGTTCCCACATTAACAGTATTTTGTAACTAGTTAACTGATCTTTTTTAGAAATGTAATTCCTATATTTAGAACTTTTCAGAGATATAGTTCACTAGTGAGAGTCACCACATTGTTCTGCTCTCACCCCTCCCCTCCAACTTCTCTAGCTGGGCACTGATCTCATTTCTGCCTAGCATGAGAAACTGTCAGTCAAAGGGAGACTCTGGGGTCCTTGAGCTTCTAACATTCCCAATGATGATGTCCCAGGGGCTCTGTCTCAGACATTGGCTTCCACAGTTTCAGTCTCAATTTTCTTTGCCAGCCAGACTATTGATCCAGTGGTTTCCATATATAGTTTCTGTTAAAAAGTTTCAGGTATCACTTTCATATTGATTACAGCCTACAGAAGCAATTTAGCTACACATAGTCATGGATTTTCAAATTTTATGTTCTGAGTCAAAATATCCAGTGAACCAGTTCCATTGAAACAAGTTTTTCCGTATTCCCAAACATAAAATTTTGTAGTCCTGGGCCATGCATAGTCTGCTGCCACCTAACATTACAGATTTACCTTCTATTGCAGTTTACTGACAATCTCTTAAATCAATTTATTCATTAGAGTCTGGGGTCTTTTCACTAATTCCTTTGTAGACACTAATTTCTGTGATTATGGCAATAGGATTGTGATGTGATTGAAGTCCAAAACATGTCAGGAGACACAGTAAAGGGATGTTATGCAGATGATTTGACACAGAGAAGAATTAACTTGTCACCAGCAGAGGTGTGGCTCCAGAAACACCTCAAACTAACCTGGAAGGATGTGCAGGAGTTAGCGTAGAGTTACTGAGAAATGATGACTTAAGTGAGTAGCTGTATCAAGTGTCCTTCAAGGGACAAAACTGGGTGGAGAACAGGGGATTATTTTCATTTTGAATACATTGAATTTCAGAGTCTTCTTACATCCATTGGAACTGGTTTTTTAACTGGGCTTGCTGTGTTGCTGTCATCCTTAGGATACTCCCCACCTCGGCTCCCTGTGGGACCACTGCTTTCTATACCCAATATGCTCCAGTTTCTGATTTATTTCCTCATTCTGGGGAACACATTCTTAAGATACTTCCTCAGACATAGTGAATAAAAAGTAAATAACGTGAAGCCTGGTATATTTGAGGATGTCTTTTTTCTACTATAACATTTGATAGATTAAGATTTAAACATATTCAGGAATCATTTATTATATGAACTGTCCAAATTGCAGAACAGATTTAGATAAATTTTATATGAAATGTTGTTACCTATATTCCAAACATTATACTGAATAACAAGGAATACTTATAATTCTATTGAGGATATTAGTGTCCCTCAGTGTACTGAGGCAATTTCTCCAATGTATTCTTGCTTCTGGTGCTGATTTTGCGTAGTCCAATACCATCCAGATTCTCAGGCATTTATAGTATTCAGCTTGTTCTCTCTGGAGCTATATTGTTTAACATATTTATTGCTAATTTTCTCAATAGACAGATGCAGAAATCTCAATTAGCAAAACAAATGTGTGCTTCTTGCTCACAAAAGTCAGGTAGTTTAATAGGAGCTCTCCTCCACCCAACGGTCCAGGAACCCAGTCCCATTTCATCTTGTAACGCCACTACAACAATGTAGTGGCATTCAGGTTCACTTTAATCAAGAAAGAAAGGTGTGAAGGAAATATATTAATTCTTAACTGTTTTGCTACAGAAATGTCATGCCGCATAATTCTAATCCCAGGTTTCTAAACATTGACCAGGTTGGTATTTGGGTAAGATATTGCTTTGTCATGGGAATTATCCTGTGCATTGTAAGATATTTAGTGACATTTCTGGTCTCCTTCCCCTATGTGTCAGTAACATGCTCCACTGTGATGACCAAAGTCGTCTATAAATACTGTCAAGGTCTTCTGGTAGGCAAAATTACCCTACTGGAAGACCACAACTCTAACCCAATGTCAAGGAAGTATCCTGAACAAATGAATGAAGCATAGGAAATGTGTTATGATTGCCAGTGATCTCTGCAATGGGAAGTTTTAAGTTTTCCCTTTCCTTACCTTTGCCATTTTCATAAGAAAGTATGTGGCAGAGATTTCCACCATGGCTCCGGATAATTGTTGCCTCCTCCTGTCCATGCTCATGTCATTCCATCTCCTTGAGTATGGACTGGGCAAAGAACTTGCATCTAACACACAGGCTATGATCACGGGGATGAAATGTCATTTCCACCATTAAGTGTGACTTCTGTCTTATTAGTAAACACTTTTTTCTTTCTTGGCATTTATGCTTTGGTAAATCAAGTTGCCAAACAGGAGAGGCCCAAAGCAAGGGAATGAGGATGGTCTTAGATATGTAAGAGTCAATACATATCTAAGGTTCTCGAACAATTCACAAGGAAATAAATCCTGCCAATCATTTACAAGTGGTCTTGGAAGGTGGGTCTTTCACAGTTTTCCTTCAGAGGAGATGCTAACCTTAGTCAACATGTTCATTGCCAACACATGGGAGATCTCTAGGCAATGAACCTAGTCAAGCCATGTCAGGATTCCTGACTCACTGAAACTGTGAGATGATAAATGGATGTTTTTTGTATGTGCCACATATTATGGTTATTTCTGACATAATTACTTTGTAATTAATACAAAATACCTTATAGTAAATTTATTTTTGAGTACTATTTGGGTCCCTTAAATGTGCATTTGTCTGTAGTTCCTCAAATTAAAAAAAAATCATCGATTTTTTTAAAAAAACTCTTTGATCTTTTCTCTTCTTTCTTCTTTGTTTTTTGAAATTCCCTTAATTTTAGTAGACCTCTGGAACTGTCTCTCACTTTACTTACTTTCTTGTTCTCATTTCCTTTCTCTTTGTCTTCAATTTTATCTTCCAAACCTTCTGTTGAATTTTTAATTTCTACTATTATGTTTTTAAATTTGTACTAACTTTTTCTTTTTATCCTTATACTATTCATTTTTAAACCCTTCATTTTTCATGGATGAAAAAATGTTTCATTTATTTCTCAGAGGATAATAATTATAGATATTTTTAGACATTTCTTCTGTCCTGCTCTGTTTTAGTTTTCTCTGAGTGCTTTTTGCATTTTCTTTATTTGGGTCCTTGTCTATTATATTGGAGTCATTTTGTTCAAATACTTGGTGAGTCTTATTGCTCTATTAATATTTTAACAATTTTAGTAAGGTATAATCAACACACATAAAATTGCACATGTTTAAAATACATAATTTGATAGTTTTTACATATACATACTCATGGAATTATCATCATATTCCAGCAAATTAAGATAACCTTAGCACCCCCTGCCAATTTCTTCATGTCCCTTATTACTTGTTTGTGTTTAAGAATAAAATGCTCAAAACACAATTGAAAGCTCTGACTGGGTTGCTGGGCATGTTGAAAAATGGCTCTCATTATGGAGTGATTGGGTAGTGATTATATTAGTTACATATTGCTGTATAACAAATTGCTCCATAATTGGCAGCTTAAAGCAACGAACATTTATCTTCTCATGATTTTTCTGGGTCAGGGATTTGAGCGTGGTTACTTTTCAGGGTCTCTCACAGAGTAGAAGCTGAAGCGTTTTCAGGGACCTAATACATCTCAAAGCTCACCCTTGGAATATCCACTCACAAATGTATTCGCAGGGCTACTAGAAAGCCTCCTGTCCTTGCTGGTTATTGGTCAGAGACATCAGTTTCTTGACACTTGGGTCTTTCTTAGGACAACTCAAAATACAGCAACTGGTTTCCTTCAGAGTGACTGAATGAAAAAGTTAGAGAGGGTCCCCAAGTCAGAAGCCACAGACATTTTATAAACTAATCTTGGAAGTGGTTTCTCATCATTTCTGCCATATTCTATTCATTAGAAACAAAGTGTTAAGTTCACACCATACTTGATGAAAGAGATTCCACAGGTCTTTAACATACAAAAGCCAAGGCTCATTGGAGTCCTACTACAAGAGGGAAGCCATTTTCTTGGGCAACCCCCAAAAACAGCATCTGTAGCTTTTTCTCTTGTGCTGGAATCAGATAGACAATCTCCTGCCTGCGATGTGTCACTGTGGACTGTAGGGTGAGAAGGGAAGGGTGAATGTGAAAGTGCCAAACAATGAAAGTAGGGGTTTTGTTCCCTATGAATTCTTTTACCTTTATTCAACATAACATCCTTGGAGTCTTTGAAGGTTTTTAAAGAGTAAAATAGTATGATCTGAATTCAGTTTCAAAATGATTACTCTGACAGTTGTACAGATTGAGCAAGAAATACTGAGAAATGTGGGACCATTTTTGAGCCAACTGAAATAGACAGTGGCAGTGAGTATGAGAGATTGGAAGAGTGGTCTTACTCGAGGAACAGTTGGTTTCCATAGCAACCATATAGATTTGGGGAAGGGGAAATAGGGAGATCTAAGCGATGCTGCCTTTTTCCTCTTTTTCTGCCAATAAAAGATTTCAATGTTGCTAGTTTAAAGGAATTAATAGTATAAACTTCCCACTTCAGGCTAAACTACCAAGAAGGCCTGAATGTGACTAGCCTCTAGCATTTTACTCCAAATGTTCTCAAATATGAAATTTATGTCACACTGACATGTTTCTGTGATTGTGAGGTACATTAAAATTATTTGGTGTTAATAGTAAGAAGAATCAAAGTCTGGAAATTATCCACTTTTATAAAATATATTATTCTGGGCTTATTTTATCCCTATAATAATAATCTCACTCCCATTCTTTATAATAAGGTGCTTGAATAGAATTTGATCAATAGAGCTGCAACCAGTATGTGGAAAAATGAGGTATAACACAGAATCTATAATTTCTATGTGGCAATCTTAAGTAATCTAAGAGTTATAGAAACTAGAGTTAAGGATTCACTAGTACTCTTTAAACAGAAATAGGGGTAATGCTTTTCAGATTTCAGAATCTGAAAGCAGGCAGCCCTCCCTCTAAATTGTTTTGCTCCAAAGGGCAACATAGGTACAAGCAACATGGCTGATCACTGGCAGCATGAAATGGGTTTCTTTTTCCCTTCATCAGTTCTCCTATATTTTTAGTTAGTCTTTGCAGGTTATTAAAATGTTTTTTAAAAAAATAGAAAAAATTGGTAGAGATTATATTTCATCCTAGAAAGGGTGCTTACCGCAAATAAGATTCTTTTGAGGAGAAAAGGAGAAACTTGGAAAGATTGGAAGGGCCCTGTTTTCTAAAGAGAGTAAGAAAAAAACAACACTTTTCAGAGATGTGAGATCCAGACAAAATGGAGAGGGAAAAAAAAAAGTCACATCCCAACACATCTACATTAGACAAAAACCTGCTGGAGACCAGAACTAAGCTGGGCACTTCGGTTAGCTTTATGCCACCTGCTGCAGATCTAAGTAGGGGCTTCAAGTAGCATGCAAATGTATAGAGAGGGACACAAACACAATTGTAAATCACAACTATAGTCAAGTGCCAGTCCTTCACAAAGCTTATTTCAATACCTGGAAAGTAGAAGAAAAACTTCAGATAATCTCTAAATCACTCAATGCAAGAACATTGATATAACACCTCACATGTCCAGGAGAAAACAGACTTTTAAAAGTTACTTACTGGGTTTTCAAGATGGCGGACTGGGGGCGGCTGCATTTCACGTTGCTCCAGGACGCAAGATTCAAAAGAGGAGATAGTGAGAGACTTGGGACCAACTCAAAGCCGCTGGGTGAGTCTCTCCCATTGGGGAGGCGTCCCGGATGGGGCGGTAGCTCCGGAACACAGGGAACTTTGTGAAGTAGAGTTGCTCGGCGAGACGCCCCTCCCCCCACTGGAGCGGTAAATACGGACAACTGGGATCATCGTAGAGGAGGCGGCTCAGCCCAGCGTTTGGACTCAGAGCAACCACTGGGGCTCCGGACGGCTGCCTGAGGAGGAGCTGCGTGGCGAGCTGTTTAGACCCAGAACGACCGCTTCTGAACACTGGGGGGTTGCCCAGAGGAAGAGGAGAAGCGCGGCGGGTTGCTTGGTCTAGGAGTGACTGCATCAGAGCCACAGTCGGTTGCCTGAGGAGGAGCTGCGTGGCGAGCTGTTTGAACTCAGAGCAAGCGCTCCTGAACCCCGGGGGGTTGCCCGGAGGAAGAGGAGAAGTGTGGCAGTTCGCTTGGTCTAGAAGTGACGGCATCAGAGCCACAGGCGGTTGCCAGAGGAGGAGGCGAGTGGTGAGTTGATTGGACTAAAAGCGACCGCTCCTGAACACCGGTGTCCTGCCTGGAGGAGGAGCGTGGTGGGTCACTTGGTCTTGGAGCCACCGCTCCTGAACACCCGGGGGGCTACCCCAAGGAGGAAGAGGAGGAACAGGGCGGGTCACTTGGACTTGGAGTGACTGCCTAGGGCTGCAGGCGGTTGGCGGGAGGAGGAGACACGAAGTGAGTTGCTTGGACTCCTAGTGACTGCGTCGGAAACCCAGCCGCTGTCCGGAGGAGGAGGTGTGTGGCGGGTCTCTGGGTATCAGAGCTATTGTACGGGGCACCAGGTGGCGGCTCAGAGGAGGGGCCACATACCAGGCGATTAGGTGCAGAGCAGGGTCCCAGGTGCTAGGTGGCTTCTTGGTGGAAGAGCCGCACAGAGACAAGCTGAGGGGTGGAGTGAAGTTTCCAGGACTGCGGGCAGATTCTCTGGGAGAGGCAGCCTAAGGAGACTCGCCTGCGAAGGGTGAGGCTCCCAGGCCCAGGAGGTAGGTCCGGGCCCCTGGGAACGTTGCAGAGGAAGACAGCCCAGCCCAGGCGGTAGTTGTAGATTGAGGGGAAGCTCTAGGAGGGGAACTGATCAGCAAGACGTCCCCACCGAGTGAGACTTCCCTGCCGGGTGAGGTTTTCCCACAGGGACGGTAAAACCAGAGACACAGGCACAAACAGGCCTTGCCTCAGCCCGCAGCCTAGTTCCCCATGGGATGACCATTGGTCAACAAGTGGAGGCACCTCTGCCCACTAGCAGGGAATATACGCCACCTGAGGGACACCACCCCTAGAGAGGCAGCTTCTTCGTGCTCCGCATTATCAACTTCCTCCAAGACTTCAGGCTACTGAAGGATAAGAGGGGATATACTAGCAATCTTCAGGGACATTATAAGTTGATATAGGAAATCTGCAATATCTTAATGACCCACTGATTCCTGAACAATATGAGAAAACAAGGGAAGAAAATGCCCCAAACAAATCTAGATGTTACATCAATAAAATCCAACGACAGCATGGCAGAAGAAATGACAGAAAGGGAATTCAGAATGTACATAATTAAAATGATTAGGGAAGCAAACGATGAGATGAAAGAGCAAATGCAGGCATTGAATGATGAGATGAAAGAGCAAATGCAGGCATTGAATGATGAGATGAAAGAGCAAATGCAGGCATTGAATGATAGCACCAATCGACAGTTAAAAGAGCAAATACAGGAAGCAAAAGATCATTTCAATAAAGAGTTAGAGATATTGAAAAAAAAACAAACAGAAATCCTTGAAATGAAGGAAACAATAAACCAAATTAAGAACTCCATAGAAAGCATAACCAATAGGATAGAACACCTGGAAGACAGAACTTCAGATATTGAAGACAAAATATTTAACCTCAAAAGCAAAGTTGAACAAACAGAGAAGATAGTAAGAAATCATGAACAGAATCTGCAAGAACTATGGGATATCATGAAAAGGTCAAATTTGAGAATTATTGGGATTGAGGAAGGCTTAGGGAAACAAACCAAAGGAATGAACAATCTATTCAATGAAATAATATCAGAAAATTTCCCAAATCTGAAGAATGAAATGGAAAATCAAGTACAAGAGCTTATAGGACTCCAAAAACACAAAATTACAACAGACCCACACCAAGGCACATTATAATGAAAATACCGAACATACAAAATAAAGACAGAATTTTAAAGGCTGTGAGAGAAAAGAACCAAATTACATTCAGGGGGAAACCAATACAGATATCAGCAGATTTTTCAATCCAGACCCTAAAAGCTAGAAGGAACTGGAACAACATTTTTCAAGCTCTGAAAGAAAATGGATGCCAACCAAGAATCTTATACCCAGCAAAACTTACCTTCAAATTTGAGGATGAAATAAAATCATTCCATGATAAACAAAAGCTAAAAGAATTTCCAAAAAGAAAGCCAGCATTACAGAACATCCTCAGCAAAATATTTCATGAGGAAGAGATAAAAAACAAAGAAGCATATCAGCAAAGGGAGGAATTACCCTAAAGGAACTGTCAAATAAAGGAGGAACCAAGATGTGTCAAAAAATAAATAAATAAATAAATAAATAAATAAATAAATAAATAAATAAAATTTTAAATATGAACAAATGACCAGGAATACAAATCATATCTCAATAATAACCCTGAATGTTAATGGCCTGAATTCATCAATCAAAAGACATAGACTGGCAGATTGGATTAAAAAGAAAGATCCAATAATATGTTGCCTGCAAGAGACTCACCTCATAGAAAGAGATACCCATAGACTAAAGGTGAAAGGATGGGGAAAAATATACCATGCACATGGACTCAGCAAAAAAGCTGGAGTATCCATCCTCATTTCAGATAATGTGGACTTCAAGCCAATGTTAGTCAGAAGGGATAAAGAAGGACATTTCATACTGCTTAAGGGAACCATAAATCAGCAAGATATAACAATCAAAAACATCTATGCCCCAAACAGTGGCTCATCCATGTATGTTAAACAAATCCTTCTCAATTTTAGAAACCAAATAGACCATAACACAATAATACTAGGTGATTTTAACACGCCTCTCTCACCACTGCACAGATCTTCCAAACAAAAATTGAACAGAGAAACCATAGATCTCAATAACACAATCAATAATTTAGACTTAACAGACATTTATAGAATATACCATCCAACCAAGAGCGAATACACTTTCTTCTCAGCAGCACATGGATCCTTCTCTAAAATAGACCATATATTATGCCACAAAGCTAATGTCAGCAAATACAAGAAGATAGAGACACTACCTTGTATTCTATCAGATCATAATGGATTGAAGTTAGAAATAAATGAAAGAGTAAAAAACAGAAACTACTCCAACACCTGGAGATTAAACAATATGCTATTATATGTTGAATGGATAACAGAAGATATTAGGAAGGAAATTAAAAAATTCTTAGAGGTAAACGAGAACAAAGAAACATCATATCAAAATCTCTGGGACACTATGAAAGCAGTACTTAGAGGAAGATTTATTTCCTGGAGCACATTTAATAAAAGAAGTAAAACTCAAAAAATAAACGACCTAACACTACAACTCAAAGCCCTAGAAAAAGAAGAACAAACCAAGACCAAAAGTAGTAGGAGACAGGAAATAGTTAAACTCAGAGCTGAAATCAACGAAATTGAAACAAAAGAAACAATACAAAAAATTGACAAAATAAATAGTTGGTTCTTCGAAAAAATAAACAAAATTGACAAACCATTAGCCACACTAACAAAGAGAAGACGAGAGAAAACCCAAATCACTAAAATTCAGAATGAACAAGGAAATATCACAACAGACACGACTGAAATACAAAACATAATTAGAAGCTATTTTGAAAATCTATACTCCACCAAAATAGAAAATTTTGAAGACATCAACAGGTTTCTAGAGACATATGAATTGCCTAAACTGAACGAGGAGGACATACACAATTTAAATAGACCAATTTCAAGTAATGAAATAGAAGAAGTCATCAAAAGCCTACCAACAAAGAAAAGTCCAGGACCAGATGGTTTCTCAGCCGAGTTCTACAAAACCTTTAAAGAAGAGCTCATTCCAATACTTCTCAAAGTATTCCATAAAATAGAAGAGGAGGGAACCCTCCCAAACTCATTCTATGAAGCCAATATTACCCTGATACCTAAACCAGACAGAGACACATCGAGGAAAGAAAATTTCAGACCAATATCCTTAATGAACATCGATGCAAAAATTCTCAACAAAATTTTAGCAAATCGCATACGAAAACATATTAAAAAGATAGTGCACCATGATCAAGTGGGTTTCATCCCAGGGATGCAAGGTTGGTTCAACATCAGGAAATCAATAAATGTCATTCACCATATCAATAGACTTAAAGTCAAGAATCACATGATTATTTCGATAGATGCAGAAAAAGCATTTGATAAAATACAGCACTCCTTCATGCTCAAAACACTAGAAAAAATAGGGATAGTGGGAACATTCCTTAACATTGTAAAGGCCATCTATGCTAAGCCCATGGCTAATATCATTCTAAATGGTGAAAAACTGAAAGCATTCCCTCTAAAAACTGGAACAAGGCAGGGATGACCTCTTTCACCACTTCTATTCAATATCGTCCTTGAAACTCTAGCCAGAGCAATTAGACAGACCAAAGAAATTAAAGGGATACGAATAGGAAAAGAAGAACTCAAACTATCCCTATTTGCTGATGATATGATTGTATACTTAGAGGAACCAGGAAATTCCACCAGAAAACTTTTAGATCTCATAAGTGAATTCAGTAAAGTAGCAGGATATAAGATCAATGCACATAAATCTAAGGCATTTTTATACATAAGCGATGAATCTTCAGAAAGAGAAATCAGGAAAACTACCCCATTCACAATAGCTTTGAAAAAAATAAAATACTTGGGAATCAATCTCACAAAAGAGGTGAAAGACCTCTACAATGAGAACTACAGAACACTAAAGAAAGAAATTCAAGAAAACCTTAGAAGATGGAAAGATCTCCCATGTTCTTGGATAGGAAGAATTAATATTGTCAAAATGGCCATACTACCAAAAGTGCTATGCAGATTCAATGCAATTCCAATTAAAATCCCAATGATGTACCTTGCAGAAATAGAGCAAGCAATTATGAAATTCATCTGGAAGAATAAAAAACCCAGAATAGCTAAAGCAATCCTTGGCAGAAAGAGTGAAGCAGGGGGTATCGCAATACCAGATCTTCAACTCTACTACAAAGCAATAGTAACAAAAACAGCATGGTATTGGTACCAAAATAGAAAGGTGGATCAATGGTACAGAATAGAGGACACGGACACAAACCCAAATAAATACAATTTTCTCATACTAGACAAAGGGGCCAAAAATATGCAATGGAGAAAAGATAGCCTCTTCAACAAATGGTGCTGGGAGAATTGGAAATCCATATGCAACAGAATGAAACTAAACCCATATCTCTCACCATGCACGAAACTAAACTCAAAATGGATTAAGGATCTCGGAATTAGACCAGAGACCTTGCATCTTATAGAAGAAAAAGTAGGTCCAGAGCTTCAACATGTCGGCTTAGGACCAGACTTCCTCAACAGGACTCCAATAGCACAAGAAATAAAAGCAAGAATCAATAACTGGGATAGATTCAAACTAAAAAGCTTTCTCTCAGCAAAGGAAACTATCAGCAATGCGAAGAAAGAGCCTACAGAGTGGGAGAAAATCTTTGCCAATCATACTTCAGATAGAGCGCTAATCTCCAGAATCTATAAAGAACTCAAAAAACTCTACACCAAGAATGCAAATAATCCAATTGACAAATGGGCTAAGGAAATGAATAGACACTTCACAGAAGAAGATATACAAGCAATCAACAAACATATGGAAAAATGTTCAACATCTCTAGTAATAAGAGAAATGCAAATCAAAACCACCCTAAGATTCCATCTCACCCCAATTAGAATGGCGATTATCAAGAATACAAGCAACAACAGGTGCTGGCGAGGATGTGGGGAGAAAGGTACACTCATGCATTGCTGGTGGGGCTGCAAATTAGTGCAGCCACTCTGGAAAGCAGTGTGGAGACTCCTTAGAAAACTTGGAATGGAACCACCATATGACCCAGCTATCCCACTCCTTGGCCTATACCCAAAGGACTTAAAATCAGCATATTACAGAGATACAGCCACATCAATGTTCATAGCTGCTCAGTTCACAATAGCCAGATTGTGGAATCAACCTAGATGTCCTTCAATTGATGAATGGATAAAGAAAATGTGGTATATATATATATAATGGAATATTACTCAGCCATAAAGAATGATAAAATTATGGTATTTGCAGGCAAATGGATGAAACTGGAGAATATCATGCTAAGTGAGATAAGCCAATCTCAAAAAACCAATGGACGAATGATATCGCTAATAAGTGGATGATGACACATAATGGGGGGTGGGAGAGGTTGGTGTTAGGGTTAGAGTTAGGGTTAGGGAGGGGGGCAAGAATGGAGGAAGGAAGGACTGTATAGAGGGAAAAGAGGGGTGGGAGGGGTGGGGGGGAAGGGGAAAAATATAACAGAATGAATCAAACAACATTACCCTATGTAAATTTATGATTACACAAATGGTATGCCTTTACGCCATGTACAAACAGAGAAACAACATGTATCCTATTTGTTTACAATAAAAAAAAAGACAAAATAAAAAATAAAATAAAAAAAATAAAAGTTACTTACTGCAGCAAACTGGAGTTGTGGCTCAGTGGTTTAGCACTTTCCCAGCACATGTGAGGTCCTGGGGTCAATCCTCAGCACCACATAAAAATAAATAAATAAAATAAAGGTATTCTGTCAACATACAACTAAAATGTGTATTTAAAAAATAAGTTACTGCAGGATTGGAAAGAAGGTACAGAAAACTCATACATGGTACACTCAACAGGATGTAAAACATAATCTATAAAATGGAGAAGAAAGTCATAAAAAGACAAAATTCAGGAAAAAAAGGTAGGAAATGAGGAAGAAGGGTATGAAAACAAAAAGTGCCACTGTGACGGTTTTAAAATAGAAACAGAAAAGACTGTGAAAACCGAATATGTTGAATGAATTACCAATCTGAGAAACTTTTCAGAGTTCAGAGGAAGGTATGAATTAAAAATAGAGGGAAAAGAATTAACTAATGTGGGATAAAGAGCTGTTAAACAACCTAAGTATTATTAATTACAAAAACCTAAACATTAGAATAGAGGTGATATTAAAAGAAGTGATCTCAGAAAACTTGTTGAACTCAAAAATGACCCATTAGGTGTCTTGAAATAATACACCAGTTCAAAAGAAGAAAAGAATATGCAAAAAAATTTAAAGACAAAAACAAAATTCTACAATTAGTGAGATAGAAAAATAATTAAATGGAAATAGTTGTGTAAGCATGAGTAAAATAAGCCTTGAATCTCTCTCTTTTAATATAAAATGGTAAAAAACAGATGTAAATTTTTTTCAAATACTTAGAATAAATTCTTTTTCTATGCTTCCTATAAGTACTTACATTAAGAGATTAATGATGGAGGTAATTCAAAGGTTATTAGTACTTTTAAGTAAAGAAGGAGGAGAAGGAGAGAACTAGTAGTAGCAGCAGAGGTAGTCTTAGTAATAACATTGAGAGAAAGCCACGTACTCTAAGCTCTTTGAGGACAGTGATCTGTGGTTCCAGATACTAACATCTAGCCAATATTTCTAAAAAGTCTAGCAGTGAATACTGAATAAAATTAAACTCCATGGAAATAGCTGTTGTAATTTGCTACAAAATTGAATAAAAGTAGAGTGCTTCTTAAAGATAAAATTATAAATGCATAAAATGATTTAATGATATTAATGTGTCTTCACCATGAACATTATGGTTTTAAAGCATGAGAAAATGGAGTGAAAAGAAGTAAAACTTTGTTACATTCCCCCGTCTTACATGGAGTGAAGAAAGGATCAAAAGAAATATATGATGCAAAATTTATATTCTATTACTGATTTGTGATAATTTTTGACATAATGCTTGTTTTTTGAAAATGTGAAAATATTCGTAAGAATAAATGAGACCAATTAGAACAAATTCAAAAAAATTTAAGTGCAAATTAAAGGACAACAACAAAAAGAATAAATGAGGATATAAACCTTCCAAATTATTAGGCTAAGTTAAAATGAAAAAAATATTCTAAGTAGGAAAAATGCACAGCAAAAGCAAGGATTCATATAAAACATAACATAATAAACATACAGGCATAAGACAAGATATATAAATTTTAAATTTATGTTGCTAATTCCGTAAAAGTTAACAAAAAAAACTAAACTAAAGTAAGGTAGCTTTTAAGAGAATGATGAAATAAAATGACATAAAACGTAAAAGAGAAAGAATGAAAATGATTTTTTAGGAAATTCTAAACATTAAAATATCAGAAGTTACAATACTATTTTCAGAAAAAGAAAAATTTAAGGAAAAATCATTGTACAGTTCAAAGAGGGTAGTTTTATATTGACCAATGGTACATTTCACAAATGACATATTCTTCATTGAATATTTCCAAATACACTTAAGATGACTAAAAGAAAATATGTCAGATTTATATTTCAAGAAGATGTGATTACAGACAATTTGTACTTTCATAGATCTCTATGGGCATGAATACATAACAGGATGAAAGTGAATAGATAATGAAAATTCCTCTGTAGAATAAAAGAAATGTAACTTTTTAACCCCCTAACTGTGAAATGAAATGGTTACTTCTTAGTTCTTAACATTTCTGTATCATTTAATATGTCTAATCTGTTTTTTAAAAATTTCCTTCTTTGTTTTCTGAGATTGTTTTCTATCTAATTTGTTCTTCCCTGCAATTATATTATGCAGCTATATGAATTTACTTACTACCTTTTGCAGGAAGTTTTTAGTATCTGTTTACTTTGATTCTACCTTTACAATTGCTTGATTAACATACCTACCTGAATATCTTAGTGACAGCCCAAACTTAGTGTATCTAAAATTTCTTTAGTCATTAGTAAATAAATATGTATAGAGCACCTGCTATATGCTGAATTTCGTATCAGATTCTGGGACTACATAGCATATTCTTGCCTTCAGAACCTAATATTGCCTTCAGAATCCTTTCTTCTAATATTTCTTTTTCTTGTTCCATATTTTGGCAAAATGATTTTCAACTTCTGAATTACCTAAGTTCAACATCTCTAGTGTTTATTTATTTAAACCTTGCTCTGCCTTTTGATTTTCACATCTAACCAAATACACTCCTGAAGCTGCATTTTCAGGTTCTTTTTGTTTGTTTGTTTGTTTTTCTTTTGCCATATCTTCATCCCTTCAACTCTGTGAACTACTCTCAAGTTTCATCTCTCTCACCTTTATTTTGGAATTATCTTCTAAAAGTATCTTATAGTTTCCAAACCTCTTCACTTTTGATTCATCTTATAAAGTATTGACAGTTCTTTTATGCTTAAGTAGAACCTTCGGATTCACCCTCACTCTTCTAGACTTAGCAAAAATTCAGGCAAACTATGAAAATTAGTCAAAAAAAAGTTTATTAACTACATAACATGAGCACCTACCAATCAGGTTTTCAACCAATCAGAACAAATGTGAGATGCAAACAAACAAAAGCAACTGCCAGGGCTTCCTTGCACTCCTTGGTTGTACCCACCCTCACCTGGAAGTCAGAGGTGTTCTTGGAGCAGAGACTGCAACATGTTCACCAGAACCCTGAAGGTGTGTCTTGGACACACAGTTGGACCCCATTTCCAGTTCTCCTAGGTCCTGTCAGTGGAATAAGTATGAACTTTCTGAGCTGTGTTAGTTAAGCAGGTATGGTTAACTAACTCTCTTGGTTATCTCACTCTGGCAGTGACCTGAAGGGCTTCTGAAAGAGTGGAGCTACAGAATCAAAGAACCTAGCCTTCTGCATGACCATATTGTATGCCTTCTGAGAAGGAATTCCACACTGACTGTGATGGGTCTAAAAATGCATGCTTATAGTGTTAAGCCACTACTGATTGAGGAGTTCTTTCTTTAAAATTTGCCCTTCTTTGTCATCGTCCCCTATTTCCTTTGCATCCTGTATCAGCTTCACTAGAGAAGCATTCAGCATATAATCCAGATGTATTTTGTTTATGCATTTCTTTCTTTCTTTAAACTCAAAACTTCTTGACAGAAAGAAAATTCTATTTCCAGAACTTAGTATGTATGACTGAGGCTACATCCTTAAATATGTCTTTTAGATATTGCTTTTATAAGTGAATCCTATTATTTTATGATATATTTCAAAAACTCTAAAACTTAGATAGCTCCTCATTGTCTAAAAAGGAAAGTTCAGAGTCTTAAATTGCTTTGCAAGGGCCACTATTTTCCAGACTAAAACTTGGTATTTTACCTCATTTTCATTTCTTCCTCATTCAGCGCCTTAATTTTTTTCTAATCCTTGTTTTTAGTAATTTCCCATAATCTTCAGCTTTAATGATGTTGTTTATACTCTTCCTGTCACATAGAATGACTTTTTTCTTTTTCTCCATGTTTACATGAAAAATCAAATCCCTTACTATCAATTAAATGTGTCCTAATTTTTTTCAGCAGGAATTTTTCTTTCCTTTTTAGGAATTCTTATGACTCTTTACCTTCCTTAGAGCATTTATTGTTTATAATTACTATTTAAGACAGGTATTTATGAACAGTGCTTATGCATATTTGGTATTTTAAAAGCTCATTTATCCTAGTATATTTCCAAGTATGTCATCTTTTCCTAATCACAACAATATATGTTTTATCTCCTTAGAGTTTGTTCAATAGTTTACTTAAAGGAAAACTTGTATACAAACAAGTGCTAAAACACAAAGAGACTCTCCAATTACTACTGTTGTTGACTCTGACTAAATAACTCATCATGTTTTAGCAAGAAAAACCATCACAGACCCTCATTCAGTTTAGATTGCTTTCTTACAATCACACTTCTAAAATAAAACTGGCAAAAGAATCTTGACTTTAAGAAATAACCTGATACAATCTTTACAATTTTAGTAGAATAACAATTGCTCCTTTTCTCACAAAACATTACATGTGCTTAAAAAATACAAACAATTATTACTTAAATTGATTTCATATCAGTCATTTAGATAAAAAATAAAATATTAATTCAATATTACATGGGCAAAATGTATTTTGTATCACAGACAACTGATGTAAGTTTGACTCACTGTTTGGTTAATATCTTCTAGCTCCTTAGTTTCACCTCAATACCCCTTTCAATTCTGAACAGAATAACACAGTACACTTTTATTTGAAGAATCCATCCAGATTGCTTAAATTTCCCTGGGATTGATTTTGCAGCATCTGAAGTACAGGTAGTATTTTGTTCTGTGTGCACGCAAACAAACCCCGAATTGATTTAAAATGAGCGAGGTCAGTGTAGATCAATTTAGGCCAGGGTGACCCATGAGGAGATGCAAATTAGGATTCTCCAACTGAGACCAAAAATAGATTTTTTTCAAATCCTCTCTGAGCAAGAGAGAATTCTTTAAAAGGAAGGCTATAAAAATTCCAATATTCCTATAGCAATATGTGTAAGAAGAAATGGAAGAAAGAAAGGAATAAAATATTTAAACAAAAGAATTTCCCAGTATACAGTTTACTGTTTTAATTCTTTATGTTAATCAGTTTAGGAGCAAAGACACCTTAGGAAGAACAAGTAAAAGGGCAAACTACTAATGACTTTATGCCAAATGTGTTTGTCATTCATGATTTCTCCTGCATAAGTGGTAAAGTGAAGTCTTCTATTTCAAATAGGAGCATTGTGTCTGCAAGCACATATATAATCCTTTCAGTGTGTGTGGTGCTTCACAGAAAGCTTCCAAATGAAGTGCCTGGAAAACCCAAATGGTAATCTCTAAAGCAACTGCATCGAACACTGAAGCTAGCTTTATTTAAGCCAGGTTATTATAACATAGTAATTACTTCACCAATAGCATGAAGATCACTGCTGTGTCTTGTTGGTCATTTATCTTAGAGGAGGAAAATGATGTGACGACTTCTTTTGCAGCACAATGAGTTGGTTCCTACAATCCATTATAACAAAGTTGTGGATTTTCCCTTTCTGAGTGCATCAGGTACAAGATATCTGACTTTAAATCCCTACTGTACACTTTTAGAACTCAATAATAAGGTACTTGTTCAGACACAAACTCATCCACAGACATATTTTCAGTTTGGGTGGAACTCAAGAGTTATGCAGTACAAGGATTTTAGCTTCAGCTCTGCCACTATAACAACATGGGTATAACAACATGTTGGGTATAACAAAATGGAAGAGCTTCAGTTTCTTCATTTGAGACTCTCATCTGCGTCATTATTTCCTTTGACTCTGAGCCTTGATTTCTTCTTCTGAGTTATCCATCTTGGGTTGCTCAATTCTTTCACTATTTCAGTTTTTAACAATCCATTTAACAATCCATTTTTAATTCCAAAAGCAGAGTTGGATACAGTGGTACACACTCGTTATTCGAACTACTCAGTGGAAGAATCACAAGTTTAAGGCCAATCTGGGCAATTTAGTGAGACGCTGTCTCAAAATGAAAAATAAATAAATAAATAAATAAGGGCTGGGGATGTACCTCAGTAGTAAAGTGCCTCTGTGTCCAATCCCCCAATATTCGGGATGGCAGGGGAAGATGAAGAAATAAAGGCCAATGGTCAATGTTATAAAGCACAACACTTAACATAGTGTGACATAGATAAGGAATATCACCAGGACTAAAAATAAATTACAAAATGATGAAAAAATCAGTTTACTAAAAATGAAAATGAAGTTGAAATGTGTATGAATCTAAAAACTGCTTGAGAATATAAAAAAAACAAACTAATGGAATTGAAAGCAGACATAGACAAATCCATAATTATACTTAGGTACTTCAACAATTCTCTCTCAGTAATTAATATAACAAGCAGAAAGGAAATCAATAAGGATACAGAAGCCTGAAATAACACTGTTAAAGAACTTTATGTAATTAACATTTATAGAACTTTCTAACAACAGCAACAGAATATAAAATATTTTTAAGTACCCATGAACTATTTATCAAATTAGACAAAATTCTGGATCATAAATCAAATCATATCAAATTTAAAAAATAAAAATTACACAAAGTTTACTCTAAGACCATAGAAATACCATAAGTAGAAAAAACTAACACAGAGATATCTGAAAAATCTCCAAATATTTGAAGTTAAACTATACACTTTTAGATAACCTATTATTCAAAAAGGAAGTCAAATGGAAAATTAAAAAAATATTTTAAATAGAAAATGACAAAACAAACAAAACTTTGGGCATGTAGTAAAAGAAGTACTTGGAGGAAAATGTATGCAGAGAAATATTTAACGTTAATTTTATCTTAGAAAATTTTTAAAAATCTTAAAAGAGTAATCTATACTTCTGCTTTAAGAAACTGGTTAAAAGTAACTTATACCCTTAGAAGTAAAGGGAAGCATAATGAATAAAGGTGCATTAATGAAATTGAAAGAAGAAAGACAATAGACTGAATGGAAACTAAATGCTTGCTTTTTGTAAAGATCAATTTTTAAAGGAGACTATGCAAATGATCAGTATTCGAACAAAAGAAGAAACATCATTATAGAACTTACATTTAGGAACAAGGTTGTGGCTCAGATCAGCAGTGGAATGTTTGCCTAGCATGTGCAAAGCCCTGGCCCCCAAATATTACAATCACTTTCATGCTCATCACTTCAATGGTATAGAATAATGGCCAAATTCCTTGAAAGGCATAGACTATCAAGTTTGTTCAAGAGGAAATAGGTATCACATGACTTCTAAATATGTGAGAAATTTGATTCATATTTAAAATCATTCCAAAGAAGAGAATATCATGTCCAGTGACACAGATTGACTATCTCAAATATTTAAGGAAGAAATAATGCCAATTCTATAGGAACTCTTCATGAAAGTGGCACATCTCCCTTCATATCATGTGGGCAGTGTTGCCCTGAGATACAAACCAGAAAAAGATGTTTTGAGAAAAAACTACTGATCACTATTGCTTATGAACATAAACTTTTTAACAAAACAAGAGCAAATCAAATCCAGCAATGCATAAAAAGGATGATTAATTATGAGCAAGTGGGTTTTATTCCCAGGAATGCAGAACTACGTCAGCACTGAAAAACCAATCAGCATAATTAACCATATCATTTGACTAAAAAGGGAAAACCTTCACACAATTACTTCAATAAATGCAGAAAAAAAAACTCTAAACAAAATTCAATAGAATATTGTGGTTCATTTATGATTAAAACAACTCTTTGAAAATTAGAAATACAAAGGAACTTCCTTAACTTGATAAAGAGCATCTGTGAAAACCTATAGCATACTTTCTACATGATGGTGAAAGCTGAATGCTTTGCCACCCAAATCAGAAACACAGCAAAGATGTTTGCTCTTACCACTTCTATTTAACACCGAACTGGGGTAGGGGAGAAACTTGTCAGTGCAATAAATTAAAAGTAAAAATAAAAATTTAAAGGCACAAAGATAAAAATTTATTTGTAGTTGTTAGATTTATTTGGTGAAAACCATTTGAAATCTACAAGTGTCATTTGATTTAATAAGTGAGTTTAGCAAAGTTACAGGAAAAAAAGGTAAATATATAAACCCAATTGTACTTGTATATTCCAGTAATAAATAATTAGAAATTATAATTTAAAAGATTTATAGCAGCAACAACATGAAAAAGTTAGATGTAAATCTAATAAAAAATGTGCAGGGTCTATGTATAGAAATTATAAAACACTGATAAAAGCAACCAAGACTAATCTAAATAAAAGGAGAGACATACATTGCTCATGACTTGGAGGAGTAAATATCAAGAAAATGTACAAATTTTAAATTGATCTAGAGACCCAATACAATTCATAAATTATCACAAGGGTTTATATAGCTAGCTGTAGCTAAATGAATTATAGAATTCACATGGAAAGGTCATTTTAAGACTTAAAGAACTATAATAAATGAGTAAATGTGATATTAACATCAAGATAGACGAATAGATCAATGGAATAGAAAAATATTCCATAAATATACCCACATGCATACAGTCAAATGTATTTTTATAAAGTGAAGATGTAATTACAATAAATAAAAAATAGTCTCAAACAAATGATGCTGGAACAATAAAATTTCCATATGCAAAACCACTTTTCCACAACCCTTTCATAATATAAAAAATTAACTCAAAATAGATTCTAAATTTAAATATAATAAATTATAAATAAGCTAACGTGATATACTTCTACAAGAAAATAAGAGAAAGGAGAAATTCTTCCTGGGTCAGACAAGATTTCTTAGTTACTATACCAAAAGCAGGACTCATTAATTTTTTTAAAAATTAAAGAATTGGACTTCATTAAAATAAAAAACTATTTCTCTGTGAATTATAATGCTAAGATAATTTAAAAATATGCCACAGACAGGAGACAAAATTTGCAAAACATGTCTGATGAAGAATTTATTTATGCTATGTAGAAAACCTCAAATTTTATTAATAAGATTTTTACTAATAAAAACAATAAAGTGGACCAATGATTTTACAAATGAAGGTATATTTTTAAAAGATGATATATGGATGCTAAATGAATACATGAAATTTGTTTAAAATAATTAACCATTTAGAAAAGTTGACTTAAAACCATGAGATACACAACATACCTATGAATGACAATACATAACAAACAAAAAAACAAATACTGACAGCAACAAATTCTGAGAACTGGAACTCTCAGATGTTCCTGATGGGAAGGCAAAATGGGAATGGCAATTCTGGAAAACACTTTGTCTGATTTTTATGAGACAGACATATGTTTACCATTCAATCCAGAATTTTACCTCTAGGAATTTAAACAGGTGAAATAAAACTCTGGTTGACCAAAAACCTTTATGTAGATATTTATGGTGACTAATTATAGTCACCCAAACAAACAAACACCTGAAAACCAAATATCCTTGAATTGATATAGGGATAAAAACTTGACATCTGTAGATGATTAAATATTATTCTGCAGTACAAAGAATGGTTACTAATGCATGCAACAGCATGGATGAATCTCAAATGCATTATTTTTAGAAAAGGATGTCACCTAAATTAGAACTTAGATGCTTTAAGTTAAAGAGAAATGCAAGTAAGACTTTCTGATGGAAGTAATGGTACGTTTTAGAGGGAACTATTCCAACTTAAAAATAAAAAGACTATAGCTACCAAAGTGAGGTGATAATAAATAATATACCTTCTAAAGTTTATATGCATGTTGATTAGATAAGGTGACAAAATAATCATTCACATATATACGACTATATAAATGAAGTGTCTTTATATAAGTTCCTTGATTATAAAAATTGTACTTTTTTGCCTGTGTTTATCTAATAAATAAAAGATATATTCTATTAATTATATATTTAAGGTTCTATGCATTTCATTTAAATTTTCGTTATTTTTATTTCACCTCAAATGAACCCTTTGATTGTATTAATTCTCCTGTGTTATTTAATTGAGGGAATTTTGACTGCAGTTTACTTTCAAGTTGGTGTTTTTCTTTCTCTCTTCTCCATCCTTTACTTGTTATCCTCCTCTTTCACTTACTTTGCTACGCCTTCCCCAGATCTATTATGCTTCCAGGTTGCCCCCGTTTTCTAGTACGAAACAAGGCCATGTGCGGGCTGTGTGGCGCTGCTGAACCTGAGCAGTATGAGGCTACTGCAGGTCCCTGAGCTAGCAGGACGCTTAGCTCAGTGCCTGGTTTGGGGGTTACATCCACAGTGTCTCCTAATTTCCTAGGAATGCAACCTGATACAGGCACAGGCTCTGGCAGAATTAGTAGTAGTCATCTTCAGCCCCTTTACAGAAGAGATGAGGAGCTGACTAAAACTGTGCTCATGTGTCTGTGACCCCACACTTCATGTGGAGTGCATTCATTCTCCAATAACCCCGTAGAAACTGAACTCATGGAAGTCTCTGTGATTAGAGTTCTGGTCACCAACTTTAGCCCCATTCACCACTTCAATACTTCTCATTTCTTTTCTGATTTTTATTTATGATTGTTCTTTTCTCATTTTATATGACTATGAATTTTTAATTTTAAAAATATTTTTATATTCTTCCTATGTGTTCAAAGCAGTTAGTGGAGATGGAATGCTCAGGGGCTCAAAGCTTCTAGCTTGGTAAGTAGCTCTGGTATGTGAAAAACTCCAAATGTATATTTGCTAAACTGATACGTTAAAAATCATATCTAAAATGAAATATGATAGTTATATTCTACTGAATTCTTTTTTTTTCTCTTACTTTCAGTATTTTGTAGTGCATCAAATCAAAATGAATGCCTGTATTTGGGTAACAAAAATTAATTGTTTAGAATGAAAGATCTTCAGGCATCCTTGAGAAAACTATTTGATAGCATTTTCAGAAATTGATCTAGACTCATTTCTTTATAAGCCTTTTTATTTTGTTTACATACCTCCCTGTAGCAAATACAGAGATTAAAGAGTACATTTTATGCTACTGCCTTGGAAATGCCAACTTTCTACTATTTTCAACTGTATCAGAAGCAGTCTTTGCTCCCTGATGTTTGGAAAGTACAACTGCCTTTCGACCATATGGACCAACTCTCATTTGCAATGAAGATTTTATTTTCTGACTCATCAGCAGATTGGTGTCTCTCAATGTTAAAAGGCTAACAAAATTTGAAAGACATGTATCACTGGATTTAATCTTGAAAATACAAAATCAAAGTTTTTGTTTTTAAATCTGAGAAATAAATCCCACTTTCTGTCTTATAGTAGTTAATTTAAAATATTATAAAGCATGCTTAATGAAATTGAAATTAGTTAAATTACTTCCTAATTAAATTAATTCATTAATAGAAATATTAAAAGCTCTTTTAGGAAAATGCTAACTCATAAATGTAGTACAAATGATAAAGGTAAAAAAAAATCGTAATTTCACAACCATGATAGCAACACAAGAAATATTAGTCAAGAAGTATCCATGTATATTAAAACTGGTGAGAAATGTTTAATGGGAAACAAGAGGTTTAGGAGTATCAAATTATTTCCTTAAAAAATTAATTAATAATAATGGAATATAGAGTAGCTTTATAGAGGAAAATTCTATTAGATATTCCCTTAAATAAGTCATGAAAATTAAAATCGCCAGTAAGAGAACAAACTAATATCATCCCTGATATGACACACTGACAAGGACACATTGCATCTGTGCTTTTCTTGCCGAAGATGGATAACCTCAAACTAATCATGATGAAAAATTAAACCCAAGTTGAGCTTCATTCTGCAAAGCAATTTCCTGTAGTCTGTAAAAATGTTAAGAAACACAAAGAAAGGTCGAGTCATGGCGCCAAACAGATGAAACAAAGGAGACAGGACAATCAAATGCAAGGTGTGACCCTGAGCTGGATTTTGGACCTAGAGGGAAAAAAAGTCATAAAAGAATTTTAGGACAGTTAGAAAAATGTGGGTCTGACTGCAAATTATGTGATAGCATTGTATCACTTTTAATTTACTGATTTCAATCATTGATTGGTTATGTAAAAGAATGTTCTTTTGAGATAAAACACTGAAGAATTTATGGGTAAAGAACATGATGTCCAAAATTTACTCTCAAATGGTTTAGTAAGAGTTTATATGTAATGCAATATACACGTGTGTGTGTGTGTGTTTGTGTGTGTTTGTGTGTAGATAGGGAATAAATAAAAAAGCAAATGAAACAAATGTTAATTTTTGAATAAAAAAGCAAATGAAGCAAATGTTAATTTTTGAATCTGGGAAAAAGTATATGGGTGCTCTTTTCACTACTCGCTACTTTTCCTATGTTGGAATTTGTATCAAAAAAATTTTCTCAAAACTACTATGGGACATGAAACATTTATTCCACAAAAATATTTCAGAAAATTCTTACATTTTCTCAAAACATTTAAAACATCACCTTTAAAGATATTTTGCCACTAGAGGCACACACACAAACACACACACACACACACTCACTGCTATACATATTACATTTGGATATTTATTAGATATCTTAAACTTTGTGTTATAAACATATTAAATGTATTATTCTTGTTCATTTTTCCCTGCTTTTCTCCTGCTCACCTTCAAAACCTTTCATTCTAAAGAAAATGTGGTATACAAACACAATGGAATATCACTCAGCCATAAAGAAGAATGAAATCATGGCATTTGCCAGTAAATGAATGATCTGGAGACTATCATGTTAAGTGAAATAAGCCAATCCCCCCAAAATCAAAGGCCTAATGCTTACTCTGATATTCCACTGCTAACACACAATTAGGGGTGGGGTATAGAAGTTCATTGAATCAGACAAAGGGGAATGAAGTGAAGGAAGTGAGGATGGGAAAAGGAAAGATAGTAGAATGAATCAGACATAACTTTCCTATATTCATATATGAATACACAACCAATGTAACGCCACATCATGTGGAACCACAAGAATGGGAAGTTATACTCCATGTACGTATAATATGTCAAAATACATTTTACCATCATGTGTATCTAAAAGGAACAAATAAAAATTCTTTTTAAAAACTCTTCATTCTCATTTGAATTAACTGACAAAATTGTTCTTCTGACTGAGTCCAGTTGCATAAGACTTATTCCCAACGCCCTGTGCCCACTTTTTGTGTATCTCTAATTCATTAGTAAGTGTTAATTTTATTTGCAAAACACTCTTCCCTAACTCCACTACTCCTGCCCTCCTCCAGACCCGCAGCTGCATCCTGCCCTCCCTAGGGAGCTAGTTCCCACCTGGTTGTCTATTTCCTATTTCCCTTCACTCTAGTCTTCCTTCTGTCCCTGAGGCCAGGCTGAGTAATTCTTACCCGGGGGCCTTTGTGCTTGCTGAGATATCTGAAATAACTCATCCTCAGGTATTCATATACCTGTCTCTTTCCATCTTGCAGGTCTTATCTCAAATGTCACCTACTCTGAGAGGCCTTTCCTACTCCTCTTTTGCAAAGAAGCTGCACTCTAACTTTCTATCTGATTACTTGAACTTTTTCATAGCAATTTTCACACACTGAAGTTCTAGTTATTTTTCTTCCCCATTGAAAGGGTCATAAGAGAAGAGAACTTGCCTGTCCTTTTCAATCTTTATCAGCTAAACACAGAGGCTGACAAATTTTAGATGCTTAATAAACATTTATCAAATCAGTAAAAAAAGAACAAATTATTTGTGAATGAGTGAAAGTGAACAGAAGTTACACAATAAATAAAACCTTGTATTGTTATTTCTACTGCATGACACTATCTTGCTACTCTTTGCTCGTGTTAGCAATTTGGGACTATATTGATGCTGGCTGCAAAGTCAAGATGCTGAGGAGAGCTAAGTGCAAAATCTTCAAGTCTGAACGTGTCATCGCAGGGTCAGACTAAGTCTGGAATATAGACTTATGAGTGCTTCCAGTTTACTCAAAATGCCATTAATGGGTAGATGGTTGTAATGGGAAGAATGCCATAAATGTAAGTGGAGACCTGGGAGCCCAGCCCTGCTAGCATATGATGTGCCCTTTAAGCTCAAATTTATTCACCTGTACCTCAAAGCATCAGTTATAAGATATAAAATTTCATAATTTTAAACATCATCTTTGTTTAACATGAGAAATTTGATACTAATTATATGGAGAAAACATTTCTTTACTAAAAAATACATGAAGAACTTAATATTTTGAATAAAAAAGAAAACTGGAATAACATAAATTACCATAGCATTTGGAAATACCTCGTATTTAAACCTACATATATGTCAAGAATCTTCAACCTATCTATCTAGCTATCATGAATGTATAAAATTCTACACTTCCAACTCACTAAACTGCATGCATTTCCGAGGACCTGGAGACAGTAAATCAACAGTGGAGCATGCCAATGTCTACCCTGGCAATGCTCACACAGGAAGCCAGCCAGAACCTGGGACTGGTATCCTTAAGTCAGTTGAACCTTAAAATAGGCAGTTTTTATTGAAGAAAACTGAGGCTATCTAACAAATCACACCAAGTAAAGCAGTACTAAAAGATCTTCAATGTGGATACAGAGTGAAGAGCCATTCTTAATTTCTGGTACTGCTTTAGTGCACTGTCAAATGAATATGCTGATAGACAAAGACACAGGAAACCAGGTCAAGAAGATCAGCCTGTTTGGAAGGCTTGTTCTGATAAAATATTATATCAGTGAGGCATCAAACTGGAAGTCCCTCAGAGCTGTGGTTATATCCAGCTTTCTATCTGTCACTGGGACCTTTACCTGACAAAGTTGTCACATTCAACTTCTTAAGCCACTCCATCAGTGTCGTCTATGATTGGTAGTTAACATCATATGACAAGGCAAGGTCTGTGAAAGGGTGGCCTATAGCCTGGCCACTTTACCAGCACTGATGGTAAGCTGCTTATTATTTCAGCTGGATGCAGTTTCAGAATAGAGGTCTAAATGTATCAGAGTATTATTTTTTCCCCTGGGATTGTATTATTTATTCAGTAAAGATTTTAATTTTAACTGTCTATTTAGAACACCATTTCAGTATTTGGGTATATAAATAAACATTTTAAAGTCTTGCTTTTAAATTTTTATAATTTCAGCTGAGCATACTGTTGCAACTCAAGTAACTAGGGAGACTGAGGAAGAAAGATTGCAAGTTTGAGACCAGCCTCAGCAACTTAGGGAGAACTTGTCTCAAAATAAAAAATTAAAAGGCTTGGGAATGTAGAAAGTGCCCCTGGGTTCAATCCTCAGTACAAAGGAAAATTTGATAGTTGCAAAAATCTAATGACTTCTTTTTAACTAAACTAGAAGCTGTAGCCAGTTCAAAAGAGACAAGTTCATAAAAGGCACAAGTATTGGTATGAAGAAAGAAAAAAGTATTATCACCAATAAATTATGTACATAGAATATAGATACCCACCAATAAATTAGTAGATTTATTTATTTATTTATTTATTTATTTATTTATTTATTTGGTACCAGGGATTAAACTCAGGGACACTCGACCACTGAGCCACATCCTGAGTCCTATTTTGTATTTTATTTAGAGATGGGGTCTCACTAAGTTGCTTAGTGCCTCACTTTTGCTGAGGCTGGTTTTGAACTCTTGATTCTCCCAACTCAGCATCCCGAGCTGCTGGGATTACAGGCGTGTATCAACACACCCAGCTAGACTTAATTTATGTGGTTTCTATGCACACAGTTCATATGACATAAATCATTTACATTACCAACAAATAACCAGCAAATAAAACTTTTAAAAATAACATTTACAAAACTACAAAGTATCAAATGTCTTCAAATAACACTAAGGGGTTAGAGATGTTGCTCAGTGGTAGAACACTTGTCTAGTATAAATAACACTAACAAAAAATGGTTAAGACTTTCATCCTGAATATTGTTAGAATGTAAAGAACACCTCAGTAAACTGAGGACTACACTATGCTCATGGACTAGAAGATTCAATACTATAAAGATAGTTCTTACTTCAAATTACTTCCGAGATCCAACATCAAAAATCTGATGCTAAGATTTGTGTGAAAAGTAAAATATCCTTAAGATTCCTAAGACAATATTAAAGTAGAAGGCCAAATATTTTATCATGATTTATTTATTATACAATTTAGAAATTAAGGAGGATAGTATTAGTAGAATATATAGAACCAGATCAATGGAACGGTAGACAGTCCATAAATAAACCCACTTATACACAGGTAATTGATTTATGACAAAGATGATCTTGTCATGCAACCAGGGTTGGATTTATTGACTCTCAATAGGGGAGAGAAATTTTGATGCCTGTGGAGCACTATTTATAAAATTTCATTCCTCATAGATTGTGGTTTTAATTATGAATGTAAGCTTCCATTCAAATGGAGTTAAAAGTTCTTATTCATGCGCCTATCTGAAAAAAAATATTTTTTTAAAGCCAGGGATATATAGGCATACACACATGTATATACACATATATCCATATACTTATAAATGTGTACACATAGTCACATATGTATGTATATATATAACAGTTCTCAACACACTGGGCAGCCAACAGTAAAGAACTATCACTCCCTAATATGAGAAACCAGTGAGACCCAACCATCCAAGCTTACTGTCCAAGGACAATCATTAAGTTCTGGTGCTTAGAAGGAGAATCTAGAGAGAGCTCAACAGGTTGCCTGGATTGGAAAGATGCAGATGGAAGTATAAGGAGGTCAAAGTGGCTGAAGTTTGTAGGGAAAAGAAACAGAGAGGCCAGAGTGTTCCAGAGAGAGAGAACTCTGGAGAAGGCACAGGGCCCATTCAGCTGAGTTCTAATCAGCATGTACATTTGAGGACAGTTCCAAAGATCAGAAAAGGACACTTAGAAAAAAATTAGAGAAAACAATACTTGGTGTTCATATGGAGCCAAAAATAACCCATTTCTAGTCAAAGTGAAAAATTGAATTAAGTGGAATATTTAGGAAGACATTGCCTCAGTAGTGGAATAAAATTAGATCTAAGTTAAACTTCCCTTGGCCCTGCCTAACAAAGATTAAAACTGAGATCCAAAAGAATCTCTTTCCAACATATCCAACCAACTATCAGAACAAAGCTCAATGACAAGGTGAAATTCATGTCTGATAACCAGTAAAAAAATTTTAAAAATTCACAGGCATGTGAACAAGTAGGAAAATATATTCTATAATGAGAAGGGGAAAAATGTCAAAACTCATCTACTAGAGACATGGGTTATAGAATTACAAACAAGGGTCTGAAAATAGTTATTATAACTATTTCCTATGTATAAAGATGCTAGGAAAAAGACTGAATTTATTATACAGAGAACTAGAAGATATTTAAAGAAGACTCAAATGAAGTTTTATAAATAAAATAGTGAAATGTTGCATATGAAAGACATTTCTTGTATTAATGAAGGAATAATATTTCAAAAGAAACGATTAGTAAACTTAAAGATACAGAGATAGAAACTACAAATTGAAACACACAGAAAAAAAGAGAACCACTAAAAATAAAAAGGAACACACCATCAGTATACTGTTGAACAATTTCAAGTAGCTGAATATTCATATAACTGGAGTATCTGATGCAAGGGAGAAATAGGGGAAGAAAAAAATTGAAGAAATAATAAACAAATTTCTTCCAATTTTTAAAAACTATCAACCTGAAGATCCTATAAGTTCAGCAAATTCTAAGCAAATAAATAAATAAAAATCTTTAAAAAAGTAAAGTTGCGTGCTCGCTTCGGCAGCACATATACTAAAATTGGAATGATACAGAGAAGATTAGCATGGCCCCTGCGCAAGGATGACATGCAAATTCGTGAAGCGTTCCATATTTTTGTAAATTTATGATTACACAAATGGTATGCCTTTACGCCATGTACAAACAGAGAAACAACATGTATCCCATTTGTTTACAATAAAATTAAAAAAAAAAAAGTAAAGTTGCAGCAAAACCTATTATAATCAAATTACTAAAAAACAAGGCCAAAGAGAAAAATCTTAAAAGCAACCAGGAGGGGTAAATAGGATGCACAGAGAAACAAATATGAGAGTAGATTTTACCAATGGAATGCAAGACAGAAAGCAATGCAACGGAAGGCAGTGGAGTGATATGTTTAATGTATAAAGTGAAGCCAAACAAAACACAGGCAACACAGAGTTGTTTACCAACAGAAGAGATCTTTCAGATTTTAAGCTGAAATAAGTCATTTTTCAGTCTAAGAAAAATTTGAAGAATTCATCAACAGGAGACTTGAGTATTTTTGTACCACAAGAAATACTGAAAGAAATTCTTTAGGGAAAAAGAAAAAATACCAGACAGAAATGTGAATTATACAAAGGAATGATGAATACCAGAAATGATAGCTGCTTGGGTAAATGTAAAATATTTTTGTGCTTATTATTTAAATCCCTGAAGAAGGCAACTAGCTATTTACAATAAAAATAATAATATATTTGTGTGAATTATTATCAATGTAGAAATAAAATTTATGTCAAGAATAACACAGAGGCCAGAAGAGGAACAGAAGTACAGTGATTTTGTATTGTATGTGAAACATTATACTGTTACTTGAAAATTAACTGTTAAAGACTAAAGATGTAAACTATAACCATATAGCAAGAGCATCAGTAACAAAAGAGTTGCAGTTGATAAACTAACAAGAGAATTGAAATGAATGATAGAAATGCCCAAATAATTCAAAATTAGTTTAAAGATAAGTAAAAAAGAATGAAAAAGAGCAAAGAACAAATGGAGGATGAATATGGTATAATTAAGCCCAATCATATTAATAATTACTTAAAATGTATATAGTCTCAGTATCCCAATTCAATGGTAAAGATTGCCAGGACGACTAAAAGGAAAAGACCTACATATAAGTTGCTTGTAAGAAACCCACTCTTAACCACAGATTAAAAGTAGAAGGTCAGAAAGCTGTATGCCATACCAGCAGTAGTCATATAACACATTAACATCAATCAAGAGTGCTGGAGCAGGGTGTGAAAGTTCATAACTCCATAACTCCAGGACATGGGAGGCTGAGGCAAGAGGACCACAAGTTCCAGACCGGCCTCATTAACTTAGTGAGGCCCTAAGCCACTTGGGGAGTCCCTGTCTCAAAATAAAAATTAAGAAGTTCGGGGGCAGAGAGTGACGTGAGCATTGAGTAAGAGAGGAACCAAGTTTGGTTCCAACAAGTGGATTTTATTCATGCAATGCACACTCAACATTCCTAATAATAGCAAGTCACAAATACATTGAAGATTCACTCCCTGGTTCACTTAGAGTCCAATCCCCATGGACTTACTCAATGCAACGTCTCTTAGCCAAGAAGTCAGTCAGCAAGACTGAGGGGATTCTTCTCAATCATAGCCTCTCTCAACTCCTCGGATGTCTTTGGATGTCCTCGGGTGTGCGATAATTCGGAGTCTGGGTGGCAGTCGTCACTGTGGGAGAGGTGGTCAGTCATCTGGCCTCGGTGACAACGGTCCATCAGCAATTAGTGATGGAGTGGACAGCAGCCGGGGCAGTCAAGAGACAGAGCGCCATGGAATCTTCTGGTCATGGTGCTGCTGACAGTTTGCTCCAAAAGTCCAGGGGTTTAAGTAGTGATTTTCAGCCCAGTCATGCTTTGGTCTTCATTGATAAAGACCAGAACACGACTATACTAGGAGCCACCACTCAAATCATAAAGGTTCATATCAGCATTGTTCAGGAGTGTCTTCCTGCCACACAGCAAGTTTGTCACCAGGTGCCTTTATTTTAGTTTTACAAAGCCAGGTTAATACCAAATACAGCTCATTATTACTACATAACACACAACTATAGCAATTCCTATTATTTCCTTATCTCATTACAATGGAGTGAGATGTAACTCAGTGGTTAACACCTCCAGGTTCAATTTTAGTATTAAAAAAAAAAAAGAGAGAGAGAGAATGCTAGAGTGGGGTGACCATTTGTGAGAGAAGCCACAGAAAGCTTGCTTGTAGCTTACACAACCATCAAGACTGATCCTCAAGTCTACGCCTGTGTGAGATGGGGGAACAGAAGCGAGCTCATCCCTGCACTCTCTCTTCCCTTTCAAGATTCCACCTTTTTGACTAGAATTGCAGCAAAAAGAAAAAACATCACTGACAAACCGTAATTGTGTTTGTATCTTTAGTCATATCAAGCGTATTTGGGCAGCTGTTTATACAGTGCATTCACCACTTTTGAGGCACCATGCTGGGAACAGAAGTTCAAGAAACCATTGTCTCCATGGTCACATGTATTTGGCTGCTCTCAGTCCAATCTGTGCAAAACAATCATCCGAATATAACAGAATGCCAACCTTTTAGTAGGGTCCTAATCTGCATAGAAAATCTAACATAAGCTCTTTTACAACTTTACCTGAAGCAAAGGAAGAGGCTATTGTTATGGTTTTTGTTCTAATTAAATTATTTGTTCTTGTTGATTGTTAGAATGGCCTAGTTAGCAGATGAAAGGTTATGTGAAAGCAAATTTCTTAGTTAGAAGAAAGAAAGGTGTTTTTATTCAGAAAATACATTTCACAAAAAGACTTGTTTATTTTATAGACTAAAATAAGAATTCAGAATTATTAAAATGAAATTGGCTTGTGGGGTTAAAAACTGATTTTTCTCTGGAAATGCTGCTAAGTGTATAAATGCTTTCACAGACATTATTTCATTTAACCTTATATGGAGTTCATGAAGCAGACAAAATTATTCGGAATTCCTATTAGGAAACTGAGGACAAATCCATTGACTAAATTCACAAAGATGGTAAGTGATTAAACTACACTGAAATTAAAATCTTTTGGTAATGAAGTATTATTGCTGCTTCGGATGTTGATTGCTAATGAATTTAACCTAAACAATTGACCTTTCTGTCAAAATTATATTAAAAATTATAATCTTCTAGGTTTGAAGGAGAGTAAATGAGAAAAATGATGCCTTGTTTATTATTGATTTTAGTGTCAGAACCAAGGTCTATATTTAACTATCACATTGACTATTTTATATATTCAGACAAGTTGGCCTAATTGAGTTGCTCTGATATCATCCATTAAATTTTATTGAAAGCACTGGAGGAAACATTTTTCATTTTTGTAAAGACTAAAACCGTGATTCAGTGGCTATTGCAAACATATTTGCTCCAGTGTAATATGTCCCCTACTCTCAAAATAATATGTTATTTCAAATTATAATTACTTTTTCTCTTTTAGTGATCTTTTGAACCTACAGCTCCATTTTAGCCTTACCAATTGATCAACTGGTGTGCTTATACAACATTTATTATTAGATCAATGATGAAAACACAGAAATAAAATACTATCCCAATTCTCAAGGGGTTTACAGTTATGTAAGAGTAACCACTGAGTCAAATAAAAGGATAAGGAGATAATAAAGGAAAAGCAACTTTGAACAATGAGAAGTAATAATATACATAAACAAGAAATTATCAGTATACAGTCCACTTAAAAATATCCAAACTTTATGGCTTACTCTAAGTGCTACAAGGTTTGAGTTGTAGAGTTCGTCAACTGTACATATCGCTATTCAAATGGACATTACTCAGGAGACAAGTTACTTTTAAAAGAGCCTTTTATCCTTGTGTGGAATGCTCTTTTTATCCTTGCAAAAGTCCACAGTTATGTCAAAATCCCCTCTACTTCTCTACTCAGAATGAAGGAACTACTTCTAGGTTAATATTTCACTTAGTGAACTAAATTATTTGTCCAATAGTGGAGAATGAATTGACTTGAAGAGGGCCAAAAGTAGAAATGGATAAATCCCTCTGAGGCTACTATAGATATTAAGATGAAAACTGATGGTGACTTGACCCAGAGGAGCATAGAGGATGGAGAGGAATGGGTGGACTGAAGTCTGTTTTGTAGGGAGAGCTCACAACTATGAATCTGAATGGAACATAATGCTGAGATGGAGATGGAGAGAAAAAAAATATAAATGTACATATATGTATATATATGTGTGCATATGTATAATTTAGTTGTTTTGTTCACCTGAGAAATGCAAGTTTCTTAGCTTTGAGCACCTAAGTTCTTCCTTAGGATTTTTTTCCTCTTTTTGATCCTTTCATTTGGTTTATATTTGAAGAAGAATTTTTTTTCATTTCTATGAGTAGTTAAGACCACAGAAAATGTTATACATATATATGTATACACACACACACACACACACACACACACACACACACATATATGTCTTGTAACTACAGAGGAAAAATAAAGTCAGAATTTGGAATTTCCTTAAAATGTGGAGAATAAGAACATAGGAAATCCCATTTAGGATCGATATCCATATCCAAATAGAAATATTGTTAAAAAACAGAATTCATAAAAGCTAAAATTAATTTAAAACTTTTAATATGCTTGTAAAAACCAATACAGAATGTTAAAAACAATCATTTCATTAAGAAGACTAAGATTACTTAAAAATTAATAAGATTGTTCTGCATCTAAACAACCAGGTTTTATTTTAATTATGGAGGAAATGGGGGGAGACATAAAAACAATTTAATTTTAAACATCTTATAAAGACTAAAATAATTAGTAATAGGCACTTAAAACAGCTGTAATTTTTTGTATAATTGTAACTTGAATACATTTATTATGTGGCAAAAATTATTTTAAATACTTAATCTTATTTTAAATACTTAAGCTTGTTCAAGTTGTTATAACTTATTTTAGATAATCTTCAAAAAATTTAAAGTAAAACTTTTTGAAGTAGTGAAACCTAAAATCATTACATAGCACTTGAACAATAAGATTTTTTAAAGTAAAATAAAATAAGAAAGAGGATATATTTGATTTCCCTAAAATGACAAAGATGCTAAGATTGAGAAAACATAAAATCAAATCCCCAAATAGGTTTTTTTCAATTAATTTTTAATTTTATTTTTTGTGCTTCAGGGAACAAGCCCATGCATGCTAGGGAAGCATTCTACTACTGAGCCATACTACCAGGCCCCTAGGCTGTTTCTTAAAGCATATTGAAAAATGTAATATTACAAATATATTGAGAACTACAGAGTGATATAAGTAGACCAAAAATGATAATATTATAAAAGAGTTGTGTTGGCAGTACTGATAAAAGATGAGGTACAGTTGGGAAGGCAAAAATTAAATAACAAACAAATAAATAAATAAAATGAAAATTTAAGGGGACTGTAATTGGAATTTTATTGGTAATAAGAATTAAAACCCACAAAAAGGATTTTAAAAGCTATAAACACTGACTCTTATATTTCAGAAACTTTAAAATGTAAGGTGTATTTCAGCAATCTAAGGAAAATAAATCATGATAAATACAGTATAAAACAAAGATAGTTCAACCTTTAAATATTATCAATTCGTTATCGCAGTAACAGTTTAGAGAAAAATAAATCATGTCCCTAACTGATGAATAAAAACACAAATTGTTAAGTCTAAGAACAAATGCATCTTAAAACTTATCAAACTAAGATTTCTAGAATTGTTTTTTAACTAAGGAAAATACACCTGACCTAAATCTATAGTACACAAATGTATTTAGTTGCAAAACATTAGAAGAATCTCCTTTTATTCAGAGAATAATGTAAGGATGCTCATTATCAACATTCTTTTCAAGATTACCTGGATATGTTTATAGAAATAAACATGTAAGTAATTTATAAAGTACACATAGAAATACAAGTTAATCTACAAACTATCAAGACTATTAAGAGACTACAAACTATAAAGACCATTAGGATATTAAAAACTTTACTGGATATGATATCAATTATAGTAAACATTAGTATAGCTACACAGTAACCAGCATGAATTTTAAAAAGAAATGTATATAATTTCATTGCAGGACAAAAGATATAATAAAATGGAGAGCAGATTTGAGATAACAATTATTCCCTATTGTCTACAAACTTGTAACACAAACCAAAATTCCAACGAGTATTTATAGAATTTGATAGATTGATCTTAAAATATATAAAGAGGAAAATAGAAGAGATACGATCATGTTGTACATGATAAACTAGAGGAGGAGATTTCCTATGCCTCATTCAAAAACACACAATAGAACCATAATTATTAAATCATTGAAGGATTAGAACAGAAACAGAAAAATAAGGAACTAAGTAGAGAAATGGATTAGATGTTTGGTATATGACAGATGTAGTAGTACAAATATGTTGTAAAAGAATAGGTAATGAAATTATGCTATGATTATTTATATTTCATATTAAAAAATAATAAAATTAAATCCTTTCATTATACTCCAAACAAAAATAAAATATTCCAGATGGGTTAATGACCAAAATGTGAAAATCAAAACTGTAGGGTTTTCTCAAGAAAATATAGGAGAATATATTTAGGCTATCAAGATAGAAAAGGACTTTTTAAAATAAGATATAAAAATTCAGAATACTTGAAGGAAAGAATACACTAAACTTAAAAATACTCGTACATGAAAAAAGAGCCTAAGGAAAATAAAAACTAAACAAATTTTGGGGGGAAATTTGGGGCAACAGTTGAATTTAAATTAAAAACATCAAATTAGTTAGAAAAAGTTGAACAATACAGTAGAACACATAACACAAGATATGGTCAGGTATTCACTGAAGAGGACTTCAAAAGAAAGAAAGTATATTCAAGATTCACCACTATGGGAGTAACAAGAGAATTCATATTAAAACATTAGGACCCCATTTCATATACTGGTGAAGTAATTTAAATCTCTTTCAACTAAGTTTTGGCAAAATTTAGGATGAGCAGGAATTTCTGAACATTGCCCTTCAAATTACATAACCACTTTTGAGAACAATTTGATAGTAGGTAGTAAAGTCCATTATGCATACTTCTATGACTCAATTGTTGTAGGTACCGTACCCTGGGAAGCTCTTATATTCTAAAGAAAGGTGTAGACTGTTCATTGAAACACTGTTTGTAATTAAAAAAAAAATAAAAGATTTGTAACTAATTGTCCATTTGTAGTAGGATTATTTGAGGTTTAATCATACAATTTTGTGTTAGATAACAGTTAAAATGAATGACCTAGATCTATAATCATCAACGTAGTTTTCTCTATAATATATAATATATGATGTTGACAAAAAAGCAGTTGCTAAATTAATGTATTTAAAAAACACAATGTTATACAAAAGGTGTAAAGAAAAAAATTAGTAGCTAAAACACAGCAACAAAGAAAGTAAATTGCTTATTCTATCTAAAATGTACAGACCTGTAGACATGAATAATACCTCCAAATTTTAGAATAGGGATCACTTTTGGAGAGAGGCAGGAGGGAAATGGAAGGTAGTTTATGCATATATATATATATGCAAAATATATATATATATATATATATATATATGCTAAAACAGAGACAAAGAGATAAGAGTGAATATAAGCAAACTGAAAGAAATAAGGGAATTTCTCGGGGTATGTGGGTGCCTATATCTCTAAGTGATAGACAGCCCACACCATGTCCATGGAAACACTCATGTGCTTTTTTACTCTGACCCATTCCAATAAGTGCTGGGTATTTTAAATGAGGTCCTTCTCTGATATTATAGACCCAGGTTTCGTGAACAACCCTCTTGTTTAGCTGGAGATTAAGTGGACACTTCCTTGAGGATCAGACAGCACTCCAACAATCCTCTCAAAGGAATTGTTTCCCTTGGATTCTTCAAAAGAGAACTCTTTTATACGATACATCCTTAGCGCATGGTTGTTGGCTACAGGCAAATAAACCTTATGTTAATATAACATTTGGGAAGTCCTGCATGGGTAACCAGTGGCTCACTGGTACTGGTAGTACCAATACATACTATTATTGCGAATTCTTTGGAGATTCATATGAATCTGAGACACATAGAATGATTTCCACATTGATTTGGATTTAACAAACACACATATTTAAGTATAAATAAATGTTGGGGTATTTCTTTAACAAATGCTATCAGTAGTTGTCATTAGGAAGCAGACAACAACAGTTGCTTTTTTCCTTTTATTTGTCTCCATTTTCTAATTTTTTTTACAATATATCATACATTATCTACATATTTAAAAATTTTTCTTGTTAAACATAAAATACAGGTATTTTCTTGAGATGAGGAAATATCTGTAAAGACTAAGCACAAAGTTGCACTCAGAGACATTTATATTCAGTGAACAACGGAGCAGAAATTTAATAATATAAATACAAATCCTGGCTTGTCAACCCAAACTACTGAGTATTTACAGACTAGCTGGAACTATGTATGTGTCATATGTTCATAGCGTTCCCCTTGCCCCAGACAGGAGATATTTAGTGAGGAAATATATATAAAAATGTACCTGGAAATATATATAATAATCTACCTGGATTTCAACACAGTGTAAATTTATTAGAAAATAATAAATTTTTTTCTGCTCAATGGTTTGGGTTGGTAGTCATGTTACAAACTGTTTCTTAAGTGTGTTTGGTGGTCATATTTTTAAAACTAGATTTTTATGGACACTAAAAATGGTGTTCTGTTTCATAATTTCTCATCAGGAATAAGTTCAGGCATATAGTATTTAAATTCCAGTTCTACACTCATAAGGGACTTGCAAATTATTTCAACTACCAATCCATCCATCCACTCATTTCCCCAATATTTATAGAGTGCCCAGGCTCTGTGCTATGTGTAACATGCAAACATGCTTATATGAACCATAGTGTCCTTTCTCAAGGAACTTACTCCTTATAGGAAAGATAAAGCCTAGAATGGAAGGAATTCAATACACATAGACTTGCCTTATCAATATAAGATGACACTACAATGATGTAATTTGAGTTGTGGTATAGAATAAAAATGACAGCGCCCTTGGAACAAAGAATCATTATTTCATGTTTTTGAAAATGATATATTATTATGGCTTTGTTATTAACTCTGTAGCTATTTTGGGGCAACCACTGAATACTCCATATTGATTATGATGACAAAAGAATTCAAAGGAAATCTCATTGTCATGTGTTATGGGATGGATAATGTATTCCATGCCTAGGTTGAAGTCCTAAATAAAAATACCTTAGAATATGACCATATTTTGAAATAGGTTTTTGAAGTGTGATTGAGGTTAAATGAGGTCATATGGTTGGGACCTTAATCCAATCTGTTCAGCATCCTTACAGAAAAAAATATATATGTATGGATTTTTTTTTCTGGTACTAGGGATTAAAACTAAGCAGCACTTTACCACTGAGCTACATCCCCAGTTCTTTTTATCCTTCTTTTTTTTTTTTTTTTTTTTTTTTTTAAGATAGGATCTCACTAAGTCATTTGCTTAGGGCCTCAATAAATTGCTGAGACTGGCCTCAAACTTGTGATCTTCTTGCCTCAGCCTCCTGAGTCATTGGAATTACAGGCATGAGCCACTACACATGACTAAAAAGAGAAATTAAGGCACAAAGACAAGAGGAAAGGATATGTGGGAGGACACAGCAAGAAGGCCATCTTGAAAGTAAGAGAGGCCTCAGGAGAAACCAAACCTGTCATCACCTTGGTCTCAGACTTCTAGCTTCTCAAACCACCAAAAAATAAATTTCTGTTGTCTAAGTTTCCCAGTATGTGTTATTTTGTTATGTAACTTTAGTGCACTAATACGATATATAATCATGAAAAAATACAGTTCATAATGAAATTTTCATAAAAAGATTTGTAATTAATGTATAAAATAATGTTATAATAATTCTAGATCTTCCCACACAAAAACTAAGCTGACAGTCAAGTGCCTAAGTAAAGCATCATGATGAACAATGCAACAATCAGCCATATCTCGTCTGCCAGCATTTTCCAGATGTCATCTTATTGCACATTTGAATATTCTGAATTTTTTCCTCAATGACCCAAAGGATATATGTGCTTGACTACTTGCGTTTTTATAAAAAATATTTTTTTCAGTTACTTAATATTTGTATTTTGAAGAAGAGTAAGCTTTTAGTTTTCAGATTTATTGGCTTCATAGCACCTATAGACAAGATGGTAACAGGTCTTTAAAATAAGAAATTCACTTATATTGACAGCCAATAAATGTGATAAAAATGGCATGTGAAATCTTGTCTTCCTTTGGGAAAAATAAATTAATTTTACTGATTGCACTCTATTTTTAAAAATTAGACCCTCAAAGCAAACCTAAGACCTATTTCAGATATTTAATAAATAAATAAGTAAATAAAGCACAACCATTTAACACATTTACTGAATATCTCCTATTAGTCTAGTATTAATGCATTTTCTACAGGAGAAAGAAAGCAATGGTTTCCATTTTCCATTGGGAACCAGGCTTGATTTTTGGTTTTGCTTACATGGTTGAACTTCCATGAGTTTCTCAAACTATCTGTAAAAATGGATCTATGTTTTGTTATAGCAGTACCTAGAAATAGAGAGTGATATTCTTGCCAGACATCAACCATTGTTCGGCAATCATTATTCAAAGAAACAAAGCTAGCTTTGTAAATGCTTTAGTAAAACACTGAGAAAGAGTTCAACGTTCTGTGTGTCATTGTGTTTTTTGCTCAAGTAATTATATTTAATTATTATGTTTTGCCTGTCAAAAAGTCAAAATGTGGAACTATAATATTAACAATAATATTATGTATACCATTTGGGGTATGCCAATCATACTGTCCCTTGATTGTTACATTAAGTACTACTCTCCTAAGCAAACCCAACCTCCAACTATTCAAAAGCCCCTACTACCTCCCTAACCCCCAGTTCAATTTCCTAAACCATCTGTATTTGCTTTGATAAACTGCTTATAAAAACAACAATTTTATAATGATGATAAACCATTGTCAATTTACTACATCAGCATCCATCAAATGAATTGATTAAATATACATGCTCATTTTTTATAATAGAAATACGATCACTGCAATAAAACACTGTCATGGGATTAATGTCTTGTACTCTGAAAATGTAAGTCTTGCCTTTGGCTTGGTATTTTATGAAGCAGCAGGAGACCATTATCCCATGACAACATTTTATTTCATTGACATCTCAAATATATTCTTAATATCCTTTATATTTATGTTCAGTTTAGAATGAGGGGATTAGAATAGGTGTTATTATAGTGGAAAGGCATTCATTATTGCATTCTGAATAGCATTACCATGTGACATGCCTCAGCCATAAGAATTTCTTGGCAAGCATTGCATCTCTTATGTATTCACAGTAAAACTGACTGTATCTCAGGCTATGAATTTTTCCTGTGTTAATCATCAACATCGACCCAATTTTGCTGCTATATGGTTTCTACTTTAATTTATATACTGGGAAAATCAATGTAATCACTTAAATGTTAATGAAATATTAAAAATAAAAAGTTTTCTAACTTTAAGCCAAAATAATAACCATAAATTTAAATTTTTACTTCCCTTTAAAATAGATTTCTTCCTTTCATTTTGAAATCACCCTTCTCAGCACTTTTCCACACTCTGAATACTAAAGATCTGCCTATGCATGTAAAATAGAGATGTGCAATAATTGTCTTTATAATTCAAACTAAAAGCAACACAACTTCATCTGAAATATCTAGGCAACTAAGGCCATTTTTTGGCTGGGATTATCCAGAAAATAACTTCAATTCTCCACTACATTTTGCATGTGTATATATAGAAACTGACACAAGATAAATTATACAAAATAAGATTCTGAGTGTTAAATTTGAAGGGGAAGACAGAATAAGAAACTATGAAAATTCATTTGTGGGCATTGATATTGAAAGTCTGTGCAGCAGAGGGAATTAACACAATTTCAAGATGTTAATATTGCAAGGCAATGTTTTGAGTTTACTGTGCTTTAAAGGTGCCAAAGTTGCCTTGTTTGTGTTAGACCACTGCTGTAATTACATTTCAGTTAGCTAATGAAATGCTAAGCAGTGTTTTGTCTATGCATTGTTATAGGCAAAGTAGAAGTGTTTTGATTAAGAGCAGATGGAGACATTGATTTTTTTTTTTCATTTTTGCTTTTTCTTCTTGGGTTAAGAATAAAGTAGTAAAAAGTCATGGATTGGTATCCTTGGTTAGAATTTAATTAAACTGCCAATGAGATTCTTCTTAGATCTACAAGACCACAGTAAAACTAGAAATTCCTGATAAAGTTGGCCAGTTACAATGTACTACAGCCAGTCTATATAGTTTTGTGACTATGATTTTCTTTTAAAATATCCAAGTAGAACTCATAAGTAATAATTTTATGGCCTGAGTTATTATTGGGTTATTATTTCTGTTTCTGTCAAAAGACACTTAGATATAACCTGTACCAAGGTAGGAGACTATTTTACTTTAGTCATTTACCATAGATATTTTTTCCATGTAGACATAATTGATTATAACATGATCACTCTGAATACTAAAGTTTTATTCTATTGTTAATGGACACTTTGGATTCTTATTGTTGTTCACTTAATAAACTTGTTTTCCTTACTTATCTTTGTTTTGTTCCCTAAATGTATCACTTATAGAATATAATGGTATCAGTGTCTGCAAAGGCATTATTGAAGACAAATTCTGTTAAGCCTGTAATCAAATGCACTGTCTCCAAAACTAGTAAATCTGGTACTTCTTTTCTATAAAGGATTCACTTAAATTCATATCCACATGAATGAGTCATGTATTATACAGTTTTCAAAATAAAATAATTTTTAATGTATCACTTTTTCTGCTGAGAGAAAAAAATTACATGAACCTAAATCTGTTCAATTAATAGCATTAACACTAGTTCCTTTTTATGTATATTTTCTTGAAATAGATCCTAATTATTTCTGTATATTTTCCTTCAATTCTCAATAACATTTAAAGCTTATTTTACATTCCATAGAAATAAAAATTGGAAATTAATGTTAGGTAAGAGTGGTCCACTTCAGTGCCCCCTAAATAAATATCAGTAAAAGAAAAGAAAAACATCTATGCTCTTAATTCAGAGATTAAGAAAAGAACTACTATTTCAGTTTTTATACTCAGCTCTCATTGGAATAGTCTGAGAGTGTATTTTTTTTAACCTTTTGTTATATCCAAAGGCCACCTTTTAAGCAACTCACAATATAAGGGTGAATAATTCAGAAGTTTTCTCACAAAAACATTGAGAGAATGAAAATTATGAATAATTATTGAATTAAGCTATTGACCATACCTAGGTAGAAAATTTGAAAGTTTTTGATTTGACTATTTGAGACAAGGCACAAGAAACATTTCTTCCAGAGTTTTATTTTTTCCTAGGGCCCATCTAACCTTTCTAACAATGAGAACTTTGCTTACCCATTTCCTTTGACACTGATAGAAACTGTGCTTGAAATGATACTTTTTTTTTTTTTTTCTATGTTGTGAATAAATCAATTTTATTGGAGTAAAGCTGATCATTGACATTATCAATAACTCCAGAACTTTAGTCCTCCATTTTTTCCCACATTAGCAAGTAATTCCCTTTACATCCTGATCTTTTTTTTTTTTTTTTTAATTTACTTATTTTTTTTACGTTTACATAGGGTAATGATGTTTATTATATTTTCCCCTCCCCCCCACCCCTCAGACCCCTCCCACCCCTCCCACCCCTCTTTTCCCTCTACACAGTCCTTCTTTCCTTCATTCTTACTGCTCTCCTTAGCCTAACTCTAAACCTAACCCTAAACCTAATGCTACTTTTGGAGTAGGGTACAACATGAAAATATGAGAGAGACATTTCTAAGAAACTTCTATATCATAAGAATGAGATGTTGAGAATGAAACAAAAACATGACAACTAATTCTTTCCATCAACCAGAAAAAGTGCACACCAAATAAATATTAAATTTTACTTTGTTTCATATAATTACAAAGATAAATGTCAACCTTTTTCATAAAGATAGGTGCACCAAGATGTGATTTTCTCCAGGAATACTGGTCAGTATTTTCAGGTGAATGAAGAGCTTTACTTTGATTCTGAAGAACTGCTTTCTTGATTGAAACTTGTTTTACACTTTAACTTAGAAGATTAATGAACATAATTTTGTCCTATGTACCTAGTTAATATGCACTTGCTATTTGTTATTTTTATTACTCATAAATAATTGATAATCTTTTGATAAAAACATTTTTTTAATTTAGCATATGATAATCAACTGAAGTTATAAAAGTAGTCAACCTTAGATATTATATTACTATGCATAATTAGCTAATCTTCCTTTATGCTATTTAAAGTATTGCTTTAAGTATAATGCTATTATCTGTTTCTATTAATTCACTGAGGCTTTCTAATTTTACTGATAATGTAAGATTTTCAATGCTAAATTGCACTGTTCTATGGGTGGATGATAAAATGACTTTTCAAATTATTATTTTATTAAAAAAGCAAATATGATGTAGGAAAAAGAAACAGAAGTCTGGAAATCAAATACCCATTCCCAGACCGATTCATAAGGAATTGAATATATTTAAACAGAAGTTTGTCTTTGAGCTACAGATATCATATTCAAATTGAAGCCTGGGAACTGGGTTATGGCTATACATAGAATGCTCTCCCTCTTCCTCCTTTTTTTTGTGTGAAATCCCTGAAAATATACAAAATCCCCCTATAAAAAACAATTATGCAATATCAAGAAGGTATATCATTAAATATTTATCATGTACAATATTTTGACCATTCCCTGAACCACAGGAAGATGTTGGCAGATTAAAACTGAAAACTACAGTCCCAAGTTGTAGGAGTATACTTTCTCAGAAGACAGATATAACATATGAAAAGCATAGGATTTGAAGCAGTCATCTGGGTGACCCCTGATCTACATCCTAGTGCTCTTTTTCCTCTCCACCAAATACTGTCAAGCAATAGAAACAATTGCCATGAGAATTTGGGGTAAAAAATGGGGGCTATGACCCAGGATTCTAGTGAAAAGTGACAAAAGCCCTCAAAATATGTTAATAATTAAATAAAAAGTCCAGCTCTTGGTGCACACTATCTAGGAATATTTCCCATTCCTATTCCTGAAACAATAAGAAGCAATATATCCTACAGAGACCCAACATCATAGGTAGGGTAACTCAAAGGCAAGCATGAAAACAAGATCCATTAAGTATTTGAGGCAAAGAACATTTCCTCAAAACAGAATCTAATATCATAGAGTATAACTAAAAGAATAGAAAAGTAGAAGAGTTAAGTCATATCCATTAAATAAGAGCAGAGATTTATAACAAAGTTTCAATTAAGCAGTTTCCAGAAATATAATGTAAATAATAGCCCCCAGAAAGGAAATTAATTGGAGATTTTAAATTAATTTTTAGCTAATTATGAGTCTAAATGATATAAAAGCAGAGAGAAACAAATGAATTTAGTATACTACTTGGAAAAGACATCTATAAATAAACATAGAAATAAGAATGAATACTATATTTCACTGCATAATTGTTACTGCAGCATTCACGTATATTCACCAGAATTCTGTTCATCTTAATCTTGCACCAAAGACAGTTAAGTAATGAATGATTTTTAAATAATACTAGCACAATTTAAAAAATCCACATAATGGTAATACCTCATGTTTTTGCAAAAAAGAAAAGAAACAAAATTGGCATAAAATCTGTAATGATTATGTGGTAAAATATGGCAAAAAATAAATGAAATAAACCTTTAGTTACATCCTTTGAAAGAAAACAACAAAATAATTGGAAGGCAAGGCCATGATATATTAAAAGTGCTGAAACAAAACTATCAAAAATTGTATATCCAGAAAAAGAAACTGGCCTTCAAATACTAAGAATAAATAGAGAAAAGCAATGAGAATTTTCCCACAGCATACTACCCAACAAAAAATAATAAAGGGATTCCTTCAGACAAAAATGAATAAACACCAGGCAGAAGTGACACAAGCTTACATGAAGAAAGTGTACTGCTAAAGGCAGCCACACAGGCAAATATAAAAAAAAATGCTTAAATGTATTTCTTGTCTGCAACTCTTTTTAATTGTATCTGATTTTAAAAGTACTCAAAGAAGCAATAATTATAAATTTATATTGATGGAAATGATGAAATTTGATGACATATTGATGGTTATAGACTGATGAAATTGGCATGACAATAGTAGCACAAAAGAGGGGTAACAGAACTATAGAGTGGTGGAGTTTTTATATACTGTTGAAATTTAGTTGGCACCAATGTGAGCCAAATCTTATAAGTTACTATATTAGTTGTAATACCCAGAGTAACTACTAAGAAAATGGCTTTTAAAAACTATAAGATAAATGAAATAGGAATTTCACTGGTGTGCTAGAAAAACATTTATTCAAAAAAAGAAGGCAGTAATAGAGAAAAAGTAAACAAGACACATACAAAAACATTGAAAAATGGTAGAAATAAGTTCTACCTTATCACTAACTATATTAAATATCAATGGATTAAACACTCCCATTTAAGGTAGAGATTAGAAAAATGAATTAAGATTGCTCACTGATCACCACCGATTGCCTGCCATTTCCCTGTTTGTCTGCCTTTTGCCTACTCATCACCTGCTGCCTGCCATTCGCCCACTGTTTGCCCACAGACCACCTGCCATTTGCCCATGGATGGCCCACTGCCCACTTGAAGTCCATTGTTAGGGTAAACACAGCTTTGGTTACATGCAGATGCCACCAACAGCCAGGGCCTGGGAGTCCAGAACCAAGGGGCCAGAAGGTTTTTCATTACCACTGCTGCCATTTCAAGGTATGGCCACCTCAGTCAGGAGACACTGGCTGGGGCCTGGAGATATATTTTCAGGGTGTGTGCAGGTCTGGCTGCATTAAGGTCTTCCTGCTGGGTGTGCTAGAGACCACCATCTTGCTGCCTTTTTGCAAGGTCGCTCCTTTGTGTGAGGGCATCCCTGGTGGTCTCTCTGCACTTGGAACAACACTGAGATCTTGGGACTGCAGCGAGGCAGAGCCTGGGAATCTGAATGAAGCCCAGGTCAATCAGATTGTGTCTGGGTCTGGATAGCCTGTGGAAAGCCAGAGACTGGGGGCATTTTCCCAGGGTGTGGACACAGGTTGGAGAAACCAGAGAGAACTAGGCTCTGTCCAGCACAGTGAGGTACTAGAAGTGGGGACACTATAAAACTACAGTGTAGAAACTGTACTGCCTTAGATCCATACCACTAGAATAGAAGACACACAAACAATATGAAGAAACAAGGGAACAAATTGCCTCAAACAAACCAAAATGTTCCAACAATAGAATTCATAGACAGCACAGTAGAAGAAAATGTCAGAGAAGGAATTTAGAAGATACATACTTAAACTGATCTTTGAAATAAAGGATAGTATCGGAGATAAAATACAGAAAGTGAAAGATCACATCAATGAAGAGGCAGAGATTATAAAAAAGGAATCAAACAAATCCTCCAAAAGAAGGAACAATAAACCAAATTAAAAATTCAATAGAAAATATCACCAGCAGATTAGACTACTTGGGAAACAGAACTTCAGATAATGAAGACAAAATATATACTCTTGAAAATAGAGTTGACTATACAGAGAAGATGGTAAGAAACCATGAAGAGAACTTCCAAGAAATATGGGATAACATGAAAAGACCAAAGGGGTAGATGAAGGTGTAGAGATACAAACCAAAGGAATGCACACTCTTTTCAATAACATAATATCAGAAAATTTCCCAAATCTAAAGAGTAAAATGGAAAATCACTTACAAGAGGCTTTCAGGACCCCAAATGTACAAAATTACAGCAGACCCAAACCAACTTACATTAAATGAGAATGACTAACACACAGAATAGGATAGAATTTTAAAGATTGTGAAGAAAAATATCAAATTACTCCTAGGTTGAAACCAATTCAGATCCCAGGTGCTCAATGCCAGAGGTCCTGGAACAACATATATCAAGCTCTGAAAGAAAATGGATGCCTACCAAGAATTTTATATCCAGAAAAACTAAGCTTCTGATTTAAAGATGGAATAAAAAACTTCCATGAAAAACAAAAGTTAAAAGAATTCACAACTAGAAAGCCTGCATTACGGAATATTCTTAACAAAATATTCCATGAGGAGGAAATGAAGAAAAAAAATTAAAAACCAGTGAAGAGAGGAACTACACCAAAGGAAAGTTCATTCAAAGGAGAAAGTAAGTCAAGTTAAAAACCAAAAATAAGCCAAACTGACTGGGAACACAAATCATGTCTCATTAATAATCCTGAATGTTTATGACCTAAACTCATCAATCAAAAGACACAGACTGGCAGATTGGAATTTTTAAAAGGACCCAACAGTATGCTGTCTCCATGAGACTCACCTCCTAGGAAAAGATATCCACATACTAAAGGTAAAAGGTTGGAAAAAGCATATCTCTCATATGAACTGTGTAAACAAGCAGGGGTTTCCATCCTCATATAAGGCAGAGTGGACTTCAAGCCAAAGGTAGTCAGAAGGGATAAAGAAGGACGTTTCATACTGCTAAAGGGAATCATACACCAGCAAGACATAACAATTGTAAATATTTATGCCCCAAATAATGAAGCACCTACATATATCGAACAAACCCCTCTCAATTTTAAGAATCAAATAACCACAACACAATAACACTGGGTAACTTTAACACACCTCTCCCATCATTGGATGGATCTTCTACATAAAAACTAAACAAAGAAGCTATGAAACTAAAATAATCAGTAATTTAACCTTAGGGAACATATATAGAATATTTCATCCATCAACAAGAAAATACACTTTCTTCTCTGCAGTACATGGGTCTTTCTGTAAGATGGACCACATGTTATGCCACAAAGCAACTCTTACCCTTAGCAAATACAAAAAAAAAATAGAAATTCTAACTTGCATTCTATCAGATCATCAAAGAATGAAAGTATAAATCAATGATAAAAAAAAAGTAGAAGCTACTCCAACACCTGGAGACTAAATAACATACCATTGAATGATGAATGGATAGTAGAAGAAATCAGGGAGAGAATAAAAAATTACTTAGAGGAAAATGAGAACACTGATACAATATATCAAAATCTCTGGGACACTATGAAGGTAGTGCTAAGAGGAAAATACATTGCATTGAGCTCATATGTTAAAAGAATAAAAAGTCAACAAATAAATGACCTAACATTACATCTCCAAGTCCTAGAAAAAGAACAGATCAACAACAAAAGCAGTAGGAGACAGGAAATAATTAAAATCAGAGCTGAAATCAATGACATTGAAAGATAAGAAACAATTCAAAATATTGACAAAAAAAAAAGCTGGTTCTTTGCAAAAAAAAAATTGATAAACTCTTAGCTAAGCAAATGAAAAAAGAGAGAAAACTCAAATTAGTAGAATCTGTGATGAAAAAGGAAATATCACAACAGACACTACTGAAATCCAGAAGATAATTAGTAACTATTTTGAAAATTTATAGTCCAATAAATTAGAAAATTTCAAAGACATCAACAAATTTCTAGACATATGAGCTACCCAAACTGAATCAGGAGGACGTACACAATTTAAACATCAATTTCAAGCAATGAAATAAAAAATGCCATCAAAAGCCTACCAACCAAGAAAAGCAAAGGACTAGACAGATTCTCAGTCAAGTTCTACAAAACCTTCAAAGAAGAATCAACACCAAAACTCCTCAAATTATTCCATGAAATAGAAAAGGAAGATACCCTTCCAAACTCATTCTATGAGACTAGCTCACCCAGATACCAAAACCAAACAAAGACACATCAGGGAAAGAAAACATCAGACCAATATCCCTCATGAACATAGACACAAAAATTCTCAATAAAATTCTGGCAAATCATTTATAAAAATATATTACAAAGATAGTCCACCATAATCAAGTGGAGTTCATTCCAGGGATGCAAAGTGGGTTTGACATATGGAAATCAATAAATGAAATTCATTACATCAATAGACTTAAAGACAAGAATCATATGATCATCTCAATAGATGAAGAAAAAGCATTTGACAAAATACAACATCGCTTCATGTTCCAAACACTAGAAAAAACTAGGGAGAGTGGGAACATACCTCAACATTGTAAAAGCTATCTATGCTAAGCGCATGGCCAACATCATTCTCAATGGAGAAAATTGAAAGCATTTTCTTTAAACACTGGAACAAGACAGGGATGCCCTCTTTCACCACTTCTATTCAACAAGGTCCTTGAAACTCTAGCCAAAGCAAACAGACAGATGAAATACATTAAAGGGATACAAATAGAAAAATAAGAACTCAAAATATCACTGCTTGCCAATGACATTATTCTGAATTTAGAAGATCCAAAAATTCCACCAAAGAACTTCTGGAACTAATAAGTGAATTCAGTAATGTATCAGGATATAAAATCAATAACCACAAATCAAGGCATTCCTATTCATCTGTAATGAATCCACTGAAAGAGAAATTAGGAAAACTTACCCCATTCACAATATCCTCAGCGAAAATAAAATATTAGGGAATCAATATAACAAAAGAGGTGAAAGACCTCTACAATGAAAACAATGGAACACTAAAGAAAGAAATTGAAGAAAACCTTAGAAGATGGAAAGATCTCCCATGTTCTCGGATAGGCAGAATTAATATCGTCAAAATTTTTATGCTACTAAAAGCATTACATAGATTTCATGGAATTCCTATTAAATTCCAATGACATTCTTCATAGAACAAGAAAAAGCAATCATAAAATTCATATCCAACACTTTTATACAAATGTTCATACCAGCATTATTTAAGACCCTTTGGGCTGGGGATATAGCTCAGTTGATAGAGCGCTTGCCTCACAAGCACAAGGCCCTGGGTTCAATCCCCTGCACCACAAACATGCGTGTGTGCGCACACACACATACACACACATAAATACAAAAAAACCTTATAAGTCTGATTTATATAGAAATCAAAAACTTGATTTTAATATATGGAAATTTGATAGAAAAAGTATTCAAAACAGTCTTGAAAAAGAATTAAAAAGTTGGAAGTCTTCAGACTTGTTTAATTGAAAACTGTGGTACTGGCATAAGCATAATTCTGTGGATCAATGGAATAGAATTGAAGGTTCATAAATATCCCAACTATTTATGAGAAATTGATTTTCAATAAGTATATCAAAACAACTGAATGGAACAAACAATAGTCTTTTCAATAAATAGTATTGGGACAACTTGTTATCTATATGCAGAAGAATGATCTCTACTTCATACTATATAAAGAAATCAACTAAGCTAGGTCAAAGACTTCAGTGTATAAGATAAAACATGCAGAAGAAAAAATACATGAATTAGGCAAAAGTTTCTTAGATACAATACCAAAAGCACAAGTAACCAAAGAAAAATGGGCAAACTGCACTTCATCAAAATGAAGAAATTAAGTGAAAAATCCACACAATGGGGGGAAACTCAGTGTAGGGGCACAGATTTGGAAAACACAAAGAGCTTTTATGACTCAATAACAACAAACAGCCCAACTGAAAAGTGGGCAAGTAATTTGAATATTTTTTCAATAAATATCTTTTTTTGAAGGTATTTCTTCAAAGAAGATGTACAAATGGGCAATACGACATAAAATGCTCAACACCATCTGTCATTAAGGAAATGCATATAAAAACACAATGAGAGAGTTCACATACTCTAGCGAGTCTCTATTTAGAAAGAGTAACAAGCTTTGACATATATGTGGCAAACTGGAATTCTCACACATTGCTGACGAGTATGTAAAAAAGATGTAGCTCCTTTGAAACACTGTAACAGTTCCACAAAATGTTGACTATGTAGTTACCACATGACCCAGAAATCCTAAGCACACATTCAGAAAAATGAAAATATATGTCCACAAAAACACGTGCAAATATTCATAGCCCCAAAGTGGAAACAACCCAAAAACTCATCTACTGATAAATGAATTTTAAAAAAGCAGTCTATCCATACAATGATATATTATTCAATCACTTAAATGAAGTACTGATACATGACAACTATTGATGAACCTCGAAAAGATGCTGAGTCAAAAAAGACACATATAAAAGGACAAATAAATTTTTTTTTAAAATATCAAGAATAGGAACCTCGGGGGCAATCCAAGATGGCGGCCTAGAGGGTGACTGCACCCCCAGTCGCTCCAGAACCCAGGAGTTAAGAAGGGGAGGCATTGAGAGACTCGGACTGAAATAGAGCCACAGGTGAGTCTGCCCACTGGGTAAAACTCGGCCGGGGTGGCAGGCCCAGATAGAGGTGGCTTATCAGAGCCGGGCAGGGCAGCTAGAGTCTTCCCAAGGTAGCCTTCCACACTCCAACGGTGGGCTCCTCCCACACGGCCAGCTGCACGGTGCGGGCCCACAGTGAGAGCCTTTCCACACAGAGCCAGCTCCAAACCGTGGAACCAGTAGGGGGCTAGGGGCAGTTTTCTTCGGATGCACTGCATTATCAGATTCCTCCAAGACATCAGGCTACTGAAGGCTGGGAGGTGATACACTGGAAATCTACCTGGACACTATAAGCCAATAGCAGAAAACTGCAATATCTCAGGGTCCCACTGACAGCTGACCAATATGAGAAAACAAGGGAAGAAAATGTCCCAAACAAACCTAGATACTACATCAATAAAACCCAATGACAGCACAGCAGAAGAAATGTCAGAAAGGGAGTTCAGAATGTACGTAATTAAAATGATCAGGGAAGCTAATGAGGAGATGAAAGAGCAAATGCAGGCATTAAATGATCACACCAATCAACAGTTAAAAGACCAAATACGGGAAGCAAGAGATCATTTCAATAAAGAGTTAGAGATACTGAAAAAAAAACAAACTGAAATACTTGAAATGAAGGAAACAATAAACCAAGTTAAAAACTCCATAGAAAGCATAACCAATAGAATAGAACACCTGGAAGACAGAACCTCAGACATTGAAGAAAAATTATTTAATCTTGAAAACAAAGTTGGCCAAACAGAGAAAATGGTAAGAAATCATGAACAGAATCTACAAAAATTATGGGATATCATGAAAAGGCCAAATTTAAGAATTATTGGGATTGAGGAAAGCACAGAGAAACAAACCAAAGGAATGAACAATCTATTCAATGAAATAATATCAGAAAATTTCCCAAATCTGAAGAATGAAATGGAAAACCAAGTACAAGAGGCTTATAGAACTCCAAACATACAAAATTACAACAGACCCACACCAAGGCACATTATTATGAAAATACCTAACATACAAAATAAAGACAGAATTTTAAAGGCCGCAAGAGAAAAGAATCAAATTACATTCAGAGGGAAACCAATAAGAATATCAGCAGATTTTTCAATCCAGACCCTAAAAGCTAGAAGGGCCTGGAACAACATATACCAAGCCCTGAAAGAAAATGGATGCCAACCAAGAATCTTATGCCCAGCAAAACTTACCTTCAAATTTGACGATGAAATAAGATCCTTCCATGATAAACAAAAGCTAAAGGAATTTACAAAAAGAAAGCCAGCATTACAGAACATTCTCAGCAAAATATTCCATGAGGAAGAGATGAAAAACAACGATGCAAATCAGCAACAGGAGGCGCTAGCCTAAAGGAATAGCCAAATAAAGGAGAAACCAAATCATGTCAAAAACAAATATGAGTCAATTGACTGGGAATACAAATCATATCACAATAATAACCCTGAATGTTAATGGCCTGAATTCATCAATCAAAAGACACAGACTGACAGATTGGATTAAAAAGAAAAATCCAACAATATGCTGCCTGCAAGAGACTCATCTCATAGAAAGAGACACACATAGACTAAAGGTAAAAGGATGGGGAAAAACATACCATGCACATGGACACAGCAAAAAAGCTGGAGTATCCATCCTCATTTCAGATAATGTGGACTTCAAACCAAAACTAGTCAGAAGGGATAAAGAAGGACATTACATGCTGCTTAAGGGAAGCATAAATCAGCAAGACATAACAATCATATATATCTATGCCCCGAACATTGGCTCATCCACGTACGTCAAACAAATCCTTCTCAATTCCAGAAACCAAATAGACCACAACACAATAATACTAGGCGATTTTAACACACCTCTCTCACTACTGGATAGATCGTCCAAACAAAAATTGAATAAAGAAACTATAGATCTCAACAACACAATCAACAATTTAGACTTAACGGACATATATAGAATATACCATCCAACAAAGAACGAATACACTTTCTTCTCAGCAGCACATGGATCCTTCTCTAAAATAGACCATATTTTATGCCACAAAGCTACTGTTAGCAAATACAAGAAGATAGAGATACTACCTTGTACTCTATCAGATCATAATGGATTGAAATTAGAAATAAATGACAGAATAAAAAACAGAAACTTCTCCAATACCTGGAGATTAAATAATACACTATTATATGATGAATGGATAACAGAAGACATCAGGAGGGAAATAAAAAAATTCTTAGAAGTAAACGAGAACAAAGACACATCATATCAAAATCTCTGCGACACTATGAAAGCAGTACTTAGAGGAAGATTTATTTCATGGGGCGCATTCAAAAAAAGAAGTAGAAATCAACAAATAAACGACTTAACACTGCAGCTCAAAGCGCTAGAAAAAGAAGAACAGACCAATACCAAAAGTAGTAGAAGACAGGAAATAGTTAAAATCAGAGCTGAAATCAATGAAAACGAAACAAAAGAAACAATTGGAAAAATTAACAGAATAAATAGTTGGTTCTTTGAAAAAATAAATAAAATTGATAAACCCTTAGCCACACTAAAAAAGAGAAGGAGAGAGAAAACTCAAATTACTGAAATTCGGAATGAACAAGGAAACATCACAACAGACACGAGAGAAATACAAAACATAATTAGAAGCTATTTTGAAAATCTATACTCCAACAAAACAGAAAACCTCGAAGACATCAACAAATTTCTAGAGACATATGAATTACCTAAACTGAACGAGGAGGACATACACAACTTAAATAAACCAAGTTCAAGCAATGAAATAGAAGAGGTCATCAAAAGCCTGCCAACAAAGAAAAGTCCAGGACCAGATGGGTTCTCAGCCGAGTTCTACAAAACCTTTAAAGAAGAGCTCATTCCAATATTCCTCAAACTATTCCATGAAATAGAAGAGGAAGGAACCCTCCCAAACTCGTTCTATGAAGCCAATATCACCCTGATACCTAAACCAGACAGAGATACATCGAGGAAAGAAAATTTCAGACCAATATCCTTAATGAACATCGAAGCAAAAATTCTCAACAAAATTTTAGCAAATCGCATACAAATATATATTAAAAAGATAGTGCACCACGATCAAGTGGGTTTTATCCCAGGGATGCAAGGTTGGTTCAACATTCGGAAATCAATAAATGTCATTCACCATATCAACAGACTTAAAGTTAAGAATCACATGATTATTTCAATAGATGCAGAAAAAGCATTTGATAAAATACAGCATCCCTTCATGCTCAAAACACTAGAAAAAATTGGGGTAGTGGGAACATTCCTTAACATTATAAAGGCCATCTATGCTAAGCCCATGGCTAATATCATTCTAAATGGTGAAAAACTGAAAGCGTTCCCCCTAAAAACTGGAACAAGGCAGGGATGCCCTCTTTCACCACTTCTATTCAACATCGTCCTTGAGACTCTAGCGAGAGCAATTAGACAAATCAAAGAAATTAAAGGGATACGAATAGGAAAAGAAGAACTCAAACTGTCCCTGTTCACTGATGACATGATTATATATTTAGAGGAACCTGGAATTTCCACCAGAAAACTTTTAGAACTCATAAATGAATTCAGTAAAGTAGCAGGTTACAAGATCAATGCTGATAAATCCAATGCATTTTTATACATAAGTGATGAATCTTCAGAAAGAGAAATTAGGAAAACTACCCCATTCACAATAGCATCGAAAAAAATAAAATACTTGGGAATCAATCTCACAAAAGAGGTGAAAGACCTCTACTATGAGAAATACAGAACACTAAAGAAAGAAATTCAAGAAAACCTTAGAAGATGGAAAGATCTCCCATGTTCCTGGATAGGCAGAATTAATATTGTCAAAATGGCTATACTACCTAAAGTGCTATACAGATTCAATGCAATTCCAATTAAAATCCCAATGATGTACCTTGCAGAAATAGAGCAAGCAATTATGAAATTCATCTGGAAGAATAAAAAGCCTAGAATAGCTAAAGCAATCCTCAGTAGCATGAGCGAAGCAGGGGGTATTGCAATACCAGATCTTCAACTCTACTACAAAGCAATAGTAACAAAAATGGCATGGTATTGGTACCAAAATAGACAGGTAGATCAATGGTACAGAATAGAGGACACGGACACAAACCCAAATAAATACAATTTTCTCATACTAGATAAAGGTTCCAAAAATATGCAATGGAGAAAAGATAGCCTCTTCAACAAATGGTGCTGGGAAAACTGGAAAACCATATGCAATAGAATGAAATTAAACCCCTATCTCTCACCCTACACAAAACTCAACTCAAAATGGATCAAGGACCACGGAATCAGACCAGAGACCTTGCATCTTATAGAAGAAGAAATAGGTCCAAATCTTCAACTTGTTGGCTTAGGATCAGACTTCCTTAACAGGACTCCCATAGCACAAGAAATAAAAGCAAGAATCAACAACTGGGATAGATTCAAACTAAAAAGCTTTCTCTCAGCAAAGGAAACTATCAGAAATGTGAAGAGAGAGCCTAGAGTGGGAGAATATCTTTGCCAACCATACCTCAGATAGAGCGCTAATTTCCAGAATATATAAAGAACTCAAAAAACTCTACACGAAGAATACAAATAATCCAATCAACAAATGGGCTAAGGAAATGAACAGACACTTCACAGAAGAAGACGTACAAGTAATCAACAGATATATGAAAAAATGTTCAACATCCCTAGTAATAAGGGAAATGTAAATCCAAACTACCCTAAGATTTCATCTCACCCCAATTAGAATGGCGATTATCAAGAATACAAGCAACAATAGGTGTTGGTGAGGATGTGGTGAAAAAGGAACACTCATACATTGCTGGTGGGGTTGCAAATTAGTGCAGCCACTCTGGAAAGCAGTGTGGAGATTCCTCAGAAAGCTTGGAATGGAAACACCATTTGACCCAGCTATCCCACTCCTTGGCCTATACCCAAAGGACTTAAAATCAGCATACTACAGAGATACAGCCACATCAATGTTCATTGCTGCCCAATTCACCATAGCCAGATTGTGGAACCAACCTAGATGCCCTTCAGTTGATGAATGGATAAAGAAACTATGGCATATATATACAATGGAATATTACTCTGCAATGAAGAATGATAAAATTATGGCATTTGTAGGCAAATGGATGAAATTGGAGAATATCATGCTAAGTGAGATAAGTCAATCTCAAAAAACTAAAGGACGAACAATCTCGCTGATAAGCGGATGAGGACATATAATGGGGGGTGGGAGGGGTTAGCATTAGTTTTAGGGTTAGGTTTAGGGTTAGGGATAAGGAGAGCGGTAAGAATGGAGGAAAGAAGGACTATATGGAGGGAAAAGAGGGGTGGGAGGGGTGGGGGGGAAGGAAAAAAAAATAAACATCATTGCCCTATGTAAACGTATGATTACACAAATGGTATGCCTTGACTCTATGTACAAATAGAGAAACAACATGTATCCCATTTGTATACAATAAAAAAAAAAAATAGAAAAAAAAAAGAATAGGAACCTCCATAAAGAAAGTAAGTGAATGGTTACCAGGGGTTGCGGGAAGAGATAAACAGGAAATGTCTACTTCAGTGTACAGATTTCATTGGAGATTGACCAAAATATTCTGGAATTAGAAAGCGGTAATGATGACACAACTTGGTTAATATACTTTAAAATCCTAAATTGGATAATTTTAAAACATATATTTTCTGTAATGTGAATTATATTCAAATTTTGAAAACTCTCTGGTGCACCAAATCAGATGGAAAGAGGATTGTGAAAGTGAGAGCAGAAATTAAATACAAAATAAAATTTTGAAAAGATAAATATTATTTTGGAAGAGATTACTAAAGAAAACAAATTTGAAATGTAGAAAATAAGCAATATTAGGATGGGAAAAAGTAAGAGATTAAAGTTATATTAAAGATTACTCTGACCATTATATACAAATATGTTTCAAAATCAAAATGGACAGATTACTAAGAAAAAGTGAGGTAGCAGTTGAAAATATCCTCATTAAGCAAAAACAACCCAATCAAAGTCCATATTCAGTAACCTTTCAAAGAACAGAATATTTCAATATTGTCAAGAATCTTTGAGGATAAAAGACAGACTACATTGAATTATAAAAGCAGGAATAAATTATTAACAGAAAGGAAAATTATAGACCAATGTCATACATGCATGTAGATGCAAAATACCTTCACAAAATATAAGTAAACTGAATATGGGAACATTTAGAAAAATAAAACATTATTACCAATTTGGAGTTGCTCCAGGAGTATTAGTGTAACTTAATATTATATAATTAATCAAAAATATGAATCAATAATGTAGGAAACAATAGGTAATTTAAAATAAAGATTTTTTGCACTTTGATGAATAATATCTACCAAAAATTTTCAATAAATATTATTTTTATGGTGAAAAGTTCAAACCATTCCCTTTAAATTTGGGAGCAGCACACAAATACTGATATTATTTCTATTCAAGATTTAATGCAGCATGCAAACATTGAGTGATCCAAGTAAAATAAGTTATAAAGGTTTAAAAGTCACATATTTCACAGAGAAAACAGCACTCTACAGAGATATTATTAATGGGAAATATTTAAAAATTGACTATTTGTGACATAATTATCACATAATTATCATAATTACCATAATTATCAAATGTACTCACTTCTGTACAGTTGCAAATTTTAGGAAATACAATATTTCTCAAAAATTGTTTCAAATCATCATTTATTGGTTACAAATAAAGTTATATAATATCAAAAACTTTGCTCAAAATGATCTGGGATTGGTGGGATACAATCGGTAGTAGTATACATAAAACAAAATTTACTACGCTTGATAATGGTCAAAGCTAGAAGTTGTGTGAAAATCAACTGTACTATGCACTCTACTTTTCTATATATTTTAGACTTTTCACAATGAAAGGTTATTTTAAAAATTCATAAACACCCAACAAACACAAAACTAGAATTAAACCAAAAAACATGAACTAATCTTTATAAAGGCAATTTTAGATTTCTTTTAATCCATAATTAAAAGAAAAGTTAAAATATGTTCATAGAGACAGAAATTTAATACCATAAAGGAATTTACTTCTCCAAATTGATTAACAAATAAGATTCAACTTATTTAATTAATTTAGTCTCAATTAAATTAATTTCTAACTGGTACATAAACATAAAAATTACACAAATTAATGGGATAAATATGTTTTGATACATGTACACACTGTGTAATGTTTAAATCAGGTTAAATGTATTTATCTACTCAAACATTTACCATCTCCTTATGGTAAAAACTCAAAATGCTTTCCTTTAACTTTTTGAAATGTACAGTACATTACTGCTATCTATAGCAACACCACTGTGCACCTCTGCAAACTGTAACGTAGTACCTATTGATCAGACTTTCCCCATCCATCTCTCTTCTTACTGTCCCCAGCTCTGATAACTACCATTCTGCTCTCAACTCAGAGGAGGTCAATGTTTTTAGATTCCACATTTAGTGAGATTACACAATGCTTGTCTTGTAAGTCTAGTTTCTTTCTTTTAACATGATGATCTCCAGTTCCTTCTGTGTTGCCACAAACAGTAGTATTTCAATCTTTTGGGGGATGTAATAGTATTAAATGGTGTATACATACCTCATTTTATTTATCCACTTATCAGTAAATGAACACTTAGTTTGTACACACTATTTTTTTTTTTTTGTACTAGGGATTGAACCCCAGGGTGATTCACTACTGAGCTACATCCCCAGCCCTTTTTAAATATTTTATTGAGAGACAGGATTTTGCTGACGGGTTTATGGCCTCTTTAAGTTGTTGAAGCTGGCCTTGAACTTGTGATCCTCCTGCCTCAACCTCCAGAACTGCAGGGATTACAGGTATGCACCATTATGTCCAGCTCTAGATTAGTGTGAATAGTGCTGCAGTGAACATGAGAATATAGATATCTCTTGAACACAGTGATTTAATTTCCTTTTACCTAGCAGTGTGACTGCTGGATCATATGATAGTTCTTTTTTAATTCTTTCAAAAATCTCCATACTACTTTCTCTAGTGACTGTACTAATTTACATTCACACCAAGAGTATGCAAGTCTTACCTGTTCTCCACATCCTCACCAGGACTTGATCTTCATTTTCTTTTTTTCTAACTCTTGCTTCCTTCCTTTTTTTTTTTTTTTTTTAAGGTAACTATTCTTACTGGGGTGTGGTGATATCTTGCTGTAGTTTTGATTTGCATTTCCTTCATTATTAGTGATTTTGAACTTTTTTTATACACCTTTTGACCAGTCGTATTTCTTTTTTTTTTTTTTTAATTTATTGAGAAAATATCTATTAAGGCCAATTGCCCTTGTTTTACTTTTTTTTTTTTAATACTCTATTCCAAATATTTCAGACATTATTTACCCCCTGTAAAATGTAGCATGTAAATATTTTCCCACTTTCTCTAAGTTGTCTTTTTGTTTCCTATGTTGTGCAGAATTGGTTTTTTTTTGGCTTTTTTTGTTTTTTTGTTTTTTTGGTTGGGGGAGGCAGAAATTGACTCAGGGGCACTAACCACTGAGCAACATTCCCAGTCCTATTTTGTGTTTTATTTAGAGACAGTGTCTCACTGAGTTACTTAGCACCTCGCTTTTTTCAGAGGCTGGTTTTGAACTTGGGATCATCCTGTCTCAGTCTCCTGAGTCGTTGGGATTATAGATGTGGCACCACTGCGTCCGGCTATGTAGAACTTTTAGTTTGATTTAATCCCATTTGTCGATTTTTATTTCCTGTGCCAGGACATTATACCAGTCCGAAGTCCTGAAGTATTTCTCTTACTTTTTCTTTCAATAGTTGCATAATTTCAGGCCTTCCATTTAAGTCTTTTATCCATTTTGAGTTATTTTTGAAACTGGCAAGAGATAGGGGTCTACTTTCAATCTACTGCATGTGGATATTCAATTTTCCAAGCACCATCTATTAATGAGGCTGTCCTTTCTCGAATTCAAGTTCTGGGTACCATTTTTGAAAATAAGTTGAGTGTAAATGTGTGGGCTTTCTGCTCAGCTATTTTGTTCCCTTGGTTTATGTGTCTATTTTTGTGCCAATTCCACATTGTTTGGGTATTATAGCTCTGTAGAATATTTTGAGGAAAAGTAACAAAATGCTGTACATTTTGTTCCCTCTGTTCAAAAGGCCTTTGATTATTTGAGATTTTTTTTGTGTTTCCATATAAATTTAAGAATTGTTTTGTTAGGTCAGTGAAAATGCTCTGACAGAGATTGTACTGAACATATGTATTGCTTTAAGGTATAATTTAAGGTACATTTTAATAATATTGATTTGTCCCATCCAAGAACTTGAAATTTCTTTCCATTTTATTGTGTCCTCTTCCATTTATCTCATTAATGTCTTACAATTTTTGTTGTATAAATCTTTCATTTTTAAAATTACATTTAATCCCAGGTATTTTCTCTAGCTATTACAAGTGGGATTGTTTTCTTGATTTCAATTTCATGTAAATCACTATTGGCCTATAGCAATGTTGCTGATTTTCCTATGATGATTTGTAGCCTGCAACATTGCTGAATTTAATAGTTCCAATAGTAGTGTTGAGGAGTTTTTGTGATTTAACATATATAATGAGAAATCATATATACATATATAATGAGATTTGACTTCTCTTCTAATTTGGATCCCTTTTACTTCTTTCTCTTCCCTGATTGCTATATAAATTCCAGTAGTATGTTGAATAAAAGTGGTAAAAATGAGAATTCTTGTTTTGTTCTAGATCTTAGAGAGAAAGCTTTCATCTTTTCCCCATCCATTATAATGTTAGCTGTTGACTTATTAAATACAGTTTCTATTATGTTGAGTATGTTCCTCCTATACCTAATTGTTCAGATTTTTATTATGAATGGATATTGAATTTTATCAAATGTCTTTTCTGCATCTATTGAGATGATGATATATTTTTTGTATTTCATTCTGTTGATGTAGTGTACCATGTTTATTGATTTTCATATATTGAACCATCCTTGTATCCTTGGGATGAATCCAGATGGATTGTGCTAATTAATCTTTTCAGTGTGCTATTAAATATGGTTTGTTGGTATTTTGCCACATGGATAAGCAATGTGAACACAACAAAGTTTTCAGTACATAATGTGTGAATACTGGCTATTATTATGGGATAAAAAAGTCTGTATCCTTACTTCATGCCAGAACCCCATCTCCTTTAATGAAAGAAAAACAAGAGGCAGACTTTTAAACTTTTGCAATAAAATACGAGAGTATATTTTATGATATTGGCACAGGGAAAGACTGCTTAAAATTGAGTAAGTATTCTAACTAATAAATACAACCTAACTAAAATTAGAAAATTATGATTGTCATAAAACAGCATAATGAATGTGGAGCCAAACCATGGTTCATTAATAGAATGAATAAGCCAAAATAAAAATGGACAACTGACATGAAGAGGAGTTTCAGAAGATATACAAATGGGAAGCAAATGCTTGGAAGTCATTAAACCCTTTAAAATCACAACAGTGAATTACTTTTGTTTATTCACTAAATTGACAAATTGATAAAGTCTGACAGCACTAACCGTTGGTGACAAGGGGGAACAATGTGAGTTTTACAATGCCGAGGAAAGTATGAATCAACACTACTACTTGGGGGAGATAGAGGGCAATAACTATCTTAAAAACTACACATTCACATATCCTATGACCCAGAAATTCCATTCTTCGGTAACACCTAGAAAAATAGTTCCATACCATACCAGAGCCTGAATAGAAATGTTGATAAGAGCTTCATATTCAATAAAAAAACTGAAAAATTATTAACTATTCATTGACAGAATTAAAAAATATATTATACAATGAAATATTATAGTTCCATGAAAATAATTTAATTACTGTAACTAGATATGACAACATAGAGTGATGTCTGAAACATCTATTGATTGGACAAAAAGTAAAACAAATCCTGAGTATTATATATAGTAATAAATATTTAATAAAACATAAAATCATGCTAATCTAAATAGTTTAGCATTCATGTACATGTTTAATAAAGATTTACAGGAAAACAAGAGAAAGAGACACAAATTTCAGAATAAATATGAGGACAGTATGAGGATGGATAAGATGAACATATTGTAATTTTTGATTTCAAGTTATATGGTAGGATTATGGGTAGTTCCTTTTTTCAGTATTTTTTATTAGTTAAGCGTCACTACTTACATTGACATAGCATACATTTTTTATAAACAAAATATTACATTAAAATTAATTGAGTCTTTGAAAAATTAAGCAGTTTAGAAGATCATGGCAAAAGAGATAGCTGTAGTTTAAACTAGGTCTTGTCCACATTACCAATAAAGATTCACAGATTCAATGCAATACCTACCAAAATATCATTTTTTTCTTTACAGAACCAGAAAAAAATTAATATTCATATGGAAGCACAAAAGACCACAAGTAGTAACAGAAATCATGACCAAAAGAGGTATCACACTACCTGACTTCAAAATATATTACAAAGCCGTAGTAATTAAAACAGCATCATTTTGGCATAGACAAATGGAAGAGCACAGAGTGCCCAGAAATAATATTATGCATTTACATGCATCATATTCTTGACAAAGTTTCCAAAAACATATGTTGAACAAAGGACAGCCTCTACAATACATGGTCCTAGGACAACTTGATATTCAAATGCAGAAAACTGAAACTTGACCTTTATTTCTCACTGAATACAAATGACAGCTCAAGTCCAAGTACATCAAAGACCTGAATGTAGTATTTGGAACTCTAAAACTAGTAGAAGAAAACCTAGGTGGAGCACTTCAAGGCATTGATAAAGGCAATTCAATTTTTTCAAATTCAACAATTTTATAATATATATCCCAAATCACAGGAAACAAAAATAAAAATAGACAAATGAGATCACATCCAACTAAGAAGCTTTTATACAGCAAATGAAACAATACATTAAAGAAACAACGTAGAGAGTGAAAATAAAGTTTGAAAAACTCTTCATCTGACAAAGGATTAATATCCAGAATGTATAAGGAACTTTAAAAAACTCAATAACAAAAGAAAAAAATCAAATTAAAAATGGTCAAAGGACATGAAGAGACACTTCTCAAAAGAAGAAATTCAAATGACCATTTTATGAAGTAATCTCCTATTTCAGCTGCCAGGGAAATGCAAGTCAAAACCACAGTGAGAAATCATTTCACCCCAGTTTAAAATGACTATTATTTACTATTATCAAAATGTAAAAAACTAACATGCTGGCAAAGAAGTTTAGAAAAGGGAACTCTCATATGCTGTAGGTAGGAATAAACTGGTACAGCTACTATAGAGAAGGATAAGAGGGCTTTTTAAGAAACTCAAAAATAGATCTCCCATATGATCCAGCTGTCCCATTTCTGGATATATATCCAAAGAAAATGATATAAACATATTGAAGAGAAATTTACATGCCCATGTTTTTTGCTGTACCATTTACAATGGTTAAGATATGGAATCAACTTAGGAACTCACTGACAAATGAATGAATAAAGAAAATGTGTGAATACACACACACACACACACACACACACACACACACACAGAAATCTTATTCATCCATAAAAAGAATGATATCCTGTTATAGCAAAGTGGAAGTGGCAAACTTTTAAGTCATGTGCAGAAAGATAAATTTCACAAGTTCTATCTCATTTACAGATGTTTAAAAAAATCATTGGAATGTATAATCATGATTCCTAGAGACTGGGAAAGGTAGGGCAGAGATGGGATACTTGGAAGTTAGGTAGTGCATACCCAAGCACCGTTAGAAAAAAATAACAACTTCTAGTGTTCTACAGAGAAGTGGGGAAGAGGGGGGACTGTAGTTCACAATAACCTATTATATATATTAAAGAGAACGACGAGAGAGGAACTCAAGTCCTCCAAAGACAAAGTAATGATAAGGAGATAGATACATTACCCTGACTTGACCTACAAATATTATATGCATGTATTAAATATCACATTGTAATACATAAATACGTATAATTAGTACTTGTTAATACAGTTTCAAAAAAATTGTCAAGGAAATATAAATGTTAACCTGATTTGATCACTATACACTGTATACATGTATTAAATTATCATAAGGTAGCCCACAAATTTGTGCAGTTAAATAATAATTTAAACTTGGTGTGCTGGAGCATGTTTGTAGTCCTAGCTACTTGGAAGATGAACACAGGAAGATGGCTCCAGCCCAGGAATTTGAGAACCTCTTGGGCAACATAGTAAGAGCCTATCACAAATAACAATAATGACAATGGTAGCAATAATAATAATGTTAAAAAATCAGGCCTACATTATTCTTATATGTCAATATTTTCATTTCATTTATTCTAGTTTTTCCTAACTTGGATGCACAGTTTATTTTAAAACACCTATGAGGTTCTAAGAAATAATGATGTCTAGATTTCACTTCTAGAGCACCTAATTTAATTTGACTAGACCTTGACATTAGGATTTATAAAAATTCTCTAAGGTAATTCTAATGTGCAATAATGTATAATAACTGCAGATATATTCTAAAATAATCATGCTTCAGAAACTATCTTACTTAGTAGAAAGAACAAAATGAAAATGTACATGTTGATTAAATAAAACATTACATTTAGCCCAAATGTCCTACTTTGTAGTAAGGGAATGTTGAAATAAAAAAATAAGGCTTTACAGATATGAAAATTATGATTTTTCCAATCTAAAAATATAACTGAGGCAAGAATATATATTAGCATATCCATTATAGTAATAAATGTAATATCACATTGAATGAAATAATTTATTTGACTCAGGAAACAAAACATATTTCAGATATACTGTGAGAATAAATAAAATAACTATATTAACTTAATGCCACATTTATAACCTTTATATTTACTAGAACATAAATGGAAGTGATCTGGTCTTTTTGAAAGAGTAATGATTCCATTATTAAATATCAATTAGAGAAAATAAATATTTTTTAGGTGAAAAAAGAACAAATGTATGCCTCCTTTGCTAATGAAGAACCACTAAGTTATAATAAATAAAAAGAAATACTAGAACTTCAAATAAGAATTTCAGATATATATAATAAAAGATTATCTTTTTGCATTATCCTTTAAAGTTAGATATCATTACTTATAAATCTGAGCTTTTGATTTCACAGGAAAACTACATTCAAATCACAAAATTACAACAAATAATTCCACTCACAAATTATTATTAGAGACTTTACCACAACTTCTAGTTGTATTAAAACTTCTAGAGCTATTTTGATAGTTTTATTTTGTAGTTTACTTCAGGAAGTTTTTCATTTTTATACAATAAAATTAGGTATATTAAATTTATTTGCATAATATCTAAGCTCTTTAACAATTTAAAATGGTTGTGAATACAGTTTTGTTCCATAAAAAACTACTGTAACTTTCATATTAGTCTCTGAGCAAAGAAGCTATAAATAATTTTAATGAATTGAAGCTCATGAATAATGTTATTATTCACCTAGAGTTCTAGTTTGGAAGATCACAGTTTTCATATCTGTAAACCCTTATGTTTTTACTTCAATGTTGCATTTATAGAAATTGATTTAGGTTGCCATCATGTGGTATGATGATTATGTTCAAAAAGTAAATGCATACTGGCACAGAATTTATGTCTAGCATAGCATTCCTACAGTTTTTTTTTTCATGAAATTTAGTTCTGTTTAAGAATCTGTGAAAGGATAGGTGGTTCGATAAGAGGCACATGCAATTGTTTCATAACTACAATGCCTTCTTGTATGCAAGGCTCATTTAGGGAAATGGACACTATAAAATCAAAATTTTGGAAACAACAGAGTTAGACCAGTTCATAACTTCTCCATTACCAAATTGAATATATGAATGAGGCCATCAGGTACTCCCAATGTCAGGGGAAAGGTATTTTAATTTTTCTCTTTCACTCTAAAGAATCTAATTCTGTCATCCACCTACACTAAGAAGAGAGAACATGAGGAAGAAAGAACAAATCTATACTTTGATTGTGAATGGAAATTTACCTTGTCCTGATTCTACTCTGATGGAAAAAGAAACAAATAGAATGATTGAATTCATGGGAGCTGGCCAGTAACTTTCGAATTGGTCAAAAGAAATTCTGCTACCTTAGTGGGTCTTAGTGTCCTCATTTGTCAAATGAGGTTTGGTTGAGTTATATCCATGGTCTCCAAATCAATAAAGTTCCTATATGTTTGCCTTTATTCACACTTTAAAAAAACTCAATTAGTTTGGGCTTGGTGGCACATGCCCATAATCCCAGCGGCTCAGGAGACTTAGAAGAGGATCTCAAGTTCAAAGCTTAGTCTCAGCAAAAACCAGGTGCTCAGCAACACAGTGAGACACTGTCTCTAAATAAAATATAAAATAGGACTGGGGATGTGGCTCAGTGGTTGAGTGCCCCTGAGTTCAATCCCTGGTACTACCACCATCCCCCCCCAAACAAAAAAAAATGCCAACTATAAATTTTAAAAAAGTATGAAAATCTACAGGAGAAATAAAGAAAAGATGTTGGGAACTGAAGCACAACTCCCTATGTACAAAGATGATAAAATTGAGGGATAAAATGCGTTCTAGACTACAAGTATAGATTTCAAAGAAAGGAAAGATGAGCAATGAAGACCAGGAAAATCTTAGCAGTTTTGTGGGGACATGAAATTTGAATTGAGCATAGAAAAAATTAGAATTTGGGTTGACTTGTGTGAAAGAGACTTTTAAGCAAGTGAGGGAGAAGACACCAGGGGAAGAAGAACCAATGATAGAGATAAGTAAATAAAGAGACAGGGACTCTATGCTAATAAAACATGACTTGAAGGATGATTTCATAAGAAGGAAATTTTACACTCAAGTCCAAAGTATTTTTAGCTTCTCCTGAAAGGGCAAATCTGATAAAAATAGTTCACTAAATGGTGAAGGTCAATGAGATTGACCCTTCTCATAACACATGCTATTCCAATCCATCTCATCCTCTAGAATTTTCTGTTTCCCCAGTTTGACAGCTTTTATGTTGTCTATTCCTGCAAGCATTAATTTGAATATACAACCCCTGAACATAGAGTTAAATAAGCCCAAAGGAGGAAATGATTACAAAGGTCAATTAAGTGAAGATTTTACTTTAGATATTTTTTATCTTCTTAGTTAAATTTTTTCCTTGGTATTTTATTTGATTATTTATTGCAGCTATTGTAAATGAGATTTCTTGATTTATTTTTTGGATAGTTCACTATTAAGTGTATAGAAAAGCTTCTGATTTTTGTAGGTTGATTTGGTATCCTGCAACTTTCCTCAAACTGTTTATTAAATCAAATAGCTTTTCCTATTGTAGAGTCACATGTTTTCTATATTTAAAATTATGATGTCTGCAAACCGGGACAATTTAACTTCCTCCTTTTCCATGTAGATGACCTTTATTTCTCTCTCTCTCTCTTGCCTAATCGCTCTGACCAGGACGTCTAGCCCTATGTTGAGTAGAAATGGTGAAAGTAGTGTTCTGTGCCTTTCCTGACCTAGAGGAAAAGCATTTGAATTTCCCCACTCTGCTGTGTTAGGTGAGGGTTTGTTACCTACCAGCTATTTTGTGTTGGGGTACATTCTTTCTATACCTAATTCATTGAGAACTTCTATTTGTGAAAGGATGTTGGGTTTTGTCAAATGTTTTCTTCTCTATGTCTATTGAAATGATCATGTGGTTTCTTCCTTCTTTCTGTATTACATTTATTGATTCACATGCATCACACAGTCCTTGCATCCCTAAGTTGGATACCACTTTATCACAGTGAATTTTTTTAAAATAAGTTATTAGATTCAGTTTGCTAGTATTTTGTTGAGAATTTTTGCATCTATTTCGTAGAAATAATTGACCTGCAGTTTCTTTTTCCTTTGTTGTTGTTGTTATGCCTTTGTCTGGTTTTAGTATTGGGATAATAATGGTGTTTGTAGAAAGAGTTTTAAAGAATTCCTTCCTCTTCAATTAGTTTTGAAAGTTTGAGAAAAATTGGTATTAATTCTTTAAGTGTTTCATATAATTCATCAATGAAATCATCAGATCCTGGACTTTTCTTTGATGGGAGAATTTTTATTACTGATTTGATCTCCTTATACATTATTGGTTTGTTCAGTTTTTCTACTTATTCTTAACTCGGTCTTGGTAAATTGTATGTCCAGGAATTTATCCATTACTTCTAAGTTTTGCAATTTTTTTGTCATGTAGCTGTTCAGAATAGTCCCTTATCTTTTGTATTTCTCTGGTATCATCTGCAAGGTTACTGTTATGTTGTTGTTGTTGTTTACCTCTTATTATTTACTTGAGTCCATTTTGCCTCATTCCAGGTAAGGGTTTGTTTATCATTTCAGAAAATCAACTCTTAGTTTCTGTGATATTATATATATATATATATATATATATATATATATATATATATATATATTTAATTTTGCATACTTTAATTTCAGAACAAAATAAACAGCACCCCCCAATACATAACAACTCTCTTATAAAATTAGGGAGGGGATGGGTCTCAAGGTCCTTGTTTTTCTTTCTTAGATGCAAGAGCACAGAGGGAAAAAAAAAAAAAAACACTAGATAATTAGCAGAGGTAGGACAGGGTCACTGAAGGCTGCTGTAGGAGTCATGAGACACTAAGGAGAGGGTATATGATTTTGAAGTAGAAACTTTTAATCTACTGCTGCCGTGTGAGACACATTCACATCACCCTCATTGGGTTACCAGGAACAGTAGCACTGGGTTCCTCTGTTTATATTTCTTGTTCTCCTAGTTCTTTGAGGAGTGACATTATTTGAAGTATCTTTTCTTTCTTGATGTAGGCATAAATTGCTATAACCTTCACTTTTAGAACTACTTTTGCTGTATTCCATTGGTTTTAAAATGTTGCATTTCATTATCACATATCAAGAAATTTTAAAATTTCCTTTTGATTTCTTTTTCAAAATGATTATTCAGGAGCATGTTGTTTAAAAATTGAAGGAGACCCAAATAGATGGAAAGATATATCATGTTACTGAACTGGAAGAGTTAATTTTGTTAAAATAACCATACTGCCCAAAGTAAATGGAAGATTCAGTGCAATCTCTATTAAAATACCAAAGATATTCTTCACAGAAGTAGAAAAAATTTTAAAATTTATATGGAACCATAAAAGAATCTGAACAGCAAAAATGATCTTGAGTAAACAATAACAACAAAACCACAAATCACACCTGGAGGTATCACACTGACTTCAAAATATACTAGAAAGCATTAGTAGCCAAAACAGCATGACACTGGCATAAAAAGAATACAGACACATACTGGGGAAAGGATAATCTCTTTAATAAACAGAAATGAGAAAACTGACCAAATACATAGAAAGAATGAAATGAAACCTTTACCTTGCACTATAAAAAATCAGCTCAAACTGGACTTAAATATAAGAGCTGAAATTATTAAGTTATTAGGGAAAATATAAGGGAATGCATTATGACATTGAACTAAACGAATGGTTTTGGGGGAGATAAGACCTCAAAGGATTGCAACAAAAGCAAAAATAGAGATGATTTCATCAAAATAAAGATTCTGCACAGCAAAGGAAAAAATCAACATAATGAAAAGAAAACTTACAGAATAGGAGATTATATCTGCAAACTACGTATCTGACAGGGTTAATATCCAAATTACATAAGGAGTTCAAACAACTCTGTAACTACTACAAAACAGCCCAATAAAGGGCAAAAGATATGAATAGACATTTCTCAAAGGAAGGTATACAAATGATCAACAAGCATATGAAAAAATGCTCAATATCATAAAAAATCAGGGACATAGAAATCATACCACAGTGAATTATCACCTTACCTCAATTAGAATGGTTATTATCAAAAAAAAAAAAAAGTGTAGGTGAGGATGTGGAAAAAAAAGAAAACCTCATACACTACTGTGGGTATGTTTACTATAATCATTGTGAAAAACAGTATGGAAACTCCTCAAGATATTAAAAATAGAGTTACCATGTAATCTAGCAATTCCACCACCGGGTCCACATCCAAAGGAAATACACCCACATATCAAAGAGATGCCTGCACTACCATGTTTGTTACAGCACTATTTACAGAATAGTTCAAATATAGAATCAACCCAAGTGTTCACCAAGTTAAGGGACAAAGACAATGTGGTACATTGTAATGTAATACTCTTTGGCCACAAAGAAAAGCTGAAATCTTGGTATTTGTGACAACATGTATGGAACTAGAGATAATTATGTTAGGTCAAATAAACCAGGCACAGAAAGACAAATACCACATGACTTCATTCATATGTAGATTCTCAAAGAGTTGAGGAGTAAAAGAAGTGAGCATCCTGGTGGACTCTAAGGCTATTGGGGGGACGCTTAAAAGAATGGTGGTATGGGGAAAGATTAGTCAGAAGATACATAACTACAGTTAGGAGAAATAAATTTCAAAAGATCTGTTATAACAAGGTGACTATGCTTAATGATGATATGTTGTATTCTTGAAAACAGTAGGGTGGACTTTGTGTGCTTTCACCTCCAAAATGATAACTATGTACTATTGTTTGGATATGAGCTTGTCCACTAAAAACTCATGTGTGAGATAATGCAGGAATGTTCAGAGGTGATTGAGTGTGAGAGTCGTAACCTAATCCGTGGATTAATCCATTTGATGGATTAATAATATGAAAGAACTACTGTACTATTTGGTAACTGTAGGCAGGTAGGATGTGAGGAGGAAGTAGGTCCCTGAGCATGTGCCTTTGGTATTTATATTGTCTCTGGTTCATCATTTTTTCTCTCTGCTTCCTGTCTGCCATGAACTGAGGAGCTTTCCTCCACCATGTCCTTCTGACATTATGTTCCACCTCATCTCAGGCCCAGAAGAATAGAATTAGCTGTCCATGATCTTCACATCTGAAACCATGAGCCCAAAATAAACTTTTTCTCCTCTATGTTACTCTTGTCAGGTGTTTAGGTCACAGCAACGAAAAACCGACTAACACACTATGTGAGGTTATACACTGGTTAATTACATAGATTTAACCATTCCACAAAATGCCTAGATAAACATTTCAAAAGGTCATCTTGCACATGATAAAATTACAATGTTATCTATCATATTAAAATAAGTGAATAAATGAGCCACAATAAATGGTAATAAGTGAAGATAGTGAATACTTTTAATGCCTCAGTTTAAATGAATCCCTTTTTACCAAACCTAAGTTAAAGACTCTTGAAATAAGTATGGGAAATTAAGTCAAGAACATTCAAAAGGAAGTGTAAAACAAAGTATCCCAAATCTGGAAGCTTTTACACTCCTTGATATTATAATATCAACTTCATATTAATGCAAGAAGAAAATAGTAATGTCTCTTCTACTCAATAAACTTTTCCCCGAAGTAACATCATTTGACTCAGCATAAGAATTAAAAAGCTGATGATGAAATTGGTTTTTTTAAAAAACAAATTCATTATCCCCCCTGAACAGAGACTGTGAATTTCTAGATCATATAATTTGCTATGCCCTATCTGGTTCTGAATCTTCCAGTTATTTTCATAAGGGAGTCTTAATATTAAAAAATTATCATTTTCCCAGTTCCAATTCTGGAAATGACATATCAGTTTAATTTGAATTACTTTCCCAGAGGTGACAATCATGAGTTCTGGATAAAATATAAAAATCAACTTTTAAGACACTGGAGAGCAACTGAAAGCAGACAGAAATCGAATGGGGTTTAACTCTTGGAAAGAATGGGAATGCAACGGGGTGGTACAGTCATTAATGTGATGTCCCTTAGGGAATGCTCCAGTCTTCCCACATGAAGAAAAGCTAATAGTTAAGCAGAAACCTTCAGGTCTATTGCTTTAGGTGTCAGAAGAGTTTGGGTTGTTTCAGAGCATCTGGAAATTTACAGGGAAAATCCCAGGAAGTAGAGGACCATAGAAGATGAAGCCAGAATGTCTGTATGTAAACCTTTTTCAAATCCTTGGATGAGTTCTGAACTATGGCTATGTGGAAGAAACTCCAGCAAGCAAAGGAAAAAGTGACTACTGGAAGACTGAATATTTGTGTGTAAATTTAAGCTATTGACCATTGCAAAAAAAAAAGTACATAATTTGCTCACTACTCAATCTGAGGAGTTTGCCCAAAACTGTTATCTGGTCATTAAACTTCAAACAACCATCTCTTTAGAGCAAAGACTATTTTCTAGGACCAAGGAATTTTCTCTAAGACTAAGGACTAAACTAAAGCATAACACCCTGAGAAAGTGAAAACTAAATGTCTACAAGTTCAAGGTGATCAGTTAACAATTAAATTGCTGGCTACAACAAATATCAACTCTTTACAATAAGCTACCAAAATCCAGAATCTCTACAAGTTATTCTATATTATATGAAGGTCTTTATAATAACAGGAGTTTGATAAGTTGAAGATACTTATTGTATTACCTTAAACAACTACTAAATAATATAAAATAATTTTGAATTTTTTGTGTTCTGGTGGTTGTTTTGGTGGTTGTTGTTTTGTTTTGGTTTTGTTTTCTTTTTTGGTACTGGAGATTGAACCCAGGGACACTTTGTCACTGAGTTATATACCCAACCCTTTTAATTTTTTAAATTTTGAGATAGGATCCCACTGAGTTGCTGAGGCCGGCCTCAGTCTCCTGAAAATAGATGTATTTTTACAAAAAGGCCAACAGATGACATAAAATGAAATACTAAAACATTTTATTAACAATAAACAAGGAAAGGAAAAAAGTAGGGAAGAGAAAGATAAAACATAGAAAATAAATAGACAAACAGGTAGGTTTAAATTTACTCATATTAATTTTTACATTAAATATAAATATATAAAAGACTAATTAAGAGGCAAAAAAGTATCTAGCTGGATTTAAAAAGAAAAACACTGAACAAATGCTGTTTAAAAGAGTATATTTTAAGTTATAAAACACAGCTAATGTGAATGGAAAAGCATAGGGAATACACACACACATAATGTATATATATATAAGCACACCTATATAATATGAAAGATAAGCATTAGAACTGGGATGGAAGTGTACACATCAAACAAAGTAAATTTTCATACAAAGGAGATTTCTGGAAGGAAATGATACTTAATAACACTGAAATGGGATAAATTCCTCAAGAAACATTAAAACCAGGAATGTATGTGTACTTAATAGGACAGAGTCAATAATCAGAAAGTAAACTCTGACAGAAAAGATATTATGGTCACATCTTCATTTATATTGGGGGATTTAAAACTCTTCCTTCATTAATAGAACCCCAAATTAGTGAACATAGAAGAAATGTAATTATATTCCATTCACTTTGACCTAATTTGGCTTTTAGAACACTATACACAACTGTAGAATACATACTCTTCTCATGCATCTTGAGTATTCACTAATATAAACAATGGTAGACAACAGAAATTTCCATTAAATTTTTGAAAATTGATATTTTATGAAGTATGACATTTGATAACATTGGAATTAAATTTGAAATGAATAGAATGATGATCCTAATATTCCCAAATATTGGGAAATTAAAAAGCACACTTCCCAATAACCATGGGTCAAAAATAAATCACAAGGATATTAAAGGAATACTCCGCATTTAGTTAAAATGAAATACAACATTTCAAAACCGTATATAGAGGGAAGTTTAGAGTTTTGATGAAATATTTTAGAAAAAAATCACAGATTGAAAATCAACTATCAGTCATAACAAATATTCTGGAAATCTAAGGGCTAGGCTGAGGTACAATCTATACTTAAAATTGAGGACAGCAGATTCCCTGTCTGCTTAGTGAGATCCATATCACGGGGATGAAATGGTCAATTAGGGTCAATTTGTGTTGTGAAAGTGCAAGGATTTGGTTTTCCATCTAGACAGAAAAATAATTCTTATATTGTGCACCAACCAGTTTTCTAAATCCTTATGAACTGGTCATAATACAAAATATAAAATGCTTTTGGCAAAGCATTCTTCATCTTTTTTTAGAAATATATATTTTATTTCTGTAATAAATTTATTCATGATATCCCGCTAAAATGTCTCCATTAAGGAAAGTGACATTTTTCCCATTGTTTTCAGGGCTCTAGTAAGAACAAATGGTTTAATAATAAGCGGTCCTTTTACCTGCTCATGCTGGAACAGAAAAGGAAAATATCAGCCTTTTGTTGTACTAAGCTGCTCCAAATAAAAATGCTAAAGTAACACTGGAGCTAAAAATAAATTATAATCTAATGCATTAAACTCATTGAATACAAAATATTGGCATCTAATCTATTAATTAGCTCTGTTTATAAAGGAATTGCAAAAGAAAAGTAGAGTGTAAATACTAATTAGTCTTATTATAATTAATCATTCTACTTTATCCTTGTGATAATGTTATATAACCCTTAAGAGGGAATTATAATGACATTTTAAGTATAATCAAGGATTAAAACTTTTGAGTGCCTACATTAAAAATTGCAGGATAATTTTCATGAGACAAATTCATTTCAGGGAGGTGTAGCTTTAAGATGAACGCAGCAGAGGTGGCAACTTTAAAGGTTCTCATGGTGGTTATAGATTAAGGAAAGGAGAACGAACTTGAAGACCTCAAATAATCCATATGAATTGGCTATGTCCTTGGAATTTCCACATTAAAAATTAATTCCTTAGGATAATAGCTTATGGGTCCTCAAGAGTCCTCCTTAAAATTTTAAGCAACTATTGAAAGAAAAATCCCTGAAGACATTGTACATGAACATCTCACAAATCTTTGGTTGAAGCTAGCAAAGTGTAACAGGTGGTTTGAAAAAAAAAAAAAAAAAAAACACCATCAGAGGTGGAAAAGAATCCCCCACAACTAAGTGATTTGCTTAGGTCTAAATCATTTTTGAGAATCAGGAAGGGAAGTTAAGTTTTGTTGGGTTTTCAATAGAGCTGCATTGAATTATTCTGTGACTCTTAGAATAATCTAAGACCCCAAAGTGTAGAAAACAATATAATACAAAGTAAATGTTCGGGTTGAAATTATTATCAAAGTAGGAATTTCCTTATTTATTGTAGGAAGTTTTGTGATGATAAGAAAAAGGAATGTCACAGAAATGTATGAATGTATCATCATCATTAAGATGGAAAGTATAAAACAAATTAAGAGGGTCTTATTTTTTCTAAGAGTTTTGGTGGTTTTTTTTTTGCTATAAACTTCTTTATAAGAGAGCACACACATGTGTTTGTGTGTGTGTGTGTGTGTGTGAATTTTTAAAAACAAATTAAATACATGCAAACACATTAAATGTTATACCCAAAATGAAAGACCACCTTCAAAAATCCACCTTTTAGGATTATTGCAATTTAAAAATATCAGTATCCTTTCATAGATGTTCTCTATTTTTCTAATTATTCCAATGAATTGGTCAAATGTTGCCCTCATCAGGCCAGAAATGGTTTACAAATGAATTTTTACAGTTGCCAGGTGCTGAAATTATAGCCAAATCACACAGCTGTACTACGTGATACAAAACTCATATAGATACAAACTCAAATTCCAGTCACTGATTGGGAAGGATAAGTTCTGGCAAAGAAATTTTCACCTGACAATTAGTATAAATCAAGACAAGCTTTAAATCTTATAGGGGGATAAGCAAGACATCAATTTAGTTCAGACTGCAATCCTTTCTCTTCTAAAGGTAAATTTGCTCTCGCTGCTGCCCTGGTTAAAACAGTGACTCCCCTTTTCGCTTAGAACGAAACTGGAATTCCTCATTTGGGTTTGTGTGGTCTGGTTTAGGAGTCAGCCTCGCCAGCTTCCGCTCTCCCTCACTCACTGCTCTGCAGGCAGGCTGACCATCTTTTTAGAGCTCTTTCCTTCTGGGCTTTGCTCTTCTGTTGCCTCTGCCCATACTCTTGCTGGCTCTCCTCCAGCGGGTCTCCACCATAGTTGTTTCCTGGCTATCTAAAGTAGAATTCTCCTATTGCTTTCAGTCTTATCATCTGGTTAATCTCACACATGGGATTTAAAACAATCTGTAATAAATTTCACTTGCTTACTGATTTATCTGTCATCTCTTTTAGATCATAAACTATGTGAAATTGTTCACCCCCATCTCTACTATATAGAACGGTGCATGACCTACGGTACAGATTTCAGTTAAATTTAACCTCTTATTATTTTTATCTTTATTCAAATGTTTGACACAAATCCCTTCAACAGGGAGACTGTTCTGTCTCAAATATCAATTTTTTTCTTCCTTCCTGAATCAGGTGGAAAGAGCAAGAGCCCTGAAAAGTGACTAAGCTTTAGAAAAGATCACAGGATCCTCGGATAGATTTAGAGTGGAATGTGAGTGAAGAGCCAAAGATCATGTCACTATCTGAGTGAATGGAAGAAGGAATTTTCTATTTACTGAAAAAATAATGAGGTCAGAAGGTTCGAGTGAGAGGGAGTAGAGTTTAATTTTAAATATATTAAACTTATGTTAACGTATGTCTACATAGCTTAAAATAAAATGTGGGTGGTTGCATACCTGACTATAGAATTGGAAGAAAAAAAATCAGGCTGCTAAGAAGCCACTAGCGGCCAAAATAAAAATGTTTATCATGGTAAACCTTACTAACTGGATTAATTGAACAATTTAATCTATCTTTCATCTAGATTCTTGTTATTTACATCCAGTGTCTAGTCTACAGAGGTTAGCTTAGATTGAAATTCTTCAGATTAATTTGGTCCAGATCTTTGTTCCCCTAAAATTCATTATTCTAACTCTGAAAATCTTAAATTTTTGCTACTAAATTGATAGCAAATTCCTCCTTCACCTTGCTTTCTGCTTAAAAAGAAACACCAATCTTGAGTGTTTGCCAAATGACTGAGCATTAAATGGAGCTGTAGAACTTTTGTAGAGAAAAAAATGATGCCTTTGACTTTTCTGTACCTAAGGATCTGAACCTTAAAATTATACAAAAACATGGCAGAATTGACCCCTTGCATGTGTCCCTTTTTCTTTTCTCAATGTATTTCTCAGAATTTGTTGGGACTTAAGACAGTTATTGACCTGATTCTATCAGGCAATTTGTAAGTACGGCATAGGACATATGTTTGTAACTATAAATTAAAATAGCTCTCTATGTTTAGATAAAACAGTCACTTCACACGGTACTATTTTAATCAACTAATGTGCAATTTGGTACTAGTTTTCATTTTGAATACGGACATATTACAATCCTCCACTGAAACTCTCCTTTAAGATGTAGAGTTATGGACCATCAATCAGAAAACATTTAAAAATATGAAGAAGATATTTACACATAGCTGCTTGAGCAGAGGAAAGGGGTTCCTCATAAATTTTAAACACTGGACTTTCCAAGAGATAATGCTGGGGTAGAGGAGGGCAGAGATAAAACCTTGAAGACATTACACAAATTAGCTGCATGAATCATGCTTCTGCAAAGAAACAGATCAATAGGGTGTAGCGGGGATAGAGGTACAAAATAAGGACTTGCTTCAAGTGGTTATGGAGGCTGACAAGTCCCAAGATCTGCAGTTGGCACGTGGGAGACACAGGTGAGCCACTGTGTAGCTCCAGTTCTCGTCTAAAGGCCTGAGAGCAAGCAGAACTGATCACTGACCCTGAAAGTTCTAACTGCAAGTACACAGGCCCAAGACCCAGGATGTCAAGGCTTCAGTTTCAGTTTGAGTCCAGAACTCAGAAAAGATTGAAAACCCAGCTCAAGCAGTTAGGCAGAAGTTTCCTCTTACTCATAATAGGGTCAGGTTTTTTTATTCTTTTTTAAAATTTTTAAAAATTTTTAACTTTTAATTTGTTCTTATATATGAGAGTAGAGTGCATTTTGACATATTATACATATATAGAGTATAAGTTATTCTAATAAGGATCCCATTCTTATGGTTATACATGATATGGAATTATACTAGTTATGTATTCATGTATGAACATAGGAAAGTTATGTCTGATTAATTCTACTTTCTTTCCTATTCCCATCCTTCCTCCCTACACTTCATTCCCCTTTGTCTAATACAGTGGACTTCTATTCTTCCCCTCCCCACCCTCCCTTGTTGAGGGTTAGCATCCACATATTAGTGAGAACATTCAGGCTTTGGTTTTTTGGGATTGGCTTATTTCACATAGTATGATATTCTCCAGTTCCATCTGTTTACCTGCAAATGCTACAATTTCATTCTTCTTTAAGACTGAGTAATATTCCATTGTGTATATATACCACAATTTTTTTCTCCATTCATCTGTTGAAGGACACCTAGGTTGGGTCCATAGTTTAGCTATTGTGAATTGAGCCACTATAAACGTTGATGTGGCTGTGTCACTGTAGTATGTTGATTCTAAGTCCTTTGGGTATAAACCTAGGAATGGGATAACTGAGTCAAATGGTGGTTCCAATCCAAGTTTTCTGAGGAATCTCCCATACTGCTTTCCAAAGTGGTTACACCAATTTGTAGCTTCACCAACAATGCATGGGTGTACATTTTCCCCAACATCCTTGCCAACATTTATTGTTGTTTGTATTCTTGATGGTTGCCATTCTGACAAGAGTGAGATGGAATTTAAGTGTATTTTTCTTCCTTCTTGTGATTAGTGAAAATTTTTATTGCAAGTAACAATGTCCTGGGATTAGTTATAAGATCTGGAATTAGTTATAAGGTCCAGCCCCTCAGCCTGCTGAGAGGAAATGCAAGTGTGCTTAGGAAAGAGTCTTCACTGTAAGTACATTGTGGGAAGCCCATCGTCCTTAGTGGGAGATTCTTTTAAAATCAGTGATTTATGACCTGACCCTTGAGATCTTGATCTGAGGGAGGATGAAGGACATGCTGGACAGTGTGAACATGATCATCATTCCTTACACTAGTCGGTCCCAACTTGGCCAGTCTTTGAGTGGGTGGCCAGATACAGTCTCAACCCTACGAGAGACAGTTTGAACAGACCACAACTCAAGCCAATAATGTTAGCTGTTGCTGCCCGGGGCAACAATCCCGCAGATATTTGTTACCACCTGCAGCAACAATCGCGCGGGTATTTATCAGAGGTGGACTGGAAACTGAGCTACTTCTATTATCTTTCTCTTCAGTGTGCTGCTTTCTTGCTTGTTCTCTAGCTTATAGAGGAAGAGAGGCTTACTTGCTTTTAGAGGAAGTTTTAGAGGAAGACAGGCTTTGCTTAGAGCTTAGAGGAAGAGAGACTTTGCTTATCAGGAGAAGAGACTTGCTACACTTCCAGAGAGGCTACTATTATCAGAGGAGCTATTTCTTAAAGGTCTGCTGCTTCTTCTTAGAGATGCGTCCTGCATCCTGCAATCTTCATTCTGCGAACTGCAACCTGCATTCTGCAATCTGCCATCATCAACCCACAACCTAGAGGTGTCTACTTAGTCCTCCGCCCAGCGATCTATCAGAGGTGCTGCTTATCCGAGGTGCTTCCTATAGGTGCGTGTCTTATATACCTAAGGCAGCCAATCAGCTTAGGATTAGCACAATTGAAGCACACCCCTTGGTACCAATCAAGAAAGAATGAAGAATATCTGTTGACCACTAGCACAAAAGAGACATTAACTAATCAGGCAAAAGTAGATCACACCGTGTTAACACTAACTATGCGCCACCTCTTGGCTCAACGCCAGCCGCCATCCTAGGGCTACCCAAACATGTCTTCTGCAGTTAGCCATTAAAACAAAACATTCGTGCAAATGTAAAAGTCATCTATGATGCTCACCCCCATTTCTGCCTATGTTCAAATCTTTCTTAGTTTGGGGCTGGTGTGAAGAAAAGACAGTTCAGGATTGTGTGATCATGGAGATGAACAATCAAGAAAATGCAAGTTGTTGTCATGGCTACTCAGGGTTTTAGTTCAGCTGCTGAGGTATCAGAAATTCAGGCAGCCTTTTACCCCACTTTCCTCACTGAAAGCCACATACAAGAAGCAGGCATGCTTCCTGCCACCATTCGGAACAGGCATGAAAGGCAAATCATTTACTTTCAGAAACAAAGTCCAGGTGCACAGAGCTTTTGTTATTATTCCCTCATTCTATCGTTTTTCACCACCAACATCATTCAGCAAAATGAGTTGAGTTTTTGGTGTTTGGGGAAGGACAAAACAAAATAAAACAAAAGGACACAGATGGCAGAGATACACTATGACTGCAAAAGCAGAGGAATGTGGGGACGTGCTTGGCTTGCTAGGCTTTATGTGAAGCTTGCGTTTTTCTTATTCTTGTCTTTCAGGGTTTGCTGGGCCTGGGACTGTAGTAGCTGAGCTGCTGCATTCTTCTTCTGGAACTTGTTCATCTCCTCCTCAAGCTCCTTTTTCTTGTCTTACACTTTTTTCTTCTCTTCTTGGTATGTCCGTTTTAGAAGGTCAAACTTCTCGTGAAGTTCCTTCTCTGCTTACATTCAGCCTCTTTCTCCTTCACTCTCGTGACAAACATCTGTCTCATCTCTTCTTCTTTCTTCGGCAATTCTCCCAGGAATGCATTCCTTTTTGCTTCATATGTCTCCTGAAGACTGAAGGACTTGCTATCAACTCCTCAAGTTTACAACACTGATACAACCTATAATGGAGGGCGTGTGTCTGTTCCTGCAAGTTCTCCATGGTCACACTTATCAGCATCTCCTGCAGCTTCACAAAATCACAATGGTTTTCATTCTCAACCTGCACCATGCCCCAGGGGTACTTCCTGGCCTTCACCGTCTTGTCGCCAATCTCCACCTCTTCAGTGCTGCCAACCACTGCGAACAGGAGGTGCATGCTCATTGTTGCATTAATCTCTGCCACCGTTTCTTCATCTGTAGGGAACTGATATATCTGGATGCCGCTGCTGACTAGTTCACTCACAATCTTACTTTTGAATTTGTGCAATTCATTCTTGGCAATGCTGTCTGCTTTTGCAATTATTAGAATACTGTTCACCTTATTGTCCAGCTTTTTCATGGTGACCATGTCCAGGGACTTCAGTGAATGACCTACAGGGGTGATAAAGTAGAGACAAGCATGAATCCTCGTGTCATGGTAGTTGAAGAGAGAATGTTTAATCTTCAGTTCCTCCTGCAAGTAGGCCTCAAATTGGGCAACGATGTATCCCACTATTGGCTTACAGCTGTTATCTTTAGTTATCTGGTCTCCAAATCCCACAGTGTTGACCATGGTTAGCTTCAGCCACACATTGCTTTCCTGAAGCTCACAACTTCTGATCTTTAACTGGACACCTGGTTTGTTGTCACTTTCAAATTTGGTGTTGAATAAAGTATCAATCAATGTAGATTTGCCATGCCTGTCTCACCAACACACGAGATGTTGAAACGGAATTCTCAGAAGTAGACTTGTTGACCAGTTGGTCAGGGAGACTGTCAAATCCAGCATAACCAGAAAGGGACAAGTTCTGAAGTTCTTCATTCTGCCCCTTCCTCTTCAGATACCTCAAAGGTTCAGACAGCAAGTATTTTTAGGGTGTTTACCACATCCATCAAGATGGTTTCAGAGAACTTAGTCCGTAAAAGGCTGGCTCCATTTCTCAGGGCTTTAGGTGAGGCTGAGTATCATAGCAGGAGAGTATGAACAAGTGAAGCAGCTCACATCAAAATGATCAGGAAGCAAAGCTTTAGTGCAGTTTTAATTTGCATTTTTCTAACTGCTAGTGATATTTACCATTTTTTCATATTTTTTTTCAATCATTCATATTACTTCTTTGGTGAAGTATTTGTTCAGTGCCTTTGCCTAATTTGTTTCTAAGCTGACATGTTAGAGATTCAGTCCCACTTTTTCTTCCAGTAGGCACAGGGTCTCTGGTCTAATGCCTAGGTCCTTGATCTACTTCGAGTTGAGTTTTGTGCAGGGTAAAAGACAGGAGTTCAATTTCATTCTACTACATAGAGATTTCCAGTTTTCTATTGAATGAAGGCCTCCCAAATAAGGGAGGAAATCCTCTCTCCTTAGTACATTAATTCAAATTATAATCTCATCCACCAGCACTCTCCTAGACACATGCATAAAAATATTTGACCAAATACCTAGGCACCCTGTGGCCCAAGCAAGTAGGCACATAAAATTTAGCCACAAAAATATGACTGATATTTATTTTCACACAAGAATTCCTGAAGATTTTGCTCAAAAAGAAGAACAAAATATGTTAATTCTTATTCCTGAATTCCATTTCTCCCCTCAAGACTGTCTCCTTTAACTTTTAGAGTACTGTTTTAAGGAATTAGATGATTCCTATTGGTGTGCCCTAATGAAACTTATACATCTAATTCCTTAAATGTCTTTATCATTGAAATACAGAGAATTAGTTGCACTGAACTGGTTTCATGGTCAATGAACAGCTTGTTTTCTTTCAAATTACACTAACCACAGTAATCTGTGGTCCCACTTACATAAAAGACTACATGTACACTGTGTATCAACCTTACAGATAAAAATTGATGTTAAATTGACTTTTTCCCCACTAAGCTTGTATTTTTATTGTTGTTAGTATTTTTGTGCTTGTGTGTGTGTGTTTTCAAAACTATTTTATCTCAGATTGTTGTCTAATTGTTTTTAAAATATACTTGAATTTGAACATATTAATATATTAATGGCCAATTTTACCTATCATCATTTAACTCAATAAAATATAAATGCAAATTTTCAGAGGGAAAAAAAGTATTAGAAGCAGTTGTCCACACACTAGAGTGAAAAGATGGCAATTATCCCTATTGTGACTTACCAAGACAGCCCAATAGGCTCACTCAAGTCCTAAAGGAAGTTTCAGGGGTCTGAATTACCCACTTTGGCTGTCTGCATCAATCAAATTAATTGCTCTCTTTTCCAATTCTCATTCATGCAGTAACATATAGCTACAATTAAAGGTGAAAGATATGGACTAGCTTTCTAATAGTGACACTTGCTCACCAACAGAGCATGTGGACAAGAATAATTCCATTTCTGATGATTGGAAACCCCATTGAGTCAGGGTTGAATTAGATGCACCTCTAACTGTGGGAAGAAAAGAGAAAATGCCTTTTGAGAACTGTTTATTTCCTAACATAGAGCATTCTGTCTTTATATTCTTCCAAAAAAGCAATTATAAATACATATTGTGTGTGTGTGTGTGTGTGTGTATATATATATATATATATATATATATATATATATATATATAGTTTTTTCCTTTCATATCTTCCAGCCAAATGACTGTTATCTTGGGCTTATCACTTTATCACACTCCTGAACATATCTGACCAATGGTAATAAAACTCTGAAATACAGTGCTAACATTACTGCTTTCTGAGTTAGGAGTGGAGAAATTTACAGTGATACTGTTCACTGGGGCTATCTTTCTTTGCTCATATGTAATATCGATGGATTTCTAGCACCCAGAATTTAGAGATTTTTCACTGTTTTCACAACATGGGGATGATTAATAGAGTAGTACACAGAATCAAACAAGAGAGGGAAAGGTGCATGTACATTATTTTGCGTGACTTTTTTATTCTTTTGCTATGCACGCACTTGTCACAACCTCTCCTTGCTTTGTATGGCTGTGCCTGTGGTTGATTCTCTGCCCAGCTGTGTTTAGAATTTTGTATGACAGCAAGTGCCGTGTGGTGACTGAAAACAGCTAGAAGGAATACAAAGACCTCGGAAGTGCTTCCAAAATAAAGCAGAGAATTTTGCTAGTAAGTTTTGTGAGCCCAGTTGTTCAGGGGCTTCCACTTCCCCTGGCTACCTGCCTCCACCATCTTCACCATCACTACTGCGGATGCTGACGGGCTGACAATAAACCCAGAAAGTCTTCAGCCTGGGTTGATCCAACTCATACTTGACTAGAGTGTCCCAGAAACCAAGATGCAGAACTCTAATAGAAAGGTACCAGCTGAGGTCTTCAGAGTGGCCTTAACTGCCCCACCAGAGCCCATGGCTGTGTCACCTTGCTGATTCAGCAAGCTCAGCTCTCCCAGCCAGATATAGTTCTGTCAAGGAAGTTGTCAGGCTGCCAAATGGAGTTCACCATTTATGGTCCTTCTTCCTATATTTTATCTATGGACAGAAGGTGAACATTATTGGAATGTGACCCATAGACATTTGGATATCATGAAAGTGAAGATGCAACATGTATTTTTTAAAATGCATGGCCTTTAGAAAGAGACTCTTAAAAATCACTGCTGACTGTATCCCATGCTATTTTTAGCTCAGTTAGAAAAGAAGTTAGTGAAATTATTATATGTGACTTTTCCCCCTATGATTGAGTTAGCACATCTCTCCTTCTTGATATCAGTACGCTAATAGGTGGTTGATTTGTCAGCCAGCTGTGCTTAAAATTCTGTGTGACAATACTGGTTTGCTTACATAAGTGGTTTAGCAAAATTTTGTTGCTTAAGATGGGCTTTTTTCTTCAAATAATTTTATGTAGGAAAAAAAAAAAACAGAAAGGAAACCACTTGACATTAGCTCTGGTTCAACAAGACTCAAGTTAGTTAACCATTGGGAACAGCCAAGAATTTAGTGACACATTACTTCAGATATGATGGATGCTTAGCAATTACTGATCTTATATTGCATTGACAGATTTGGCACTGAAAGTGGAAGCTGTTCAGAATGATTAATGGATATGACAATTTATTAAAGATAGAAGGCATGATTAGAGTTGGATGTAGATGGACCCTTTAAGAAAGGAGATAGGAGATGAATGAAAATATAAACCAAATAAAAAATAAATTTAGAATGTGAAAATTAAACTTTGGGGAAGGAAGACATATCTGGAGCACACATCAAATATATAAAAACAGAAATTCTAGAAATTTGGTATCAACATAGCTTGGGGATACTGAAGGCATGCATGAAACACAACTTTCATACATTCATGGTCTCATCTCCAGTCCTCCTTCTGGTCATTGGCATTCCCCACTGGGGACTGTATTCCAGAGCACTTGAAGCCAATTTGGAGAACCTTTGAAATCTGCTCTAAGACCAGATTGCTTACGCAGTCATTGGCATAAACATTTTCACATAAAGTCTGGTTAATGTTTTTGCTGAGTTTCTTTTTCTCAAATAAAAATGGGAGATATGAAGAACTAGGACTAAAAGTACTAGTATGTATTAAGTATGTATTAAATACTAAATATGTATTTCTTGGTTTGTTATGTAAACTGACAAAAGAGATCCAGTGTACCATCACTAATGCTACGTGTCACTAGCAAATCCTATCTTTAAAAAAAAATATGAAAGACTAGTAAAAATTTTAAAGAGTTCTATAAGCCAATGAAGTAGTCAGAAAAGTCATTACATTTTGCTTCCAAAGGAGAACCTGCATTTATAAATTTTTGGTATTTTGATATGTTCAAATGTTTAGTTAGAGGACAGAAATGTATTTTTGTTGTATCTATATAAATATATGGATAATATATGCAATATGCTATATAACTGTCCTTCCAAACTAATGGATCTTGTCTAAGAACTTGGAAAGCTTCATGCACTCATTTGGCACCTAATACCTTAATTTTTTTTTTTTTTTGTTTTTAACCCAGGCTGTTACTTTAAAATCTTTGGGAATATACTTCCCATATGAATGACTTCTTTATGTCACCTGCATTCAGTGAATAGAATGTGCTGCTCAGAGATGCTGAAAGAGGAAGAATATCACTACCTTGGCAGATTATTTAGGATAATCTCACTCATATGTCCTTGAAGTCATCTCCCACATTTAATATTTGTAGAAATCATTATTATATCATAATTTAAGGTTATCACAATCTTCCATATATTTTTCTTAAATTTTTATAAATGTTCATGGATTTTCTCTTACTCTTTTGGCTATTTCTGAGGTTTGGTATGTTGTTGTCATTCTCCTTTTTCCAGACACTGAATAGTGACATTGCTCAAAATTCTCCCCTTGTCCTGTTCCTCATCTCACTCTGCTCTTCATCCAGGTGATGTTACTTGTTGCTATAACTTTGATTACCAACTTCATTCAAATGGCTTGCAAGTCACACTTTTTCCTGAACTACAAAAGTGTGAGACTGACTGTCTACTTGACATTTCCTCTCAGAAAACTCAGAAGCACTACTTCATGTTCAACATGTCCAAAACCAAACTACAGTTTTTCCCACTCCAACCACACCTTGTCCTCTTCCATCATTTTCTGTTTCAGTGGATGGCACCACTATTGGTCTGGTTGCTCAATCTGAAAAGAAAGAGCCAGCTTGTCATATTCCTCTCCTCACCTGATGCCTTTCTCTCAGATCACCAAATCTACTGCTTTTTCTTCAAAATATTATGCAGATCCATCTGCCTCCTTTCCACTTCTATTGCCACCAATGTAGTGCATGCAATACTGCAACAGCCTCCTAGCTATTTTTCCCACATAATAATGCCAACATAGCAAGAGTAAAAGTCATCCTGATGTAATAATAACACTATGATTGGCAGATCTAATCATTATACCAATTTATGATAATATGTTCAAATATTTATTACACTATATTTATAGATTATACTATGTTGTGCTTCTTAATATAATAATTATAAAATTGTGTTCTTACTCAGTGCCAGGTATTATAATAATCACCTTTTTCTTTTTTACTATTAGTATTATTTAACTGATATATGAAAATTATACATATTTATGGGTACCATGTGATATAATGTTCAGATTGGGTAAACATACTACCATTTTTATGGTGAAACATTCAAAATTCTCTCTTCTAGCATTAACTATATATTATATTATATTTATTATTATTTACAATTATCTTACTGTGCAATAGCATACCAGGCTTCTTTCTTCTAAAACTTAGTACTTACTATCAACCTTTCTGTATTCCTCCCTTCCCACTACTCTTCTTAGTCTCCATTAACCACCATTCTACTCTCCACTTCTATGAGATGAACTGTTTTAGATTCCACATATAAGTGAGGTCATCAGAACTTGTCTTTCTGTGCCTGACTTATTTCATTTAACAAAATGACTTCCAGTTCCATTCATTATGTCATAAATGCCAGGATTTTACCCTTTTCATGAACTGAATAGTAATCCATTGTGTGTGTGTATTCCATTTTGTCTTTACCTATTCATCATTTGATGGACCCTGAGGCTGTTTTCACTTCATCACTACATAGTAGTGCTGTAATAAATATACGAGTGCAGATCCCTCTTTGACATAATGATGTTATTTCCTATGAATATATACCAAATAGTGAATAATAATCACTTTTAGTTGACTACCTCATAATTTCTCAAAAGTGCCCCCTCAAAAAGGTATTTCATAGACAGATATTTAGATTTGAAGGAGTTAATGTTCCCAAGGTCACTTAAGTATAGTACTTCATACTTCTGATTTTGTCATCACCTCAAACACACACACACACACACACACACACACACACACACGCACACACACACAAACCTATCACTCTTCACTTCTTCACTTCACATAAAATGCATCCAGTGCTTCTGATGGATTCTAAGATGAAGTTGAAATGTCTGATCTGACAATTTCTCAAACCTTTTCCTGCTGTGTCTCAGTGACCCAGCCATATCACTTTTTTCTTAGTTCTTTAAATACTCCTTGATTCTTTTGGCATAGCGCCTCCCTTCCCCAAACCATCTTCCCAGTTACATGTTTTCTCACACCATGAACCTCTCCCTCAGGACAATTATTACTTTTATAACACCATGAAGCTTTCTTCCATCACACTCGTCATTCTAGAGACTTAACACATCTGATTACACATGTAGAGATTATATGTGTTTTTCTCTTAAACATGGTTGTAAGTTCCACTGGGAAATTTCTGTTAAGTATTTTATCTAAGGCATTCAATAAATGATTACTGAATACACAAATATAGGAAAAATAAAAAACTAATTGGGTGCAAAATTCCAAACTACTTTTGGTGGACAAAGATATGTTAGAGATATGAGCAGTAATTCTAGAGAAGAAATAATCCATCTCACTGTAAAGTATGACTTATTTTTCTCTATGTAACCAGTGCTCACACAATGCCTGTACACAGATGTGTTCAACTAATGCTCTCTTAATGAACATACCCCTTTCAGTAGGTTCCTGTTTTATGTTACCACTTAAATCTGTAGCAAAGGACCTCCATGGAGAAAATTAGTTGGGAGAAAAATTTGCCCTGACAGTAGACAGATATCAGAAAGCACCTGTCCCAAATACTAAGGTTTTTAAGGAGTTCATATGCCACATTAAGTACCTGACCCTATCAAGAAGATATTTAGGAAGAGGGAATATTAAGTCCTTTAACATATTGACTTCATATTTTTCCCAAAATATGGGAAGGTTATACCAATTTGATTAATGTCATATCCAAGCTTACAGTCTAATTAAGCAGGTAATATGTTTGTCAACTACTGCAAAAATGTTTCATCACAAGCTGAACACAACCCTCTTTGAAAGAGCAAAGAGCACATGGAAAACAAAACACACACACACACACACAAATATGTAGATTTTGTTTACTGTTGCAACATTTTTCCTATGGGACTGTCATTTTTATTCTGGTTGATCTGTATTTGAAATATAAAATGCTTTTACATCTCACCAAGATCATTCTAATACCTATGTCACTTTTAAGAATCTGCAAGACATCCTGTCACTGTGAATGGAGAACTCCTGGGGTTGATGATTGTGTTGAAGACAGACACCTGCAGTGAAAAGTGGAGCTGAAGCTATGGCCCCATTGATGCAAAAGTTCCTGCTAAGATTAAGACTCTATTTCACCGATGGAAAGAAAAGGAAAGGAAACAAAAAGATGGGGATTGATCTACCTCCAAGGCAAGGGAGCAGGCAAACTATAGCTGGCAAACTCTGAGACACGTATTGGAAATGGATGTGTGAAGCACACTTCTGTGGCTGGCAATCGGATTTCACCTCTGAGTTTCCAATAACACCTCAATCTCAACAAAAGCAAAAATAAACAAGTAGGACTGCAACAAACTGAAAAATCCTGCACAGAAAAGTAAACAATCAACAGAATTGAAAGCTAATCTGCGGAATGGTAGAGAATAATTGCAAACTGCACATCACTAATATCCAAAATACAGAAGGACCACATGAAATTCAATAGCAAAAGAAAAAAATTAAATAAAACAATCCCAAATAACTCAATTATTGGCAAAGGAATGGAACAGATGTTTTCTAAGAAGTCATACAAATTGAAGGTAGGTGTATGAAAGTCTTCAACATCCCTCATCAGAGACATTCAAATCAAGCCCACAATGACATATACTCTTATACCTGTGAGTATGGCTATTATCAAAAAGTCAAAAGATAAGTGTTGGTGAGGATGTGAAGAAAAGAGGACAGTTAACGTATTGTTGATAGGAATGTAAATTGGCACACCATTATGAAACATAATATAGAGATTAGTCAAAAAACTAAAAACAAAACTATGATATGACTCTGCACTTACTGGTTACATATCCTAAAGAAATAAAAGCAGTATATTGAAGAGAGATATTACCACATTGAAGAGATAGTTTACTATAAATTTCTAGAAGTTTAAATACTTTACATGGTTGATTTGAGCTGATACTCTGTTTTGGGGAGTGTACGGGGGAATTAACTCAGGGGCACTGAACCACTGAGCCACATCCCCAGTTCTATTTTGTATTTTATTTAGAGAAAGGGTCTCACTGAGTTGCATAGCACCTCTCTGTTGCTGAGGCTGGCTTTGAACGCGAGATCCTCCTGCTTCAGCCTCCGAGTCGCTGGGATTAAAGGTGTGTGAGTCACCATGCCTGGCTTGAGTTGATGATCTAACCAATTTAAAAATACTCAAAGGTTTCATACAAATCCAAGAAATAAGACCCAATCTGAAGAAACACTGAATGATCTCTTCCTCCCTCTTTCTCTCTCTCCCCAGCTAGGTAACAACTGTGATCAGCAATGTTGACTATCAACATTTCCAACTTTACTCTTCCCTAATAAGTATTGTTACCATAACCCTGAAATACACATATGGCATAGTGAAAACTAGACAGAAATTGTGTTTAACCAAATAACTGAAAATGATAAGGAAACAAAACATAACCAAAAAGAAAATTATCATAAAACTGTATGTTCTTTTTGAAAAGTTGCTCACAGCAATTCATATCTCAAAAAAATTAGACATAAAAAATATGTTTTCATTTTATGTATTTATCAAAGTTTTAGTGAGATAAGAATTAAATTTTATATTCTAAAGAAATAAACATTTTTTAAAATTCTAAATTAGAGAACAGAAGGATAAGGGACTAACATGCCCAAGTCCTTTACCTACATTCTTTCCTTTTATCCTCATAAAAAATCTGAGAGTATTATACAGCTTTTAGAAGATCAGCTGCCTAACGCTCAGAAATGTGAACTAATTTGCTCAAAATTAGCTCAAAATTTGCTCAGAAAGAATCTTTAAGATAAACACATTTGTTATTAGGTGAGGGAGTCACAGACTTTTAAAAAGAAGTTTTAAATTACTTTCATTAGAGTATATTGCTAAAATTATTTATTATTAGTTGTTACTGTTAATCTTATCCTGAGTCTAATTTATAAACTAAGTTCTATGAGAGGTAGATATGTTTAGAAAAAAATAAGAGCATATGTAAGTTTTAAGTATCCTCCAGATTTTTTTTATGTTATTCTTTTTTTTTTTTTTTTTGCCAAATTCAACATCTTAACAAAAATATGGTACTGGTATAAAAAGACACATAGACCAATAGAATAAAATAAAATAGAAAAAAAGACCCCAGAAATGAACCCATGAATTTACAGCTAATTTTATTGACAACAATGCTGAAAACATACATTGAAGAAAAGAGCCTCTTCAATAAATGATGTTGGGAAAACTGAACATACATATGTTTAAGATTGAAACTTGATTCACATCACTCATTCTGTAAAAAAGTCAACTCAAAATGGATCAAAGATCCAAACAATACCTAAAACTATGAAACTATAAAAGAAAACATAAAAGAAACACTTGAAGACCACTGGAATAGGCAATGATTTTTTTTTTTTTTTTTTTTTTTGGATATGATCCCAAAAGTACAGAAGAGCAAAGATAATTGAATGGTATTATATCCAACTAAGAAGCCTCTGCACTTTAAAGGAAACAATCAAAGAGTTAATAGATGACCTATAAAATAGGAGAAGATACTTGAAAACTATTCATCTGGCAAATGATTAATATGCAGAAATAAATAAGGGATTTGAAAACAATGATGATGAAGCAATCTGATTTAAAAAATGGAAGAACTATTTTAGACACTTCTCAAAGGAAGAAATACAAATGGGCAACAGGAATATGAAGACATGCTTAATATCATTAGCCATCAAGAAATACAAAAGATACATAAATAAATAAAAATGAAAAGCTATCTTACTCCAATTAGAATGAATGTTATCAAAAAGACAGAAGCATAAAAAAGTTAGAGAAAAAGGATTCTCTCCTACATGGTTGGTTGGGGGCAATGTGAATTAGTATAGCCATTATGGAGAACAGTTTGGAAGTTCCTCAAAAAATTAAAATTAGACCTACTATCTGATCCAACTCTCTCAACACCTAGGTGTATATCCAAAGGAATTGAAATAAGCAAAACACTCCCATGTTTATTGCTGCACCTTTGACAAGAGTAAGATAGAGAATCAGTATAAGTGTCCACTGACAGATGATAGGGTAGAGAAAATGTGGCATGTGTGTACAATGGAATATTATCAACAGAGAAGAATAAAATCCTGTTATTTTCAGAAAAGCAGATGGAACCAGAGGACTTTATGTTAAGTGAAATAAGCCAGACACAAAAAGTTAAATGCCACATGTTCTCTCTTATAAGTGGAAGCTAAAAAGTTCTGATCTGAATGTAGAATAGTGATTATCCCAGGCTGGCAAGGATGAGGGGGAGAGGGTAAAGGGACTTCCAAAACAATCAGAAGCAATAATTCTGGTATGCATGCATGTGTTAAAATACCACACTGTATGCCATTAATACATCAAATGATTACCTATTACAAAAATAAAAATAAAAATAAAACATCTCTTCCCTGAAGAGATACAAGGAAATCGTTAAGGAAGTCAAGTCAGTACCTACATTAAGAAAATTGGCTACAACCCTGACACAGTAGCATTTGTGCCAATTTCTGGCTGGAATGGTGACAACATGATGGAGCCAAATGCTAATATGCCTTCGTTCAAGGAATGGAAAGTCACCCGTAAAGATGGCAGTGCCAGCGGAACCACACTGCTTGAAGCTTTAGATTGCATCGTGTCACCAACTCGTCCAACTGACAAGCCTTTGTGTCTGCCCCTCCAGGATGTCTACAAAATTGGTGGTCTTGGTACTGTCCCTGTGGGCTGAGTGGAGACGGAGTTCTCAAGCCTGGCATGGTGGTCACCTTTGCTCCAGTCAATGTCACGACTGAAGTAAAGTCTGTTGAAATGCACCCTGAAGCTCTGAGTGAAGCTCTTCCTGGAGGTAATGTGGGCTACAATGTCAAGAACATGTCTGTCAAAGATGTTCATCATGGCAATGTTGCTGGTGACAGCAAAAGCGACCCACCAATGGAAGCAGCTGGTTTCACTGCTCAGGTGATGATCCTGAACCACTCAGGCCAAATCAGAGCTGGCTATGCCTCTGTACTGGACTGTCACACAGCTCACATTGCTTGCAAGTTTGCTGAGCTGAAAGAAAAGATTGATCACTATTCTGGTAAGAAGCTGGAAGATTCTTGAAATCTGGAGATGCTGCCATCATTGACATGGTTCCTGGAAAGCCCATGTGTGTTGAGAGCTTCTCGGACTCTCCTCCTCTGGGTCATTTTGCTGTTCGTGATATGAGGCAGACAGTTGCTGTGGGTGTCATCAAAGCAGTGGACAAGAAGGCTGCTGGAGCTGGCAAGGTCACCAAGTCTGCCCAGGAAGCTCAGAAGACTAAATGAATATTACCCCTAACACCTGCCACCCCAGTCTTAATCAGTGGTGGAAGAACCATCTCAGAACTGTTTGTCTCAATTGGCCATTTAAGTTTAATAGTAAATGCCTGTTTAATGATAACAATGTATCATAAAACCTTCAGAAGGAAAGCAGAATGTTTTGTGGATCATTTGTTTTGTGTGTGTGTGTGTGTGTGTGTGTGTGTGTGTGTGTGTGACAATTTTAAGTTATTAATTTTTAAAATCTGTACTTTTTAATGGAAACAACTTGACCAAAAATCTATCACAGAATTTTGAGATCCATTAAAACAAAAGTTTAAGGAGAAAAAAAAAGAAAAAAAAAAAAAAAAAAGAAAGCTGTAGAGCAGGAGCTTTCCCTTGCATTTGGCTACCCTGTTTAGGAAGTCAGCTGTGTAAAATCTCCTACCTAAATGACAGCAGATGTTCTCAGTCCATCGTTGCTGCTTTTGCCTGAACTTCTTCCAGGTACTGGTCAGATGAAAAAAGTCCTCCAAAATAAAGTTTGAGTAAACTATGCATAACCAGTGATGAAGTTTCAAGTTAGTCTTCTCCTAGTCTATATATATATATGCAAATAACTAGTTGTGAGTTTTTAGAGATTTAAGGTATATGAGTAGAAAATACACTTAAAAGATATTCAGAAGCAAAATAATGTTTAGAAATGGTATTTGAAAATTTGGTCTTCAGAGTTCTAAATTCTCAGCCTTAAGGTAAACCTTAAGATAGTTTTCCTGACAAAGAGAGAAAAAGGAAATACTATACTTTGAAGTGGAAGTATTTCACACTTGGTTTTTTGGCTGCAGTTTTTATGATATAGTAAAGAGTCACGGTGATTTTTTCATTAAAAAATGCTTAAGGGCAAAAAGAGCATGCATTCAATGACATGTCCTACTAACTTAAAGTAAAACAAAAATATTTCAATATACAGAAGCAAAATGATCAATTCTCTTTTTATTTTTTTACATAACAAGTTAAACTTGTAAATCACTCAGAGAAAAATACAAGTTTAAGAACATATAAGAAGCCATATTCCTTTTTACAACTAATTAATAAGCTAAACTACAGTTTGTACTTTCAAATAATATACAGGCTAAAATTACAAGGCAAAATATTTTTGGAAAAAATTACAGGTTGTGAAATGCAGCAGATGATTCATTGGTAAGAAAGCTCCCATTTTTCTCTTTACTAGGAAATTTTCAGATTTTCACACTGAAATGAGAATGCCTTAGAGTTCCAAAAGCAATAAAGAGCCATATTATGTTAAATTTTTTATTCTCTTACATTTTAAATGTACCCCATCTTCTATAGGACTCTTGATGTTTATTGTTTTTTGATTTCTACTTGTTGAAAACACAGAATAGAAATTTCTAGATACACTACATGAGGATTTGATGACGTGACACTGAACACAGACCTTTCAGGGGTGTAAAGACTGGCACTTTCTGGGGTTTAAGTATACTTAGGCCTGTGGAGCTGCAAGGTGCTCAGAAGTCCACCAGCTCCATTAATTCCAAGTTTGTAGGTCTAGAAATGGGAAGAGGTGAAGAAATAATTATAAAAGCTTCCAATGGGATTGCTGGCTTGATGGACAACCAAATAAATGGAAGAAATAGAATTTCCGGCACTTAGTATATACTGAACCACAGACATTTTTTTCAACACATAACCTAGATTTAAATTGGTTTTCAACAACTAATAGGAAAGCAGTATATGCCATAACCCAACAGAGTACAGACTGCTCAGCCAGGTCTGACGTAGCCTTGGTCTTTATGTCATCCCCTATTCCAGTCATCTCTTTTGTACTTAGACATGAGCTTGCCCCTAAAGGAGCAGGCAATATGCAGGACTCTAGGGGGAAATGTCCCCAAGCTGCCCTGTGAATGGTGTAGTGCGCATGCTATGTACACTATGGAGCTGGCAACATGGGGCATTCCTGCTAGAGGGACTCTGAAGCTGCTGTACTGCTGAGGCTCTCTCATTTGCAGGAGAAAGACACTAAATTTAATTATGGAGCCTGTAATGAGCTGTGAAAAAATGGATAAGCGGATAACATTTTTTCATAGACCAGTGATGAATGATTGTCATTTACTTAATGAACTGTAGGCTCTGATGAGAAGTTTAATTTACTAATCCTTCAAAACCTACAGGACTTTTGGGGTCTTAATCCCACTCCACTCTCTTTTGTCTTATTCTTCTCAGACTTTGCAAATTTTTTTTCCTGTGTCTGAAACCATGTGCATGTTCCTCAGTAACCTTCATTCTCAGCATATCTCTTTCCGGTCAGATTTAATTTTCTTTGTGCTTATAATTTTTCGCTTTTTTTTTTCCTAGAAGAAATTATTATTTTATTAGTGATTCACCCAGCCCATTGAATAAGATATATTTGAGAGTTTACAATTCAGATGTTTTTGTATAGATTTTTTTACAGACTGCATTTGATTCATTGTACACAAATGGGTACAACTTTTCGTTTGGTTATGCACGATGTAGCTTCATACCATTTGTGTAATCATACATGTACATAGGGTAATGATGACTGTCTCATTCCATGATTTTTCATACCCCCTCCCCCTCCTGCCTCTCATTTCCCTCTACATAATCCAAAGTTCCTCCATTCTTCTCTTACCCACCACCCCTCCACTCCCAATATGTATCTTCATCCACTTATCAGGGTAAACATTCAGCCTTTGGTTTTCTGGGATTGGCTTATTTCACTTAGCATGATATTCTCCAATTCCATCCATTTGTGGTGCTGGCATTGAACCTAGGACCTTGTACCTGCTAGGCAATGCTCTACCATTGAGCTACATCCCCAGCCCTGTACTTAGGATTTTCATTCCTGTTTTTCTGCTTTTCCTGTTCCCAGACATTGTCAGTATATCCCCTTGTCTTCACCCTTTCTTTTCTCTGTGTCTAGCAGGCACTCATCTCCATGTGCCTTTTACTCTTTCCTCTTTTCCTTGCTCTTTCTTTCATCTCCTTTTGTTAATATCCAGTTTCTTATATTTTTCTAATGCTTTTCTGGTTATCTCTTCCTTTAACTGTTCTTGATGTGAAATTAAGGAGAGTTGTTCAATGTTCTCTGTGACTCCCAACTGAATGTCTTCCATTTTTGTGGTCTTTGAGAATATACTGAATACACTTGAAGATTCTAAAGTAGATCCCAACATCCGTGACATTGGAAGTTGGCATTGTACTTTGATCATGTTGCAATTTTACAAAAAAGTATAACATAGGTTAAAGCAGTTTGTATTATTTATCTCTGCACTAAGGTCCAGGCTGTGCAATTCTAAAGCACAAATCTACATATCTTCCTAATGACTTTTTAATTCTTGAAAAAAATTATGCAAAATTTCGTCAAATCCTTCTCAAGCATTTTCTGTTGGCTATTTTCATACACAAAAGAGAAGCCTACCTACTGGTCTTGCTAAAGACTGGCAATAAAGTATACCTCTGGGAAATAAAATATCCATGATTTTGAAACTTAAGTAATAATTTACACAAATACATAAAATAAGAATTGGTTAAATGGGAAATCAAGAAGTGTGATGCCTACCATTTTTGCTCTTTCTCAAGATGACTTAGCTATTCATGATAATTTGTGGTTCCATACAAATTTTTTAGAGATTTTTTTATACTTATTGAAAACATACAATTAGACACTAATTCAAATAATAATAATAAAAATAGAAGTGGAATTTCTGGAGTATGGCAAGCAGATCAGGAAAAGGGAGAGTGGAGAGAAAGGGAAGGTACAGGGGAAAGAGATTAATCAAATTACGTGCATGTACAAATATGGCACAATGATCCCCACTGTTATGTATAATTATAATGTGCCAATAAAAATAAATTAGGAAGGAAGAAAATGAAATATTTACAAACAAAAAATGTCATTAAGTTTTTGGTAGAAATTTTACTGAGTCTGTTGATTTCTATGGTTAGTACTGACATTTGAACAGTATTATGTTTTCCAGTGCATGAATACAGTATATCTTTCATTTGTTTCTGTCTTTTTAAATGTTTTCATCAATGTTTTGCAGTTTAAAATACAAAAGTATGTACATCCTTAGTTAAGTTTATTCCTAACTATTTTATTTTGGAGAGGGTACTATTGTAAATGTGACTGTTTTCCTAATTTCTCTCTGACAGAGTTTGTTGTTCACATATAGAAATGAGTTGATTTTTGTATGTTGATTTTACATTCTACACTTTTTAATCCCATGATGACTTTTTAAACTTGTTCTAATTATTTATACATGACAGTAGAATGCATTTTGACACATCATACATAAATGGAGTATAACTTCTCATTCTTCTGATTGTACATGATGTAGAATCACACGGGTCATGTACTCATTCATATATGTACATATGGTAATAATGTCTGATTCATTCTACTATCCTTCCTACCCTGTGCCCATTCCCCTCCCTTCACTCCCTTCTGCCTAATGCAAAGTGCCTCTATTTTTCCCTAGCATTTATTGTGAATTAGCATCCACATATCAGAGAAAACATTTAGTCTTTGGATTTGGGAATTTTTCTTATTTCTCTTAGCATGATATTCTCCAGATCCATCCATTTACCTGAAAATGCCATAATTTCATTCCTCTTTAAGGCTGAGTAATATTTCATCATGTATATACACCACAATTTCTTTATCTATTTTTCCATTGAGGGGCACCTAGGTTGGTTTCATAGTTTACCTATTGTGAATTGAGCTGCTATAAACATTGATGTGACTGTGTCACTGTAGTATGCTGATTTTAAGTCCTAGGTATAAATCTAGGAGTGGGATAGCTGGGCCAAATGGTGGTTCCATTCCAAGTTTCCTGAGGAATCTCCATACTGCTTTCCAGAGTAGTTGCAACAATTTGCAGTCCTACCAGCAATGTATGAGTATGCCTTTTCCCCACAGTCTCATTCACACGTATTCTTGCTTCTGTTCTTAATAATTGTCATTCTGACTGGAGCGAGATGAAATCATAGAGTAGTTTTGATTTGCATTTCTCTAATGGCTAGAGATGTTGAACATTTTTTCATATATTTGCTGATTAATTGCATTTCTTCTTCTGTCAAGTGTCTATTCAGTTCTTTAGCCCATTTATTGATTGGGTTATTTGTTTTTTTGGTGTTAAGTTTTTTGAGTTCTTTATATATCCTGGAGATTAGTGCTCTATCCGAGGTGCATTTGGCAAAGATTTTCTCCCCTTCTGTAGATTCTCTCTTCATGTTATTATTTCCTTTGCTGTGAACAAGCTTTTTAGTTTGAGTCCATCCCATGTATTGATTCTTGATTTTATTTCTTGCACTGTAGGAGACTCGTTAAGGAAGTCACTTCCTAAACCAACATGGTGCAGATTCTGGTCTATTTTTCTACTGTTAGGCACAGGGTCTCTGTCTTAGTGCCTAAGTCTTTGATCCACTTTGAACTGAATTTCATGCATGGTGAAAGATAGGTGTTCAATTTCATTTTGTTTCATATGAATCTCTGGTTTTCCCAGCACCACTTGTTGAAGAGGTTATCTTTTTTCCAAAGTCTGTTTTTGGCACCTTTGTCTAGTATGTGATAACTGTATTTATGTGGGTTTGTCTCTGTGTCTTCTATTCTGTACCATTTGTCTATGTATCTATTTTGGTACCAATACCATGCTGTTTTTGTTACTATTGTTCTGTAGTATAATTTAAGATCTGGTATCGTGAAGCCTCCTGCTTCAGTTTTCTTGCTTAGGATTACTTTGGCTATTCTGGGTCTCTTATATCTCCAAACAAATTTTATGATTGCCTTTTCTATTTCTATAAAGAATGTCATTAGAGTTTCAATGGGAATTGCATTAAATCTGTATAATGCTTTTGGTAGCATGGTCATTTTGACAATGATGATTCTGCCTATGCAAAAGCCTGCTGATGACATGAGGATCCAAAACTTTCCACCAGAAAAGTTCTAGAACTAATAAATGAATCCAACAAGGTAGCAGGATATAAAATTAACACCCATACATCAAATATGTTCCTGTACATCATCGATGAATCCACTGAAAGAGAAAATAGGAAAACTACCCCTTTATTTCAGAAAGAATAAAAAATACTTGGGAATCAACAAAAGAGGTGAAAGACCTCTACAAGGAACACTACAGAACACTAAAGAAAGAATTTGAAGAAGACCTTACATTTTACAATTTTATTGAATTCATTTGTTCTAATGATTTTTGGTACAATCTTTAAAATTATATCTATATAAGATCAAATAATGCAAGTAATAAAAATTCTAGTTCTTACTTTCTAATATGAATGTCTTTTTTTTCTTTTTTCTTATGTAATTACTCTAAGACTTCTAGTATCATGTTGAATAGAAATAACAACAATGGAATCCTTTATCATATTGCTGATCTTAGATTTTTAACAAATTTTGTTTTTACCATTGAGTGTGATGCTAGAAGTGAATTTTTAATTTACAGTCTTTATTATGTTGAAGTACATTCCTTTTATTCCCAAATGTGCTGATAGTATTCATTGTGAAATTGTGTTGAATTTTGTCAAATAGATTTTCACTATATATTAAGATAACCATGATTTTTAATCTTGCATTCTGTTAATGTTTATATCATATTAATTGATTTTTATATTTTGAACTATCCTTGAAACCCTGGAATAACCCCCTCCCCTTTCAGTAAGCTGCTAGATTCTGTTTACTAGCATATTGTTGAGAATTTTTGCATCTATACTCTTCAGGGTTATTGGCCCACAGTTTGTTGTTGTTGTTGTTTTTTATATCATTATCTGACTTTGGGATCATGATAATGCTGGCCTTTTAAAACAATTCTGGAAATTTTTTTCTCCTTTTCAATTTTTGTAAGAGTGTGTGAAAGATTGGCATTAATTCTTCTTCCAATGTTTGGTAGAATTTGGATTTGTTTAGCCATCTTCTGCCAAGTTTTCCTTTGTTGGGGGTTGTTTGATTGCTAATTCAATCTCCACAATAGTTATAGGTGTGTTTGAACTTAATATTTCCTCATGGTGTAGACTTAGTAGGTTATGTTTCTAGTAGTATGTTTCTAGTAGTATGTTTCAGTTTGTTTTCAATCATTATTCATAATTGTCTCTTCTGGTCTTTTATATTTCTGTGGGTACCTGTTGAAAGTCTCTTTTATTTCTGATATTTTCGATTCTTCTTTTCTTTAATTAGTATATCAAAAGTCTCTTGCCGATTTTGCTTACCTTTTTGACTTTTCTATTTTTTTATTCTCCCTTCCTTTATTTTATCCAAACCTTGCTTTTTTTCTGTCTTTTAACATTGGGTTATTTTTTTCTTCATTTCCTTTCTCTTTGAGATATAAAGTTAGGGTTCTTATATAAGATCTTTCTTCTTTTTTAATGTAGGTATTTATGAACAACACTTGCAGTACTTTTAAGTCTTTTTATGTTGATCCATTTCTATTTCTCTTAAGATGTTTTCTAATTTCCTTTTTTGTTTATTCTTTGACTCAATGATAGCTCAAGTGTGATGTTTAATTTCTAAGTATTTGTGAATTATCTGGTTTTGTTCCATTGATTTGTAGCTTTACCCTATTGTGGATGGAAAAGAAACTTGTGGTTTCAGTCTTCTTGGATATGTTAACAGTTTTTATAATGTGGTCTACTGGGAGAAAGTTCTGTGGCACTTGAGAAGAACTATGAATGCTGCTGTTATTCATGTGAATGTTCTTTATTTGCCTGGTAGGTCCATCTGATCTATACTGCTGCTCAAGCCTAGTATTTCCATATCCATCTTCCTATTTGATTCTTCTACCAATTATTGACTGTAGAATATTTAAGTTTTCTATTACTCTGATATTATTCTTTCTCCCTTCAATTACATCAACCTTTCCTTTTTATACTTTGGTTCTCTGATATTAGTTATGTATATATTTATAGTTGTTATAACTTGCTGACTGATTAATCCTTTTACTAATATAGCTTCTTTATGACAGTTTTTTTTACCTGTTATCTATTTTGTTTGATATAACTACCTTAACTCTCTTCTGGTTACCATTTTTCATAGAATATCCTTTTCCGTTTCTTAAATTTCACCCTACATGTTCTCAAATCTAAAATGAGTTTCTTATAGAGTGGCCAAATATTTTTATAAAAGTACTTAATGATTATGAGAAAATATAGTTCTGAAACCTCATCATGATTAACTGGAAAACACTAGAAGTTTTCTTAGTAAAAATAGGGACAGAGAAATGTTCACTTTTATTATTGTTTTACTAGCATACTGAGAATAAAATATATAAGAGAAAGGAGGTAAAATTGTAACATGATATATGCATGGACAATATGCCACAATGAAACCTATTATTTCTGCAAAATTAATATACATTGATGAAAAATAAAAATCACAATCATACCAAAAAAAGAAATAAGAAAAATAAACTGTCTGCAACGAATATAATTGTGAATAATGTAAAAAAAAATCTCAGTAAATGAACTTACTAAGGTAGTAGGGTATGTAATTAATCCCTAGAATGCAACAGCATTGAACATATATAAGGAGTAGCCTGTGGGAGTCTAATTTGGAGAAAAGATTATATTAACAATAAAACAGATGAAATACTTAGTAATGACCGTATCAAAAAATGAAATGCATATATGAAAATATTTAAGCAGTGTTGAAGGGTGAAAAAGGAATTCTGAATAAATGGAAATAATAAGTCATGTTGTTAGAGATGTTAATCCTCAAAAGCATGGCAATGTATGTTTTATAAAGTTCTTTTAAAATTTAAAGTAACCTGAGTATTTGAATAAGTACCTGTTAGAATTAGAAAAACTACCTTTAAAGGTGATGTAAAAAAATGAATAAACCACAATAGCTGAGGGAAAATCCAAAAAGAAGTAGCACTATTCAACTAACTTGATCTATATTAACATATATTTAAAATAACTAAATTCACATATTTAAATATTTTATGAAGTCATATTCTGGGAACATCTTTGAAATAGCTTGGAACAAAGAAATAGAATTCAAAAATCCAGAATTAGACACAAGAATTTAGTATTTGGAAAAAATAATATTCAACATCTAGAAAAGTGGTGAAGGTAAATGGATGACTCGATAAACATTATGGGGAGAGCTGAACAGCCCATGTGGATCTACTCTTCACACCAAGGGTCAGACAACTTTTTGTCACTTTGAGTAAACACCGAAGAACAACTTAAAGAAAGAAAGGTTTATTTTGGCTCATGTTTCAGTGATTATAGTTCATGGTTAGCCAAATCGATTGCTTTTGGTGTGAGGCAAAGAAGAAGGTTGTGATGGAGGAAAGTTGCTCACCTCATGGCAGTCAGGAAGACAGGAGAGAGAGAAGGGACCAAAGTACCCAGCAACCTTCTTCCTTTCATTGGTCCCCTCTTCCTAATTATTCATTCAGGTGTGACATCATCTTCATCAAGTTAGTTTGTTGATGAGGTTAACACCTTTATGATCCAATCATTTCCCCAAAGCCATACCTCTAAACATTGCTGCATTGGGGACCAAGCCTTCAACACATGAGTCTTTGGGGGACACTTCATATCTAAATCGTATCATCTTTAAAAAAAACTTTCAAATGGACCAATGATTACATTTTATGGAATACATCTTAAAAAACACAGACAACAAAGTGATAAAATTTTAATCTTAAATAGAAAAAAAAAACTTTACTAAATAGACTGAGAAACAAAACAAAAGACCCCAAGCCCCATAAACTATAGGGAAAATTAACAAACCATATTTTTTAGGAAAAGAATCTATTGCAAAAATACTATAAATGAAATTAAAAGATAAAAATTAAAATGGTGGGAAAAAAATCTGTAGCCTTTGCCATGGACAAAGTGACATGTACAATAATAAATAGTTCTCTGAAAGTCAGGTAAAAAAGACAAAAAATTCAGTGAAGAAATGAGGGGAAAATGAGTTAACTTCTAAATAAACAAAATCAAAAAGCTCTTAACACATGAAAGGTGTTCGACCCACTCATCCTAAAGAATAAAAATTAAGACTACATTTAGAAACCGTATTTTATATCTCAGATTGTCAAAGCCCAAATATTTATCAACACCCTGTATAGAAAACATACATTCACATACATTTCTGCTAGAGATATAAATTTGCACAAGTACTCTGAGAGGAAATTTGGAAGTACCTCACATTTCAAAGGCATACAGACTTTGACCCAGGAATCATCTCTTTTGAGAATTTACCTTGCATGTAAAAATGACATGTTGTAAAAGGTTATATTTGTGGCTCTGTCTGTATTTGTAGACAATCGACAATCTAAATGCCAACCAATAAAGAACTGGTTAAATAAATTAGGGAACATGGACACTAAGGAAAATATCGTATTGTATCAAAAGTAATAATGAGAAAATTGCCTATGTTTGCAATGGAAAGAGCAGCAACTATTTAGACCAACTAAGTTTCTTTGCTGGGGTCAATTCCTTTAGTCCTGGAACAAAAGACTCAGATTAGATGGTAAGATGACACAAAGACAATCAAATGCAATATCTAAGGTATGGACAAGATAAAGCAATATAATCAACAAAAAGAAACCGAGAATGGCAAAATCGAAATCAAACTGCAATCTAACAATTTTCAATTATAATCTACCATGCAGATACTGCTCTGCAGAGAATCAAAACATGAAAAATGAATTGTTAAAAATACAAAGAAATCTGATTTCATTGTGCTGTTAATAAGAAAAATGAGCAATGTAACATCCTCTAAGAGTGAGTTGGTTTAAATAATAAATAAAAACATTGTCTTGATTAAAACTTTGCTGAAAGATCTAAAATTGTAAAACATGGGGCTTGAGTTATATAGCAACGGAGTGATTCTTCATCTACATTTTCATCTGTCAAATGAGCATCAGTCTGGGAAATATCTAAGTGTGTTAACTGGTAACAAAAATCCTAAGAATGTGAAGTAAATCTACCATTGAAAATTATCCCCTTTAACTTTCTTAAGTCTGTGGCTTTAGGAAGTCATTACAAGTAAATTTAAAGAAATTTTAAGGGATCAAAATATAAAAAATAAAAATTATCCCCATACCTATCCCTTATTGAATGTTCACTATGTTTAAGACTCTGTTAGATTCATTAAATGTATATTGAACACATATACATACATGCATGTATACATACATGTAAAATGAATATAGTCTTAAAACTTAGAATATTGAATGATGTAATTCCTGTTTTTAATCTGATAGACTTCCACACAATAATTATTTTAACATTGATTTATATCACATACTATTTTAAACATAAGAAAATAGTCTCTGAAAAGGCATAACTTACTGAAAGTAACTTGGTCAGGATAGAATATTTAGAAGGTAATGAAACCAAGATTTGAATTGGAGAAGAGAAACTGAGTTCAATAATGTAATACACGATTATCTATAATTTCTGTGACTTTGAGATATACTTAAATAAAAGAACTAATAGTGTTTCACTTACCTTACACTAAAATATAGGAATCTTTTCTTCATGGACTCCTGTTTTTTACTTAGATATTTCTTTCGATCCTGTTTGACCACTGGTTTCATTGAAGGGAGAACATGGGCATCAAGAGATGGAACGAATAGTTTGGAAAGTGTGTTGGCAATTCTCCATCCAATGTATTTAGAGAAAACATCTTCCTCTATGTTTGATGAAACTTTTGTACTATATCTGGTAAAGGGATCAGTTGGATTGTTTAATTCAGCCTGTGGAAAGAAGAGAAAAAAGGAACGAGTTGAAAGGAAAAATGATATCATTAAATAATAGATTAAATGCATGTTCATTTTCTTTTATGGATGTTTCATTCTTTTGTTAAATAAAAATAAACTTTATGAGGAAAGAATGTAGTTTCTGAAAGATCATGATAATAATTCTCAATAAAATGAACAATTAAGCATTTGTGAATCCAGTCCTGACATTTTGAAAATGATAAAAGTTTATATTTTAAATTTCATACACCTGTCACACAAGAATTTCATAAGCATTTATAAAATGTATTTAATAATAAATTAAGTGGTTGAAATAATATATATTTTATTTTAAAAGACTATCATTTTTCTGTGCAAAATCTTCATTTTCATTTAATTGAACAAAATATTTCTATGGAATAAAAATTTTAAGTGCAAAACAAAGACTTTGTATTTAGCTTAATATGAAGATGTTTTAACATTTAATTTTAATTTTTTCCTTTTTATTTATTTTAACTGTTACACAAATCATTAAAATTGAATATACCATGTTATGGTTTGATGCATATCATTTTTATTGCATTTAATATCAAAAAAGAGAAAAAATCCATAAGCAACATTTATTCAAGAAAAAGCTATATTTAGAAATTACCTACTTATATGTAATTATATCTGTGACTGATTTTTAATTATTTCTTTTGAAATGGCTAGAGGCATGTTTTCTTTGGATGGAATCAATAATAAATGAAGATGCAAGTAAAATGTCATGTGTTATAATTTTTTTAATGTTCACAATATGTTCAGATGGGGAATTTTTCTCATAAATAAGTTTGGTGCTGCCTATTTTCATTTTAGGTTTTAAATTTTTTATTGAATATTATTCATCTCCATGCAGCTCATTACCAGTCACTCAGGATTCATTTTAGATGCCTATAAATCCTCTCATAAAAAATATAGAAATGGAAAATGTTTTTCTGCATATAAACATGTAATTTAATGTCTTTAGTATTCCAAGATCTTCTGAGTTCAATTAAATTACTGTTAAAAGATTGTCTATTGAGTTATTTAGATAAAATGAAAGTGTAAAATGTGTACAATATAGTTTTCTCAAGATGGGAACTGGGAAGAGAAAAGTTTAAAGCACTGAGAAAAATAAAATAGAATACAGGTGAGCAAGTATGGATTGCTATGAAATTCAGAGGATGGGAAGGAATAACATAAAAAAACATAAAGAACAAACAAATCCCCAAATACTTTAAAAGGATAAGGTGAAAGTCATGCACACAGATATGATACTGTCATCCCACTTCTGTATATTCAAAGGAAATGAAACAATATGTCAAAAAGATAACTGCACACCCACATTTATTGCAGCACTTGTCACAAAGGCAAAGATGTGGAATAAACCATCAGCAGATGAACAGATGAATAAAATGCAGCACAGACAACCAATGAAACACCATTTTGCCTTGAACAAAGAAGAGAAGTCTGTCACTTGAAATAACATGGAGGAAACTGCAGGACTTAAATGTTAAGTGAAATAATCCAGGCACAGAAAAAAAAAATACTGCACAATCTCTCTTGCATCTGGAACCTAAAAAAATCAGATTTCACAGAAATAGAGAGCAGAATGGTGGTTACCAGTGACTGTGAGCTGACTTGGGAATATGTTGGTCCAAGAATACAAAATTTCAGTTGGATCGGAAGGAAATGTTCAAGAGCTCTATTGCACAACATGGCAACTCTATTTAATAATAATATAGGATATATGTGAATAATAATATAGCATATTTGTTCATATCTTCTGCAACAAATATAATAACCATATGAGGTAGTACATGTTTTAATAAACTTGATTTGGTCATTCTACAATGTGTGTCTGTGTGTGTGTGTGTTTGTGTGTGTGCATGAAAGAAAGCAAGAGAGAGAAAGTGGTAAATATGTACACATACATAATATATATGAATATATATTTCAAAACAATGTACATGATACATATATATAATTTTATATAAATAGAAAAATAAAACATTAAAAATGCCATCCAAAAGAAGAAGCCCCTTTTTAAAAACTATTTCAGAAAAATAAGACATTACCACTATTCCTCATAGCAGTATGTCCAGTTTTGAGATATCTTTGAATTCAATTTTCTCCAGATATTGGAATCTGCCACATCCAGCACAGGCATTAATTCAGAAACTGGTGAGGGATGATGGGGGATTAAGAAAAGGCAAACAAACACATAGAGAGAGAAAGCTGGGACCAGGCGGGACACTGTCCTTCAATGAAGAAACAATCACCCAGAGCTAGCTCAGCACATTTGTTACATATGTTTTATCATCAAAAAATATATTTGTGAGAAAGTTTTAGTAAAGCAGACAGACTTGAAGTTTGCAGTGAAACTTGTGATATATCAAGGTTATCTTGTTATGCCCAGAATTCTCTATCCCCAGGAGGTGGTGCCTGAGCTCCAGGTTCAGACTGATACAGCTCTGCACCTTTGCACCAAGCCTTCCCAGGCCAGGCATCACTACAGTAACTAGGTCATCTTGACCTGCACTTTTGCATAGGAAAGTTCCCAGTGCAAATGCAGCCACAAGGCAGTCAGAGGCCATTATTCAAGTCACCATGCTCCACAGGAATCCGTATACAATTATCTTTATACGATTCCTACCTGAGTTGAGTGTTCGGCCTATTAACCAGGCAGAAATCATGAACAGAGTATTCAATTTGAAATTTGAAGTAAAACTGTGTCTCTCACACTGAGTAGCTGTTGTGACTTTGAATACATTATTTAACATCCTAAAGTCTGAAGCTACACCTATAACATGGTAATCACAAAATATGTACTTTGTTTCCTACTTAATTTCTCTGACTTAACTTTTAAAAAGAAAAGTTACTTTAAAACCAATAGTAACATATAACAGAGCACAAATATAGGATTATTATGGTGATATTTCAGTTACTGAGAGAGTGATGAAAGAATAAATGAATTATTAAATGAATGGACCAACAAAAATAATGTCCTCTATGAAATAATTTCTGGTAAAATACACTGTTATCAAAGGCACTTTACCCCGTATCATAGCATCCTGATGCTCTTTTCATCATGTCTCATTTGACTACTCTTTGCTTTCTTCCCTCCAACACAGAAGAGACTAGAATTCCAGATGTGAACTTTCTTAGCAAAATGAAGGCATTCCCAGATGTTCCACTATTTCCTTGTTGGAAGCTCAGGAAATTTCCATCCCCAATGATGTTCAAGGCTTTCAACTTATAAAAATGTAGTCTCAAATCTGCTTACTAGGATAGACTGCAAACAAACTCAGCAAGTTTAGTTAATCTCTCCTGGTCTATTCTGTGCTTAGTTTTGTTCTACTGTGTTCTTTATTTATGTCATGAAGATAATAATTGCCTGTCAGAGTTTTTTGAGGGTTAATTTTAGATCACATAGGAGACTGCTCTGGCAGATAGTAAGAAGCTCAGCAGATAGCAGAACCCTCAGGACTTAGCTAGGAGAGAGTACTATGTCTCTGGCCTTTGCATCTATTCCAAGCACCAATCCTAGAAGATTTAACTCAGTCTCTGCCATGCCAAAACCAATGTGGTCACATTAGCTTCTTATTAGCAAATTTACCAAATAGGATCATGAGGATGCTTATATGACCAACTTCCCTCTTCTCCTAAAGCCATTACTCTAATATGTTGCAATTCAGAGGCTTAAATCCCATCTTTTCCAAAATCAGGGGCAGTGGCACATGCCTGTAATCCCAGACGTTGGGGAGACTAGGCAAGAGGATCTCAAATTCAAAGCCAGTCTCAGAAACTTAGGGGGTCCTAGGCAACTTAGCATCTCAAAATAAAAAAAATAAAAACTGGGCTGGTATGTGACTCAGAAGTTAAGGATCCCTGGGTTCAATAACTGGTATAAAAATATATTTTAATAAGCCTAAGACTTTACTTATTGAGAGAAGATTGACACTAAATATTAATGACCTTACAATATATTCTAAATTCACTGATTTTTTACTGCCAATGAATATTACCTCAAAATTCATCTTTAATCATTGTGTAGATATTTACATTCTCATTATGTGTTCCAGTTTTGTGTGTGTGTGTGTGATGCTTGTGTAGGCTCTGTAGATTCAGAGTTTTCTTGCATAATTGAAACTTGACATTTATTTTTTGGTTAAGAAACAAATGGTAGTTTTTGAATATCTATTAATTTTATGGATTTAATATTAATATTGGAAGAGTGGCATTCCTGAAGAATTTTCTCTTACATACATATTCTAACCATGGGCAGGAGCAGATGCTTTCCCTTTGCCTCTGTACTGGGAAGATGGTAAAAACATGCAGTAATGTAGGTTGGCAGGAAGATGACAGATAGATCCACATGAGGGAGAATTCCCCAAGGAGTTAGGATGTAGTACTAATCAAAGGGAAAAAAAAACAACCTCACCTGAGTTCTGATTTTTCCATCAATAATTAGGGAAATGAGGCATTCACACCAAAATTTGAGCTCATTCACATTATTCAAGACTTGAGAAAATAAAGGAGAAAGAAAGAGGTTGTTGAATTATTACAGCATAGTTCGCAGCAAATTCTCTCCCTACTGTTCTCTTTTGAAAAACTGTACTCACTTTTCTTTATGTCATATTAGAGCTGAGAATATTTGACTTGTTTTGGAAAAAAAGCTTTTTCAAGAAACTTCAAAATTTAAGTATAACCACCGAATTGGTTGTCTCAAAAGATTATTTCCGATATCACTAATAAGTGGATGATGACACATAATGGGGGGTGGGAGGGGTTAGTGTTGGGGTTGGAGTTGGGTTTAGGGAGGGGGGCAGGAATGGAGGAAGGAAAGACTGTATAGAGGGAGGGAGGGGTGGGAGGGGTGGGGGAGAAGGGAAAAAATGGCAGAATGAATCAAACAACATTACCCTATGTAAATTTATGATTACACAAATGGTATGCCTTTACGCCATGTACAGGCAGAGAAACAACATGTATCCCATTTGTTTGCAATTAAAAAAAAAAAAAAAAGATACAAAGAGCCCAAATTTATCAAGCCATGGCTGACACCTGTGCACTTTGATATCCTGAAATCAAGAGACACATAGGCAAGAGCAGAATGGCAGGGTTGATTGACTGGAGCATCCAGAGAAAATAAAGCTATTGTTATAAAATGTGAAAAAAAAAAAAGATTATTTCCTGTAGGAATTATAAAAAAACTCACAAAGGAGAACAGCATGAATAACTCCTTACTATTTGTGCTCCTTAACCTATCATTTCTGTTACCCAGGATCAGGTTATAAATGCAGAGTATCAGGCCCTGCCTTTGTAGGTACATTAAAGTTTATGAAGAACTGATGTATTAGATTAAAGAAAGGATTAAGGAGAATATCTATTTTCCCACTCACAAGTTGCGTGATCTTGTATAAGTCACATAACTTCTCTGAGCATGTTTCTATTGCTGAATTTGGAATTTTAAACATATTCCCATTTAAAGGATGTTATGAACATTATATATGAAAATTGAATGTATTCTAGCACAGTGCCTGGCACACAAAACTTCTTCAATAAATGTTAGTTCCTTGCTTATAATTTTTTCATTTCAATTTAATTTTAGAGAGAACATGACATAATGAAAGTTGAAGAGCCTTTTGGTGAAGCTCACTCATAGTCTGTCTATAATCAGTCACTGATTATAATACTGTATCTGATTGAGGTTCAGAACATTGATCCACATATGTAATGATGGTGTAGGAGAGCTGTGGCACTTAAAAGAGTTAATGTACATAAGACAGTACAATGCCTGATGCATTGTAAAACCTCTATAAACAACATTTTTGTTCTCTAAAACAATATCTGGTCGGTGCGTTAACATACACTTGTTAATCTTAGCAACTTCAGAGACTGAGGCAGGAGGATCCTAAGTTTGAGGCAGCCTCAGTAACTTACCAAGGCCCTAAACAACTTAGTGAAAGACCCTATCTCCAAATTATAAAAAAGAAAAATGGACTGGGGAAGTAGCTTAGTGATGTAATCCCAATTCCCCTCCTTCCCTCCTTCCAATAAAAGGGTCTGGAGCTTTGGCCATTCTATTGATAAGTATTTATGTGACTATATTTTTCCAAAAATACATCTCCTTTTCCACACTCAGAATTTTGATCTATATTAAAGCCACATGTGAAGGAGAAAACAGACCTGAGAAAATGGGAACTAATTGTGTTGTTTTTTCTATTTAGGTATCTTCAGAGTACATTAGGAGTGTGGAAATATCATTAAGAATAAAAACAAATTTTATTTTAACAATCTCACCATGAAATGTTAACCACAAAGTGCTTTACCTGATGAGTCAAAGGTACTCTGAATAAAGGCACATGCTCATTTTATCTGTACATATTTCTTTTTGATATTTTAGGTCATATGCCAGATGGCAGAAAGCACTTAGACATGATGACTTTTCCTAGATGTGCCAACATATGCTGCTGAATTGCCTATACCGAGAAACCTTGCTCATTGCAAGTCTCCCTGGAAGTATTTCAAACAAAGCACATCAGTTAACATTTGTTTATTATGCCACTGCGAGTATATGACAGCCTTTTATTTCTTTCCCAACTACTCAGGCAACAGTTGGGTTTATATTGAATTTGTCACATGAAGGGCTCATGTTTGGGATTTATTCAGAATTTTTTTTTCATTTCAAATATTCATATTAAATATCTCACCTTTCCTCTAACCTCTACAAGCATCAAATTTTATGAACAGATATAAAAAGAATTATAGATGATAGAATGTTATTATGGAAAGAATAAATACAAGATATGAGAGCACATAATATGGTTTGTCATGGATTTACCAGCACTGTAGACAAATAGATGTGTTAAATCAAAATTTTATTCATTAAATTAAAAAATGTAACATATAAGTTGCATAGTTGTTTTTAAAGCATAAAAAGAGACAATTTCTACTTAACTCCATAATCATTCAGATATAGTCAATCCTTGGGAAGTAATCCCTTTCCACTATAATGTACAGTGGTTATAATTAAAGCTACATGTTGCTGTGTATGTCATATGACTGTAGTATTGCCTTACATGGCTTTGGAAGCATGGAATTAGGAAAGAACAAAGGTTGCACTGTAAAAAGTCATTTGCAATAACTAAAATAAGAATGGAATATATATTTTACTTTACAAAAACTGACTGAAGCATAAACCTTTATTGTATATGTTTTTAAAATGTTTACTATTCATGGGGAGTAGTGAGGGAATACCTAGACACTGGAAGGTTTTAACCACTTGCAAAAGATATCTTCCAGCCAGTTTGTATCATACAACTTTTCCAAAGAGGTATCACAGGATAGTGTGAAAGGTTGGCAGAATGAACTTTGAGATTAGAAAGTTATTAAGGAAATAAAAGGACATAAGTAAATAAATAATCTTTGGAGTTTTATTATTGTAAATAAGTATTATCATGATGATGCAAGAAAAGGAAAAGAAAACCTTGATTTTATCACCCTCATGTATCATTGTAAAATGAAACACACTTGAAAAGATAATTTGCATAAAAAGACACTTAAATTTATGTCTTATCTAGACCAACAAAGATGTCATAGCCAATGAAACCATCTTTCAAAATTAAATTGAGCAGAAAATCTTTCAAATAAATGAAAACTGACAAAATTCACCACCAGCAGAATCTCACCAAAAGGATATGAAAAGGTTTTCCTCTAATAGAAGAAAAATAATCTCACATAGAAGGCTAGGGTCTTAAGAAGGGAGAGTAAGAAAAAAAAAATATGTGAATATGTGAACAAGCCTGAAGAGTAGGGGTAGTATAAAACACTAGTTACATATCGGTGTCTCTAAACACATTTGCTCTTATGCAAACCCTCCCAACACATCCAGGGCTACATGCATACAATTAAAATTCTCAACCTATACCAGGAATGAAGCAACTAGAACATTTATACACTTTGGGAAGTTAGTTGTCATTGTTTATGAAAGTTGAATATATGCCTTCCTTATGACCTAGTCATTTTATTCTTAATATCTAACTCTAGTTGAGCCATGTTAAATATTATTTTCAATAGGACAAAAGCATTTGAATAACAGGTATTTTAATATGGGTCCATCAAAAACACACAAAAATTTGCACCAAATGATATTTATGAAAAGGCTTTGGATAGAATTACTCATAACACCTTGAAAATGAAAATATCCAACATCGCTATCAAGAGTAAAACTGACAAATGATATATTAATATACTAAAATGCTATCAGCAATTAAAATCGCTACACACAATATTGACAAATCTAACATAAGATCAATTGAGAAGTCAGACAAATACTATATAATGCATGAGTTCATTTAATTAAGCAAATCTTATCAATCAATAAGATACTAGTTTTGGGAGAAGGTCACATTGATTAGAAGGAGTTTTAAGTAGAATATATATATATATATCTTCAAATTATTTTCATTAAATATTCACTTTTTATATGTTCACTCTTGATGACTCAGAGTTATCCATATTCAGTTTGTGTAACCTTCTTCTTATGTGTTTTATTTTAATAAAATTAGGAATACACATGAGGAAAAAATGTGGAAGATATACAATGTAGCATGTTGTATTGTCAAAAAAGTATGAAAGTGCTCCTAAAAGTGGGAAAAAAAGAAAAAGATAAAAACTGAAGAACAAAACCCAAAACACAATAACTGGGGATGTGTAAAAAGTAGCCAAGAATAAACTGTAAAAGCTCTCCAAGGGTCACAGACAGAACAATTTGAACAACAATAAACAGCATTGTATAACCATTTAAAGACAAAATGTCTATCTAGAGTATATACAGACCAATCATTATAACAGACAACATGAATATAATAGACAAGAGAAAAATGTTAAAAATTTTTTGAATTGCCAATTAAGAAAGGAGGAAATCCAAATGATGAATAAAAGATAAAATACTCAACTATATTTGTAGTAATAAGAAAATGCAAATTTAAAGCACAAGTTCTTCTTCTTTTGTGCCAATGAGATTTGACTGTCCAGCAATCTATGCAGAAGTCAGTTCTACGCCAGGTGAGATCTGTGCTGCCAGCACCAACAAAAACAATTTCATCTCTTCTGATTTTCTCATATTTTCATAGCTGGTTGTAATTCCAACTTTAAATATTCGTGTGTGTGTGTGTGTGTGTGTGTGTATTCTTACCATTTCATTAAAAAATTGTAAAATTTGCAGAACACTATATGCATTATAACAAAATAAAATAGAAATGAACAACATGGAAGAAAAAATATAAGGAGGTAAAATGAAGTCAGAAGCAAAGTTAGTACACCAAACTTAGGTAGTAAGAAATGTTAGCAATTCTTGTAATCTACTTGTAACCCTCATTAATATTCATATCTTGTATTTTATAGATTTTGTTAAAATCATTCAAGAATCCCATACAGGAGAAAAAAATCACTGGGCAAAATGTCTAAAAGCACTGACCATAGAATTATCATGTATGGGTTTGAATTTAAGTCATAGTGCTAGCTAGTTATGTATCCCAGGCAAGTTACTTCAGCTTGCAGAATACATAACAGTCTTCATCTAAAGATTTAATTTACACATTTATAAAATCAAGATAATATATGTATGCTTATGAGAATTAAATAGTTAATGCATATAAAATCTTTAACATTCAGCACACAGTAAATGCTTAAATCTTAGCTATTATTATTAGTGCCTTTCAAAAATGATAAAAATGAAAGAAAAAATTTCATATTGAACAATGTATGAGGTTAAAAATCCAATTTATGCAGCTCTCAAACATAAAATTCTTACTGTTGAAAACAATTACCCCAAAACTCAGAGGCTTAGAACAACCATTAGTTTCTCCCAACATTCGGCAGGCAGCAGTTTGAGCTGGGCACAGCAGAATAGATCTCTTCTCACTGGGCTCATTCAGGGAGGAGGGGACTGGGTTAGTTAGGATGGCTTTTCCTGGTTCCATAGTTTTCCTCATCTTCCAACTGGATCATGGGCTTTTTTGACAGGGCAATTGCAGGGTTCCAAGAGAACAAGAAATAGCAGACCTCAATGCATAAGTGTGTTTAAAATCACTGCTTGTGTAAGATTTACTAGTGTCATATTATCCAAACAAGTTGCATGGTCAACTCAAGAATTGGAATGTGGACAAAATGATGTAAGATAGAGGGAATCTTGAATAAACTGGGAATGACTACTCTAAAAATATATTATATGTTCCAAACAAGTCATTCATTACTGTACAGGAGTTTCATCCAACATTAAGAACCAAACAATTAAAATTCAAGTATATCCAACAATTTTCCACAAAACTAATTCTTCCAGCTTAGGATTTCTATTTCTAAGAAACCACCTAAATCACCACATTACATTGGTAATTCAAACGTATCTTTCTTCAAGTGTATCGCCCTCTACTGCTCAATCTCAGGGAAGTCAACTAGGCAAGTCCACTGCTATGTCTGATTGACAACTTTGTTTTACAGTGTTCTCACTTCTACTTGGCTCAGGACATGTAGTTATCTGAGAGATGTTCTCTTTGAGAATGTCACCTTTCTTCATTGACTCATAATTTTAGTTTTTGAAACACATATTATTTGAAGATGATAATTAATTTTTTGCTAATATAAGGAAAATTTAGTGACTAAACATCTATCTGAGCTTCTTTTGCATGCCATGAATTTTGATGGGCCTAGTCATATATGCAATGTTCCAGCCATATACATATATAGTTATTCTTTATTTTTGGAGGATGTGTCATCTACATGGAACCTAAAAACTGTAAAAGTCACTTTTTTGTCTTTTCTTTTTCTCTTACATAGAATTAAGCAAGGTTGAATTGATTTAGTAAGTACTCAATAGAGATAATTATTTCATATTTTTTACAATTTAGGTGAAAACTTTCATGTAATCTCTTACTCCAAATGTAGTGTCTTATATTAAGAGAATTCAAAATAAATCAAATAGTACTTCAAAGTCACCAGCCAGACACTGTACCATTTACATTTTGAATCAAATACTTTATTGTTTAGTAATTCAATGACTCTAATTCTAGCTGACTTTTATATAAGATAGGTCTAGAGTGAATTGTCTCTTAGTCTATCTAATGCAAATTAAGCTTATTTCTTATGTATTAAATATGTATAGGCCTAAATTAATATAACTGCTTTTAGAAATTTCTAATTTAGATTTTTCTCTGAGGAAAACTTGTCTCTGCCACCCATTTACTATTTAAAATGAATGAAAACATTTTTTAAAAGTCTTATTAAGCATTGAAAACTAATTAGCACACATAGTGGTTATGCTTTTGTTTATTCTTTTATTCTCAGTGCTTACTGCTTGAGTAATGAGTTCTTTGCCTGCATCTAATATCTAAAATATATTTGGTATGTCTGATTGACTTTTGAATTTCAAATGTAATTATCTATAGATATTTACTAAAATCTTGAAGAATGAAGAACATCTTATGCCAAACGAGTGGCCCAGAAAATAGACATATAAATAGAACTCTAATTATAGAAATAACAAATTTGAGTAATTTTGTTGAGGTATAGTATAATCCATTTTTGGTATGAGATGGCATATAAAAACAGATGTAATCAGAGAATAATATCAATAATTGAAAAAATCATAGAAACAAACTAAAAAATAAAATAGGGATGTGGGAGACAAATACATGCCATTCTCTTTTCCCATTAGAAATTGGTCAAAAATTTGACTCTTGTTATTTTAAGCTCCAGGAAACACTTATATAAAATCAGTAAGGTTCAGAGAGTACATGAAACTAAGGAGAATTTATTTCCTTAACTCTAGAAAAGGGGATATTTGGTGATACAGTGGCCATCACCACAACAGGTCTAATCATTTTCTTTTTCTGAATTCTCAATCCAAAAGGAAGGCTAAAAACTGAAACACGGTTACATAAAAGAAAGTCCATTACATTAAATAAAAACACTGGTTCAAGTGAGCAGCCCTCTGATTGTCAACTCTGTTCCAAGGAAAAAAAATCAGAATATTGAGAGAAAATGATGAGTTTGATTTTAGATTGTCCTCCTTAAAAAGAGTATTATTCCAAATCATGATCAAACAGTAAAGAATTTAAGGTTTCCTTTTCTACTAAGACTCTAGAGTATAGATTATCTGCATTGTCATCCACAGGCTTTGAGAACACATTGGCAGAATGAATTAATCAACTGCCCTTTCTACCCATTAACATTAATTGTACCCTAACATTAATTATGAATGGAAAATAGATCATTAAGAATATTAAGAAAATTGAATCTGTGAAAGCTAGAAAGAACTGAAAATATCAATGACAGAGAAAAAGGATTCCTAAGATGACAACAAAATTATCCTGCCTCAAATGAAGACACAAAGAAAAAAGATTGGGGGGTATGAAAAATTGTGGAATGAAACAGACATCATTACCCTATGTACATGTATGATGACATGAATGGTATGAATCTACATTGTGTACAACCATAGAAACGAAATGTTGTACCCATTTGTGTACAATGAAACAAAATGCAGTCTGTAAAAAATTTTAAAAATAAATAAATAATTTAAAGAAAAAGAAAAATATAGATTCATTTAATAATAATGGGTTGAGTCCAAAATGCAGGACAGGAGATTAGGAGTCTGTATAAAGTTGTAAAATAGGGCTACATTCTAAAGCTTGTGGTACAAATCTTTCCCTTTTGTGTTTGAATAAACATCTCAGTATATCTAAAAAAAAAAGAAGAAAAATTATGTAATTTTAAAATATTGTAGGATGCCATAAAGCATCACAAAGTCATATTTGTACTTTCTGAAGAAAATGTATGTTGTCATTCAATCAGAACTAGAAAAACCAAGAAATTGTAAAATATGTTTTTAACTTTGAGGAGGACTTTGATGTGGGTGAGTCCAGATTTGCATCTTGTCTAATGCTGAATAGGAAAACTTCTAAGTTAGATAACTAAATAATTTATTATATAAATTGAAATAATTTTGAAAGTCAATCCATGGCTAAGAAGAAAATTATGTAAGACCCATGCTAACCTGAGCAATTTGGGGCTTAAATCTCCAAGTTCAGAAAAAAAAAATCACTACCCATAAACCACCTCTTCTCTTTAAACTTTAGACAGTGCTAAGAGCTGACCCTGCAGAGATCCATATAGCTAGCCATTCCCATTACCTAAGATAAAATTTGAAGGACCATGAGAATTTTTACACATAGCATTCAGCCATTTTTAAATCTAAAACTAAGAATAATGGAGCACTATAAAAAACATACTAGTACCAATCAGGTTTTTCCTCATCTATTTTGGAAACAGATAAATAAAGCCATTTGTGGGATTCCCAAAACATACCTATGTCCCAATGTTGTCAAATTTTCTCGAGCCTGTTGTTTTACACTTTCACAACAACTTGAAGACTGTCCAGTTAGCAAAAACAGACAGAAACCATTACAAAAGAAGATTTCATCAATTTCTCTGGAGTCTAGTTATTCTTTACTACCTCAAAATATTTTTCAGCATTATCTTTAATTTCTTCATCTGAAAATACCAACATATACTGTTGAATCTTTTTCTGTTTTTCAAAAATTTCCTTCTACCATAGTTCCATTATAGCAGTTTAATAATAAATCCTATTTTTAGAAATATTTTAGAAGTAAAATACTTCAGAGTATAATAACTTTCATCTCAGTGTCTTTTTATTTCTTTTTTTTTCTTTTTTCTATTGTAAACAAATGGGGTACAACTTGTTTCTCTGCACATGAAGTAGAGGCATACCATTTGTGTAATTGTACATTTACAAGGGTGATGGTGTTTGATTAATTCTGCTGTTAATTTTCCTTCCCCCTACCCCTGCTACCCCTTTTTTCCCTCTATACAAGTCCCTCCTTCCTCCATTCTTACCAGCCTCCCACCCCCCATTATGTATCATCATATGCTTATCAGCGAGATCATTCTTCCTTTGGTTTTTTGAGATTAGCTTATTTCACTTAGCATGATATTCTCCAACTCCATCGATTTGCCTGCAAATGCCACAATTTTATTATTTTTATGACTGAGTAATATTCCATTGTACATATACCACAGTTTCTTTATCCATTCATCCATTGAAGGGCATCTAGGTTGGTTCCACATTCTGGATATTGTGAAATGAGCAGCTATGAACATTGAAGTGGCTGCATCACTGTAGCATGCTGATTTTAAGTCCTTTTGGTATAGGCCAAGGAGTGGGATAACTGGGTCAAATAGTGGTTCCAGTTCAAGTTTTCTGAGGAATCTCCACACTGCTTTCCAGAGTGGCTGCACTAATTTCCAAACCCATCAGCAATGTATGAGTGTATCTTCTATCCCACATCCTTACCAACATTGATTTTTGCTTATATTCTTCATAATTGCCATTCTAATTGAGGTGATATCAAATCTTAGGGTAATTTTGATTTGCATTTCTCTTATTACTTGAGATGTTGAACATCTTTTCATATATCTGTTGATTGCTTGTACATCTTCTTCTGTGAAGTGTCTGTTCATTTCCTTAGCCCATTTGTTGATTGGGCTATTTGTATTCTTGGTGTCCTTTTTTGAGTTTGTTATATATTCTGGAAATTAGTGCTCTATCTGAAATATGAGTGGCAAAAATTTTCTCCCACTCTGTAGGCTCTCTCTTCACATTACTGATAGTTTCCTTTGCTGAGAGAAAGCTTTTTAGTTTGAATATATCCCAGTTAATGATTCTTGCTTTTATTTTTTGTGCTATGGGAGTCATGTTAAGGAAGTCTGATCCTAAGCTGACATGTTGAAGATTTGAACTTACTTTTTCTTCTGTAAGGTGAAGGGTGTCTGGTCTGCTTCCAAGGCTCTTGATCCATTTTGAGTTGAGTTTTGTGCAGGGTGAGAGATAGGGGTTTAGTTTCATTCTGCTACATATGGGTTTCCAGTTTTCCCAGCACCATTTGTTGAAGAAGTTATCTTTTGTCAATTACATGTTTTTGGCATCTTTGTCCAGTATGAGAAAACTGCATTTATTTGTGTTTGTGTCTGTGTCCTCTATTCTGTACCATTGATCTACCTGTCTATTTTGGTGCCAACACCATGCCACTTTTGTTACTATTGCTTTGTAGTATAGTTGAAGTTCTGGTATAGCAATACCCCCTGCTTCACTCTTCCTGCTAAGGATTGCTTTAGCTATTCTAGGTTTCTTATTCTTCCAGAAGAATTTCATGATTGCTTGCTCTATTTTTGTGAGGTACGTCATTGGTATTTTAATTGGAATTGCATTGAATCTGTATAGCACTTTTGGTAGTATGGTCATTTTGACAATATTAATTCTGCCTATCCAAGAACATGGGAGATCTGTCCATCTTCTAAGGTTTTCTTTAATTTCTTTCTTTAGTGTTCTGTAGTTCTCATTGTAGAGATCTTTCACCTCTTTTGTGAGATCGATTCTCAAGTATTTTCTTTTTTTTGATGCTATTGTGAATGGGGTAGGTTTCCTAACTTCTCTTTCTGAGGATTCATCACTTATGTATAAAAATGCATTGGATTTATGAGCATTGATCTTATATCCTGCTACTTTACTAAATTCACTTATAAGTTCTAAAAGTTTTCTGGTGGAATTTTCTGGTTCCTCTAAATATATAATCATGTCATCAGCAAATAGGGATAGTTTGAGTTCTTCTTTTCCTATTCATATCCCTTTAATTTCTTTGGTCTGTCTAATTGCTCTGGCTAGAGTTTCAAGGACAATGTTGAACAGACGTGGTGAAAGAGGGCATCCTTGCCTTGTTCCAGTTTTTAGGGGGAATGATTTCAGTTTTTCACCATTTAGAATGATTTTGGCCATGGGCTTAGCATAGATGGACTTTACAATGTTAAGGAATGTTCCCACTATCCCTATTTTTTCTAGTGTTTTGAGCATGAATGGGTGCTGTATTTCATCAAATGCTTTTTCTGCATCTATTGAAATAATCATGTGATTCTTGACTTTAAGTCTGTCAACATGGTGAATTACATTTATTGATTTCCAGATGTTGAACCAACCTTGCATCCCTGGGATAAAACCCACTTGATTGTGGTGCACTATCTTTTAAATATATTTTTGTATGCAATTTACTAAGATTCTGTTGAGAATTGTTGCGTCGATGTTCATTAAGGATATTGGTCTGAAATTTTCTTTCCTCGATGTGTCTCTGTCTGGTTTAGGTATCAGGGTGATATTAGCTTCATAGAATGAGTTTAGGAGGGTTCCCTCCTCTTCTATCATGGAATACTTTGAGGAGTATTTGAATGAGCTCTTCTTTAAAGGTTTTGTAGAACTTGGCTGAGAATGCATCTGGTCCCAGACATTTCATTATTGGTAGGCTTTTGATGACTTCTTCTATTTCATTACTTGAAATTGATCTATTTAAATTGTGTCTGTCCTCCTCATTCAGTTTAGGTAATTCATATGTCTCTAGAACCTGTTGATGTCTTCGAGATTTTCTATTTTGTTGGAGTATAGATTTTCAAAGTAGCTTCTGATTATGTTTTGTATTTCAATCGTGTCTGTGGTGATATTTCCCTGTTCATTCTGAATTTTAGTAATTTGAGTTTTCTCTCTTCTCTTTGTTAGTGTGACTAAGGGTTTATCGATTTTGTTTATTTTTTCAAAGAACCAACTATTTATTTTGTCAATTTTTTGTATTGTTACTTTTGTTTCAACTTCATTGATTTCAGCTCTGATTTTAACTATTTCCTGTCTTTTACTACTTTTGGTGTTGGTCTGTTCTTCTTTTTCTAGGGCTTTGAGCTGTAGAGTTAGGGCTTTTATTTGTTGATTTTTTTTTCTTCTTTTATTGAATGTGCTCCATGAAATAAATTTACTCTAAGTACTGCTTTCATAGTGTTCCAGAGATTTTTATATGATGTATTTTTGTTCTTGTTTACCTCTAAGAATTTTTTTATTCCCCCTAATGTCTTCTGTTATCCATTCATCATTCAATAGCATATTATTTAATCTCCATGTGTTGGAGTAGTTTCTGTTTTTTATTCTGTCATTTATTTCTAATTTCAATCCATTATGATCTGATAAAATACAAGGTAGTATCTCTATCTTCTTCTATTTGCTAACATTAGCATTGTGACCTAATATATGGTCTATTTTAGAGAAGGATCCATGTGCTGCTGAGAAGAAAGTTTATTTGCTCTTTGATGGATGGTATATTCTATATATGTCCATTAAGTTACAATTATTGCTTGTGCTGTTGAGATCTGTGGTTTCTTTGTTCAATTTTTGTTTGGAATATCTATCCAGTGGGGAAAGAGGTGTGTTAACAGCACCTAGTATTATTGTGTTATGGTCTATTTGATTTCTGGAATTGAGAAGGATTTGTTTGACGTACATGGATGAGCCAATGTTTGGGGCATAGATATTTATGATTGTTATGTCTTGCTGATTTATGCTTCCCTTAAGCAGTATCTTTATCCCTTCTGACTAACTTTGGCTTGAAGCCCACATTATCTGATATGAGGATGGATACTCCGGCTTTTTTGCTGAGTCCATGTGCACGGTATGTTTTTTCCCATCCTTTCACCTTTAGTCTATGGGTATCTCTTTCTATGAGATGAGTCTCTTGCAGGCAGCATATTGTTGGATCTTTCTTTTTAATCCAATCTGCCAACCTATGTCTTTCAATCGATGAGTTCAGGCCATTAACATTCAAGGTTATTATTGAGATATGATTTGTATTCCCTGTCATTTGGCTCATTTTTGTTTTTTTTGACATGACTTGGTTTCTCCTTTATTTGGCTATTCCTTTAGAGTAGTTCCTCCCTTTGCTGATTTACATCATTGTTTTTTATCTCTTCCTCATGGAATATTTTGCTGAGAATGTTCTGCAGTGCTTGCTTTTTTTAAATTCTTTTAGCTTTTATTTTTCATGGAAGGATTTTATTTCATCATCAAATCTGATGGTAAGTTTTGCTGGGCATATGATTCTTGGTTGGCATCTGTTTTCTTTCAGAGCTTGAAAAATGTTGTTCCAGTCCTTTCTAGCTTTTAGGGTCTGGGTTGAAAAATCTGCTGATATTCGTATTGGTTTCCCCCTGAATGTAATTTGATTTTTTTCTCTCGCAGCCTTTAAAATTCTCTTTATTTTATATGTTAGGTATTTTCATTACAATGTGCCTTGGTGTGGGTCTGTTGTAATTTTGTATATTTGGAGTCCTATAAGCCTCTTGTATTTGATTTTCCATTTCGTTCTTCAGATTTGGGAAATTTTCTGATATTATTTCATTGAATAGATTGTTCATTCCTTTGGTTTGTTTCTCTGTGCTTTCCTCAATCCCAATAATTCTTAAATTTGTACTTTTCATGATCGCCCATAATTCTGTAGATTCTGTTCATGATTTCTTACCCTCTTCTCTGTTTGGTCAACTTTGATTTCAAGATTAAATATTTTGTCTTCAATGTCTGAGGTTCTGTCTTCCAGGTGTTCTATCCTATTGGTTATGCTTTCTATGGAGTTTTTAATTTGGTTTATTGTTTCCTTCATTTCAAGGATTTCTATTTGTTTGTTTGTTTGTTTTCAGTATCTCTACCTCTTTTTTGAAATGATCTTTTTATTCCTGCATTTGCTCTTTTAACTGTTGATTGGTGTGATCATTCAAAGTCTGCATTTACTTTTTCATCTCATTGTTTGCTTCTCTGATCATTTTAATTATTTACATTCCTAACTCCCTTTCTGACATTTCTTCTACCATGCTGTCATTGGATATTATTGATGTAGCATCTAGATTTGTTTGGGACATTTTCTTCCCTTGTTTTCTCGTATTGCTCAGGTATCTACCCCTGTAGTAGTGAAACTCTATTGACTTATAGTGTCCCTGTAGATTTCCAATAACTTGCCTCCTAGCCTTCAGTAGCCTGAAGTCTTGGAAGAACTTGATAATGCAGTAATAAACAAAGAAGCTGCCCTTCTGGGGGTGGTGGCCTTCAGGTGGGGTATATTTCCTGCTAGTGGGAAAAGGCATGTCCACTTGTTGACCAATGGTCAGCCAAAGGGGGACTAGACTGCAGGCTGGGGCATGGCTGGTGTGGGCCTGTATCTCTGGTTCTACTTGGTGGGAAAGCCTTACCTGGCAGGAAAGACTCAGCCAGTGAGGAAGTCTCGCTGGGCAGCTTTCCTTTGAGAAGTTCCCTTCATTCCAGAACTACCACCTGGGCTAGGCAGCCCTCCTCTTTGATGTTCTCAGGAGTCAGGAACTACCAACTGAGCTAGGAATCCTGGCCCTGCCAGGACTCTGTCTCTGAGCAGCCCTCGTCTGCGACGTTCCCTGGGGACCTGACCTACCGCCTGGGCCAGCCTTCCTCTGAGAAGCTGCCTGCAGTTCAGTCCTGCCATCTAGGCCTGGGACCCTCGCTCTGCACCAAAGCCTTTCGTTGGGTGGCCCTCCTCTATAATGCTCCCGGTTGTCTGGGTTCACAGTTCCAGCAGGGGAGTCTCACTGGGCACTGTACTCCACAAAGTTCCCTGCGTTCAGGGACTACTTCCCTGTCCGGGGAGCCTCGCCAAGTGGGAGAGTCACCTGTCGGCTCTGAATTCGTCTCGAGTCTCTCAATACCTCCTCTTCTTGAATCCTGAGTTCTGTCAAAGGGCCTCCTGTCTCCTGTAGGTGTCTCAGAAAGGGAGCCGCCCTTCCGATGATGATGGCCACACCCTCAGGAATAATTCAAAATGCCTGCACCAGCCTCCAAAGAAGCTGGGGAGCCCCAGCGAGGGTGCACTGAGTCAGCACTGAGGCAAGTGCAGTGTCCCTTAGCAGTAGGGTGTCAGGCAGGCTCAGCAATGGCATCCAACCTCTGTGTAAGGATTGGGAGGGCTCAGCGATCACCTCCAACCTTGGTGTGGGGGTCGGGCAGGCTGCTCTTTTTATTTCTTTAGAAAAAACTTTAAGTGCTTTATAATGTTGACTTAATCATCACAGGCCTAGTACTATATACTATTATTAAGTTTTACTTTCAAAGAGTGAAACTGAGTCACAAAGATGCCCAAGGTCCCCTTTCTACTGTGGTAGATCTGCCATGTGCACCCAGGTGACCTACCGCTAGGTTCTGTGTTCTCCATCAGTTCTCTGCCTCCTGGGTTACCTTCAGTAACTAACTTTGTCTTTGATTACTGTATTTCACTGCATAATCTTCACCTCTGCATTAACATATATTTACTAGTATACCATTCATTCTAATCTTGCCCCAAAGGCAGTTTAGTAATAAACGATTTTTTAAAAATACTGGCACTTTTTTTTTTTTAAAGTTTCACTTAATTGTCACATCCCACATTTTTGCAAAAAAAAAAAATGGCAAAAAGTGTGATGATTTTGCAATGAAATATTATAGCATTAGTGCCCCTGAGCACCCTTTGCAAAAATAAGAAAACTAAGATTGAGACAAATAATTTGTCCAGGTCCAAAGTGACTATGTTGAGTTGGGATTTAAATTCCATTATTTTGTCTCTGTCCCTGAATGCTTTACTAGTCTAATCTAGTACTATGGTGTGGCAAACATGGTCACATTTTTCTGTTACTGGTCAACATAATTCAATTATTTTTCACATATAAAGGCAGAGATTAGCCCATCAAGAACAAAGGTAAATTACAGTGATAATAATGAATACTTTAATATTGCTTTTCATCAATCTTCTTAGAAAACCATTCATTGTAACAATATTTGAAATACATTAATTAGAATGTAGTTGTACAATGATAATTTTATAATTATTTTACAATTACTTTCTAACAGTTATATTCCCTTTACTCCTGTGAATTTTAACTGATAAATGTTTATTTACCTTTTTCTATTATTTCACCTACTATACAAATAGATTGTATATTTTTTTAATGTTTAGTGTATTATTGTTTTATCTTTCTTAATATCTCCCACTTTTTTTTTTTTTTTTTTGGACACTCAAACCATTTCCAGAAGCCCATCTTCTGTCTTCCTGTAGCCCATCTTACCTCTTCCTAGGCATCCTTATGTCTTGCCTTTCTCTTCTTCATTTCTCAAAGCCTGCATACAGTGGCCTTCCTGATCTCTTAACACAGTAAATTAATTCTTGCCTCAGAGCTTCTGCAGTCCTCTCTGCAGAATTTACTGTTTGGTTTTTTTTTTTTTTTTTTTTTTTTTTTTTTTTTTTGTGGCTATTTCCCTCTCACTGTGTAATTCTTGCAAATGCTGTCATCTTGGAGAGTCTTCCCTGAGGCTAAGTCATCCACCCTCCCCACCTCATCATATTCCAGTGGTTTTGCTCTATTTTATTTTCTTTATAGTAGCTATCATCATTTGATAATTATATTTTAATTTGTTGAGTTACATTTTAAGTGTGAGTTACCCCAAACCCAACTCTGTTATAATTAAGAGTATATATATCTGCTCTTTTTGGGGGGAAGGGGAGTTACCAGGGATTGAATTCAGGGGTACTTGACCACTGAGCCACATTCCCAGTCCTATTTTGTTTTTTATTTAGAGACAGGGTCCCACGGAATTCTTAGCACATTGCTTTTGCTGAGGCTGGCTTCAAACTTGCAAACCTCCTGCCTCAGCCTCTGGAGCCGCTGGGATTATAGGCAGAAGCCTAAAACAATGGCTAATGCTTAAAAATAGGTTGTCATTTCTCCTTGTTATTAATATTATTTATCAAGGCATGTTTTAATGTCCAAGTTTTACTGATTTTAATGATTATTTTTATTTTTAATATACTTTTGTTATTAATTTTTAAATATTAAATTTAATCATTAAAGATGATCAATATTTCTTTTAATGTTTAAAATAAACTTACTTGTAATTATTAGTTAAATATATAAAATGAACATCTACTAAGGGTATCAGCATATAGCATTGAAAGAAGCTACTGTTTAGGGGCAAGGGAGGTATGGGGAAGTTTGATCAATGGGTAATAGTTATATAGGAGCAAGGAGTTCTGTGTGTGCTATTGTGCAATAAGGTAACTACAGATAATAATATTGTCCTGTATATTTCAAAAAGTTACAAGAAAGAATTTGGCATATTTTCATCAAAAAGAAGTGACACTATTTTGATAAGATAGACATGTTCAACCTGATTTAAATATTATACAATGTACATATGTATCAAGATATCCTATCTTTCCCATTATTATGTTCATTTTTACATTTTTCAATATTGGTTAAAAATAAATTTATCTTAAAATTTAAAAATACTTTTGTGCTTTCTTTACTGAACTATATCTTCAGTATACTATTACTATATTAAAAAAATTGGCATGTGTTTGGGTTCTCTCACAAACTAAAGAATGAGCTTCAAATTTTTTAACTTAGAAACCAGGTGATATGTTCCATTTCCAAACGCATTTGCCAAAAAGGTTGAGAAGACAGGAGAGAGTCTTAGAACTAGAGGGCAAGTCAATAAAGTGATCTTTGCCTTTCCCTATTTATTTTTAATGTTTGTTGAAATCACTGCAGTTAGGACCACTTTTAGCTTTTCTCTGGTCCAGTATGATGAGATGGCTATATGTCCTGGTATTTCTGCCCATTGAATGACAGAATGAAGGGCACACTCAAGAGTGAATGCAGGTCTCTGGATTCCTCATACTGGTAAAAAAAATCATAGAAAAGCCCCTTAACCCTCCTATTTGAATCATAAGCACAGCCCTCCTAACAGCTGTTAACAGGAAGTGGTGAAGGTGCTTCTGCGCATCTCTTCCACTGCCTGCCCTCGCAACAACCCTCATATTAGAGGTAGGTGTTTTGCTCCTTAAAACGTCCATACTTTCCAAGATTCTTCACCAAATATTCTGAAGAAAAAAAAAGAATCAGAACTTGATATCTTATTTCACTCTCATACCTATTGCATGTCTACCAGCTCTTCCCACCAAATTGGAGTTCTGTGGTGGAATCATTCCTTGCTAATGGAGTTTGGTTGAATTTACTTAATTCTGTTTCCATTAAAGGTTTTGGAGGTCTCTTTTTATTCCCCTATCTAGAGCTCAACTGTCTTCAAATGTAGATCAATGTTATGTGGATGCTAACACACAACAAGGGTGGGGATGGGGGAGAATAGAAGTTCAGTGGATTAGACAAAGGGAGAATGAAGGGAAGGAAGGAAGATGGGAATAGGAAAGACAGCAGAATGAATCAGACATAACTTTCCTATGTTCATACATGAATATACCTCCAGTGTAATTTCATATCATGTACAACCACAAGAATGGGATCCTAATTAGAATAAGTTATACTCCTTGTATACATAATATGTTGAAATACATTCTACTGTCATGTATATCTAAGAAGGACAAATTAAAAAAAAAAAAAGAAAACAGCCTAGCAACTTAGAAAAGTGGGCAAAGCACGAAGAAATTTAGTAAAATAAATTTTTTTTTTAAATTAAAAGGGCTGGGGGTGTGGTCTCAGTAGTTAAGTACTCCTGAATTCAATCTTTAGTACCAAAACAAACTAACAAATGAAAAACCACATTATTTGACTATGTATTTTGTTATTTGTTTCCTCAGAAAAATTTAGTCTATAAAATTGTAAAAAAAAATGGAGGGCAATATTAAATTTTAGAAATAGCATTCTCCACTCTGAATGTACAATGCCCACTGAACATGGACATCCCTCTTTTCACAAAGAATTGACCAACAAGGTAACTGAAGATAGAAGCACCAATTTTCTGAGCAGTGTTTTATCTTACCTGGGCTATGTTTATTGCATTTTGGATTCGCTCATCTTTCTCATAATCCTTTGTTATTTGTAATTTTTTCCATATCATGTTTCTAAATCCATCTTGTTCCTCATCATCCCGAAGCTCCCACACCATTTTCACCATGTTATACACCAAACCATAATATCCAACAAAGACCACTCGATCACCTATTGAAACAGAAACATTCTTTGGAAATTTTTGTTTTATTTCCCTTACTGGAGTATGATTATGTGGGGAAAAAAAGAAACCCAATTTTACCAAAATTCATAATAGTATAAAGTCTGAAATTATAAGCTTTGGAAACTTTTGACCCTTCATTGTTTTTACTTCTTTATAACAGCGTGCATCATCTTAACATTCCTAACCATTTGAAAATTTAAACTGAACCTAACTAATACACCTCATAAATTAGAAGATGGATGAGTAAACTGTGAATGACATGGAAAAACAAGTTCTGAAAACTCAAGAGGAATTTGCTTAGGCAAGATGAACATGTAGTCCACCATGGTGAATTTTTATAATAAATCAGGGAAAAAGGAGAAAAATCACTTGCCTTGTAAAACAAAAACAGCAACAAAATAACCAAAGCCTAGTAAACTTGGCACTTGAACCAAGAAGAAAACTTAAAATAATTCAAAAGGCAGAAAGAAATTACTGATATAATTATGATTTGGAAGAAGACTTCTTTTAAATAATAAGGGCATAAATAAATTGAAATAGGAGAAGAGAAAATAGTGAATGCAGAGGAGATTTTAAAAAATCTAAGACACTCATCCCTCTAAAATTTTATGTAGCAATTAGCAATTTATGTATATCATCCACTTTCAAAATATGTATTTGTCTTACAGAAAGGAGGAAGAAGTTTCTATTTATTCTTTATCTTAAATATTTCTTACCTAGCTGTAGTATACTGCTTTGCAGTAATATCCAGGAAAAGACAATTCTGATTTAGCGATAGGTAGAATACATAAGTAAGAGGAATAATGTTATGTAGATCTTACTATCTTTAGAATAACACACTCCTCAAAGGGGAGGAAATCATATGTCAGTCAAAGAGCAATAGGAAAATACTAAGCTTATATGAAGAAAAAGAGCAATAAAATGCTCAGAGAGGAAGGTAGAAGGGTTTAAGGACCCACTAAAATCCACATTGCACTTTTTCTGGAAATCCTGTATATAGTTCTTGTAACATTGAGAATCATCAATAGACTCCTTGAATAAGAATGTAAACACAACTTGGAAAGCTAGATCCTCAACTTTCCCTAATTCAATCTGATGTACTGGGGCTGTCCCCAGTACATGGGGACAAATCATATTGTTATGTGCATGTACAAATATGTATCAACAAATCCCACCATTCTGTAAAACTCTAATGCACCAATAAAAATATCAGAAAATGCAGGTTAATAATAATGATTACAATTATAACTAGCATGCCTGGGAGTACGATCTATATGCCCCAGCTCTGGTCCTCATTATAATCCTGTTATGTAGATCTTATTATCTTTAGAATAAGAAAAGGAAACACATGAACCTCAACTTAGTTTCCTTGCATCAGAGAGCTAATGAGTGAGTGGTTAAAACAAGTGAAGGCCATCTAATCTGTTTCCATGAGGCAGTCTTTCCAACTCAGACAAGTGCTTTCCTTTCCATTACTCACCTTCCATTCCATTCATAAAAAGGAATGAGACTAGAAGGTAGAAAGAGGAACCAAAGAGAAAGCATGTACACATTTTAGAAATGGAGAAGAAAGGCATTAGCTTCCAATCTTAATGTACCTTCTACCCTTTCTATCATTGGTACTTTTAAGAGAGTAGAATCTGCTAATATGAAGCTACAATGAAGCAGCCAGTTCTTGGGGAAATGTGATTTTCTCTTCATAACAATTTCACTAGTTAAAACTGAGGTACTTCAATATTTGACATTATATATAAATGAAAAATACTTCTTTTGAATAATTGGTAATTTTCACTAAAAATGGAATTAATCAAGAAACAAATTTAATTTTAAAACTATTTTCTTTATCCTCAGATGAGAAAGAGATAATCTGTGGTTTCAAGTACCTAGCAAGTCTAGAAGCATAGAATAATTTTTATGGGAATTTATAGAGTAACAGTTCAATGAAAAGGTAATGGAATCAGTCCACCAAAGCAAGGGATCAGTGAGCACTGGAAGAGTGAGGAAGGGACTTCAGGAATTGAGACCTTGTCAGACCTCGTTCAAGAGGTAAACTTGGAAAAAGAGCAGAGGAAGAACACTGGGGATGATTCACCTAGAAAATGTTAGCACTGTGAATAATTACATACTAACTTCCTATTTGTGCTTTCCTCTCCCTGTTTTATCCAGGTTGCTTCACCATTGCTAATCTAGGCTGTGAAAATGACTTTGTAAATCTATCATTTTGCTTCCCTGTTCACAACTTCTCAGTAGCTATTTGTCCCTATGTAAATTCCAAAATTCCAAACATGGCTTGTCTTTCTAGTCTGACATCTTCTGAAATACATCTATTACCACTCTTTCATTGATCCCCAACTTGCAAATAAACTACATTAGGAAAAAATGACTGAAGTTCTTGAATATACACTTAATTCTAACTTCCAACCTTAGTATAAACTATTCCCTTGACTTAATCACAAGTAATTTGGTCCAAAAATATTTTTATATTATACCTGACTTCTATCCATTCTTCTGCATATTTTCACTAAAAAGCCTTCTCTGAATGGTCAGGGTTGGTTAGTAGCTACATTCCTTGTACTTATTGGATTATAACTTATATCATATTATAATTATCTATTTCACCTATAGACTCTACACAATGGGAGGACAGGGATTATATTTTATTCTCTCTTATACCCTTAGCATTTACTATGATGCCTGCAACATAGTAGATCTAATTTATAGTCTGTTGACTGAATAAGTGGAATAGATAGAGTAAAAATGTGTTTCCATTTACCTGGGACTGGGCTTAAAGCACAGAGCTTTCAAGGACAAATGGGAATAGAGCTAAGTAAATCAGAACAGTTGGACCAGTAATTGGGCTCCCAGCAGAGAGGTAGCAGTAAGGATAGTGACAGTAGGGATCTCAAATTGAGCTTGAATGGTGAGTTCTTATTAAAATAGTTGAGGTTAGACAGCTAAGGATAAATGGGGTCAGATTAAATGGTGGATGTTTGAGCAAAGGAGTAATGTTATTCCTGCTCAATGCAGTGTTACATCTAGTCTATTCAAGTAATAAGCTGGGAAACCTATATGGGAGTTTTATGAGGTAATCTAGGTCTTCACTATGATGAGCAGTAGGAGATTGGAAAGGAAGGGACAAACCTAAGATACCGTGGAAAAGGTCTAATAAGACTTCTTAGCTATGAGGGAGGAGGAGGGAATGAAAGGCAAAGGAGAAATTCATATTGAAGCTCAGGAGACTGAAGCAATAATGACACCACTTGCAAAAATGAGGAGATTGTGAAGATAAGTCTGTTTGTAGAAAGGAGATAAAAATTTGGAAAGTGTGGCATGGGTATGAGAGAATACAATTTTCAATATTCTGTGGCTTGTTAAAACATGACTGAAAGGCGAGTAAAATAGCAAGAGTGAAGTTATTGATTTGTGAAGCATTAGTGTAACATAATGCCTGAATTCAATATGGGTGACGAATAATTTTGAGTTTTTAAATGAATAATACTGGAATTGTGAGCTTCAGGAAAACAGATTTCAAACAATATTACAAATAAAACATACTGCACATTTTAGCTTATTTCTCAACTATTTACGGACTTTCAACTTCTTTTCATTAACAAGAATGGTTAATGAAATTACACACAAACCACCTTCCATCCATATATTTTAAATTTTTTGAAGACTAATGTTTCATAAAACTACAACTGTTTAATTATCAAACTGGTATGATTTTGATTTTAGAATCTGCAGGACCAATGTTGAGCCATTAAATACACTCTGATAATCATGTCTCAATCTCACAATTTCTTTGAAAATTCTTTTTATGAGTCTAAGAATGAGCTGTTCACCTGTTGACTTAAACACCAGTGAAGTACGGCTGATGAATAATATTTGTGGGGAGAATCTAATTGATTGACAGTAAATGAAGAAAAAAACCTTATAAAGACAGATGGTATGTGTTGCAACTGTCACAAAAAAGTAGACTGTGTTCTCATTTGCACGTCTAGACATTTGCTGAGAAGCATGCCTGCTCTGAAGCTCCTCATCTAGGGACCAAGCTTCAGCATAAGGCACTCTTCTGTTCCGTTTTCAGTGACCCTGTGGCAGTTATCAAAGATGTCACTTAAAATATACTGCCAGAAACAGGGTCTGTGTCTACAACTAAGCAGACAGTATCCTAGGAAATAAAAAAGCTGAACCAAACAATAAATTCTTAGAATTTTTTAAGAAACTGTTGTATTTGAAAACAATTACTGTGACCCTTTTTTTGTAGTGATGCTACATATTTGTGGTTGGACTCCTTAGTAGGATTTAATTGCTAAACTAGATGTATAGATTTCAAATATTCAGTGGACATGAAATATCAACATTTCTACCCATATGAATATTCATAAACGAGAACAGCTTTTACAATTTTGACAAATATAATTTGACACCACAGAATCAAAAGTGTCACTGAAAGATAACTGGAATGTCAGATGTGGTTCAAATCCCTGTATGAAATGCCATGTTGCATGAAAGGAACCAGTTCAATGATCAGACACTAATAGTTGGATAAGAACCAGTTGTCTAGTCATGCATTTAACAAACACCTACTGTTCTTTGTACCAAAGACAAAGACAAGAGGGAAACAAGGAGATGTTTAACTTTTTTGAAGCAATCTCGAAGCAAATGATGATGGCTTGGACTTGGGACATATCTCTAAAGACTTAACCTCAACTAAAAGGAGGACTGGTCTTTGTTCTTGGCCTGATTATAAGAATTAACATCATAGGTCTTAAAATGCCCTTCCTGATAAAATTGTCTTTGTTTCCCCTGGAGTCTTTGACCCATGATAGTTAGTTTGTGATAAAAATGTGATTTCTGGTGGGGATGGCTGAGTCACATGGAATCAGCTCAAACTCTGGGAGGAGCAAAGACTAGGGTCAATCATGTAGTATGTAGTAAACGAAATGTATGTTAGACACAGCCCCAATAAAAGTCATGGATACCAAAGCTTGGGTGACCTTTTGTATGACTATATTCTATGTGTACTATTCTATGTCATTACTAGAAGAAGAAAATGCTCTCCATGCAACTCCACTGGAAGAGGACCATGGGAAGCTCTGTGCTTGGAACTGTCCTTGACATTGCCACATGCACCATTTCCCTTGGCTGGTTTTAATCTGTGTATGTTCATAGTCAGAAACCATAATCAAAGTAAAATGGCTTTGCTATCTTTAGGAAGTCTTTTCAAAAAATTATGAAACATGAGGGTTGTCTCAGGGATTCCCAAACTTGCAGTTACTGTCAAAACACAGGGTAGTCCTAAGGTCTGCCACAGTTCACAGGAGATAAGATTAGAGATTAAGACTGGTAGAAAAATTGGAAAAGTATTTTGGATCCATAATAGAATGAGCAGAAATTCTAGGGCACTTTTTATTTTCAGAATATTGTTAAACTATAAAAATAATGATGATATATCTATCATTTTATAAATATTGTATGTGTACATAATACACTTTATAAATATTATATGTGTACATAATGACTCTGGGAATGTATCCATGTGCTCATATGGAATTGGAGCTTCCACATGGTAGAGGAGAGTCCAGTACTTCCTATCTTGCCATCTTACTGATGTTACCAATCTTATGCCACTTGAAATAATAATATATGAATAATATATAAATATTATTAAGATTCATTTTGCATATATAATCACGTTTAATCACCCTACATAGTAAACAAATACCCAACAGAATAAACTGAATATAACAAATAAATTTAATGAATTTAAAGAACTGTTATTAATAAATGCCCATTTTTTTGCAAGTAATATTGAAAACTGAAGACAAAATGTTGACTGATTCTTTTATTAGGATGTGGTAGTTAATTGAAACAGTATGTCAGGTAAGATGTCAAAATGTTCAGGAATAATTAAGAAACTGAACAGAACTTGTTTTCTTAAAATTTCATAATCTTTTCCAATAATTATGGAAATTTGTTAATTAAAAATAATTATTTCTGAAGTCATAACTCAGAATCGAGGATAAAAGTAGTTCTTTTTGTTGTTCAAGACCAACTGTGATTCTTATAAATTAATTAAAGAAATATTAGACTTCTGATTCCTGGATTTATTTTCAATTTCACTTAATGTAAATTATACCACAAAGAAATATGACTTATCTCAATGGCAGCAGATAATTTTCACAGATTTTTATCTTTCAATGGCAACAAAAACAAAAATAACAAAAATGATCTTGGAAATGTAAAAATAATAATTTTATATTTGTGAATACCTAGGTTATATACAAAAACTCTTTTAACACACACTTTTGAGAAAACTAAATTTCTAAGAGATATAATAAGTTGTTTAAATTCATCTAGAACTTGAAAACTGAGCTTTGATTCATTACAAGTTTCTAGCATCCAAAATTTCTGTACCAAGTCTAGTACAGTAACTACATCTTCACCTAAAATTGCATCCTTTAGAACTATTTTCGCATTATTTTCCCTGCTCTCTCTGTACCTAGATCTCTCATCCACCAAGCTATTTGGAGACTTTTATTATTGCTCCCATTTGACACCTACTTTGAATTGTCTTTTAAAAAATGGAATAAAATTGGTAACATCAGTAAGATGGCAAGATAGGAAGTACTGGATTCTCCTCTACTATGTGGAAGCTCCAATTCCATGTGAGCACATGGATCCGTTCCCAGACTCATCCAGAAACTAGTACTACAGTGTCTGCACACTTGGAAAGCATGAATCTAGCCACACCAAATATGATAGGAAAAGCAGAAACACCCTTGTGCCACACCCCTTCAGGTCTGAGGCACAGCACCATACAACCAGAAGGGAACAACCAAGTGAAAAATCCCCAAGTCTAGGGAAAGAAATGGTCACAGAGATTCAAGAGACCCAAATGACCCAAAATTAGAAATTCACACCAAGACACATTCCATTCAAAATTTTAAAAGTCATACAAAAGAAACAAAAGAAAATAAATTGTTATGTTCAAGAGAACCTACATGAGACTATCAGCAGGATTTTTAGTAACAATCTTGCTGGTCAGAATGCCCTGGAATGATATAGTCAAAATGTTGAGAGGAAACCCCCCACTTCCAATTAGGAGTAATATATCTAATGAAACTTCATTTTAAATAAAATACAAAATAGGGCTGGGGATGTGGCTCAGTGGTACAGTGCCCCTGAGTTCGATCCCTAGTTAAGAGAGAGAGAGAGAGAGAGAGAGAGAGAGAGAGAGAGAGAGACTTTCCAGAAAAACCAAAGATGAAGGAGCACATTACCACTAGAATTGTCCTACAAAAAATGCTAAAGGGAGTTCTTCAACTTGAAACAAAAGGAGGCAAAGTAGCAATATGATAGCACAGAAAAGAATACAATTCTTTGGTAAAGGTCAACAGATGTACAAAGTTAGAATAGCATATTACCCAATGATGATGGTTAATTTAATATTAATTCTATGATAAGAGTTAAAATATAGTTTTATAAAAATTAAAAATATGCTCATGTGTGCACAGTATATTAGTTATGCACAAATATAAATTATAATATTATAAACAGAAAGTCCATAGAATGTCAAAAAATATACTGATTTCTATGAGATTGAAGTTAGGCTGCTATCAACTTAAAATAGACAGTTATCAAAATTCTAAATAGCCCCCACTGTAACCTCAAAGAAGATATTTATAGAAGTCACACAAAAGAAATAGAGAAAAGGGGGCTGGAATTGTGGCTCAGTGTTAGAGTGCTTGCCTGTGTTCAGTATCACATAAATAAGTGAATAAATAAATAATCCATTGACAATTAAAAAATATTAAAAAACAGAATTGGAGAAAAGAGTTAAAATACATCAACACACACACACGAAGACAAACAGAGGAAAAGAGAGAAAACAAGCAACAAAATGACAAAAATCTTTCCTATGAATACTTAAATTAAAATGAATTAAATGAAATTGGAAGACAAAAAGTAACTGAGTGTATGGATAATACCAAGATCCAACTAAAGAAGAAGAAGGAGCTAAAGATAAGAAGGAAAGGAAGGTTAGGGAGATTAGCAAGCCGGTAGATACAATCCACGTATGTTAGGTGCATGTACAAATATGCCACAATGAAGCCCTTAATTCTGAATAATTAAAATGTCCTAATAAAAAATAATATCCAAATATATGCAGTCTACAAGAGTCACTTTATATTTTTAAGAACATTTATAGGCTGAAAGTAAAGGCATGGAAAAATATATTACATGCAAACGGTATCCAAAAGAGAGCCAGGGTGGTTCTACTTATATCAGAAAAAGATTGACTTTTAAATCAAAAACATTCATAAGAGTTTAAGAAGGACATTATTTAATGTAAAAGGATCAATCCACTAGGAGGATGTAGTAGTTATGAAGACATATACAACCGACATCAGAGTACCTAAATTTATATGGGAAATACTGAAGACAGAGAAAATGTAATACAGTAAATAGTAGGAAATTTTAATACCTCCCTTCAATATTAGAGCAACTGAGTAAAAAAAATCAACAACGAAACAACAGACTTAAACAACACTAAACAGACTAAACAGACCTAACATATATAGAGAACACTGAACTCTCAAACAGTGGAATATAGACTCTTCCTCGGTATGTTAAAAAAAAAAAAAATCCCCAAGGATAGATCACTTATCAGATCACAAAAAAAATCACAACAAATTTGAAAATATTAAAATCATACTATTCTTTCCAATCACAATGGAATGAAAGTACAAATTAATAGCAGAACAAAAACTAGAAAATTTACAAATGCATATAAACTGAACATACTTTTGGGAAACCATTGGGTCATGGAAGAAATCAAAAGGGAAATTTCAAACTATATTGAGACACACTAAATAAAAAAGACTGTATTCTAAAACTTACAAATGGTGCAACAGCAGTTGTAAGAGGGGTATTTATTGTGATAAATGTCTACAATAAAAAAAAAGAAAGCTCTAAAACAACCTAACTTTATTTTTCAAAAAACAAAAAAGGGATAAACAAACCAAAGTCAAAGTTAACCGAAAGAAGAAAATAGAGATTTGAGCAGAAATAAAGAATAGACAATTTAAAAAAAAAAACCAACAAAACTGTTTTTGAAAAGATGGATACAATTGACAAACTTTTAACTATACCAAGAAAAGAACTCAGATAAAATAAAAGATGATGGAGGATATATTACAAATGATTCCACAGAAATAAAAGGGATGATGAATTTATTACAAAAAATTACTATATACTGACTAGACAATCTGGATGAAACAAACAGATCTCCAGAAATACACAACTTACCGAGACAGGATCAAAGAAATAAAATCTGATCATATCTGCAACCTCATAGCAAAGCGAAGCCCAAAACCAGATATTTCCTTGACAAATTCTACCACAAATTCACAGCCAACTTATGTTACTCCAAAACTTAAAAAATATATTGTAGAGGACAAAGAACTCATCATATGAAGCCATGTTATAATTATGCTATTGACCTAAAGACTGACACACAGACCAATGGAACAGAGTAGACAACCCAGAAATAAATCTGTCTGTCTATCTATCTATATCCCACAATGGGAAATGAACAGTATTTTCAACAAATGATGCTGAAAAAACTAGTTATTCACATGTAAAAGCATGAAATTGAAACTTTATCTTATAAATATACAAAAATCAAATCAAAATAAATTAAAGACAAACATAAAATTTGAAATTTTAAAACTTCTAAAAAGAAATGAGGAAATCTTGATGATGTAGGTTTGGGAAATATTTTAGAGACACCAACAAAAATAAGCAAGTGGAACTACATCAAAATGAAAATCTGCACAGCAAAGGAAGTAATCGTCAGAGTAAAGAGACATCCTGCAGAACAGGAGAGGATATTTGTAAATTATACCTATGAGAGGGTATATAGGGAACTCTGAAATTGATAGCAGCAAAACAAAACAATAAAAGAAAAATAAATACAACACAAAATATAGTTTTGTTACAAAAAGGTAATAGATACAAACAGGCATTTCTTAAAAGAAAACATACAAATGGCCAATGGATGTATTGAAGTATCACTAATCATCAGTGAGATTTGCAAATCAAAACCACAATGGGGTATTGCCTTATCCCAATAAGAATAACTCACTATCAAAAAAGACTAAAGATAACAGTGCTGGTAAGGATGTGAAGAAAAGTGATCTCTTGTATACTGTGGGAATGGGAATTAGTACAGCCACTATGGAAAATAGTACGAAAGTTCCCTCAAAATGTAGATAGAATTGCTACATGATCAAACAATCCTACTACTGGGTGTATATCCAAAGGAAAAGAAATCAATATGTTGAAGATATATCTGCACTCCCATGTTTATGGTAGCACTATCTACAATAGCCAAGAAGTGGAAACCACCTAATATCCATATACTGAAGAATAAATAAAGAAAATGTAGTACATGTGTAAAAGGGAATACTACTCAGTCTTAAAAAAAGAATAAAATCCTGTCATTTGTAACACCATGAATAGAACTAGAGATTCTTATGCTAAATGAAATAAGTTAGGCACAGAAAGAAAGTACTGCATGGTCTCACTAATACAGGGAATCTAAAAACGTTAATCTCATAGAAACTAAGAGTAGAATAGTGCTTACCAGGGGCTGGGGAGAGTGGGGTAGAATGGGGAAATGATCAATAGGTACTAAGTTATAGTTAGATGGTAAGAAGTTCTGTAGGGTGAGCATATATAATAATATACTGTTTATTTCAAAAGCTAGAAGAAACGATGTTTGAAGAGTCACATATGTTTATCCTGATTTGAACATTGCACAATTTATATAGGTATCAAGACATTCCATAGTATACCATAAATATGTACCATTTTTATGTTCTCATGTATCAGTTAAAATTTTTAACATAAAAATGGGTAAGGTCTGACATAATAATTTACATTAATGGTTGTTCACAACCAAAATAAGAAGTGAAAAAAGCATTAGAAATATAGAAGATAATAATATGATGGCTAGTGATTTAGAGACAGATATGATGCCTGGAATCCATAATCCCAAGAGAGAAGAGAAAACATAATGAAAATAGTGGAAGCAAAATCACATTTAAGACATTCTTTTTAAAAAATGGAAGAATATATTTGCATACCACATATATATTAAGAGGTAATTCTCCAAAATATGTAAGGAACTCCTAAAACAATAGCAAAACTCTCCAACTGCCTGATTTAAAAAATGAATTGTTGTTAACAGTGACTGAGTTGTGGGTTTCAAAACTGTCTTGTGACAGGGGCGATGCCCTTTTGGGAATATCCTCTGTACAAGGGTGCCGACTGAGATGGCTCAGTTGCATGGTGATGCCCTGATTAAAGGGAAAATGCGTTCTACTGTCATGTACAACTAATTAGAACAAAAAAATAAAAGTTTTTTTTTTTTAAAGGAAGTTCTGTGCTAGCCACAGAGTCATTCAGTTCTTAAGCTAGATTTTAGACACCAGCTCCCAGGGATAGAGGATTCTGAGCATAGCAAGATAACTACAAAGTTTCACCAATGCATAACCTTCAAGCCTGCAAGCTTAGTAGAGACTGAACAATGGGTTTCCTGAGTGCCACAGGAAACTCCAAGCATTGCAACAGTAAAATAACTACAAGAATGTTTCCTGTAACTTTCTAGTACACAAAGAACAATGCCTCTATTTTACTTAACTTCTTGATATGAGACCTTATATAAAAAAACTTGCTGGGCCAGCTCTTCACTCAGTTTGTCCATCAGAGTGCAGTGTTTCACATCTGATTCCAGCTTTCTCTCAATATCTGTGTGTGTGTGTGTTCCTTAGTACCTCATTGACCCTCGCAGGTTTCTCAGGTTTAGCTTGCAGGTTGTAGCAATTAATAAAGTATTTTAAAATACCTCTCTCTAAAGAAGACATGCAAATGGCCAAAAGTTATATGAAAAGATGTTCAAAGTCAAAAGAGAATTGTTTACAGGGTTGTGAAAAAATTAGAAAATCTTTATGCTGCTGGTGGGAATGCAAAAATGGTCAGTTACTATGGAAAACAATATGGCATCTTCTCCAAAAATGAACACCAACTGTCATATGATCCAGTTATCCTACTTCTGGATGTTTATACAAACTAATTAGAATTGGGCTCTTGAGAGATGTTGGCATTCCCATGTTCATTAATTCTACAAGATGTAATAACATAAATATTTTGATGACATTATGGCAAGTGAAATAAGCTAGTCACAGAAGGGCAAATACTACATGATTCCACTTACATGAGGTGTCTGACAGTGAAACTCAAAGAAGCCAAGAGGAGAATGGTGGTCACCAAGTATTGCATGAATGGGAGAGTTGCTACTGAAGGGTTATAAAATTTCATTTATGCAGGATGAATAAGTTTTAGAGATCTGCTGTACATCATTGTGCCTATAAATAACAATGCTCTATTGTACACTTAAAATCCATTAAAAGTGTAGTTCTCAGGTTGTACTCCTAAAATATATTTTAAGAAAGAATACAATGACCATTAAAGATAAAATTTCAGTTACACAGGATGAATACACTTCAGACATCAGCTGCACACCATTATGCCTATATATAACAATACTGCATTGTATGCCTAAAATCTGTAAAAAGAATAGTTCTCAGGTTGTACTCACAAAATATTTCTTTAAGAAAGAATATAATGACTAGTAAGTGCTAAAAATGTGAAATAATGTATGTGTGTATTTTTACATAAACCACACCATAAGGTTGAAATAGCTGTTCACTCAAAATTTTAAAAAATATCTGAACCAAATGCAGGAATAATGTGTTATAACAAATTAGAAATTTCTCCATCTATGAACATATTATCAGGTTACTCTTGATGGATGGGAGGGTAAAAAGAAAAGTGGTGCTAGGGTATTCTATTCATTTCTGGATCATATTAAATATGAGAAAGAAATCATTGTGAAGCACACTGGAGGATCTTAATATAATTCTAGCTCATATAACAGGAAGTTACAAGTATCTAGTGAGTTATTTTTGTTAATGTACATATACCAGCTTCTTAATTTAGACAGGAATCCTAAATATATCCCATTTTTTTCTGTACTAAAATACATTGTAACAAAAATTTGGTTTTTAAAATGGCAAGTTGGTATTATCTTTAGTATCCTAAATACTTCAGAAATATTGCATTGTTTTTAGTTCATGGATCTTTTCCCTCTGTGTTTAACTGTCAATGGGTTTTAGACAATTGAATCGTTTTGGATAATTTGTTCATGTTTCAAAAGTGTGAACCATATTTTCAATTCCTTTATTTTAAGTAGGTGAAGATTTTAAAATGGTGAAAGAATTTTGATTGAAAAATCCAGTATGTTATTTCAGTCTCTCTCAACTTCAGGGGTAGTAGTGATAATTCCAGCAAATAAAGAGAAAAAGATGGTAGCATCCCTTTAGTTTAAACACATATAGAGCTAGATTATTTCATTTGTAGAAATGACAGCAAAACATCTTGAGAATAGTAACAACATTTTTTTTTCATTTTCCAAAATCCTCTTAATCCATTATCCTGGTTATTTTGAACTTTCTGAAGATCCTCAAGAAAATTTGGAGGGTGAGTTCTCAACTTTATAATTAATAGCGGTTTCCTACAGACCACAGATTCAACTTTGATTGCTGAAGCAGTGGTGACAGGGGTAATAAATGGTCAGCTTTTCACTTTTTTTGTTGAATATAACACAATATTAGACCACAAAATATAGTTTTTATTCAAGGTTGGAAAAATGGAAATATAAGTGAGTAGTGTATTTGACCACAGGGATGCTTCTTCCTTCACCTCCTACTTAAAATTTCCAGCTATTATCACTCATTCTGAACTGAAACTATTCCCCTCTGCCTTTCCTGCAGCCCTGCTCAACCCAAGGCTGCAGTAAATAGAAAATGGGAAAGAGTGCCTGGGGCATTCCTCATCCTGCCAGCTCTCTCTGAGGTGCTGGTCTCAGGGCCATTTTCCTGGCTAGCCCAGATCCAGGCCCTTCTCAGTCCACCTTGAAGTACTAATGTAGACAAGAAAGACAAAAGGTACCCTGCTACAGTCTAAAGATTTGACTAACTCGTAACAGTTTCTCAGTGAAGTTTTTAGATTTGGGGAAATACATTTGATGTTCCAAATGGGAATTTACAGGTCAACCTGTAAATGGTTCACATCCTACCCATAGGGAAGGGGTCAGTGTAGAGAGAGATGCAGGTCAAGTTAGGATTTACTCTTGGTCCAGTTATAGCCATCTAACAAGTTCAGAAACCACAGTGAAGGCTGAGGATGGCAGTAGTCATTGCAAGTGGTATTACATTTCATAAGTATATGTTTTCCAACTTTCATTTGAATTTTAGATTTTATCATTTTTTTCTGCACAGATATTATACGTCTTTGTGTAGTTGCTTCTAATCATATTTAAAAAAAAAAAACTGTGGTTTTTCTCTTATTTAGTCGACATTGTTTGCTTGGAGGTCAAAAAGGGGTTTTTTTTGGTGGTGCTGGGGATTGAACCCAGGACCTTGTGCATGCTAGGCAAACACTCTACAAATGAGCTATATCCCCTCAATATATAGGTATTGAGCTATATTTTATTCTGGTTATTTTAAAGGTTTTAATTTATGAGGACTTTTTAGATTTTTTTTATTTATAGGTATGGTGTGTGGTACCTAATTAACTTTAAAAAGTTTAAATGGATAATTAGTTATCAAAACACAATCTATTGATAATCTATTCTTTCTCCTATTGGTTTGAAATGCTATATTTATCAAATGTCAGCACAGGTAAATTATTTTCATATATACTTCCATGCACATGCCCACATATAAATATAGACACATATACACACATTTACACACACAAATATATACCAACAATTTTTTTTTACATCTAAAACATTTTTCTTGTGAATGAGTCAAAGGGAACCAAAGGCCAAAGCTGATCAGCAATGCCATCCTTGAGGACACAGCACAGCCTCCACCTTATATTGGTGGACACTTTACAAGTATAATGAGTCATCAACTATATAAGTAATTAGAGGTCAAGTTTATGTTATAACGCCTCAAAGATGTTTAGATTTAAACTTATCACCACTATAGAACAAAGATCAGATGCATTAAGATCAAGCCTAATGTTATAACAACCTCAAAGGAACACAGTAGCTGAACTACTGTTACTTTTTTTATTTTTTTAAGGAAAATAAGAACTTAAAGGAAATAAAATTTCAGTGGGAAAATCATAAAGTTGTACAAAGTTGAAAAAGTGTTTTAGAGAAATATAACTAGAATAATTCAGTATCCCAAAAATGACAATTCACAAATTTTAAATGATAAGGACTAAAGTTGTCAATATATTGGAGCTTCTTATTTATTAAAATACGTACATACACATATTATATATGATTAGGTTAAAAGAAAAGTAGCATAAAAGTTATTGAGTGAATTTGAAAATAAAATAACATACAGCCTTTAAATGAGTGCTAAGAATCAAACTAATGTTAGACTTTCATAAATATCAAGCATATTCAGAGCCTCTCTGGCATTTGACATGTCATCAGACAGGAATGTGAACTCCAAAAGTGTAAATACTATGACTATTCAGATTGCTAATACTAGGGTTATTACACCTTTAGGTACTAAAATATATTACTGTTTTATTACTATGTTGCACCGATGACACAACTTGATATCTTTTCTAATTGTTAAAAGAAGTCATTATTATGGTTATTTTCATATTTGAGAATCAGTCTTCATGGGTCAGAACAAATGCCTCCCTCTTCACTAGATATTTGCTTTCCCAGGTTTCCTTGTAGCTAGTGGTGACCCTTGTAAACAGTCATCAATTTCATGCAAGGGACAATCTTCTCGGTTGCTTCTGGGAAATCTTGTAGAATATGGAAAAAAAAAAACCTCCAGAAGAAAGCCAGCATCCTCCCTTCTTTTTCTCCCTGCCTTATAAGAATCTTAGCATCATGTAACATAAATAAATAGGAAAAGAATTATCTACCTGCCAAACTCACCAGAAAATTGCTACCATTAGATACGTCAATCAATAAGGCTTTTTATTTATTTTTCCATATTTTTATTACAATCATACACAATGGTGGGATTTGTTGCTACATATTGTTCATGTGTACAATAGCAACATAATTTGGCCATTATCATTCCGCAGGACTTTTCCTTTCCCTCTTCTCCTCCCTCCTCCTGATCCCTTTCCTCCACTGATCTCCCTTTCATTTTCATGAGATCCCCCTGCCCACCCCAGCTTTCTTTCCTTTTTCCTCTCTAGTTTCCACAAATTAAAGAGTTTGGCTTATTTTGCTTAACACAATGTTCTTGAGTTCTCTCCATTTTCTTGCAAACGACATGATTATTCTTTTTCATGACAGAACAAAACTCCGTTATATATATGTAGGTTTTCCTTATCCATGATGGACACCTAGGCTGGTTCCACAGTATGCATATTGTGAATCATGCTGCTATAAATATGAGTATGCATGTGTCACTCAAATAAGGTTTTTGAAGGAGGGATGAGTGAGATGAATAAATGCTAGTCCCCAGATTCAAAGTGAGCATGATAGATAATGAAAGAGACTCAAAGTATTACTGAAGTTAGTGTTAACTTTTATACAGAGGAGTAAAGCAAACAAAAAGTGATAATGAAATCCTTTAAATAGAATTGGAGATGTCCTAAATGTTAATAATAAAAATGTGCTCTGTAGAGACTCTGGTGACCCAAGTCATAGCATACTGAAAGTCAGCAATGAAGAGTCTCATCACATTTTGGAATCATGATTTACCTATCTTGAGAGATAATGATTCTCCAGTATTTGAGGTTAAAAACTAAAGCCATTATGAGTGCTTTTCATTTTGCAGATTGTTAATTTGATAGTATATTTATTGAAATATAACTTCTTGTTACAGCATTTGATCTTTTCCCCAAGTTTGACGGTGTACTAATGTTTGGCAAGATACTTTTTAATGTATGGATAAAGTATGATATTGGAATTTCTTGAAAGGATCATTTTCTAAAAGTTTTGTATTGTGGTCTTTTGTTCAGGGATTCATATTTATTTTGTTTTGTGACTTACTTATTAGTTTTCAGTGTTCACTAAAATACAGAATCATTTATTTTTATAATATACTTCATAATTTTGTGTAGAATATGACTTTATATCAGTTTCCTATTGAGTCCAGTATATGGTATATTCCAATTGCATATGCAAATAATGGGTTTAAACATACGGGGATACGTTACAATCATTTTCAATACCTACCTGTGTAAGGAAACGTACATAATATTTCCAAAATTGTGAAATTAAAGCTCATCATATACACCACTGTATCTTACACATCAAAAATATGGAAAAGGTAGACATCATGTTTTAAATACAAATATAGATATATAGATAATATTATATTTCATTTGTGAAAATCTTAGTCCATTATTTTACAATTATCATATCATATATATTGTAGTTTTATATTTAAAAAACTGTCCATTTTTTTCCTAAGTTTTCTTGCCCATTTTCTTTCAGATTGCCTATAAACTCAATTTTGACAATTTTATTGCAATTACATTTAATGTATAGATTAACTTAGGGAGAAAATAAGAAAGTTCATATTCATTTATTCAACCCTTCTTTTACCTCTTTTAAATAAAACTGTGGGTTTTTTTTTTAATAACACACATTCCTTGGAATTTTGTTTTGCCTCTGCTCTCAATGGTTTATTTTTGTGAATTGTTTTTCTGTTTCATTACTGTCAATATAGAGGAAAATTATCAATAATAGGTTTCATGTAACTTTCCACTTTATTAGTACTAATATTAAATTCAGTCTTAGATATTCAGAGCAGACATCCAGATCACCCACAAATGTTTTTCCAATATTATACTTGCTTCTTTTTCTTATCACATTGGGTAGATTATCTAGAATATGTTTTTAAAATATCAGCAGATAATAAAGAAATCCTCATTTTTTACTTGGCTTAATGTAGTAAAAATGTAGTCAGGAAAAATTGGTGATTTTTCATGCTTAAGTATGATGTTGATTTGGTTTTTGATAAATACCTTGGGAATATCAGAAAGTACTCATATTTCTAATTTTAATTATATTTTATTTTATCTATTTTTAATCAAGCACACATTTTGAAATTAATCAATGATATTTTTGTATATATTAACTGCCTTTAATAAATTACAAGAAATTTGAATTCTCTAACTTTATACTTGGATTCTTAAAGTTAACACAATAAATATGGTATATTATTCTTTTAACATGTTGCTGGATTTGATCTGTTAGTATTTTCTTTGGGATTTATACATGTATACCTATTTAAATATATAGTAATCTATGTTTGAGTACCAAGTTAGAGAATAGAAGTGAATATATTTCAAATTATAGAAACTGTTGTCCAAATTTTCCTGAAATATAATATTAGAAATTTAATTTTCCCTTGACATTCTAATACCACATTAATGCTAGATATGGTGTTGTGTGTGTGTGTGTGTGTGTGTGTGTGTACACGCAGGTATATAAAGGTAACATGAACCTGGGGCAGCAGGTCAAGAACCCTTCGTATTATCATTGAAAACTGCAAGTTGTATATAAATATTCCTTTTATTCACATATATTTCATTATTATTATTATGCTTATAATTTATTATGAGACTATCCATAATAAATCATTTTTAATGGTGAAATGTACAACTAGAACCACTTTAATGCTTTCAAGAGGAAAGAATATATTCATCATGATTCAGAAATCACTTCAAGAGCAATATAATTACTCTTCAATTCTTTTAGAACTACTTTTGTAAACTCAAGTTAACCTCAACATATTAAAAGTCTTTCCTCAGCTACCTGACAACTTGGCAGATATTTAGCTTAGTTTAATTCACATAAACTTGATGGAAAGTTTACTGAATGGAAAGAATATTACTAATACACACTACTGTTATGAGTTACTAGTATTAAAGTTGCTTCAAACTGTGGGTGAGGAAGATTTAGATTTTAAAAGTGGTAAGGATGATTTAGTTCTGAGGACTTGTTCAAAAATTAAAACAAAAAAATCTTAACTTTTTTAAAGTTTCAAAAGACATTTTCCTATGAAAAGATATTCCCAGTGTCCTTCCGTAAGGCCTTGAAAGAACCCTTTGGGGTTATAGCCCCCAAATTACATGTTATTAATATTTATGTAAATAAACCTCTGTTCATGGGGAAAATGCAGAAAAACTTTGTACAAAGTCAATGACATTTTGGGGGTAGTAAACTATAATCATCAATGACAAATCATGTTTTCAGTGAACTGAGTGCCAAATTGTTCAAAATAAGAATAGAATGAGTTTACCTAGCAAGTTTAGATAATTTTGTGTCCAAAAAGAATTTTCTTCATGTGACAGTTTCATCACTGCTACTAAAGATTTTCATTGTGTGCAAAGAAGTATAGATTGATCTCGAAGTTCAAGTGTATACAACAGAATTTAGATCTTAGAACCAGGACTTCATTGCAGGCAGCCTGGTTTCCTCAATGGTCACTTCATTTTTCATGTTTTTTAGCACCCATCATCCTCTTTCTTCCTATTTTCATCTTCTCCCCTCTTCCAAATTTTGACTTAAAAAAATATACTCTTCAAACTAAAGCTCAAGTTCTACCTTCTCTAATCAATCATACCTACATTTATTAAAAGTTTTCTAAAAAATTTCTTTGATGCTCTATGGTCATTTGAATTCACGTTGTAAAATTTGTTATTCATAAACAGCTTCTCTTTTTTAAGATTAAACAGAATGTATGCTAGATAGTTTTTTAAAAAATAGAATAAATGGATGATTTATATACTCACCATATATGGTATTTAAGAACCATTTTAAATTGGAAATTTCATTTCATAATAAAATCTCTACAAGCATTATAGTGTCCTTTTCCTTTCCTTTATTCACTCATATATTCTATATGCTTACTAAGTGTCTGAGTGTCTACTCTGAGCAAGACGATATGTTAGGTAATGTTGTCAAGCAAGGGACTTTTAAATATACTTTTTGCCCTGAACAAGAATAAAATTTGGTAGAATAAGCTTTGCACAGATAGCTCATTTCTTTGAAATATCACCTTGTTTCTTAGAATCACAATTTTTAGTTTGACTTAGTGATACTTAGTTTAAAAAAATTCCCATTAGGTATGGATGTCAGTATACTTAATAGTATACTATGGTGTACTTACATACCATCGTTAAGCATACATAAGGCCATGAGAACATAAGAGAAATGCTATGCAATATTTTCTATGAAAAGACAGTAGAAGATGAATAGTCTTCTCTTTTGTCTTTCCTTCTACCATCTGGAAAGTGTTTCTATAGATGAACTGTCACAACAGAACATGGTTGTTGCCTCAGTATTGCAGGAAAATGAGCCTGCCCTCAGAACCTTATGCCCCACATCAAACTGGGGTTGCCTGTTGTTTATGTCAGAGAGAAAAAATATTGTTTTGTCCTGCATAGTGTATTTTTCTTACATGTATCCAAATATGTTCATAACATACAAAGAGTTATAAAACATTAATTAAAAATGCAAGTTATCATGTGGCAAAGTCCATTAAGTACAAAAGGAAGCTCAGAAAACCATGAAGTTACATAGGTCATGAGGGGAGGATAAAGATTTGGGGTGAAAGATTACAAAAGTTAGTAAATAAGTTATGCTGGTCTATGTATATTTTTCACATGTTCACAGCAATAATAAAAATACGAATATCAGAGAGAATAAATAAATATCCTTATTCAATTGGACTGTTTTTATTTGTTCCTTAAGACATATAATAGTCTCTACAAATAAAAAATTAAAAAGTACAATCTATGATAAAGATATCTTAACTTCAATTAAATATTATACTAGATTTTTACTTCTGCAAGCATGACAGAGGACACCTTTACTGAATAAGGCTTAATTAATTTTTAAAGAGTAGTATTTGGTTTTTGCAAATGATACATGCCATCTGTATTAGCAGGTTGAAAGATGGCTTCAAATGTTCAAGGCTTTTACAGAAATTGTGACATCAGTGATACCTCTTTTGAAAATTGTAGATTATGTTCTCTAAAGAGATGATAGAGATAAAGAATGATATACTGAATAAAATGAGTTGATAACAGACCCACAAATATATCCAAAGGAAATCAGGAAAGCTGCATGGTGATTTCTGAATTCTTCATTTTTAACATATAGATATGTTTTCTAAAAGACATGGATGAAACCTAGACATAGCATATTAGAGAAGATACTAAAGGGAACTATGCAAACAGATCCCAAAACAAGTGCTGAGAAATAAAATTAATTAAACAGCAAGTAAAAGATGATTAATGCAGAAAAAAATCAAACATTTTTGTAGTTGCTATTTTTTGCAATTTCATAAGTAACATGAGGCCAGAATCCATTAGTACTCTACTAACTTGTTTTTAAATTTCTAGTAATTGCATCTGTTTTAAAAAGCAATCTAGTGAACTGCAACATTTTTGATATTATAAACATCTAGGTAGAGCAATGCTGAACCAATGATGAAGCTGTAACTTCTGACAGCCCAATTATGTATTGATCAAACCACATGTTCTTGATTATATTTATTGAAACTTTTATGTCACATAGACTAAGACCAATATGCTTGAAATTCAGGAGCAATGAACATACCATTAGTTATACCCACGTAAAGGTGAACGTCTTAAAAACAACATGGCTTCTAATGCACATGTGTTTAAGTTCTATGACTTGGTTTGTTCTCTACCATCTATTTCCCCTTCTCTCTCTGTCATCATTTACAAATTTCAAATCTTGCTCAGGTATTGGGTGGGTATGAATTTCACAGGAACCAAGGAGATAAACCTGAATTGCCTAAACCAATCATATTAATTCCATTCCTGTTTCTAGTCAGCATATGATACAATTCTGGCCACAAGATCTGTTTAACATCCAAAAGTCAATTAAATGAATGGAGAAAAAAATAAACATGATCACATATAAATGCAAGAGATAAATTTCTTTTCATGATAAAACACTTAAAAAAGTAAAACTAGGAGAGAATTCCCTCAAACTGATAAAAGTCCTCTATGAAAACTCCAAAATTAACACAATATGAATGCTTTCCGCAAGAATATCTGCTGTTAAATACTATAGCAACACAGCCACATCAATGTTTACAGCAGCCTAATTCACAATAGCTAAGCTATAGAACCAAACTAGGTGCCCTTCAACAGATGAATGGATACAGAAAATGTGGTATATATACACAATGGAACATTACTCAGCCATAAAAAAGAATGGAATTATGGTACTTGCTGGTAAATGAATGGAACTGGAGACCATCATGCTAAATGAAATAAGCCAATCCCAAAAAGCCAAAGGCTGAATATTCTCTCTGATATGTGGATGATAGCACACAATAAGGCGGGGCAGGGGGAGTGGAGGATAGAAATTCATTGGATTAAACAAAGAGGAATGAAGGGAAGGAAGGGGGGATGAGAGCGGGTGAGAATAGGAAAAACAGTAGAATGAATCAGACATAACTTTCCTGTTTGTATATGAATACTTGACCAGGGTAACCCCATGTCATATACAACCACAAGAATGGAAAGTTATACTCCATGTATGTATAAATTAAAATACATTCCATTGCCATGTATAGCTAAAAAGAAAAAAAAAGAATGTTTTCTGTTACCACTTTTGTGCAAGAGTGTACTGAAGGTTCTAACGAAGACAGTGATTATAAAGAAAATAAAAGGCATCGAGTTTGGAAAGTAAAAAGTAATACTATTTCTATTTAAAGATGGCAATATCTTCTACATAGAAAATCATAATAAATCATAAACTATTGAAAACTATAAATGAGTTCAGCAAGTTTGCAGAATTCTAGATCACTCCACAAAATCTTTTGTATTTCTATATGCTAAAAGATTTTTGACACTATTTTAAAATGTTTCTTAGTGTTACTTACATCTTTTTATAAATAAATTAAAGATCTCCAGGATACGTGATGTACATAGAAATTACTGCTAGTGATAATAACAACACTAGCAACCATATTAACAATCACAATACCTATTTTAACATTTATGGGATCTTCACAGTACACAGGGTATTATGCCAGATGTTTATTTTCATAGATTTTTTTTTCTAAAAAACAAAAAGTCCTATGATATGGATAAAATTATGTTTTTTGTTTTGTTTTGTTTTTGTTTTTTGGTGCGAGGGATTGAACCTAGAGGCAGTTAGCCCCTGAGCCACATTCCCAGCCATTTTTACTTTTTTATTTAGAGACAGGCTCTCACTAAATTGCTTGGGTCCTCACTAAGTTACTAAATCTGGCTTCGAACTTGTGATCATTCTACCTTAGCCTTCCAATCTCCTGGGATTACAGGTATGCACCACCAGGCTGGATAGGATTCTTAACATAATGATCAGGCAAAGAAAGTAAACTTCAGCAAGACAAAATACTTTGACAAAATACGATCATGAGATACAAGTGACAATTCAAATATAAGTTCATATGACTCAAGAGCTGGTTTCTTCACTATAATCCAAAGACTGAATTACTTGAAGGGTAAGATTATAAGGAAAAATCATTTTCAATTCTTTATATCACTTTTCAGAAAATCAAACCCATCTTTTGCAGTAATCATGTTGAAAAGGCCACACTGAGGGTACTGCTTTTGGAACTCTCTATTTCCTGGAGTCTTATGGAACTTGCCCTTCTCACTAATGATCATGCATAGAGGACAAACCAGAGGAAATAATTTTTCTCTATCTGGAAAAATTATTCAGTGATTCTACAAAGGATTAAGTTCCACTGAAGCACATCAGTACAGTTTATAACAGTACATTTGTTGAGTTCTAACTTTTTATGGTAGTAGCTGAAAGAAGTCAAAGACACTAGAAACAACCGGTAGAGGAGATCAAAAGAGGTAGTATATTCTCTGGTTTTGACACAGAGAAAAAAAACAGTAGAACACATCCTCGAGGTATGTCTAACCAAATTGTCAACAGATTACCAAATTCAATAGTTTCCCAAAGAAATCACAAAGATTCTGTGAGAATTGTGGATTTCAACATACTCAGAATTTTCAATGAGACAAATGGCATTAACATCATTTGTGGCTTATACAAGAAATTTTGTATAATTCTGCTATCCTCTTTATTACGAATCAAATTTCTAAAGGCATCCTAGAGCTAAATGCATCCATTTGTCCACCTGTGCTGATAAAACACTGATGAAATTCTAACTAATCAAGAGTAATCTGGGTTCAAGAGTAACAATAGGAAGGACATCAATACAAACACAAATGCCATCCATTGCCTCTGTACCACTTGGAAAAGCACAAAGTGCATCTCTTTCCAGCATCCTATCTTTTAGGCATAACTGCCTTCTCCTCTATGACCATTTAAAGAACAAAAGTCTCATACCTTATGAGCTATAAAATGGCTCTTTGATCTGTAGAATTATCTGGTGGTACAATGAGATTCAGAAATTTCTGGAGAGTTTATTCAATGACAAATAACTACAGACAAGTACAGACCTTAATGACACTATTGCTTATGGTACAAATACATAGGTGCCACTCTTATCTAGGGATACAGTTTTTAAAAAATCAAGAATTTGCCATTATTGGATATCATACTTCTTTCTTGGTATTAAATTAATAAAAAATAGAAACAAGTGTGCTCACAGATTTACAGAGATGAGAAAATAATGACTGTAGATTTCTGTATGCTGAGTTTGAGCTCACAGATAGCACTCTTAAATGTGTGATATTGCTAAGAAGGAAGGAAATACACATAAATGCCAAGAGAATTTTCAAATAGGTCTGCTGTTGACACCATTATAGAGGAAAAAAACAATATTTGGGGTAGGAATATTTGGGTTGTGTTTCCCAGAGTTCTAAGTAATGTTAAGCAGTAGATGATAAGCAGCAAGACAAATCTCTTTCAAGAAGTCACCCAAATTCTGGATCATCAAAATAAATTATTCAAGGGAAGAGAAAAATGCAGAAAAAGACCAACTATGAAACAAATGAATAATGAAATCATGAAACTTCTGAGAAAAACTATCAAATTGTTAAGAAGGAATAAAAATTGGAATGTACACAGAAAGACACAATACCATTATCACGAAACTTTGCCAGAACACAGGGGTTCCTCTCTTAGAGGGAGACCAAGACACCTCTGGGAGCCCTGTGGAGAACTGCCCGTGGAGAGCTGCCCAAAGAGATCAGCGAAAGAAGCCAGGAAGCACCAATTTACACAGCTAGACAATTCACAGATAAATCTGCTTGGTAGCAGTTTAAAAACTATGTGTTGAGCTAGGGGAAGATTTATGACCATTATGTATAAAAGTGAATAGTAAAACAAATGAATATTTTTCTTTTTACTTTGTCAACATAATAAACACTGGAGAAATATAATTTGTGCTTTGAAGAATAAAGATCTGTTCAAAATTGGCACCAAAAAATAACAATAATTTTAAAAAATGAGAAATGGTTAAGCAATTTGCACCCAGAAATGAGAGGCTCCACTCTGCTAAATAAACCAAGAGTGTATTGAAAGTAACTTAAAAGCAGTGAACAACCTTTAAAGAGTGAAATTAACATCCACTTCTGAAGTCTTACTATTTAAAATTACATTCCAGCATAATTTATCCCAAATCAAAAAATTATGGGTCTAAGGAAAGGCAATCTTGCTTCCTTCAATACTTTAAAAAAATCTCACAATTATATCTGAAATTCAGTGATTTAATTACATGATAAATCCACTATAATTAATTACCCAGCATCACTTGCTAGGATGCTAGATTCCGGTTTAACACAAAGGTGATTCGGAAATGATTCTCTAGTCTTAATTATTTCACAATTTAGTGAAAATAAGAGTCATGCAAACAACAGACTATAACAATGTATAAACTGCAATGATTTTTATAATAAATCTATAAATTTCAATCAACCTAAAAGGATGTCTCAAATTAACATTATGCCTATAGTACTTTTTTAAAAATAAGCATGTTTTTTTCTACTAGTCCCCATAATCACCATAGAAAATGACCTTTACTTTTGAGACGTGAGACTGATACTATTTGTTGGAATATAAGAAATCAGGGGGGAAGAACATACTATAATATTTGAGTGCATGAATTAAGACAAATCCTCTGGTCAGGAAAAGAAGAGAGAAACAGTAGATGCCTACAAAAAAATGAAGGAGAGAAGTCCTATGGGGAAAAGAATAAAAACGAAGAGGAAATAAAGGTTATACACACATCACAAGTTCTCCTAAGGCCATCATTTCCTTCCAGTCACATAATTTAAATCATAAACCAAATGAATCTAGTTTGTGTTTCAGCTGTTTTAAAATTATTGATAAGAAATTCCATTTCATGAAATATTCTTCCCAGGAAGTTCCACTATATTTAATGTTATTTCTTATTTCTTAATGTTAAACTATTGTAAAGATCATATCACTATATGCAGAAAGGGACATTTAAAATATATTACTCATCAACATGAAAATTGTCTACTTACAATCATCTGATATTTTTGAAGAAAAATATTCAAAAAGATTTAAAATATTTGTTTCTCGTAATTTTGGCTGTTCTTCTGATTTCTCCATGGATAAAACATTCTTTCGTGAACTTTTACAATCACAGAAACCGATAAGAGCAGTTTTTCGTAAATCAGAAGTTGCTGCATATAAGCAGATTTCTGCCACAATTGTCGTATATGTATAGACAATAATCCAGGCCCAAGAAAGGTCATCCACCTTGTCATTTTTTTCCTGAAGCAAGAAAACAGATATTAGGGAAATCAAAGGACATTCTGTCATAATTAAGAAGCATAAAAAAGTCTTCAAATTTCATGGAATTATTAAAATACCAAAATAAATATTTCTAAATAAATTCATTAAAAAAGTAATTTTTCCATAGATATGTTGCATAAAATGTAGTTCAAAAAATAAAAACTATAAATAGCATGTAAGTATATAAAGAACAACTTCTTAATTTCTTTAGGAATCAATGGAATATAAATTAATCCAATGAAATACTGCTTTCTGTATGACATGGGGCAATAGTATTTTCTATTGTGTGGTACTTTCATGTATTTTTCACAGGAATACAAAAAAATTTCAACTTTTGGGGAGGAATTTCAGCATCTTTTCCAAGACCCTTAAATAAAGCTTATAGTCTTGCACTTGTGATTTAATTTTAGTAACTTATTCCAAGGAAATAGTCAGAAGTGCAAACAGTATTTTATGTTTGAGAATGTCAATTCAACACTACTTGTAATTAATTATGAACAGTTAAAAATAACTCAATGATCAATAATAGAGGATTAAATAACTTACTTCACTTCCACTAAAAAGCAAATCTTTAATAACATGTAATGATAAGGAAAAATTTTATGATAAATAATAAATGTTATATGCATATTTACTTTAAAATAATTATTTCAAAGTTATGAACATTATGCACCCTAATATGATATATAATTTAAATAGTGGCAAAAATAAAATACACATCTATTCAGGTGTCTTTTCACATTTAAATTAGTAATGCTGTTACCTGATTCGGAACAGACATAATGCTTAAAAGAAAATCTTTCACTATTTCCATTAAGGCTTTCAAGCAGGCCATGTTTAATTTGGCAGCCTCCCCAAGGACAAACAAAGCCAGTGCTGAGTCCAACCTGAATTATGGACAAATGACAAAGACTTTAATAGAAAATAACGATAATCAATTTTTTAATGAAAAAAAAGTAATAGGCCAAAGGAAATGAGTGTTTAGATTACCAGATACATTTCTTCTCAACAAAGATTGGTATTGGCTGGCAATGATTACCATAATTTTTTTTGGTAGGACACATATCTTCATTTTATTTATTTTTTTATGTGGTCCTGAGAATAGAACCTAGTGCCTCCCACATGCTGGGTGAGTGCTCTACCACTGAGCCATAACCCCAGCCTTACCACAAATGTTTATAGGATGTTTTGGTAAGATGTTTGAGTTCAGAGTAGTACTCTGATGAAATTGTGAGAATGATAAATACTACAGACAATAGCATTTCTTCATAATCTGGTATGACAAGAAGTCAAGTGTTCTGGTGCTATAGAACACAGTTTTGCAATTTGTTTTATGACTGATTCCATGGGTGAATTTCAAAAGCATGTTTTCTTCTCAAAATAGAGAACAAATTAAAAAATGGTCTGTCAAAAAGTTCAGTATTATTTTGTTTTGCAAGATTTGTAGTTTCTCAAAATAAAATTTATATTTCACATGAATGGTATATTGTCATGTGTTTGTTTTTCAAGTATTATATAATAACTGGGAAATCATACCAGTACTTTTAGTCATAAATATAAATATATTGTGAAATTTTTAGAAAATTATATATTTAGTGCTATTCCTATCCAATTGAAAGATACATAGTTTGAAAGGAAATAACAAGAATTAAAAGTAAAATTGCCTCTATCTAGAGTTGCTTATGACCTTGATTTATAGATCACTAATAAACTTTGAGGTTTGTATATCCTTTAAGCATTTTTGAATTTTACAACTGTAATATTTCAGGTCAATAAATTGAAACATCACCATTTTCAAAAGGAAATTCCTCTGGGAGACTTGAAACAATTCTATGTATTTGAATAGGGCTTTAAAGATCTCAATGTGTTGTCACACAAATTATCTCATTTGATTTGAATTTTGGATAATTTTGGACTCATTAGGCCTTTCAAAACCTTTTTTCTTTTAAATATTAGGAAATTGAGACATAAATAGATCTAGGAGACTTGTTTGAGTTCACTTTTCTAGATCAGTCAACTGTAACTGAAGCCTTTTCTGACATATGGATACTTCATGTTTTATAATTCTTTTTCAAATCATTATTTATGTAGTTAGTATTTCATCCGTGTGGCGGGTGCTGACTCCATCTACCTAACAGAATCTGAATTTTGCTAAAGATGGCAAAAGACCTCTTCAAGATAGAATGTTTTGCCTCCATTGGAGTAGTGATTATATAAGCATAATATTTATCAAAAATCATAGACCTGTATACATAAAATGTGTAACTTTTATTGTATATAATCTATATCTCTACAAATTTCTTAAAAATTTGATTTAAAATTAGCATTAGTAGGAAGGATAGTAGAATGAATCAGACATTATTACCTCATGTATATATTTAACTATACAACCCATGGTATTCTACATCATGTACAACCAGAAGAATGAGAAATTATATCCATTATATATGATATATCAAAGTGCATTCTACTGTCATGTATAACTAATTTAAAAAAATTTTTAAATTAGCTAATTGAACTTCCTTAAAGCTTGGAAGCACCATCTGACATAAGTTCTGTAAATGAGATATTAATGAAAGTATATTTATGAATATCTTCTAGGTAATTTATTATTTTTCTGGTTAAGAAACAAATTAAATTTGGATAACAGACCCTTTTTTCTCCTTTGCTCATCCTCTTGCTGTTCCTGCTAGGAAAGCATGCTTGACACCAGAAGCAGAACAGCCATCATACGCAGGAAGGAAAGTCATAGGCTAGGAATGAAAGGGAAGCTAGACAGAGCTGGAGTCTAGAGGATGTCCTTAATCCTCTGTGTCAGCACACACTGCTCGTCATGTGCAATAAATACAGCCCAACTGAGTAATCCAAGTGTAGGCGGGTTTCTATCCCACTAAGAAGACCAAATTCAAACTGACACATTTGGCATGATGCTTATGAACACAAGACAGAATCCTAGCTCTGCCACTAATTAGGTGTTGGATGTAGGATAAATTATGTACCCTATTTCAGTCTTGCTTATCTATATGAGGGAAATACAGCAAAATCATTTTTCAGAGAGTATTGTGATTTTTAAATAAGATACTCTGTAAAATGATTAGGTTCAAAATGCTGAACAGAACTGGATTAGAAAATCCTATTTCTTTAAAATTAAAACATATGAGTTTGACAGCTTTCTTTGCTTATAATGTTTTGGAGTTATGGAAAGAAGTCTAGAGGACATCCAAGATGGACAGTGAGTCATTTCCAGATACTTCCCGTTCACACTTCACAGTATGGCCAAGGAAAAGAGGATAGTCACAAGCTTTGTGAAACTTCTTTCCCCCTGAATATACTTCGTAATCACATGGTTTTGGTTCTTCTGTTCTCTTTTAAGTTTAGAAAATTGTATCTAACCTAGGGCACTATGGATTGAAAAAGATCCATCAGTGCCAACCACCTATGGTAGAAAAATGCTTCACCAGAAACACACTGTTTTCAATCAATGCTGCTGACTGCAAATTTTTTCTATAAGCAAAGAGGGCTTTGCTAAAAATAGAAGCATCAATACTTATAAACTGTAGTTCGTTAAAAATCAAAACTAAAAAAATCAATGCACATAGAAACAAGAACTCAAATTGGATTAGTCTACAAATTTTAACACAACACTACAGACTTTGTGAACTCATTATAATACAAAAAGTCTCAATTATCAGTACATTGACTTGGTTTTACAATGCTATGAAAATAAACATTTACAAAGTCATTCTAAATATTATAGATTTCCCCCTAATTGTGTAAATAAACTGAGTTTATTGGTGTATCTAAAATAATAATATCTATTAATATATATGCATACACACACATACATATAAACAGATTGTCATTTTAAAAATGGAATTAACCTTATCTGCAGTTAGTAACCCTTTACAGCCTATTCCAGGTTTAGAATAAATATAAAACATGGACAATCCACATGATCTTAAAATCTAAAAACAAAAGAAAGTTAATGAAGCAGCAACTTATAAGAATTTCCACAAAGCATAGCATTGATGGAGTTGAATTAAGAAAATTAATAAGGTGTACCCATATGCCACATCCTGAAACACACAGCCAGCTACCATGAAGAAACTTAAAAGAAAAAAAAAATGGGGAAAATAATTTCATCTGTTTACTTTGGTTTTCGTAAAGTCAGAAAAAGTGCAGTCAGTCCTTTACCTTGGAATATGGATTTTTTTAACCATTCAGGGTATTAATTCTTCATTTGACCTATCTCTTCATATTTATCAGAGATGGCAATACCCAGACGGTAAAATATGTAGAAAACAGTGCGATAGGGATATAGGATGAGAGAGGGAGGGAAGAGGAATGATTCAACTGGAATCCAGAAGGTTTGCTTTTGTTTTTTTGTTTGTTTTTTTTTCTTAGTTATGTTTCCAGATAACTATACATATCAGCACTGTAATTTTTAAAAAAACTTAAACACAGTTTTTAACAACTATGAACACAAACCTTGTACTTAAAAATTTCAAGTTTTCATAGACTTCTTCTAGTTCTGGGATAGGTAAAAAATGAAAAGTCAAAGAGGGGCACCTCCATGAAACCAAGCAAAAAATATGTCATAGCAAGGGCTAAAGAGAACATCGGCCTGAATACTGAAAGAGGATCACAACCCTGAAAACGACTTCTTACAGGAACCAGAAAATATTTTTATAAGCTTCTTAAGTATGTTTAATAAAGCTCAGGAAGAAGACACCATGAGAAGCCTGGATGCAAAGATGAAGGTAATATAATGTGATTGCAATTAAGATTATGAAAATACAATTATAATCCAGGAAGGAAGTTAAATGCAGAAGTGACACTTGGAAGGGAGAAAACTCGAAAGATCTTTTCATAATTTGGAGGAAAAATGACACTTAAACCCATTACTAGCTAATTCCTTTTGAAACAACCAAAGATACATAACATCAAGAAAAATCTTTGTAGCACTACCAAAAAGGGAAAGGAAGGAATGAAGGAAGGAAATAAGGAAAGAAGGAAGGAAGGAAGGAAGGAAGGAAGGAAGGAAGGAAGGAAGGAAGGAAGGAAGGAAGGGAAGGAGGGAGGAAGAAAAGAACAATAAAAATGTTAAGGTTATAAAGAAAATGGAATCCAACTGAAGGAAAACTTTCCAAGATGTCCAAGGTTTAAAGTAAGAATCCATGAGAAATATATGGGTTTTCCCAACATAACTTAAGAATAACACTAGGCACAGAGACAGGAGTTGGAAACACACCTGAACTGTGAGTAGTCAATGGAAGTCTTTGCAAAGTATAGACCAGAAGCACTGATATTTGTGCACAGAGAAGGAACTTCTCTCTAGGCAAACAGTGGATTTGCCTTGCAAGCCTCCTGAAATGGCCAATGGGACAATCAATACCTAAGTTCTGGCTATAAGTCATAAAGGCATTTTGTAAATACTCCTGGGCTGAAAAGTAAATAGAAAAAGGCAAAAAGCTAGCTTTTAATACCTTGTCCTAACTATTGGTTAGGAAAAAGCACAGCAAAATTTTGAGATTCAAAGAGGGAATTAAAAAAAAATACAAAACTAAGCTCAAAAAGACTATCACCAGATAAAATATACATTATACTTTTTAAAGGAAAAATAAATGGTGATAGGTGTTATTCTCAGCCAGGCATTCTATGTAATCAAGATCTCACCTAAGAAAGTAGGTAATTTATGTCCATACTTAGAAATTTATTCAAGCCAAACAAGAAATTAATAGTGCTTAACCGTTTAAGAAGTGGAAAAGCCTAATTGTAAATGGCTGTGAGTGGGGAAAAATAGGTAAAATTTGTAAATGCAATCAAATAATTAAATGAAATGATATATGCATAATTACTTTAGTATAATGGAATAATTATATAATCTTGAGTTTCTTATACATTGTAATGAATAATCATTGTATATACTAATATATGTGTGTATTTTTATATATTAAAACTTAATTATTCAATTGTATTTATAAAATTAGCTTTATTACTAAAATTGATACTCAGAGGAGATGGAGTACATGAATATCTTGTCTTGCAACTGTCTGCTTAAAGGGTTCTTTCTCCAGATTACAGGGGTCTGGATTACATGGACTCCAAGGAAGCCAGCGGGGGAGAACGAAGGGATGGAGTGTGGGAGAAACACTGACTACCACTTCATCAGAGAAGGCATAGGTGGGTCGCTAATTGTTTCCCTGTGGTCACTACCATCAGGTGATTCTCTGGTGGCGATTTATCCCAGTAGTGGAATCTTTCAGTCACATCTGCTCTTATTTTTTTTCAATATTATGGCCAATTATGTGACATTAATTGGTGCTGCAACCCCTGTGCCATGTTAAAGCAGTTCTTTAAAAAAAATTTTAGCTAAAAAAGGGATTTAATGACCATTCATGTTATAACATTGGTGGCAGAGTGTATGTGACAGATTATTGAGGAAAAATACTTAGAACAAGGATACAAGTTAAGAATCTGCGATAGCTGTGAGACCATGGGGCCCAAACTAGGTGACAGTGGGAATAGAGAGCAGGAGACAAGTCTGGCATGTAATTAATGCATGCACAACACCCTGGATTAGATGAGGGAATTGAGGTGGGGTAGATAAGGTGTTTAACTGATTACTTTAAGAGGAGAACATGAAGATGCATAAGGAGGTAGAAATTCAGCAGGCAGGAACCTGACTAGGGAGAAATTTGCTTAAGTCTGAACTAGCAAAACAGAAGGTACCTACCTAGAGGAGAATTAGAGTATAAAAGGTGACATCATATTACTTATTTAAATCTCCATTAAAAAAAAAAAACTCTTTGAGATGGATTTTATCTCTATATAACTACTAAAAAGACTTTGATTCATGGATGGTAAGTGGCTCACTTGAAATTAAGTAGCAAAACAGATCTAAATATCAGGTCTTCTCATTGGAGGCTGAAAGTTTTTGTGCACTGCTTGATAATGTAGCAAGGCATAAATCATGTGTTTATCCTTCACACAGACTAAACAACTATAAAAAGCATAGAAGATCTAAAGATCAATAATAAATCCAGGAAGTGAATAAAGAGGAATTAAGAAAATGAATGAAGAGTGAGAATTTACATTGACATTTCAACTTGTAAAGGAAGGAAGGAATACTATTAATACCACTTTTGTTTGTTGTTTGAATGCTTTCAATTAGACTGCTACACGAGCATTAAAAATTACTTGGATCAAGGATATACACCATGTAAATGTCAGTGATCTAGCAGGAAAGAAGAAGTCTTGCTGTCCATACAAAGTAACTGATTCTTTGATTCATTCTAATGCAAACATAAATACTGTATGTCTGGAAAGCATTTACCATGTGGATATAGTTTTAAATTGACAAGTTTTTTGGAATATATTCATGGAGCACATTAAATTGGCTACTTTGCTTTCGGAGATAGAATTTTATACATTATAGTGCTCCACTGAAATGTCATACTGCATTTCTCAGCAGTCTTCATTGGCCAATAATTCAATTATAAACACAATTCATTATTTTCATGTTAGATTAGAAAGTCTTTTGCGTTGGCTTGAGCTATCTCCCCAGAGCAAATGGGACAGTTTATAAAAGGCCAAACCACAGGGTGGAGCATTGAGAGTATGAAGCATCATATAAAATTTAACCATATTAAATAGAAATCTGCCTTCCGGCAAGCTGTTTATCTTCAGCTCTAGGCAGATAAAGGCCAGTGCACAGCAGCTGGAAGGGGGCTCTTGCATTCTTTTCCCTTCTTCTTTGAGTTTTTAAGATTTATTGTCTTTATTGCATCCTTTCCTTGATTTTTCCCTGTCTGCCAGTGAGGCTACTCTAAGTCTTTGATTGCTTCCTTGAGTCCTTTCATGGATCCTGGGTCTGCCCTTTGACAAACCTTTTTCTTCATTTCATATCCTTTTGTATGGCAGGGTGTTTATAACAGGGATTAGAAGAAATCAGACAGGAAGATACAGAATTACCTACTGACCAATAGCATCAGAAGTCAGCAGATGAGAACCACTTACTTGCATGGGTACAAGCTATTTTGTCACAGAAGTGAATTTGTTCTGATATCTCAGTTGAATGGTTTCCCTTCGCATTTTAAATCTCAGAACATTTATTCATCATTATGTTACTTTCTTCATATGCATGGAAAATCAAATTACTCAGATTATTCCTCTTAACTGTCACTTGGTATTGTATTTCAGATACTAAAATGAAGGTATATTTGTTTATCAGTGCACTAAAATTATACACATGGTGGGATTCATTATGCCATATTCATGCTTGCATGCTTGCATGCTTACATGGAACAGCCTCACTACACATTGACATCTCCTTTCCCTCCCCTCCTCCCTCTCCCTAACCCCTTGATCTTAATTAGTGAATTATAATTATATATAAAATATGAATATATCACAATATATTTTTATGATCATGGATATAGCATGATTTGATAGTTTTAAAGTGAAAGTGTCTTTGATTGAGCATCATTATTCCAAAACTATCTGATCCAGAAAATCTTGAGAAAGTCTTAGCTTCTCATCAGGTCCTGATGCTTCAATATTTCTATTTAATTCTAAATATATTCAGTTCTTTTCTTGATTTTTCACTTGTGCCCAGTAGTGTCTTTGAATACATGTGAGGAATATTAAAATTTCTCAGAAATGCAAAGAATTACCAATTTGATTTTGATTATTACTTCACATTTTTTTTTTAAAATCTGGGGTAATGGTCCCTTGAAAGTTACATGGGCTGTTATCTAAATACTTAAATACTTGGTAAGAATAAAAATTATTTTTAAATAATTCATATGATGCTGTCATTAACAGAATAGTTAAAATGATAACTTAAAAAGACAAAACAATCTTTTAATGTCAATAGTTTTTGTTTTAAAAAAGTCATTGTTTTAAAAAAAAAAAAGGTTAAATTACATGTGGACATATGTTGTTTCTCTCTTTTATATCCATAGTACCTGTGACTAGACAGGTTGGATTTTATGATGGGTATATGTTTTAAGAAACAAACTGTTTTTCAAAGTATTAACACTGGTTTACATTTTCACTAGAAAAATATGGGTGAGATTACATTTTCACAAACACTTGATATTGCCAATCTTTTTAAATATTATCCATTGTAATGGGCATGAAAATAATATCTATGTGGTTCTAATTTCCATTTATTTTTTTCATGTGATTCTATGTGTATATGGTCTTTTATGAAGTATGTTCAAATCATTTGCCTTTGTAGGCTGATTTGATTGTCTTGTTACTATTGTGTTGTAAAAGTATATATACAAGTCTTACATATACGTATTTGGCATTTTTCTTTTGTTCAATGGCTTGTCTGTTCATTTACTTACCAATGTCTTTGAAGCCCAAAAAGATTACTTAATATATGGGGGAATTCTGGGAATTTATAATTTCTGTGTAAAATTTTTGTGTTATTTTAGATATAAAACTATTGAGGTTACAAACAGAAAATAAAATCTTCAAACACACACACACACAAAAGAACAAATTATTTTCTTAACAAATAAATGTAAGAAGTAGAATCAGAGCTATTTGGCAGTGTTTTTTAAACAATTATCTTTTCCTTTCTATTATGAGCAGTCCCTGTTTTACATTTTTTTTCAATTCCCCACCCCAGTTCAGTCAGCTACCATCCTCCCACTGCCACCCCCCACCACACACACACATACCGTCCTCCCAGAAAAAGGTGAAGATTCAGCTGCAGGGAACCTGCTTAACAATGCCTCAGCAAGGACAGGTTATACTGGGACATTTAAGATCTGTTCTAGTCGCAGGAAGCCTAATAAACTTGGCCTCACTTTCTTCATTTTTAAAAGTCAGTTTTGTATTATCTCTAATGCCTTGAGTCTACAAAATGCTAACTATAAAAAACAGTTGGCTCTTAAATGTTTATAGATGAACTTAAACAACATCATTAGCAAATTGAATTAAATAGATCTTGATGCAATACAGTAAAACTTAAAAATTGGTTAAAGAAACAATTAAATGACTTCCAGAATTAGATATTCTTAATTAGCCTCTTACTGTTGTAACACTTATTTAAACCTGTATTAGAGTACTATGCTAATATATTCAACAGTCATGTAATATTTATTTTATATATTAAAATACAATTTATGTTCTCCTAAAAATCAAGTTAGAGTTGTCCAAGAACTAAAGTAGTTTTGGTTATTTGTCCTTTTGAAAAATAAGTATTTAAATCCCTTATCACTTATTTCCTATAAATAAAAATGTCCGAAAGAATCACCTTAACTTCCAGAAGAGCCTAATTCACACCAAAGAAAACCTCTAATTTCCATTGTATTTAGGAGCTCTATATTAAAATTACTTATTAAAATCATATTTTGTTATTTGTATGATAAATACTTTATTCATTCACTTTTATTTTCTCATCTATAGTTATTATCCTTATTTTTAAATTAAAAAAGAATCCTAATGTTTGTCAAATTGCAAAATGGAGTAGGTTTCTCCCCTCAGGTCTTAGCACAGTTTTCTTCTAAACTAGGCTATTTCTAGGAAATTAGATAATTTTTAAGCCATTCTCCAGAAATCTTTACTTGATCCAAAATCCTACACACTTCCACATATAAGTGGGACAATTGCTTTTCTTGAAGAGAAATGCTCCAGATTCTAAGAAGGATCTATAGTTGAATCTGAGGGACTTAAATTTTGCACATAAAAAGACTTTTGGGGGACTGGGGTTGTAGCTCAGTGGTAAAGCACTTGCCTAGCATATGTGAGGCACTGGGTTCAGTCAGCACCACGTAAATATAAATAAAGTAAAGGCATTTGTGTCCATATACAGCTAAAAAAATTTTAACAAAAGCAACAAAAAAAAGGACTTTTGGTATAGAATGGACTGGTAGAAGCTTAAAAACAGAATTTTTAAAAGTATGCTAACTAAATTTTCAACTTTTTAAGGCATGATACATTATTATTTTTGTCATTAGCAATGAAAAAGGAATTCAAAATGGAAATATTCCTCAAATATTAGAAAAGAATACTTTCTGATCAATTTCCTCAGAAATACTCTTTTAATGTTCTTCAGCAAATAGAGACCATATATTATAAGCCCATACCTAAAATCATTCTCAATGGTAAAAATTTGAAAGTTTTATCCTCTAAACTTAGGAATAAGATGATATCCACTCTCATTACTTTTACTCTACATAGTACTTAAGTTTTAGCCAGAGTAGTTAGGCAAGAAAAAGAAATAAATTAAATTTTCTGTTTGCTGAAGAAAATGATCTAATGTGCAGACAACCCTAAAGGTTATACCAAAAATCTTAGAACTATTAAGTTTAGTAAAGTTATAGGATACATGACCAATACACAAAATTCTAAAGCACTTCTACGTACTAACAGACTATACAGAAATGAAATTTTAAAACTCATATCATGAGTGATGCCATCATAGCATGATGGCACATGACTGTAAAATCCTAGTTACTCAGGAGGCTGAGGCTGAAGGATTATAAGATCAATCCAGTTTAGACAAAATATATTACAAAGTTATGGCAATTAAAACAGCATGATGCTGGCATAAAAACGGACACATCAATTAGTGAAACAGGATAGGAAGCCCAGAAATAAACCCAAATATTTATGGTCAATTGAATTTTGACATAAAATGGAAAAGGGATGATCTCTTCAAAAATAGTAATGGGAAAATTGAATATCTACATGTAGAAGAATGAAATTAAACCCTGAGCTCACATCACAAAATCAACTCTATTAAAATAGATTAACTTTTTAATTGACTTAAATTAAGACGTAAAATTAATAGAAGAAAACAAAGGAAAAAACTCTACAAAATTGGTGTGAGCAATGATTTCTTGGATATAAACCCAAAAGCACAGGCAACAAAAGCAAAATTAAACAAATGGTATCATCCAACTACAAGGTTTCTTTCTGCACAGCAAATAAAACACAATAAAGAGATGACCCACATATTTGGAGAAAGTGTACATATCTGATAAGGAGTTAATATTCCAAAATGCATGAGGAACTCAATTCAAGAAAGAGAAAACAAACTCATTTTATGAATAGACATTGCTCAAAAGAAGACATATGAACCAGGCGGCAGTAGCACACCACTATAAACTCAGTGATTCAGGAGGCTGAAGAAGGATGATCTCAATTTAGATGATCTCTAAACTCAGCAACTTAATGAGACCCTGTCTCAAAATTAAAAAAAAAAAAAAAAAAAAAAAAAAATATATATATATATATATATATATATATATGGCTAAGGATGTAGCTCAAGGGTTGGGCATCCCTGAGTTTAATCCCCAGTACTAGGAAAAAAATAAAAAAGAAGATGTATGAATGACCATAAGATACATGAAAAAAAAGTTCTACGACACTGATAATCAAAGAAATGTCAATTAAAACCACAATAAAATATCACTTCACTCCTATTACATTAGGTGTTATGAAAGATAATTGTTGGTAAGGAATGGAGAAAAGGGAAGCTTGTACACTTTTGACTGGAATAAAAATTAGTGCAACCATTTTGGGAGACAGTACAGAGGCCCCTCAAAAAATTCAAAATAGAACTACCATATGATTCAGCAGTCCCACTTCTGGTTAGGTACCCAAAGGAAATAAAAGCGGAATGTTGAAGAGGTAACTCCACTACCATGTTCATTGCAGCATTGTCCACATAGCCAAGATAAGAAATCAACCTAATTGTTCTTTGACCAATAGATGAATAAAGAAAATGTAGCATGTGTACACTATTGATTCTCTAAAATCCAGAAAATATTACCCTGAGTGACCACATGCATGAACCTGGATGACATTATGTTAAGAGAAATAAGACAAGTACAAAAAGATAAATACTGCATAACCTCACATATCAAATTGAAAAAACCCAAACTCATAGAAGTAGATTATAATGGAAGATACCAAGGGCTTGTTGGGCTTAGCACAAATGGGGAAAGGGGAGAGTTAAGTGAGTAGAGCAAAGATCCAGTTAAGCAGGAGGAATAAATCCTAGAGCTCTACCATACAGCATAGTGAGAATAGTTAATAATAATATATTTAATATTTAAAAATTGCTAGAGAGTAGATGTTAAATATCTCAACACAAAAGAAATATAAGTGTGTGAGGTGATGGATATGTTAATTAGCTTGATTTAATCATTCCACAAGATTTATATATAATATCACATTATACTCCATAAATATATACAATTATGATTTGTCAATTAAACAATTTCCTTCCATTGAACCCATGCCTTCTTTTGTAATAGTATAGGACATCTATTTCCCTTCTTATATTAGCACATGTGCTGGAGGAAACCAACATTTCCTAGTGAGACTTGTTTCTGTTATACAAGTAAAGCATAAAGAAACCAAATCTTTGTAATTTCCTCCAACTATAAATGTTGTTATTTAGTAACATGGAAAATAAAGGAAGCATGCACATCTACAGAGAGAGAGAGAGAGAGAGAGAGAGAGAGAGAGAGAGAAGCCATTTGTTGATAAAATGAACTAGTACAAAATAAATAAATTGCCCTTATCTTTGGAACTGAGATTGTAAATTTTTTCCATAGTCAACTGAGGTGTGATTAACATTTAAATACAAAGGTTATTTAACATTTAAGCAAAGATTTCTCCATGAGTTCCTTTGGATTTATAGGATCACCCTTACCAGCATTTCTTTTGAAGCTGCTTTTTATGGAAGATGAGATGCTCAAGCACATTATTCAGTTGAGGACTATTATTCTGAACACAAGACCAGGCAGCCACACAATGCCAGAGCAGGTGGCTAACTTCATATTCACCCAGTTTAAATTGCAAATGTTCCTGGAATTAAAATATAAAAATATATCTGGGAAAAATTCTTTGACTTGAACAACATGAAAATAAATTTTAAATATACAAATGAAAACATACATTCTCTTACACTTGATGTTGCACCAGGTGAAGTAATTTACACAAGAATATTTCTGTAAGTATAAGTAGTCAACCTGAACTTATATAAGTATATATTTTTTACATGGGTCCCTTGTGTTCAGTGACATCAGTTCTACAAATATGACAAGAATCCTGCATCCTCTGAGGGATAGCTGTTAGACACGATTGTGTTTCTTAGACTCCCTGTGACTCAGTTCTCCCTGACACTTAAGGAAGGGTGGATAGAGGAAACCTTGAACAAAGAGCTAACACCAAACTAGATTTTATGTGAATTTCTACCAGCAGGGAGCAAAATATATGCCTTGCAGGGCATGGTCAATGTCAAGTAAGTGTTTTAAAAGGCTACAAATTCAGATAACAAATGGGCTGCTATTGCTTTGTGTGTGTGTGTGTGTGTGTGTGTGTGTGTGTGTGTGTTTCTCAGAGTGCTTCCTGGCAGTTTTCGATCTAATTTGTCCACTAAAGTAATTGGTATTCAATGATGACATGGCACTCCCATTGAGTTGTTGTCAGAAGTAAAGATCCAAATATACATGTTCCCATATTGCTAACTTAGTTGATATTTTGTGCTTTTAAAAAGAAACACTTCAAATCCACAGGGCCTCATCATTCTTATCACATGAAAGAACATCACAACTACAATTTAAAGATGATTTCATGTTGAGCACTCTTAAGACAGGTCAGAAGTTCATACACAAATTCAAACTAAGACATTTTAAATTTCTAGTAAACTAATTAGTTAAGTACTGCAGATGTGTATTGATTTGCTTTATGTCAGGAACTCTCCTACCTGCTAGAGATAAAGGCATGAGTAAGACAGTCTGCATGAACCTACTGACTCTGGGGAATAATAACTCAGAAAAGCAAATGGAAACAAATCAATGTGTGGAATGTTAGAATATTCCATAGAAAAGTTCTATTTTAAAGTAATGTAAGGCATCAGACTGAGGCATGCTGACTTCAGTAAATGCACACATAACTCAATTTTCTGCTTTGTGGTATAATCCATCCAAAAAGCGGAACCCACATAAATGAGATTCTTTTCCCAAACTGCCCTAGGTGTCTCAGTCTAGATGCCTGACAGTTGTCAGGTTACAAACTTATTCTGAGTACAATGGTAAGTAGATAGGTTTTGAAACTTTGGGATACCTCTGTCAACAATCAATACATTCAATTTGTTATTATTATTATTATTATTATTATTATTATTTCTTTTTAAATCATAGATATTGCATGGCATAGACTATTCAGTTAGGTAAAAAAATATACCTGTACCGTCACCAGAGAAAATTCCCAGGTAGAAAAAAAAAAATCAGGATTTAGACAATGAATAAGAATTTAGTTTTATTTTCAATTTTATATGATGACACTTTTACTCATGGTTGGGAATGGTAAAAAGCAGCCTCTGACGTTTGGACTGATTTGACATTGTGTTATTACAGTCTAGTCTGTCACTCAAGGCTAGGTCATTTTGATCTCTTGATCAACATAATTCACAAAATATCAAACTCAGATGGCATTATTCTGAGACTATGATAAATCAACAAAGCCATCCGATAATTATTTTCCCAAGTACAGACAAAAGCAAAGTCACTGTGCCATTCACAAAATTCTTTTTTTAATAATTTTTTAGTTGTAGATGAACACAATACCTTTATTTTACTTCTTTATTTATATGTGGTGCTGAGGATGGAACCCAGTGCCTCACACATGCCAGGCAAGCACTCTACCACTGAGGTACAACCGCAGCTCCCACAAAATTCTTAATCATAAAAGTTGTCGCTACTTTCTAGCAGCACCCAATCTAGAGAGAAACCCTTCTTCCTTCTGTCTTCCCCCAATCACTCACAGTTCAAATCCTATCACAGATGAATTCCAGTTCCCTCTTGCTGAGACATCCTGTGGTTCCTAGTGATGCGGGCTCTCTCTACAACAGACAATAAACCCACTGTGCTAACTGCAGATATGCTCCTGTTCACCTTTGTCTTAAGGGTACTAGAATCAACAAGGACAAATTTATCCAACTTGAGGTATTAATACAATAGTGATGATTATGTAATTTAATAGTTGTCATGGATCAATGTAGGAGACCAAGAGGGAAAATCGTCTGGGAGTTCCTGAGTGGTGTAGAGTTCTATGCCTTCACACTAAATCACTCCTACTCCAGATGTGGTTGGCAGAAAAATGCCATTTACCAACTGTTAACACTAGAGAAATTAAGAATATATAATTGAAAACTTTTACAATGAATTGACAGAATAATTATACACATATTTAGTCTAATAAAAATTATGAGGTACTTTTATTATTTCAATATTCTTTTTTTTCAGTAATTCATTATTATTACATTCTATAAAATCATCATTCTATGATGATTTGGAAATTAAAAAAAAAGAAAAAGAAAAAGAAAAAGAAAGAAAGGAAGGAGAAATCGGGACTAGACTAATCTTTCACCAAAGCTAACATGAAAATCACGGAGCACAGCATTAGATGACTCCCTCCTTTCCTTCTTTAATTTTTTATTTAACTGCTTGCTAAATTTGTTTCATCTCCTGCAGCAACACCCAGTTTTGGACTGCCAGTTACAACCTGTGCAATGCCTACGCTGAGAAGCTCATCCACGGTAGTGTCATCAATTGTCAGCTAAGAATTCAGATAACCATATCACCTTGAATTTTATGAAAATCTAAGTACACAAACTCTGAGCGTCTGACCAGGCGTCCAAAACATAAATGAGCTTCAAAGCATGGGCTCTATCTTGGCTGCTCAGATACAGATTTCAGAGTTTCACCCTTGTTTTATGTCACTTTGGGAATGGTTGACATTGCCTCCAAAGGACCTCTCCAATACACTTGTTAACCAGATTATAGGGCATTAATCACAGGATAATGTTCCTAATTTTAAAGACAAAAGTTCTTTAAATGCTCATAATCCAATTGTTAATGACCATTTATAATTACAGTCAGCACAAAATGTCCTAAATTTAAGTAGTGCCTTTGGTTTCCTGAATTCTGAAAGTGTTAGATGATGAGATTGCCAATCATAAGAGAATGTAAACTCTGTTGGCACATTTTCACAGAATTTTTTTTACTTTCGAACAGATGAAACTATTTTATAAAGAATCTACTTCATTGTGACTGAGTTTAAAGCTCTCTCCTCCAAAGAACTGTGTTATTACTACCATGTGACAACTGTGTTTAGAAAAGTCAGCTTTGCTGGTGAGCAAAGAACAGAGTGGAAAACTCAATCCAGCATTCTGGCCCTTCAATCCTCAGAGCTAATTAAAGTGAACCATTTATCAAAGTCAATGGAAACCCTGTGTCTGGATCACTTAAAAGAACAAAAAATGGGGTCCAGCAGGAGAAGAAAGGAAATTTCCTATTCTTAAATAGAACCAAAGCCCATACTGTGTGTATGGCAAAGTGTAAATCCTACATATTTTTAAAAGCAATTCGAGCAACAGGTTGAAAACAAATTAAGTAATTATGCTTTTGCCTCAATGAATTCAAAAAATAAAATATTTTACAGTGGCCAAAAGCTGCTGCCTTGGATCTTTCAGCATTATCAGAGAATAAGGTCTTTAGGAAAAAATTCACAAATCTTTACTGAAATATACTGCTAATAAGGAAGGGATAAAGGATGATTATGAATGTCTTTTATGTTCCAACTTTATCTCTTTTCTCCTCTTGCTTTTCCCAGAAGTTTGAGTGAGGTGGTATAGAATGGGGAGACGCTCAACTGAACTGGAGAGGCTGGCATAGATGAAGTGATTCTGGAGGAATTGGGCTGAAATTGGGAAACTTTAAGGCATGGCAATCAAGTTCTGAATCAGTGCTGATTACCAAATCAGCAATTTCATAGCGATGTGGCTACCCTGTCCTTTATAGCCTTCATATTATGAAGTAATTGAAGGAGGGAAAAAAGGACAATAAACCTGATAGGCTAAAATCTGTTCTAATCCCCTCCGAGAATCACATTGATAGAGCTGAAATAGAATTTAGGAGCAATTGAATTTAAGCCCTTTGTTCTACAAAGTGGGAAAAGACACAGAAAGAGACTAAGTATCATCTAAGCAGATATGTTCGTCCCAGTGTTGACAGTGTTGCCCCTTGCAATTCAGGCTGATCTGTACAGCAGTAAGCTCCCATTTGCCTGTTCTGTGTGTGCACCAGGAGTGACGGAAATGGAGTCATCCTTCGAGAGCATCAGAATGAACTCCGTAAGCTGCCGGCTTCATAACCAACACTCAGGCTGCTAAGATTTCACGGTTTCTTATTTGTTTAAAGAAAAAACACTGAAATCACTACATTAAGTCAATATAGCCTTGTCCTTAGATGAAATTATTACAGTTAACTATCTATGTTAAAGTGAATGTCTAACTATTTTTCAATAATCATTGCCTACATTTGCATAGCATTTAATTTACAAGGCACTTATTTTGGAAACTTACAACAACCCTGTTGTTTTAGTCAGTTTTTTCACTGCAGTGACTAAAAGGATCTGACCTGAACAATTTTAGGAGGAAACGTTTATTTGGAGGTTTAAGGTTTCAGAGGACAGCAGGCTCCATTCCTCAGGGCTAAGATGAGGCAGGACATCATGGCGAAAGTGTGTGGCAGAGGGAAGCAGCTCATGTGGTGATAAGGAAGCAGAAAGACAGGTCTCCACTTGCCCTAGACAAATATATACCCCAAAGCCATGCCCCCAACTCCTACTTCCTCCACCACACCCTACCACTTCAGTTACCACTCAGTTAATACCTATCAGGGGATGAGTTCACTGATTGGGTTGAGACTCTCCTAACCCAATCATTTCTCCTCTGAACCTTCTTGCATTGTCTCACACTTGAGTTTTTGGGGAACACCTCACATCAAAACCATAACACTTGGAGAAGAGTGAGAGTAGATATGACAAGATGATGATGATGATGATGATGAAAACTTTTTACAGATAAGTAAATGGAGATTTGGAGAGTTTAATGAATCTCCTCCAGACCCCAGTGCCAGCTGGTGAGCAGGTAATTTCTCTTCATTATCAGTGTTCTTTCTGTGACTCAGTATCTTACATTATATATTTATTATTAAAACATTTTAAAACTTACAAAAAAGATCTCTTCCTTTACACTGATGCAATTCATGTTCATTAATAATTATTACCAGAAGGTTCAAACTACTTAGCAAATATATAAGTGGTTCATCAGTAATAAACCAAACAGAAAATACTTAAACTATAAATAGATGTGGTAAAATGTCTTTTCTTGCATATTTAATTTATAGCTAATGTTAGAAAGGGCCCACAGAGAGCTTGGAAAACTGGGGTCACATAGAAATAAATCTGTTTGCAAAAAGAATCTTCCCAAAAATTCCTATTGTTTCAACTTCATTATGTTGAAAGCATTTTTCATCTTTGAGAAACTTTCAAAAATGAATTTTCTATTTATAAACTTTACATCGAAAAATAAAATAATGAAAAAATCAAGGTTTCAAAGTGTTCACTGATCTCTTTCAGAAGATAAGGGAGAAAAGGAGACTGAAGATTATCTTTTGAAGTACATCAGTCTGTATGGTATAGGTATAATTATATGGCTCATTGCACTTGTGTTTGCATAATTATAGTTTAGTACATACCAAGGAATTACATAATTAGTACAGATTGTGTTCTCTAAGGTTGATCATTAATATCTGAGTAGATAATTAAGAGAATTTTAGTTCCTCAATTTGAGCTATTTTTTAAAGTTTTCAGTTAATTTTGAGAGCATATTACGTGTTACTCTACATGAATTACAGAAGTATAAAATATCGTGCTTATTTCATGAATAATCTGCCTTTACCTAGTTTCTCTTTAATAAAAACATAGTCTCTCAAAATGTTAATTCATCAGTCTAAATTATGTTGCAATTTTTAATTAAAAACTAAAATGGAACCGATAAGGAAGAGGTATTGTGGCATTACTCCATTTAGTAGTAGTGCATATTGATAACCTACTACTGATTCAATTGTCTGCTTGCCAGGAAAAGTGCATATGGTTGCATGAAATTAGTGTATGTAATGTTCATCCCATCACTGTCCACTCTCCCTGCGGTGAACTCATCTTCAGCAATGCCTGCTGAATTGACAGGCATGATTATTTAATCATGGCAATCATCACATGCATCATACAACAGGATATGCCCACCATATCAAGTTACCCACCGTATCTGAATCTATGTTCTTGTGTTCTTCCTCATTTTCCTCATGGATGAAAATCGATTCCGAAACTTCTCTTTTACATATGATTTCTGATATTTTCAGGATGAACTGCACATTTGAAAAGATGCTTGGATACTTGCAATATGATTCTTCAGAGAAAGAAAGTGCTATTGTAAGGAAAATCATTTGTGAGAAATACTTCAGTAATATCTTGCCTCATACCTCATTTGTCTTTTATCTATTAAAGCATAATTAAATTCAGTACTTAGGTGCTGAAACTGTTGTACATTTACCCATGTAATCAAGATTTATAATAGTATGTCTGCCCTCTGGTGATGTAATAGAAAACTGCAAGATAAATAATTCAGGAGTTTATATAATTCAGAACTGCATTGCATAATGGTTGAATGCCCAATTAAATATTGTTACTGCTCAACAATGCTTGGTAGACTCCAGATGAAAATAAATCAAGTTATAAAATATATTCTATTCATAATGAATACTCTGAAATTGCAGTTCTAGAAATGAATTATCATCATTTCTAACCCCACATTCTCTGGTTTTACTGCTTTTCAAGATGTTTTATTGATTTTTAAAGTACATCCTTCAAATATAGATAATAATCATACCATTTAGCATAAAACTATGTGATAATTAGCAGGAATATCTTGTGTTTGTTCTTCCTACAAACTTTTAGACAACCTTTGGGTTTCAATCCATTTACACAATGGAAAAATGAGTGATGTCCCTTCTACTGGACAATGACAAGAATAGGCAGCAGCTGCTAATGGTTTTAGGGAAATGACACAGCCTGTTGCTGAAGAGATGTGATGGAAAGCTCTACTTAACAGTATTTGGTAAGAGGGCAAAGGGAGTTTTATCCTTTTAGAGAAAAAAGGTGCTGGTTTGCTTGGGACATATCTACAATAACTGAACTAATAAGAGAACTTGAGGTTTCATCCACATATTTTTTCAAAATGTATTTATCACTATCAGCTGAATATTTGACAAGTCAGTATGCTGAACACAATAAGAAATTAAAAATTATATCCTATTGAAGAAATAAAAAGAAGCAGTATGACAGACAAGAATTCATGCTCTACCTGTCTACAGCTTCCTCTTGGTTTCATATCACATTTGGACTTGTAGGGCACAGACTCCAAAACACTTCTGCTATTACCTTCTGTTCTCTCCTTAACAACTTTTTCCATCAAATATAACCCCTTTGTTTTATCTTGAATCTCCCCATCCCTTATCATACAACATTCTGATTTTCTCTTCTTTGGACTTGAATTTTTTTCATCCAAACTACTGGCATACTTCTATATTAATATAGACATTTATAAGTGAACCTTTAAAAGTAGTTCACAATTTTGTCTAGTACTTAAATTTTCCCTCACCACTTGCTTCCAGTCTGAATTTTGCTCTTACCTCTCCCCTGGAGATGCCCCCAAGATCAGTGACGATATTATGATTGCAGAAACCCATCACCACTTTTCAGATCTCCTGTTCTTTAACACTTGATAATGTTGATCTCCTTGAACTTTTCTATCAGATGTCACTGCTCCCTCTTACTTTCCTGAGTTCTCTATTACTGGGCTTTGTTACTCTAATAATACATTAAATGTTTATCTTCTGCAAGATTAGTTCCTAGAATTAGTACCCGCACCTCAAGTTATCTCAGGGACATTAAAATAAATGATTGTAAAACAAATATCCCAGGTTTCACCTTTTTCTCAGTGGCCTTCAAATTTAATATGCCCACTACTTCTCCAAACCTTGACCCTATTACTCAGTATGTAAAACTTCAACTTTCTCCTGAATTCCCCACTTTCCGTTACATATAGCCTACCTCTAATTGGTCACCAATCCCATCTCTTTTATCTTCTAAATATTTTTAAAACTATTTAACCATATGCTATTCCCATTATCAGTTCACATCTTTAACCTCTCTTCAATGGCAAGTCCCTTTTCTCTGTATATAAATGTATGTATCATGTGTGTTCTGGTTGCAGTGCAAAGGATATTTCTTTCTATGGGTCTTAATCAAAGCAGCTTGAAAATTATTGTGTTAGATGGTGCTGAGAAATATTCTGTTTATGCATAGTATGCTGAACTGGACTCCTGAATCCACTCATTCTCTCCTTACTCCAATCCAGCAACTGCATTGGCAGTAGGCTTACCTTACTAAAATATGAATTTAACTATTTTGCAATCCAGTAAAGAGGCCGTGCTAGAGGAAACTAAGGGTGTAGTCATCTACATCTAAGGGTGTAGATCATCATCTACAGGGTGTGATGGCCTGTAATCCCAGCGACTCAGGAGGCTGAGGCAGGAGGATCACATTCAAAGTCAGCCTCAGCAACTTAGCAAGACCTTAAGCAACTCAGCGAGACCCGGTGTCTAATAAACAAAACAGGGCTGGGATTTTGGTTCACTGGTAAAGCCGCCCTGGGTTCAGTCCCCAGTACCAAAAAAAAAAAAAAAGTCATCATCATCCACTTAGGTAGAGAGTATAAAGTAGAGCACAGAATGGTGGTTATCCAAGATGGGAAGGGGAATGGAAGGGTGGCTAGGGAAAGGGGAGACGTTGGTCAAGGAGTACAACTTTTCAGCTAGACAGGAGGCTTGAGTCCTAGTGATCTATTGCACAGCATGTGACTACAGTTAATAATAATGTATGTTTCAAAATTGCTAAGGGAATAGATTTTAAATTTTCTCCCCACAAAAAAAAAAAATGGTTTAAGTATAGGGTGGGTGAATGCTCAACAAATGCAGTCTGTCTCAGAAGCTAGCACTGTACCTATTATCTCTCATGAAAATAAAATACAATTTATGCTTTTTATAGTGACAGTCAGAACCTCTTAAAATGTAACATAAAACATTTATAAGTTTAAAATAAAAGATATTGTACCGTATAAATATGGTTGAAGCCTAAGTAAATGTTGTTTAAAACTTTCTAGGTGACCGTGCAGGAAAAATATAAAAAGTCGTAAGAAGATCAAATAGCCAATCTGTCAAAAGATAAAAGCATTTTTGGTATTGCATCAGTGAATGTTTAAAAACCATATAGAAAATAAACCATTTCATTATTACGTTTGCTTTTGATCAAACAATTTCAAACTCAGTTGATACTGTGTGTTTTTCAAATAATTTCTAAATATTTATATCAAGATTGAAATACTAGTTCAGCCAAGAAAAACTTTTATAAATCATCTCTACATTTCATATGACCAATACTGAACGCTATTTTGTTCTATATCCTCTACAACAGCATTTTTCAAATCACTGGTCATGCCCCTGAAGTGAGTCATGAAATCAACTGAGAGGGTATTTTTAAATAAAGGAAAAGAGAAAACATCATGAAATAGTGTGCAATTCCTTATTTTTTTCAGTATGTGAGTGTATATTTTATGTATGCTGCATCACAATGCAGAGGATATTTCTTCTTATGATTCTTAATCAAAAGAGTTTGAAAAGCACAGTTTAAGTCAGCGCTGATAAATATTCTGCATGTACATAGTATAATTCACCAAGTTCCCTCTCCTCTCATGAAAAAAGAAACAAATCCTCATGATGTTATTACTAACTAAGCACTGCAAACCTCATTTCTGTGACATTTAGTATACATGTATAGATTAAAAATAGTTTATTTTATATAGACTACTGAAAATGGCACATCTGCAAAAATACATGATACACACAATTCCACATAAAATCAGAAAAAACACAAAAACTATTAAAAAAATAAAATAAAGGTTGCTAAATCTCAGAGAAGAAACAAATAGCAGTAGCTTCCATTAGAGTGTGTGTGTATGTATGTGTGTGTGTGTGTGTGAGAGAGAGAGAGAGACGGTGTGAGAGAGAGAGAGATGGTGTGGAGGGAGAGAGGGAGGGAGAGGAAGAGAGAGAGAAAAAGGAAGGATATCCCAAATCCTCTTAACAGTAACACAGGGTATTATCAGACAAACATGTTAAAGCAAAATAAAATAGATTAATTTAACCACATCTCAGTGCTTCACCTAATACTGTTAAGCAAATCAGTGGCATTACTGGACTTTGAAACCAAAACTGTGTGTACTACTCCATAAACCATAAACTTCCACTTACAGCAGGGAATTCAATTGTTTTTTAATCAAAAGGCTCTATCATTAAAAATACATTTTCAGTATGAACCATCAATATTCAGAGATGTTTCTGTAAATTATGAACATCTCCCATTTGTAGATTTATAAAACAAAATGCTTCTAGGCATGCTTAGGGAGTCTCTTCATCTAGCCCACTTTGTTATATAGCACTGTGTTTCTCTGAGAGATTGAAGTTAAATGAGAAGGACGTGAAGGTCAACAGACCATGTAAAAGAATATTGCAGTAGCCTACATGAGAGCATTACAGGCAGCAACTCCTACAGTTACAGACAAAGCGTGAAAAAGCTAGTCAGAAAGAGGATTATTTGGGATTTTGCAAGGGAATATAGATAAATATTGAAAGGAATATTAACTGATGTTAATAAATTCAACATGGCGCCAATAGAAAATACTGTATTATACCCCAGTTTGGTTTTGAATTTGAATTTCACCTCGACTAGCTGTTATCCCTACTTGTAACCATGCTGGGAAACATGCTTTTAAAAGCTTTCACCTGTAATATGCTGAAGACCAGATTCTATTGAAAACTCTCCCTTTCCGCATCTTTGAGGATTCCTGGGACTCTCTTTGCATCCTTCTCTGTGTGTCAATTTTGTACGTGTTCTATCTGTAACTAGAACATGCCTTCTAGGCTGAATCCTTGCTTTTCTGTTCCTCTCTGTCTTCCCATATTCCTTCCATTTTTCTTTTCTTCTTTTTCTCTTTCCTTCTTTTCACCTCTCTGACCCTTTCCACTGACTTTGAAATAGAAATGCTGGACAATATTTATCATGTGTTGTATTTTCATAGTTGGTTATGTTTCATGTTCTTCCATAGAAACTTGAGAAGTACTGCCTATTATTTATATCCAACATATATTAAATAGGTGTTGTTTATACAGTACTCTCTACACTTCCATAAGCAGACTTTAACAATTAAGAAAATTCTACATTTAGAGGTAGATGTAAAGGAAAGAATGTATACAAAATGTGAAATGAAACAATATTAGGGAATCATAATTGGCTTTATCCAAACCTGAGTTACTTCATCAAAGGAGGGGTAAAATGAAGCAGATTGGAGGTATGTGGTGCTTCTATAAGAATACCTATCAACTAAGCCTTCTGTTAAAAAGGAAAGAGCAAAAGGAAGTTTTCCAAAGGACCCTGAGTTACATAATAAAATTCTACAGTGTACATAGGTCATGCTTACTACCACTAACCAGTTTAAACTGGCTAAAAGAATAAAGAGTAAGTTTTAAAATTAGTATACCTGAGATGTGTGGTATCATGGCTGAGAGTCCACTGACTCAAAACCATTTTTGCTGGGTCATTGGCTAAGTCATTAAGCTCTCTGTGCCACAAATTCCTCACCTGTGAAATGGTTGGTAGTCATAGCATACATTCCTAAGACTGTTGTGAGATAAAATAAGATAATGTGTCAAACATATCTAAAGCACTTATTAGTGTGCCAAGCTCAGAGGTAAGTACTGATCCTTTGTAGCTGCCGTGAGAACCTATGTGAATTGTCTAACCTGAAGATGAGAAGATACAGGAAATTTTAAAAATAAAAATGACATGACATGCATAATGTGTGAGTAATATATTCAGTGGAGGAAACTGTATTTATAGTGATTTTTCTTTCTAGAATAAATATAAAGTCAAGAAATGGAGAAAGGTCTCTTAAAAGAAAATACCTAAGAAGGAGAGATAAGCCAGACTTGTTCAAAGTTTTCCATTCCATTCTTTTTTTCTATTTCACTGCATTTAATTTTTCCATTATAAATAAGCATGTGTTTGTTTTGTGTATTACATATTTATATTTTTACATATAGATTTCTATATTTTCTATTATAAATACAAATATATATCCATAATGGACAGTTTGGGACTACAGAAAAGTAGAAAATAAAGTTATCACCTCACCATTCCAAGACAGTTCTTGGTAACATCTTAACTCTTTTTCTCTAACCTTCGATGCAAAGCCTCAGTTCTTTGCACAGTAAATTTCTGTTATGTGTTCTTTACATCTGCTCTTGTCTGGTCTTTCTAAGTCTTACTCCCCAACATGTCCTAGAGCAGCTGGGTTAGGTTTATAGGTTATCTCCCCAGAATGTACTATTGATGGACTGATTTACCATACACTTTCAAGCTTGGTTTCTAACAATTGATCATCAAAACTGAATAAGAAAAATATATCTTTGCATAATCAATTTCACTTGTTTCATATATATATATATATATATATATATATATACACATATATATGTTACATATGTCATTTTAAAGAAATTCTTCTAGTCGTTCTTTTCTTACTTTTCAATAAAATACTTAATTAACCTAAATCTATTTGACTAATAATAAATTTTGGGATAATCAACCAGCATGATTACAGGGAGTGAAACCACATGACTTCCAGGACCTTATAAAATGTGATCTATGTGAAGATGGTTTCTCACTTTATACCTTCAACATGACATAGAGTACTGAGAGGACCACTCATCTTCTCAGACTGAGAAACAAAGATTATATGACAGCACTTTTAAATGGCAAAGGAAGAAAAAATGCATTAAAAGATGCATTAAATGAAGAAAAGAAAATCTATATGTACTCAAAAAACAATAACTATGCTGATTTTTAATTGTTTTTTAACATAGCTTGTGAAATTTTATTTTCTCAAATTCTTTGTACTTGGATATCAAACAATAATGTACTATTCACATTTATGGTAAGATTAAAATTACTAAACTAGAGAATGTTCCATAATTAAAACAAATGTCTTGTTTTGATCCTAAAACAGATGTCATGTGGATACATGTAGTACATATAGCAATTAAAAGCATTTAAAACTTTTTTAAAACATACCTTTGCCAGTTTTATTTCAACTGAATATAAAAATACCTTCACAAATGCATCACAACAAAATCTGTGTAAAACTGATTCCGCAAGAAAAAACAAGACAGGCAGATGATCATAATCGAAGGAAGCTTGGTCCAGGGAAGTATAAAGCATACTTAAAGCTTCTGAAATGTTAAAAAAAGTAGAAACTTTGTCATTTAAAAATCATCCTATTTTTCTACATGCTATAATTAATTCTTGCAATTAACTATTTGATCCTCCAATTCTGGTTTTAAAACACATTTTCAAATTCTTTGCCACCTCCCATCAGGAGGTGAATGCTCCCTTCTTCTCAAGCAGGCCCTGTGAGTGCTTCAACCAACAGAACCAGCAAAAATGACACTGAGTGATTGATTTCCAAGACTGAATAAGAAAAGACAATGCAGTCTCCACCTGGATCTATCTCTTTCTCTCTCAGCATACAAGCTTTGGAACCCTAAGATGCATGTAGGAAGTCCAAGTTATAAAGCTGGACTCAAAATGACCAAATGATGATATTGTATATCGGGAGACAGAGAGAAAAAGAGAGAGTGGGAAGGATGCCTGAGAAACCCCAGCTGTGGAGAGCAGTGACAGAAAATGGGAGCACAATGACTGAAATTGGGGGTCTCTGATGACCTCATGGCTGTGGCATTCCAGGTGCCTGGGAATGTTACTGTGCAAGCGCACAGGATGCTTAGCTGCTGTGATAAACCCCTGCCTGAGGAGGCTCTATGCAAGAGTCCTATCAGCGTTGACCTTAATCTCAGACACATAGCTCCTGGGAATAGAGGAATTTTCATGCTAGACAACCACAATATTTCACCAGCTCTGCTACTCCTAAGCTTGCCCACCATAACAGTAACTTTAAACAATGGACCTTCTTGAGAGCTACACAAATATCCTAATGTTGCACTTTGCAACTGTGGATTGCAACTGTGGAAAAGCTGTATAGATGTTTCTAAGTTTCTGTAACTTTCCAAGTACAAAGAATAATTTTTGCATAGTCTTTAACCTGATAAAGAGACAGATATAAATAAAGGTTGCTGGTGTAACTCTTTAGATCTGCTTCTCTATCAGAGAGCAACATCCCACCTGATCCCAGCTTTATCTTCAAAATCTGAGTGTGTGAGTCTATTTTCTAATTCCCATTGCCCCTTACTAGGACCACAAGTTTGATGACACTGGTTACAGCACTCAGCTATCACAGTCCACATTATATTGATCAGCAGGTCATATATGTAATTAATGGTAGAGAAATAAGACAAAACTGTTGATGAAAAGGATCCTGAAGATAAATGCTATAAAAATTAATTACAAAAGACTGGAAAACTGAAACAGAGGAAATAAGGCTACTCATATTGTAAAAGGAGGAAAATAGAGCTAAGTGCCTCTAAAAAAATAGGAACTCAAGTCATTATAAGGGTTTTGAGGACACACTGTGTTAATATCTGAGGAAGAACAGCAAATTCAGGGACTTGAGAAAGGGAAAACTCTAACGTATTCAAGAGACAGGAAGGAAGCCAGTGTGACTAGAGCATAATGAACACATAGCAAGCAGCCATCAAGCAGTCAGATCCCGCAGAGCCTTTGCAGGCCATGATATAGAGTTGGGACTCATTTTAAATTAAGTCAGAAGACACTGAAGATTAAAAATCACTAAAAATGGTCACTACTTAGTGGAAAGTGGACTACAGAATAAAAAACAGACAATAGTAAACGCTGAACACCTTGTAGGAAGTTATTTTAGTTGTGGAGATGGTGAAAAGAAGCAATATTTAGGGTATCATTTAGACTTTAACATTCAATGTGTTTGTTCGTGTGTGTGTGTGTGTGTGTGTGTGTGTGTGTGTGAGCGTGCAGTGCTGGGGATTGATCCCAGGGCATCACACATGCTAGAAAAGAGCTCTGTCAGTGAGTTACACCCCAGCCCACAATTTAATATATGAATGAATTAAAATGCTTTGAGGCCAGGCTCAGTGGTGCAGGCCTCTAACCCCAGTGTCTCAGGAGGTTGAGGGAAGCAGGGAGATTGTAAGTTCAAGGCCAGTCTCAGTAACTTAGCAAGACTCCATCTAAATAAATAAATAAAAATAAAGGAAATTAAAAAGGGATTATGGATGTTGCTCAGTAATGAAGTGCCCTTCTCTTCAATCCTAGTTATGAAAGAAAAACAAATGCTTTTGGTTTTGTGTAGCATTAAACACAACAGAAAGTAATTGCAAACTAAGGCTGTATCTTATTTCACAAGATCAGAATTGGAAAGACTCCAGAAATGGTTAGTGCCTGCCCTCTGTATGCACATTTCTTCATTCTCTAGTTCCCCAGCGTACATGGTAACTGTGAAGGCTGCACAAGCTCCAGGCAGCCTGTTCTTAACCTAGCTACCCAGAGAAGAATAATGGAGGGAGGGATATGAGGAGGGAAAGGGTACTTTATTTCCAACATATTCCTGTATGTTCAAAAACAAGTACTCCTAACAGACCTGTGTTTACATTTGTAGTCTAATCACTAGCAAGTCAATAGAAATTGCTATAATTAATTTAGACCAGCCACCATTCACTCTCTGAGTCTGGGCAAGGACCAGAACCACATGGCTACAGGATGTCCAAAGAAAACTTAAGTGCAACTGAATGAAGAGCAAGTGGCTGCTGGTTGATAGTGCACCTAAAGTGCTTTCCTCAGTATCATTTAAACATTTTAATAGAGGTCAGTGTGTGGACTGGCACTGTGATGAAGGGTCATAAAGGCAAGTTAAATACAAAATAATTCTGCCTCTTCCCATTGCTTGAAGCTTCCAGGCAGCACCACAAATCCCAATTTACATGGGGAAATATTCTCTGACCTTATGTAGTTAACATTCTAAAACTCATTTTAAAAGGCACACACATAACAGGATAATGATAAAAGGAATTTTAGCCTGTTAAAAATAAGGTTACTTAATTTCTTTTTCAGATTGGTTAGAGGGTGTTTGAAAGAAGATGTATAAATGAGAAGAGATAAATGAAAAAGCCAGAGTACAACTTGCTGTTTAAAATAAGTAAAACACAAAGATCAGTAGACTAATGGTTTATGGTAAGGATTACAAAATGCAGAAACAAGTTATTTTAAAGCAAAATAACTATTGTAATTGGAAATCACCAAGTGACACTTTATATTACTTTATGATTAGTTACAAATTTAAAAAAAAATGATAAAGATTTAAAACAATTTTGTAATTAAAACAATTTTGTAATTAAAAAGTTGAACAAATGCATAGATACAAAATTACAAAAAGAACTTTTATAATTAAACATCATGAGATAATTTGATAAGGAATGGAAAGTTTTTCTTGACTTCTGCAAAATTTTCAAAAATTAAAGGTCTCAAATTATGTATTAACTGCTAATCTACAAAACACTTCGGATTGCTCAGAAGAGCTTAGATAGAGCACATACCTTCTTGAATTTCTCCTTTGCACTGAGCCAGATACATTACTTCAATCCAAGCAGAAGGAAGATGAACATGGTTCCCAGAACCCAGCGTTTTGAGACCCAATTTTCTCTGTTATCAGAAAGCATGAAAAAAGCAATCAAAATGTTCAAATTTATTTGTTTATTTGTATTATCTTAATTATATTATGAAAGTCCTTCTATGAGGCTAATGTTTTGTGACCAGAGTTTTGTGACCAGAGTTGTATACAACTTTATAGTTTTGCTTTCATTATTTGTTTTGACTCTTTTTTATTTTTTTTGCAATTTGCATCAGTGTGTCCTGAAGAGATTGTTAATATTCTGAGAAATATTATTCACCATTTGCTAAAACAATCATCACTCCACTTTCTAGGGATTACTTCTATCTCATTTTCCCAAGAGAATGCATCTCTCGAAGGAAAAATATTAAAGAACTAAGTTTGATGCTGATTTGCTGGAAGACTCTGGCTACTTCCACGGTGATGGATCCATGCTAATGAAAATAATGGAGATGACCAGGACTGCCACCAGTCCCTTATTGCCCTGGCCGCTCCTGAGGCTGCCCCAGGGAGCAGTTGGTTAACTGGAGAAAAGCTTACTGACAAAGGTAGCTCCTGACACCTGCCTGCATGCATATTAATTAGAAGTATACTCTTTTGTAATCAAGTATTTTAAATGTATTTTTTCCAAAAATTTAAAATATATGAAATATGTTTCAGATAAATAACCACTAAATGGAAAATATCAATCACCACAACAAAAAAAGGTGACTTGACATTATGACTCCATTTTGTACAGCTTTTATTTCATGAATTATTCTGTAGTGAAGCAATATCATATGACAGAATGATATTTCTCTGTCAAACTTATAGTGAGTTGAGTGTAGAAAGAGAAGGTAAGAATTTATTTCACTTACCATTCTGTCTTGATTTGTTTGAAAATTTGAAAGTTAATGTCATACTTCTTAAAAAATGCATTTTTTACAAGTTGTGAAGAATGGTTTATTACAAAGAAAGAATAGAGTACTTTGTATGTGTATAACAAAGGTTTAGGAAGGCTTTCTTTTCTCTTTATAACACAGAATCTCAGCTAAACTTTTTAAAGAAAAAGTAGAATTTTGTAATCAACATTTTTTGCCAGTCTTTGATGTTCTGCTGTGAGTTCTTCAGGTATCAATAACTATATTACCTACTAATTTGTGGGGACACTTCACACAAAAGCCATCTGACATTGGATTATTTAGTTATAAGCTTTTATCTTTAATTTGCATTAATATTTTACCTATGTCTATTTATAATTAAAGAAAGCTGCATGTATGTTCTTTTTTCTTTCAGTATTCTAGAATGTGTAATCATTCCCCAAGTAGAAAATAAAATTCACATATTAGGGAATCAGTCTACAATTACCTTACATCTGAGAATGCTTTTTCTAGCTTGTTCCAACAATTTTTTCTCCTCCACTGGATCCTGTGTCTGATTGAATTTCAAGATGAAATTTGCATTGATTGTAAATAATGACCTAAACAAAAAAAATCAATTATTATAGCTATCATTTTCAAGTTTTAATTAATCAACTACGAATGGATAAGTATGCAAGTTTCCATAAGAAGTACCTTTTCAAAAGAATGTTTCACACACACACACACACACACACACACACACACACAAATCAGGAAAATAAAAAGTATATGAGCAATCCTCCTAGACTAATTTTGTTACACTCTTAGATTGAGGAAGAAATTCCCAATATCAAAGACCTTTATAGACTCTCAGAAAAAGTTTCTAGAAGTCTTTTTGTCATATGCTTTTCTTTTTTCTCTCTTTAACAAATTTATTGATTTTTTAAATTTTATTTGTTCTAATTAGTTGTACATGATGGTAAAATGCATTTATACATTTTGATAGACTTGTCATATGCTTTCTTAATAGATAAAATCCAGCACAGCTTCAATTATGTTGAAAACTGATTTATCACCTCACATTAATCTATTGATTCTAATTAAGCTAAATATTAATTCACTCCATGCAAGTGAAATCAGAATAACTGTGCTGGAGTGAAGTGAGCAAGACAGAAAAGAAATATGAAGGAAGGTCAGATAAATAACAAGTAGCTGTCCATTTTAGTTCTGTATGCAAGGGGAAGGCATTGCAGGGTTTTGCCAAGAGGAGCTGCATGATTTAACTGTTTCAACAGGGTCACTCTGATGCTATTCTGAGAATCAGAGTATAGGGAAGTGGGATATATCAAGAGGGGCAGCCCACAGGTGCTTAGATAAAAGGAATTGTGATTTTGACCAGGATAATAGCAATGTAAGTAAGGAAAAGAGTTTGAATAAAGGACATATTTTTACATCCAATTAGTTTGGCAATGAATTAGCAAGTAGGCATGTGGGAAAGAAAGGAGTCACCTTTGAGTAAATCGGGAGGACAGAATTACTATTTATTGAGATCAATAGTTATTGAGAAAAATTGGTAGAGATGCATATTTTGGGTAAGGTTAGAGAATAAGTTCAGAATTTAGACATGCTGTTTGAAATGACTATGGTCATACCAATGAAGATGGGAGAATAGGCTGTCAAATATATGAACTTGAATATCAGGAGAAAGGTTCAGATTAGACACATTGATTTTTAAATCATCAGGACCCATATGGTGTCTATTATGTATAATATAACATAATTATTATGAATGAAAAGGGCCTCATGAGGAAAATGTAGAGAGTAGACAAGTATTTTAAAAGGAAGTGACAAATAATTTGAGGGTGTACCAATAGAGGATTGTGAGAACAGTGATTATAGTGATGTAACAGAATTTAACATGAGCAGGAGATTAAATGCGACATTAAAATAATAGTGAAGTTAGTAGTCAATGACTTGTATTTTCCCATGATCAAATAATTGTCAGAGTCATGCTATTATTAGGAGAAATTAAAAAACAAAACACATTTATTTATAGCTCACTCTATTCAGAATTTAATAAATTAAGTGTCCTACATGATACATAATAAAGTGACTAAAAATCAGAGTCTTCCCTTGAGTAACTCACAGTACTACTGGGAAGACAGATATACTCAAAAGTAATGGCAGTTCTAGCTGATCACAGACTGAGCAGAGATAATAATGAGATACTCTGTAAACTGGAACCAAACGCAGGTATTTCAGAGAAGAACAACTAATGGAATGACAAACTCTAACTGCCATCCTACAATAAGCCTTCACTCAGCCATTCATTTGGCATTTTTGACAGTTGCCTGTGTACTGGGCACAAGGCCTTGCATTAGGGATACAGGGTGACAGAGACACACACATCCCTTCCCTCCTGGGGCTTATGGCACCATACAGGCAGAGGCGTTTGAGTTTACAGAGTCTGCTAGAATTGGGCATTTTGAAATAAATAATTCCATTCTTGATTTCCTGTCTCCATTTCACTCTTATTTTGGAGACATCTGCTTAGATATGGTGGAGGTTGACTGAAAGTCTTTCTCAGTAGTCGTCTGGGTGGCATTATTTATCATGAACATAGGCCTAATCTACAGGAAGAGTCCAAAATGGCTTTGGTCTTCCAATTTTTACAAAGAACCATGGGAGTTAAAGAAGGTAAGTTCTTTGTTTATTTATTTTTGATGAATTCATTAGAAATTAGGTTTTTGAAAATATGAACATAACAGTGCTGTTTATAAGAAACTACACATTTAGTAGTACATGAAAAAAAAAAAAAAACAAAGTTAGCAGATTGCCTCCCCACACTCATGCCTGCAGTTCTACCCATTAGAAACAGCCCAGATCATGGTCACGGTGCATCTTTATATATCTTTGTCAATGTTCATAAACACAAACCAATCTATATGCATATTTGACCAAAACTTCCAGGATACAGCAAAAGCAATACAAACGGAAAGTTTATAGAAATTAGTGCCTACATTAAAAGAAAAAATATATCACATAAATTGCTGCACTTTAAGAAAGTCAAAAAATAATAATCTCAATTGACAGAGAATGGAAATAACAAAGACTAGAGAAGTAATATATCAAAAAGAATATAAAAACAAGAGAATAATCAGCAAGATTGAATTGATAAACAAATTCAACAAACCCCTTGGTAGACTAACCAAGAAAAATAAAAAGAGGAAACTCAAATCAGGAGACATAACAGTAGATGTCCCTTAAATACAAAGAATAAGAGATTTTTGTGAAAAACAATAAACCAACAAATAACTTAGAAAAATGAATAAATTCCTAGAAATATATAACCCCACAAAAATTGAATCAAGAAGGAATAGAAAGGCTAAACAGAACAACAACAAATAAGACTAGATAAGTAATCAAAAGCCTCCAAGTGAAGAAAAGTCTAGGACCAAATGTCCTCATGAGTAAATTAAACCATTCAAACATGAATTAATGATTGTTTTCTCTATTTCTATGAGGTACCTCATTAGGATTTTAATTGGAATTGCATTGAATCTGTATAGCACTTTTGGTAGTATGCCTTTTGACTATATTAATTCTGCCTATCCAAGAACATGGGAGATCTTCCATCTCCTAAGGTTTTCTTTAATTTCTTTCTTCAGTGTTCTGTAGTTCTCATTTTGAGGTCTTTCACATCTTTTGTTAGATTGATTCCCAAGTATTTTTTTTTTGAGGCTGTTGTGAATGGAATAGTTTTCCTAATCTTTCAGAGGATTCATCACTTATGAATAGAAATGCATTAGATTTATGAACATTGATTTTATATCCAGCTACTTTACTGAATTCCTGTATAAGAAGTTTTCTTGTGGAACTTTTTGGCTCCTCTAACTATAGAATCATGTTATCAGCAAATAGGGATAGTTTGAGTTCTTCTTTTCCTATTAGTATCCCTTTAATTTCTTTGGTCTGTCTAATTGCTCTAGTTAGAGTTACAGGGACAAGGTAGAATAGAAGTGGTGAAAGAGGGCATCCCTCCTTGTTCCAGTTTTTAGGGGGAATGCTTTCAGGTTTTTTTCCATTTAGAATGATGCTGACCTTGGACTTAGCATAGATAACCTTTACAATGTTGAGGAATGTTCCTACTATCCCTATTGTTTCTAGTGTTTTGAGCATGAAGGGGTGCTGTATTTAATCAAATGCTTTTTCTGCATCTATTGAAATAATCATGATTCTTAACTTTAAGTCTGTTAATGTGGTGAATTACATTTATTGATTTCCAGATGTTGAAACAACCTTGCATCCCTGGAGTAAAACTCACTTGATCATGGTGCTCTATCTTTTTAATATGGTTTTGTATGTGATTTGCTAAAATTTTTTAAAGAATTTTTGCATCAATGTTCATAAGAGATATTGGTCTGAAATTTTCTTTCTTCGATATATCTTTGTCTGGTTTTGGTATCAGGGTGATATTAGCTTCATAGAATGAGTTTGGAAGAATCCCTTCCTCTTCTATTTCATGGAATAGTTTGAGGAGTATTGGAAAGAGCTCTTCTTTGAAGGTCTTGTAGAACTTGGCTGAGAATCCATCTGGTCCTGGACTTTTCTTGGTTGGTAGGCTTTTGATGACTTCTTCTATTTCATTATTTGAAATTGATCTATTTAAATTGTGTATGTCCTCCTGATTCAGTTTGGGTGGATCACATATCTCTATAAGAGACCCAGAATAGCTAAAGCAATCCTTAGCAGGAAGAGTGAAGCAGTGGGTATCACAATACCAGAACTTCAACTATACTACAGAACAATAGTAACAAAAACGGTATGGTATTGGCACCCAAAATAGACAGGTAGATCGATGGTACAGAATAGAGGATACAGACACAAACCCACATAAATACAATTACCTCATACTAGACAAAGGAGCCACAAATGTACAATGGAGAAAAGATAGCCTCTTCAACAAATGGTGCTGGGGAAACTGGAAATTCATATGCAGCAAAATGAAACTAAACTCCCATCTCTCATTCTGCACAAAACTCAACCCAAAATGGATCAAGGATCTGGGAATTAGACCAGAGACCCTGCACCAAATAGAAGAAAAAGTAGGCCCAAATCTTCATCATGTCGACTTAGGACCAGACTTCCTTAACATGACTCCCAAAGCACAAGAAATAAAAGCAAGAATCAGTAAATGGGATGGATTCAAAATAATAAACTTCTTCTCAGCAAAGGAAACAATCTGTTATGTGAAAAGAGAGCCTACAGAGTGGGATAAAATCTTTTCCACATGCACTTCAGATAGAACACTAATTTCCAGAATATATAAAGAACTCAAAAAACTTTACACCAAGAATACAAATAACCAAATCAATAAATGGGCTAAGGAAATGAACAGACACTTCACAGAAGATCTATAAGCAATCAATAGATATATGAAAAATGTTCAACATCTCTAGTAATAAAAGAAATGCAAATCGAAACTACCCTAAGATTCCATCTCACCCCAATTAGAATGGCAATTATCAAGAATACAAGCAAAAATAGGTGTTGGTGAGGATGTGGGGAAAAATGTACACTCACACCCTGCTGGTGGGTTTCCACTTTTGAAAGTAGTGTGGAGATTCCTCAGAAAACTTGGAATGGAACCACCATTTGACCCAGCTATCTCACTCCTTGGCCTATACCCAAAGGAACTTAGAATCAGCATACTAGTGATGTAGCCACTTCAATGTTCATAGCTGCACAATAGCTAGATTAGGGAACCTACCTAGATGCCCTTCAACTGAGGAATGGATAAAGAAACTGTGGTATATATACACAATGGAATATTACTCAGCCATAAAGAAGAATAAAATTATGGCATTTGTAGGTAAATGGATGCAGTTGGAGAATAGCAAGCTAAGTGAGATAAACCAAACCCCAAAATACAAAGGCCAAATGATCTCTCTTATAAGTGGGTGATGATACATAATGGGGGGTGGGAAGGAGGCAAGAACGGAGGAAGGATGTATTCTATAGCCAAAAAAAAGAAGTGGGACGAGGGTGGGGGGAAGAAAAAATAACAGAATGAGACAAACATCATTACCCTATGTACATGTATGATTACACAAATGGTGCGACTCTACTTCGTGTACAACTAGAGAAGCAACAGTTGTACCCCATTTGTCTTCAATGAATCAAAATAAATAATTTTTTTAAATAATAAAAAATTAAAAATTAATTTAAAAATTTTAAAGAAGATGAATTAAGATCAACCCACCAGCCGGGTACAGTAGTGCACATCTGTACTCCCACCACTTAGAAGATTGAGACAGGAAGAATGCAAGTTCAAAGGCAGCCTCAGCAATTTAGCAATGCTCTAAGCAACTCAGCAAGACCCTGTCTTAAAATAAAAAAGGGCTGGGGATGTGGTTCAGTGGTTAAGCTCCCCACTTAGTTCAAAACCCAGTACCAAAACAAACAAACAAATAAACAAACAAAAAAACCCCGACACTCTTAAATTCTTTCAAAAAATAGTAAAGAAATGTTTTAAAACTCCTTATACAAGGACATCATCAATTTGAAACAAAAATTACCCAAAGACACTACAAGGAAATAAAACTATAGGTCATTATCTGTGATAAACATACAGGCCAAATATCCTCAATAAAATACTAGCAAATCAAATTCAATGACTCATTTAAATTGTATCATGAACCATGGCCAAGTAGAATTTATCTGAGGGATACAAGTATGATAAACATACAAAAATCAATTGGTGTAATATACCACGTTATCAAAATGAAAATAAACTGTGGCTACATACACAATATAGGCACTGTCACAGATATATTGTTAATCTAGACACAAAAGGATATACACTATAACATTGTATTTATATGAAGCATAAAACTGTAAGGAAAAAAGAAAAGACACTGGAAAAAGTCTTTATGTGTGCTAGAATTTCAAAGCAAAAACATTTTAAGAAACAAATAGCAAGATCCAAAATCATATATACATTTTATTATAACAGATTTTTAAAAAATACTTTTCAAAAATATCCTAACCATTCATATTCATACTTTTAAAGCATGAAAATTCCTATTTTTTATATCCTTACTGGAACAATATGAAATAAATTGTTTTAATTGTTGCCAGTTTGATTGATGAAAATGGTATTTCCTTGTGTGGCTTAAAATTTGTATTGCACTAAATACTAGCATTCCTTAGCATCTTTTCCTGTATGAGTGGTCATATATTCATTATTACATTTTCTATTCTGTGGCATGAATGTTTATATATTTTATTCATTTTTTTCTTTTTATTCTTTTATTGGTTCATTATGATTATATATAATAGTGGGATTTTTTGTTATATGTTTGGACTCATTTTTTTCTTTTTTTTTTTTTTACGTTTACATAGGGTAATGATGTTTATTTTATTTTCCCCTCCCCCCCCACCCCTCCCACCCCTCTTTTCCCTCTACACAGTCCATCTTTCCTTCATTCTTACCGCTCTCCTTAGCCTAACTCTAAACCTAACCCTAAACCTAATGCTAGGCCCTCCCATCCCCCATTATATGTCCTCATCCGCTTATCAGCGAGATCATTCGTCCTTTAGTTTTTTGACTGGCTTATCTCACTTAGCATGATATTCTCCAATTTCGACCATTTGCCTACAAATGCCATAATTTTATCATTCTTCATTGCGGAGTAATATTCCATTGTATAAATATGCCACAGTTTCTTTATCCATTCATCAACTGAAGGGCATCTAGGTTGGTTCCACAATCTGGCTATGGTGAATTGAGCAGCAATGAACATTGATGTGGCTGTATCTCTGTAGTATGCTGATTTTAAGTCCTTTGGGTATAGGCCAAGGAGTGGGATAGCTGGGTCAAATGGTGTTTCCATTCCAAGCTTTCTGAGGAATCTCCACACTGCTTTCCAGAGTGGCTGCACTAATTTGCAACCCCACCAGCAATGAATGAGTGTTCCTTTTTCAGCACATTCTCACCAACACCTATTGTTGCTTGTATTCTTGATAATCGCCATTCTAATTGGGGTGAGATGAAATCTTAGGGTAGTTTTGATTTGCATTTCCCTTATTACTAGGGATGTTGAACATTTCTTCATATATCTGTTGATTACTTGTACATCTTCTTCTGAGAAGTGCCTGTTCATTTCCTTAGCCCATTTGTTGATTGGATTATTTGTATTCTTCGTGTAGAGTTTTTTGAGTTCTTTATAGATTCTGGAAATTAGCTCTCTATCTGAGGTATGGTTGGCAAAGATTTTCTCCCACTCTGTAGGCTCTCTCTTCACATTTCTGATAGTTTCCTTTGCTGAGAGAAAGCTTTTTAGTTTGAATCTATCTCAGTTGTTGATTCTTGCTTTTATTTCTTGTGCTATGGGAGTCCTGTTAAGGAAGTCTGATCCTAAGCCAACAAGTTGAAGATTTGGACCTACTTTTTCTTCTATAAGATGCAGGGTCTCTGGTCTGATTCCAAGGTCCTTGATCCATTTTGAGTTGAGTTTTGTGTAGGGTGAGAGATAGGGGTTTAATTTCATTCTATTGCATATGGTTTTCCAGTTTTCCCAGCACCATTTGTTGAAGAGGCTATCTTTTCTCCATTGCATATTGTTGAAACCTTTGTCTAGTATGAGAAAATTGTATTTATTTGGGTTTGTGTCCATGTCCTCTATTCTGTACCATTGATCTACCTGTCTATTTTGGTACCAATACCATGCCGTTTTTGTTACTATTGCTTTGTAGTAGAGTTGAAGATCTGGTATTGCAATACCCCCTGCTTTGCTCTTGCTACTGAGGATTGCTTTAGCTATTCTAGGATTTTTATTCTTCCAGATGAATTTCATAATTGCTTGCTCTATTTCTGCAAGGTACATCATTGGGATTTTAATTGGAATTGCATTGAATCTGTATAGCACTTTAGGTAGTATAGCCATTTTGACGATATTAATTCTGCCTATCCAGGAACATTGGAGATCTTTCCATCTTCTAAGGTTTTCTTTAATTTCTTTCTTTAGTGTTCTGTAGTTCTCATTGTAGAGGTCTTTCACCTCTTTTGTGAGATTGATTCCCAAGTATTTTATTTTTTTCGATGCTATTGTGAATGAGGTAGTTTTCCTAATTTCTCTTTCTGAAGATTCATCACTTATGTATAAAAATGCATTGGATTTATGAGCATTGATCTTGTAACCTGCTACTTTACTGAATTCACTTATGAGTTCTAAAAGTTTTCTGGTGGAATTTCCAGGTTCCTCTAAATATATAATCATGTCATCAGCGAACAGGGATAGTTTGAGTTCTTCTTTTCCTATTCGTATCCCTTTAATTTCTTTGGTTTGTCTGATTGCTCTGGCTAGAGTCTCAAGGACGATGTTGAATAGAAGCGGTGAAAGAGGGCATCCCTGCCTTGTTCCAGTTTTTAGGGGGAACGCTTTCAGTTTTTCACCATTTAGAATGATATTAGCCATGGGCTTAGCGTAGATTGCCTTTATAATGTTTAGGAATGTTCCCACCTCCCCAATTTTTTCTAGTGTTTTGAGCATGAAGGGATGCTGTATTTTATCAAATGCTTTTTCTGCATCTATTGAAATAATCATGTGATTCTTAACTTTAAGTCTGTTGATATGGTGAATGACATTTATTGATTTCCGAATGTTGAACCAACCTTGCATCCCTGGGATAAAACCCACTTGATCGTGGTGCACTATCTTTTTAATATATATTTGTATGCGATTTGCTAAAATTTTGTTGAGAATTTTTGCATCGATGTTCATTAAGGATATTGGTCTGAAATTTTCTTTCCTCAATGTGTCTCTGTCTGGTTTAGGTATCAGGGTGATATTGGCTTCATAGAACGAGTTTGGTAGGGTTCCCTCCTCTTCTATTTCATGGAATAGTTTGAGGAATATTGGAATGAGCTCTTCTTTAAATGTTTTGTAGAACTCGGCTGAGAACCCATCTGGTCCTGTACTTTTCTTTGTTGGTAGGCTTTTGATGACCTCTTCTATTTCATTGCTTGAAATTGGTTTATTTAAGTTGTGTATGTCCTCCTCGTTCAGTTTAGGTAATTCATATGTGTCTAGAAATTTGTTGATGTCTTCGAGGTTTTCTTTTTTGTTGGAGTATAGATTTTCGAAATAGCTTCTAATTATGTTTTGTATTTCAGTCGTGTCTGTTGTGATGTTTCCTTGTTCATTCCGAATTTTAGTAATTTGAGTTTTCTCCCTCTTTCTCTTTGTTAGTGTGGCTAAGGGTTTATCAATTTTATTTATTTTTTCAAAGAACCAACTATTTATTTTGTTAATTTTTCCGATTGTTTCTTTTGTTTCGATTTCGTTGATTTCGGCTCTGATTTTAACTATTTCCTGTCTTCTACTACTTTTGGTATTGGTCTGCTCTTCTTTTTCTAGTGCTTTGAGCTGTAGTGTTAAGTCGTTTATTTGTTGATTTCTACTTCTTTTTTTGAATGCACCCCATGAAATAAATCTTCCTCTAAGTACTGCTTTCATAGTGTCCCAGAGATTTTGATATGATGTGTCTTTGTTCTCGTTTACTTCTAAGAATTTTTTTATTTCCCTCCTGATGTCTTCTGTTATCCATTCATCATATAATAGTGTATTATTTAGTCTCCAGGTATTGGAGAAGTTTCTGTTTTTTATTCTGTCATTTATTTCTAATTTCAATCCATTATGATCTGATAGAGTACAAGGTAGTCTCTATCTTCTTGTATTTGCTAACAGTAGCTTTGTGGCATAAAATATGGCCTATTTTAGAGAAAGATCCATGTGCTGCTGAGAAGAAAGTGTATTCGTTCTTTGTTGGATGGTATATTCTATATATGTCCATTAAGTCTAAATTGCTGATTGTGTTGTTGAGATCTATAGTTTCTTTATTCAATTTTTGTTTGGACGATCTATCCAGTAGTGAGAGAGGTGTGTTAAAATCGCCTAGTATTATTGTGTTGTGGTCTATTTCATTTCTGTAATTGAGAAGGATTTGTTTGACGTACATGGATGAGCCAATGTTCAGGGCATAGATATTTATGATTGTTATGTCTTGCTGATTTATGATTCCCTTAAGCAGCATGTAATGTCCTTCTTTATCCCTTCTGACTAGTTTTGGTTTGAAGTCCACATTATCTGAGATGAGGATGGATACTCCACCTTTTTTGCTGTGTCCGTGTGCATGGTATGTTTTTCCCCATCCTTTCACCTTTAGTCTATGGGTGTCTCTTTCTATGAGATGAGTCTCTTGCAGGCAGCATATTGTTGGATTTTTCTTTTTAATCCAATCTGTCAGTCTGTGTCTTTTGATTGATGAATTCAGGCCATTAACATTCAGGGTTATTATTGTGATATGATTTGTATTCCCAGTCAATTGACTCATATTTGTTTTTGACATGATTTGGTTTCTCCTTTATTTGGCTATTCCTTTAGGCTAGCGCCTCCTGTTGCTGATTTGCATCGTTGTTTTTCATCTCTTCCTCATGGAATATTTTGCTGAGAATGTTCTGTAATGCCAGCTTTCTTTTTGTAAATTCTTTTAGCTTTTGTTTATCATGGAAGGATCTTATTTCATCGTCAAATTTGAAGGTAAGTTTTGCTGGGCATAAGATTCTTGGTTGGCATCTGTTTTCTTTCAGGGCTTGGTATATGTTGTTCCAGGCCCTTCTAGCTTTTAGGGTCTGGATTGAAAAATCTGCTGATATTCTTATTGGTTTCCCTCTGAATGTAATTTGATTCTTTTCTCTCGCAGCCTTTAAAATTCTGTCTTTATTTTGTATGTTAGGTATTTTCATAATAATGTGCCTTGGTGTGGGTCTGTTGTAATTTTGTATGTTTGGAGTTCTATAAAGCCTCTTGTACTTGGTTTTTCATTTCATTCTTCAGATTTGGGAAATTTTCTGTTATTATTTCATTGAATAGATTGTTCATTCCTTTGGTTTGTTTTTCTAAGCCTTCCTCAATCCCAATAACTCTTAAATTTGGCCTTTTCATGATATCCCATAATTCTTGTAGGTTCTGTTCATGATTTCTTACCATCTTCTCTGTTTGGCCAACTTTGCTTTCAAGGTTAAATAATTTTCTTCAATGTCTGAGGTTCTGTCTTCCAGGTGTTCTATCCTATTGGTTATGCTTTCTATGGAGTTTTTAACTTGGTTTATTGTTTCCTTCATTTCAAGTATTTCAGTTTGTTTTTTTTCAGTATCTCTAACTCTTTATTGAAATGATCTCTTGCTTCTCGTATTAGGTCTTTTAACTGTTGATTGGTGCGATCATTTAATGCCTGTATTTGCTCTTTCATCTCCTCCTTCAATGCCTGCATTTACTCTTTCATCTCCTCATTAGCTTCCCTGATCGTTTTAATTACGTACATTCTGAACTCCCTTTCTGACATTTCTTCTGCTGTGCTGTCATTGGGTTTTATTGATGTAGTATCTAGGTTTGTTTGGGACATTTTCTTCCCTTGTTTTCTCATATTGGTCAGTTGTCAGTGGGACCCTGAGATATTGCAGTTTTCCGCAATTGGCTTATAGTGTCCCGGTAGATTTCCAGTGTATCACCTCCCAGCCTTCAGTAGCCTGATGTCTTGGAGGAATCTGATAAAGCAGCTCATCCGAAGAAAACTGCCCCTAGCCCCCTACTGGTTCCACGGTTTGGAACTGACTCCGTGCGGAAATGCTCTCACTGTGGGCCTGCACCGTGCAGCTGGCCGTGTGGGAGGAGCCCACTGCCGGAGTGTGGAAGGCTACCTTGGGAAGACTCTAGCTGCCCTGCCCGGCTCCAATAAGCCACCTCTATCTGGGTCTGCCACCCGGGCCGAGCTTTACCCAGTGGGCAGACTCACCCGTGGCTCTATTTCAGTCCGAGTCTCTCAATGCCTCCCCTTCTTACCTCCTGGGTTCTGGAGTGACTGGGGGTGCAGTCTCCCTCTAGGCCACCATCTTGTATCTCATTTTTTTCTTAATAGGCATTTTTATCTTTGTCTTAGCAATTGTAGGCAATATTGTTTACTGGTTATGTGCATAGTCCCAGGATCCAGATTGCCTTTGTCCTTTATTAGATCTTTAACTGTAAGCAGTTTATTTAACCTAACTGTGCCTTAAATTCTTTGCCTGTAAAATGGAAAAGCAAATACATGCAGTTCATGGGTTGTTTTGAAAGTGAAGTAATATAAGTATTATACTTAGAAGAGTTGCATGACACATGCTAAATATTCAGTTAATGATAACTGATACAATAATCACTAAAATTTTGCAAACATGTTGCAAGTATTTTTATCTCAATATTGCATTTATATTGTTCACTGTCATGCTAACTGAAAGCATAAATTAAAATTCTGTATTTATATATGATTATATTTCCCTTGTAATATTTGCAGTTTCTCAGGTGATCTCCCTCATTCAAATGATATACAAATAAACACCTTCTTATAATAGTTTATACTTATATTTTAATCTATTTGGAATTTATTGTTGCAAATATTGAGAAGTAGGAGTTTACTAACTAAGTGGGCATCTTGAAGTGACTTTCTACCCAAAGGGCACCATACGGAAAAAGGAGGAAAAGAGAGACTTTACAGTGGAGAAATCTGACAAACACTGCTTGAGCCAAGTGATCAAAGTCAACATCAGCAGTGATTAATTGTGTTGATGGTCTGTTCCTCTTTTTTAATTATTTTTTATTTTTACAGACCACATTTTGATTCATTTTACACAAATGGGGTACATCTTTTTGTTTCTATGGTTGTGCACGATGTAGATTCACACCATTTGTGTAATCATACATGTACATAGGTAATGATGTCTGTCTCATTCCACCATTTTTCATACTCCCACCTGCTCCTCCCTCTCATTTCCCCCTATATAATCTAAAGTTCCTCCATTCTTTTCTCACCCCCATCTCCCCACCCCCATTATATATCAGGGAAACATTTGGTCTTTGTTTTTTTGGGATTGAATGACCTGTTCCATTGATGTGATATGAGAATGGCATTTAACCTCAGTGATCTCTCTCTCTCACAAAAACTCATAATCCTGATATAACTATAAGGACATCATATAAATTTCAACAGAAAAACATTCTACAAAATGACCAGTTCTCTTCAAAACTATCAAGATCATTAAAAACAAAGAAAGACTGAGAAACTGTTACAGCCTGGAAGTACTAGAGATGATGCTGGGACTAATTCTAATTTGTTATCTTGTACAGGATCCTGGAACAGAAAGATGACATTAAGTAGAAACCATGAAAATCTGAATAAAATATGAACTCTGATTAATAAGAATGTTTCCGTATGGTTCAGCATAGTGACAAATGTACCATAATAGTAATATAAGATGTTAACAAAAGGAGAAACTAGATACAGGGTTCATGAGAACTCTCTGTACTATCTTCTTATTTATCTAGAACTGCTCAAAATAATAACATGTATTTTGCAAGAAGAAATATAGACAGATAAGGAATGGAACTTGATTAAAAAACATCATCAGAATATAAAATCATACATTTGCTAATTTTTTGATTCACATAAATTGAGTACCTACAATGAGTCAAGCACTCTTCTAGGCATAAACAGAGTGAATAAAATCCTGACGTGCAGTCATTTGCCCCATGAATCTTACACTCTGGTAAGAGAGGATAGATATTCCATTGAGAACACCAATAAATGAACATGATGATTTCTCAGAGTGATAGGTGCTGTGAAGATCTAATAAGAATGGCATGGAAGAGAGTAGGAGAGGAAGGGACAAATTTATTGAGGCATTCGGGGAACATTTTGAGGGAGATAAGAAAGAGATAAGAAGTAAGAGACAGAGACACTGATGATGTGTTCAGGAAGGTAGCCGGAGACTAGATTTCACAAGGTACTCAGACCGTAGGATGTGGTTGGGATTCTACTCTAGATGCAATGTTAGAGCATGACATAATTTCATTTACAGTCTTAAAGGATTACTGAGGCTACTGTTCAGAGAACTCGTGGGTGAGGTCATAAATGGGACACCAGTAGGAGGTCATTGCAGAATGACAGGAATTAGACTTGGTAGAAACAGCTGTTGTGACAGTGGAGATGAAGACGCTGTGCTTAAAATCTCATAATTACAAAGGGCCAAGGACACATCTCAGGCCTCATCTTAAAACCTGCAAAAATATGCCACACAATTTAATATTAATGTAGCTATCTAAAATTCCTTGCTGTAACTTGAGTTTCTTAAGTTTCTCTCTATTGTTATATATAAAATTTGCTTAGCAAACATCTGGTGTTTGCCTTGTATATACCAATTGAAATGTATAAAATTACTTTATTGGTTTTGTAAAAAAGGAAAGGAAGCTCAGAGAAGTTAAGTATCCCACCTAAGGACATATTTTTCAAAACAAACAAAGTAATATTTAAAATAAACTATCTGATTCAAAATCTGCTTTCAGTTCCTTTTCTGAAATCGCTCACAGTGATTTAAAGTATAAGAATAAAGTGCATGCACCTTGCTAATAAAGTAATAGTTACTTTAATAACTATTAAATATAATGGTTTGAGCAGATTTCCCCCACTACCAACACAGGCACCCCCCCCCAACGCACATTTACACACAATATCCCAGGTTCTAATATGAATTAAAAATGTATTTTCATTTATTTTTAATAAATGAAATTAGACATTTGGTCTCAGCTTCTTCATAGACTCTGAGCAAAATGTATTTATGCATTTATTTCCAAAGCAAAATAAAGTATTGAAATGAAAATAATATCTAATTAAATTTATATGCTTAGAATACATTTTATAAAAATTTTAGTTTTGTCAATTATTTTTCAATATGGATTGTGGTCTGTAATGCATCATTGAAAATATGGAAAGCTAATTATTTTCCACTTTCTGTACAGATATTGAGTGCTTTAATTGGTCTCCCACAGCTCATATTAATAAATATTTAATGGGAAATAAATATAGCTATTTTTAACAATTTCCTTCCCCTCACAAATAGAGGTTGTTATATGAATTAACCCTTATTTAATGACATGAAATTCATAATGAGAAGCAAAAGGAAACTTTAAAAAATAAATATAGGCATTTGAAAAGAAAATATACTTTAGCTTCATAGAGTCCAATTTTTTTCAGAATACCAAAGGATTTCACAAAAAAAGAAACATAATTTACTCCAACTATAGAAACACAGTTCTGAGGAAAAGGTAGTGAATAGGATGATCATTTGAATTTTCACATATAAAGAAACCATACTAAAGTCTCCTGATTACATAGTTACCTAATCCAAACTAATGTCTTATATGAATGCAATTTTTTTATCAGTAAATATTTCATAAAGATATTTTTGCTAGATACCATGATGGCTAGAAGAGGAATCAGGCCTGGTCTCAGGAGGCTCATACCTTGGGAGTAAAGTCAGACACCACAAAGGATATAACATAAAGGAGACATAATAAAAAAAAAAAAATGAAAAGAAAAGCCTGTGTGAATTCAAGAGTAGAAATCATGATTGCAACACTTCCTAGTCCTATACTCTTTGCTGAATCACTTAATTCATGTGAGCTATAATTTCCCATGAGAAAAAATAGGGATGAGATCTGACAGAATTTTGAAAAGCAGTAACCCAGATCACACACCTGAGTTCTTGGCATATATTCAGTGCTGGATAACTATTCATTATAAGCATTACTGTTTTTGACTAAATTTTTTGCAGAAATGGCACTTGTATTGTCCTTTAAAGTGTAGACAGGAACTAGAGTGTGATGAAATAGTAGTCATTTTTTTAAAATTCTTTCTCTGCTTCTTTGGATATAAGACCACCTACAGTCAGAGATTTGGTAGAAGTTAAGCTAAATCAAGCTAAAATTGATCAAGTTAAATCAATAGGACTTGATGACTAATGGAATATGAGAAAAGAAATTGTGAGGGTGAATATACACATGGGCTCAAGGTTTTTAGCCTACATGATTCACATCAAGAGAATTCAATGGGAAGAATTTGAGCAGATGAATTACACCATTTTAGATACCAAAGTATGATTTACATGTGAGGCATCCAAGTGAAGAATTCCCAAATGGAGACAGTCATGAAGGAGTAGATAAGACTGAAGATAAGTTTTAAATTCACCTACATATCAGTGATAATCAAAGTCATGAAATTTCAAGAGGAAGGGTACTCAGAGATAAACAGCCAGAGGGGGATCTTTGAACAAACCCTAGAGTTACAAGAAGGAAAAAAGAAACAGCAAATACAATAGGATATTCAGTAAAGTATTTAAATGGAATTCAAATCATGTACAACTTGGTATGTGAATTTCTTCTCCGAAAATTGTCAGATAGTCAAAAGTCTCTGTTGAACTAGCAACTCTGAGTCCTATATAAGAACAATATGACTCCTACCTCCTGGCCATTGCTGATTGGGTCACAATGGGCATCTCACTCAAGCTGCTCCAATCTAATCCTCTTTCCAACCATTTTTAATAATTGACTGATACTGCAATTAGTTGGTGTTGGAACTGAAAGATTCATGTAGAGTCAAGAGGTACCTTTCACTGAGAGGCTGTTTTGGAGACAAAGTACTCCAAATCTCAGTAATGTGCTTGTTTACCGTAGTCCCCGATCTGTGATAATTTACTCATGTAGAGCCACAGCCCCAAAACTTTACAAGTTTGTGGTCCTGTGCCGACTGTCTATCAGCTTGATCATTTTATCTCCAGCAGGTGTTGGAGAACACATAGTGAGTAATGAATGAAAGAAGATCAGCTCTACTTTCTCCTCTCATCCCCTTATACCCTTAGATTAATTTTTATTTTGCTCGTGTGCCTGTTTCGTGCAATAAAAATTCCAGGTGGTGTGGTGGCATGTGTCTGTAATCCAGCAACTCAGGAGGATGACGCAGGAGAATCACAAATTCAAAGACAACCTCAGCAAATTATCGAGGCCTAAGCAACTTAGCTAGACTATGTCTCAGAATAAAATATAAAAAGGGATGGGGGTGAGGCTCATTGGTTAAGCACCCCTGAGTTCTATTCCTAGTACTACTACTACATATAATAAAAATAAAAATAAAAGAAAAATGCTTACATTGAGATATCAAAGAATAAGTTAAATAGGCAGACAATCAAAAAAATCCTGTAAATCTGCAAAAATATCAAGACTAAAGATAAAAGATTAATATTTATAAAATAGTTTCATCAGAGAAATAAAACAATGCAGATTTCAGTATGTTAACAAACACATGAATAAAAAAGAAAAAAGCATTAAATATTGATTATTCTTTTGCTAAGTCTGGTACAATGAGAAGATGAAAACATGGAATTAAGACAGATAGAAATTTGAAATAACAATTAATATAGTCTTCCCTAAAATAATCAGAAGTACCAGCAAGATAAAGAGGGTGGGTATGACCCTTTTGATGTATATATGACACAATGAATATAGGAATAATTCAGGGAAAGATTTATTAATCTGAAGGGTATAAATAAAGAGAAGATGATATGGGCATGTACAGAAACTTATCATATACATATCTCCCTTGAATTTATCTTTCCTGACTCACTGATCTTGGGTCTGCATTTTTGAAGTCAGGCACTGGAAATATCTTCTGTCATCCCTGATACTTGTGTGCTTGATTACAGTATCTTCATATTGTGGATATCCAATAGGATTTATGGCATAAAATAAGAAATATATGCTTTATATTAACTTCAGAAATATCTATGATTTGATATAGTCTTTTATTAAGTATTTACATTTTTTAGATTTTAAATTTATGATTCAGTCTTGGAAAATGGAATACTGTCTTAGGCCTTGAAAATGCAAGTTGTTCAACTTCCTTGTTGCTATAAAGTAAATTCTAAACAGATAAGGGCCCCGACTGACCCCCATACCGAGATGGGACGCCATCCCTGAGTTTGCCTGCCTGCCCCCTACTGCTAAGGTACACTGCGCTTGCCTCTGTGCTGACTCAGTGCACCCTCGCTGGGGCTCCCCAGCTTCTTTGGAGGCTGGTGCAGGCATATTGAATTATTCCTGAAGGTGTGGCCATCATCATTGGAAGGATGGCTCCCTTCCTGAGATACCTACAGGAGACTGGAGGCCCTTTGACAGGACTCAGGATTCAAGAAGAGGAGGTATTGAGAGACTCGAGACCAACTGAGAGCCGCCAGGTGACTTTCTCCCACTGGGCGAGACTCCCTAGATGTGGCAGTAGTCCCAGACACAGGGAACTTCATAGAGTAGAGTTGCCCAGTGAGACGCCCCCACTGGAGCCGTGAACCCAGATAACAGGAGCATTGTAGAGGAGGGCCGCCCAGCGAGAGAGTCCCACACAGGGCCAGGCTCCCCTGCCCAGGCGGTAGTTCTGGGTGGAAGGGAACTTCTCGGAAGAGAACTGCCTAGCGAGACTTTCCCACCAGGTGAGTCATTCCTGCCAAGCGAGGTTTCTCCACCAGGGAAGTAGAACCAGAGACACAGGCCCAGCCAACTATGCCCCAGCCTGCAGTCTAGTCCCCCTTTGGCTGACCATTGATCAACAAGTGGAGGTGCCTCTGCCCACTAGCAGGGAATATACCCCCTGAAAGCCACCACCCCTAGAAGGGCATCTTCCTTGTGGAGCACTGCATTATCAAGTTTCTCCAAGACGTCAGGCTACTGAATGAAGGCTAGGATGTGAGTTATTGGAAATCTACAGGGAAACTATAAGTCAATAGAGGAAATCTGCAATATCTCAGAATTTCAATACTACAAGGGTAGATACCTGAGCAATATGAGAAAACAAGGGAAGAAAATGTCCCAAACAAACCTAGATGCTACAGCAATAAAATCCAATGACAGCATGGCAGAGAAATGTCAGAAAGGGAGTTCAGAATGTACATAATTAAAATGATCAGAGAAGCAAACGATGAGATGAAAGAGCAAATACAGGCTTCGAATGATCGCAACAATCAACAGTTAAAAAAGCAAAAGGGGAAAGCAAAAGATCATTTCAAAAAAGAGTTAGAGATACTGAAAAAAAAAAAACAAAGAAGAATCCTTGAAATGCAGGCAACAATAAACCAAATTAAAAACTCCATAGAAAGCATAACCAATAGGATAGAACACCTGGAAGACAGAACCTCAGACATCAAAGAAAAAATATTTAATCCTGAAAACAAAGTTGACCAAACAGAGAAGATGGTAAGAAACCATGAACAGAATCTACAAGAATTATGGGATATCATGAAAAGGCCAAATTTAAGAATTACTGGGATTGAGGAAAGCACAGAGAAACAAACCAAAGGAATGAACAATCTATCAATGAAATAATGTCAGAAAATTTCCCAAACCTGAAGAACAAAATGGAAAATCAATACAAGAGGCTTATAGGACTCCAAATATACAAAATTACAACAGACCCATACCAAGGCACATTTTAATGAAAATACCTAACATATAAAATAGAGACAGAATTTTAAATGCTGTGAGAGAAAAAAATCAAATTACATTCAGGGGGAAAACGATAAGGATATCAGCAGATTTTTCAATCCAGACCCTAAAAGCTAGAAGGGCCTGGAACAACATTTTTCAAGCTCTGAAAGAAAACGATGCCAACCAAGAATCTTATACCCAGCAAACGTACCTTCAGATTTGATAAAGAAATAAAATCCTTCCATGATAAACAAGAGATAAAAGAATTTACATAAAGAAAACCAGCACTACAGCACATTCTCAGCAAAATATTCCATGAGGAAGAGATAAAAAAACAATGATGTAAATCAGCAAAGGGAGGAACTACCCTAAAGGAATAGGCAAATAAAGGAGAAACCAAGTCATGTCAAAACACAAAAATGAGTCAAATGACAGGGAATACAAATCATAACTCAACAATAACCCTGAATGTTAATGGCCTGAACTCATCAATCAAAAGACATAGACTGGCAGATTGGATTAAAAAGAAAGATCCAACAATATGTTGCCTGCAAGAGACTCATCTCATAGAAAGAGATACCCATAGAGTAAAGGTGAAAGGATGGGAAAAAACATACCATGCACATGGAATCAGCCAAAATACCAGAGTATCCATCCTCATATCAGATAATGTGGACTTCAAGCCAAAGTTAGTCAGAAGGGATAAAGAAGGACATTTCATACTGCTTAAGGGAAGCATAAATCAGCAAGACATAACAATCATAAATATCTATGCCCCAAACAGTGGTCCAACCATGTACGTCAAACAAATCTTTCTCAATTCCAGAAATCAAATAGACCACAACACAATAATACTAGGTGCTTTTAAAACACCTCTCTCACCACTGGCTCTTCCAAACAAAAATTTAACAAAGAAACCATAGATCTCAACAACACAATCAATAATTTAGACTTAATGGACATATATAGAATATACCATCCAACAAAGAATGAATACACTTTCTTCTCAGCAGCATGTGGATCCTTCTCTAAAATAGACCATATACTATGCCACAATGCTAATGTTAGCAAATACAAGAAGATAGAGATACTACGTTGTATTCTATCAGATCATAATGGATTGAAATTAGAAATAAATGACAATAAAAAACAGAAAATACTCCAATACCTGGAGATTAAATAATACACTATTGAATGATGAATGGATAACAGGAGACATCAGGGGGAAAATTAAAAAAATTCTTAGAGGTAAATGAGAACAAAGATACATCATATAAAAATCTCTAGGACACTATGAAAACAGTACTTAGAGGAAAATTTATTTCATGGAGCACATTCAATAAAAGAAGAAAAAATCAACAAATAATGACCTAACACTACAGCTAAAAGCCCTAGAAAAAGAACAGAACAACATCAAAAGTAGTAGAAGACAGGAAATAGTTAAACTCAGAGCTGAAATCAACAAAATTGAAACAAAAGAAACAATAGAAAAATTTGACACAATAAATAGTTGGTTCTTTGAAAAAATAAACAAACTTGATAAACCCTTAACCACACTAATAAAGAGGAGAGAAAAAACTCAAATTACTAAAACTCAGAATGAACAAGGAAATATCACTACAGACATGACTGAAACACAAAACATAATTAGAAGCTATTTTGAAAATCTATACGCCAACAAAATAGAAAATCTTGAAGACATCAACAGGTTTCTAGAGTCATATGAATTACCTAAACTGAATCAGGAGGACATACACAATTTAAATAGATCAATTTCAAATAATGAAATAGAAGAAGTCATCAAAAGCCTACCAATAAAGAAAAGTCCGGGACCAGATGGGTTCTCAGCTGAGTTCTACAAAACCTTTAAAGAAGAGCTCATTCCAATACTCCTCAAAGTATTCCAAAAATAGAAGAGGAAGGACCCCTTCCAAACTCATTCTATGAAGCCAATATCACCCTGATACCTAAACCAGACAGAGACACATCAAGGAAAGAAAATTTCAGACCAATATCCTTAATGAACATCGACGCAAAAATTCTCAACAAAATCTTAGCAAATCGCGTACAAGATATACTAAAAAGATAGTGCACCACAATCAAGTGGGTTTTACCCTAGGGATGCAAGGGTGGTTCAACATCAAGAAATCAAAAATTTTATTTACCATATCAACAGACTTAAAGTCAAGAATCACATGATTATCTTGATAGATGCACAAAAGGCATTTAATAAAAACAGCATCCCTTCATGCTCAAAACACGAGAAAAAATAGGGATAGTGGGAACATTCCTTAACATTGTAAAGGCCATCTATGCTAAGTTTATGGCTAATATCCTTCTAAATGGTGAAAAACTGAAAGCATTCCCCCTAAAAACTGGAACAAGGCATGGATGCCCTCTTTCACCACTTATATTCAACACTGTCCTTAAAACTCTAGTCAGAGCAATTAGACAGACCAAGGAAATTAAAGGGATAATAATAGGAAAAGAAGAACTCAAACAATCCCCATTTGATGATAACATGATTATATATTTAGTGGAACCGAGAAATTCCACCAGAAAACTTTTAGAACTCTTAAGTGAATTCAGTAAAGTAGCAGGATATAAAATCAATGCTCATAAATCTAATGCATTTTTATTCATAAGTGATGAATCCTCTGAAAGAGAAGTTAGGAAAACTACCCCATTCACAATAGCCTCGAAAAAAATAAAATACTTGGGAATCAATCTAACAAAAGAGATGAAACTCCTCTATAATGAGAACTACAGAACACTAAAGAAAGAAATTAAAGAAAACCTTAGAAGATGGAAAGAACTCCCATGTTCTTGGATAGGCAGAGTTAATATTGTCAAAATGACCATACTACCAAAAGTGCTATACAGATTCAATGCAATTCCAATTAAAATCCCAATGATGTACCTTACAGAAATAGAGCAAGCAATTATGAAATTCATCTGGAAGAATAAGAAACCCAGAATAGCTAAAGCAATCCTTAACAGGAAGAGTGAAGCAGGGGGTATCGCAGTATCAGAACTTCAACTATACTACAAAGCAATAGTAACAAAAACAGCATGGTATTGGCACCAAAATAGACAGGTGGATCAATGGTACAGAATAGAGGACACGGACACAAACCCAAATAAATACAATTTTCTCATACTAGAAAAGGTGCCAAAAATATGCAATGGAGAAAAGATAGCCTCTTCAACAAATGGTGCTGGGAAAACGGGAAATCCATATGCAACAGAATGAAACTATACCCTATCTTTCACCCTGCACAAAAATCAACTCAAAATGGATCAAGGACCTTGAAATCAGACCAGAGACCCTGCATCTTATAAAGAAAAAGTAGGTCCAAATCTTCACCTAGTTGGCTTAGGATCAGACTTCCTTAACAGGACTCCCATAGCACAAGAAATAAAAGCAAGAATCAACAACTGGGATAGATTCAAAGTAAATAGCTTTCTTTCAGCAAAGGAAACTATCAGCAATGGGAAGAGAGAACCTACAGAGTGGGAGAAAATATTTGCCATGCATACTTCAGATAGAGTGCTAATTTCCAGAATATATAAAGAACTCAAAACCTCTACACCAAGAATATAAATAACCCAATCAACAAATGGGCTAAGGAAATGAACACTTCACAGAAGAAGATCTATAAGCAATCAACAAACATATGAAAAAATGTTCACCACATTTAGTAATAAGAGAAATGCAAATCAAAACTACCCTAAGATTCCATCTCACCCCAAATAGAATGGCAATTATCAAGAATACTAGCAACAATAGGTGTTGGCAAGGATGTGGGGAAAAAGGTACACTCATGCATTGCTGGTGAGGCTGCAAATTAGTGCAGCCACTCTGGAAAGCAGTGTGGAGATTCCTTAGAAAACTTGGAATGGAACCACCATTTGACCCAGCTATCCCACTCCTTGGCCTGTACCCAAAGGACTTAAAATCAGCATACCACAGTGATGCAGCCACTTCAATGTTCATAGCTGCTCAATTCACAATATTCAGATTGTGGAACCAACCTAGATGCCCTTCAATTGATGAATGGATAAAGAAACTGTGGTATATATAGACAATGGAATATTAATCAGCCATAAAGAAAAATAAAATTATGGCATTTGCAGGCAAATGGATGAAACTGGAGAATATCATGTTAAGTGAGATAAGCCAATCTCAAAAAACCAAAGGATGAATGATCTTGCTGATAAGCAGATGATGATGATACATAATCGGGTATGGGAGGGGGGCAAGAAAGGAGGAAGGAGGGACCATATAATGAGAAAAGAGGGGTGGGAGGGGTGGGGGGAGGAAAAAATAACAATGAATCTAACACCATTACCCTATGTAAATGTATATGATTACACAAATGGTATGCCTCTAGTTCATGTACAAACAGAGAAACAAGTTGTAACCCATTTGTTTACAATAAAAAAAAACTGAGAAAAAAACAGATAAGAGAGGAGGAGCTCTTGAAAACAATTAAGAAAAAACTGGAGGCTTAAAATATTTCCAAGTATAAAAATATAATTTATTTTATAAATGTTTACTCATATTTGAAAACATCATATTCTACATATGGCTAATAGTGAATGATCCTTTCAAGTTTGTTCCTTTGAAGACTACTTGAAAACAACTAAACTTTTTAAGTTAAATGTCATCTTTATGGAATGTAACTATCAATTCCAAATAGTATTAATTGGATGCCTGGATAAATAGTACTCAAATTAATGTATTTAACTACCATAGATAACCAAACCATTCTTTTGTTTAGGAAAAGACCTTCAAAAACTTTATTTCTGTTTTTTTCTGTCAATATTGAAAGAAAGTAAAAAATCAATGTCTGATAAATTCACATTAAAATTTGCATAAAAACAAATATGGAGACCGATGGAATAGATTAGAAGACAAAGAGACAAACACATCTACAGCCATCTGATTCTGATAAAACTGCCAAAATCATACATTGGAGAAAATAGAGGTTTTTAACAAATAGTTCTGGGAAAATTGGGTATCCACATTTAGAAAAATCAAAGTAGATTTCTACCTCTCACTCTGCACATAAATCAACTTAAAGAGGATCAAACACTTAGGAATTAGATCATAAACAAAGAAATTGCTAGAAGAAAACACATTGGCACCAGCAACAACTTCCTTATAATATTCCTGAAGCTCAAGTAATAAACTCAGGAATTCATAAATGGAATAGTATTAAATTTAAAAAAACCTTCACAACAAAAGAAATAAGAGCATGAAGAGAGAGTCTACAGAATGGGAGTAAATTTTTGCCATCTACTCTTCCAAAAAAGGATTAATAAGCAAAATATAAATAACTCATAAAATGTAACACCAAAAAATTAATAATCCACTCAATAAAATGCAAAAAAGATCTAAAGAAATATTTCCCAAATGAAGAAATACAAATGGCAAACAAATATATGAAAAAATGTTCAATATCCTTAGCAATCAGGAGGATGCAAATCAAAAGTACACTGAGATTTCATCTCCTAACAGTTAATATCACAATCATCAAGAATAAGTGATAATTGCTGACCAGGATGTGGGGGAAAGGTACACTTATACATTGTTAGTGGGACTAGAGATTAGTACAATCACTTTGGAAAGCACTATGGAGATTCCTCAAATGACTAGGAATGGACTTGTCATATAACCCAGCTACCCACTCCTTAGCATTTACCCGAAAGACAAAAATCAGCATACTATAGCAATACATGCATACCAATGTTTATAGCAGCACAATCCATAATAGATAATTATGGATGGATAAAGAAAATATATTCACATGATGAAGTTCTACACATCCATAAAGAAGAATGAAATTATGTCATTTGCTGGTAAATGGGAATATCACGCTCAGTGAAATATGCCAAACTCAGAAAGTCAAGAGTTGAATGTTTTCTCTCAAATGTAGATGCTAGAGAATAAAAGAATAAAAAAAGACCTCATGAAAACAGAGAGGGTGATCTGAGAGAAGTAGGGAACCAAGGGGAAGGGAGGAGGGAAGATAAAGGGGGAGAACTGGGAATGAAGTTGACCAGATAATGCCATCTGTGGCTGTATCACAATACATTCCAATTTTTTATATAGTTATAATGAAAATATTAAAAATAAATAAATAGAAGACCAAAAGAGTAGAGGAAGAGGATCAGAGGGAGATGGAAGTAAGGCAAGGAGTTAGTATTGGGGATTAAAATGGAGAAAGCTGTTATATGTATTTATGAGTATGTCAGAATGAACTACATTATTATATAAAACTATATAACATTAATGCAGTAAAAATACAAACCAAAAAAGAAAGGTAAATATATAAATATATGAATAAAATTTTTTAAAAAGCATATGATAAAAACTGGCATATAGACCAATGGAATAGAATAGAACACCCAGAAATAATTTCTTCAACTGAGAGTCAACTGATTTCGGACAATTGTGCCAAGAACATACAATGGAGGAAGAGTAGTCTCTTCAAAAAATGGTTCTGGGAAAACAGGATATCCATTCAAAGAAAAATGAGACTAGGCCCCTCTCACTAAATACAATAATGAAATCAAAATAGATCAAGACGTAAGTACGACACCTTAAACTAGTGGAAAACATAGGGGAAACACTTCAAGATATCGGTATGGACAAAATTCTGATAAGATCCCCAAAGCCCAGGCAATAAAAACAATATAGACAAATGGACTACATCAAACTAAGAAGCTTCTGCAAAGAAAACAATAAAAAGAATGAAGAAACGATGAGCAGAAAAAGTGAAAATATCTGCAAATTACTTGTTCAATAAGGATTCAATATTCAGAATATGTAAGGAACTCGAACAACTCAGTAGTAACAACAAAACACAAGTGATACAATTAAAATGGGCAAATGATCTAGGTAGATATTTCTCAAAAGAAGATACACAAGTGACCAACAAATATATGAGAAAATGTTCAGCATCACTAATCATCAGGGAAATGGAAAGTAAAACTACAATGACATATCACCTCTCCTGAATTAGAATGGCTATATCAGAAAGCCAAAAAATAAATGCCGATGAAGAGGTCAAAAGGGGGAACTTATACACTGTTGACAGGAATGTAACCTAGTAGAGCTGTTTGCGAGAACAATATGGAAATTTCTCAAAAAATGAAAAATAGTACTACGATGGGATCCAGCAATACTACTACTTGGAACAGATCCAAAGGAAATGAGCTCAGTTTTATATCCACAGTCACATATTTATCACAGTACTATTCACAATAACCAAGATGGGAAATCAACCATGATCTTCACTGGTGGACGAATAGAAAAAGAAAACATGCATATGAACTACCTAAACTGAACGAGGAGGACATACACAACTTAAATAAACCAATTTCAAGCAATGAAATAGAAGAGGTCATCAAAAGCCTACCAACAAAGAAAAGTACAGGACCAGATGGGTTCTCAGCCGAGTTCTACAAAACATTTAAAGAAGAGCTCATTCCAATATTCCTCAAACTATTCCATGAAATAGAAGAGGAGGGAACCCTACCAAACTCATTCTATGAAGCCAATATCACCCTGATACCTAAACCAGACAGAGACACATCGAGGAAAGAAAATTTCAGATCAATATCCTTAATGAACATCGATGCAAAAATTCTCAACAAAATTTTAGCAAATCGCATACAAATATATATTAAAAAGATAGTGCACCACGATCAAGTGGGTTTTATCCCAGGGATGCAAGGTTGGTTCAACATTCGGAAATCAATAAATGTCATTCACCATATCAACAGACTTAAAGTTAAGAATCACATGATTATTTCAATAGATGCAGAAAAAGCATTTGATAAAATACAGCATCCCTTCATGCTCAAAACACTAGAAAAAATTGGGGAGGTGGGAACATTCCTAAACATTATAAAGGCAATCTACGCTAAGCCCATGGCTAATATCATTCTAAATGGTGAAAAACTGAAAGCGTTCCCCCTAAAAACTGGAACAAGGCAGGGATGCCCTCTTTCACCGCTTCTATTCAACATCGTCCTTGAGACTCTAGCCAGAGCAATCAGACAAACCAAAGAAATTAAAGGGATACGAATAGGAAAAGAAGAACTCAAACTATCCCTGTTCGCTGATGACATGATTATATATTTAGAGGAACCTGGAAATTCCACCAGAAAACTTTTAGAACTCATAAGTGAATTCAGTAAAGTAGCAGGTTACAAGATCAATGCTCATAAATCCAATGCATTTTTATACATAAGTGATGAATCTTCAGAAAGAGAAATTAGGAAAACTACCCCATTCACAATAGCATCGAAAAAATAAAATACTTGGGAATCAATCTCACAAAAGAGGTGAAAGACCTCTACAATGAGAACTACAGAACACTAAAGAAAGAAATTAAAGAAAACCTTAGAAGATGGAAAGATCTCCCATGTTCCTGGATAGGCAGAATTAATATTCTCAAAATGGCTATACTACCTAAAGTGCTATACAGATTCAATGCAATTCCAATTAAAATCCCAATGATGTACCTTGCAGAAATAGAGCAAGCAATTATGAAATTCATCTGGAAGAATAAAAATCCTAGAATAGCTAAAGCAATCCTCAGTAGCAAGAGCAAAGCAGGGGGTATTGCAATACCAGATCTTCAACTCTACTACAAAGCAATAGTAACAAAAACGGCATGGTATTGGTACCAAAATAGACAGGTAGATCAATGGTACAGAATAGAGGACATGGACACAAACCCAAATAAATACAATTTTCTCATACTAGACAAAGGGGACAAAAATATGCAATGGAGAAAAGATAGCCTCTTCAACAAATGGTGCTGGGAAAACTGGAAAACCATATGCAATAGAATGAAATTAAACCCCTATCTCTCACCCTACACAAAACTCAACTCAAAATGGATCAAGGACCTCGGAATCAGACCAGAGACCCTGCATCTTATAGAAGAAAAAGTAGGTCCAAATCTTCAACTTGTTGGCTTAGGATCAGACTTCCTTAACAGGACTCCCATAGCACAAGAAATAAAAGCAAGAATCAACAACTGGGATAGATTCAAACTAAAAAGCTTTCTCTCAGCAAAGGAAACTATCAGAAATGTGAAGAGAGAGCCTACAGAGTGGGAGAATATCTTTGTCAACCATACCTCAGATAGAGCGCTAATTTCCAGAATCTATAAAGAACTCAAAAAACTCTACACGAAGAATACAAATAATCCAATCAACAAATGGGCTAAGGAAATGAACAGGCACTTCTCAGAAGAAGATGTACAAGTAATCAACAGATATATGAAAAAATGTTCAACATCCCTAGTAATAAGGGAAATGCAAATCAAAACTACCCTAAGATTTCATCTCACCTCAATTAGAATGGCGATTATCAAGAATACAAGCAACAATAGGTGTTGGCGAGGATGTGGTGAAAAAGGAACACTCATACATTGCTGGTGGGGTTGCAAATTAGTGCAGCCACTCTGGAAAGCAGTGTGGAGATTCCTCAGAAAGCTTGGAATGGAAACACCATTTGACCCAGCTATCCCACTCCTTGGCCTATACCCAAAGGACTTAAAATCAGCATACTACAGAGATACAGCCACATCAATGTTCACTGCTGCTCAATTCACCATAGCCAGATTGTGGAACCAACCTAGATGCCCTTCAGTTGATGAATGGATAAAGAAACTGTGGCATATTTATACAATGGAATATTACTCCGCAATGAAGAATGATAAAATTATGGCATTTGTAGGCAAATGGTCGAAATTGGAGAATATCATGCTAAGTGAGATAAGCCAATCTCAAAAAACTAAAGGACGAATGATCTCGCTGATAAGCGGATGAGGACATATAAGGGGGGGTGGGAGGGGCTAGCAGTAGGTTTAGGGTTAGGTTTAGAGTTAGGCTAAGGAGAGCGGTAAGAATGAAGGAAAGAAGGACTGTGTAGAGGGAAAAGAGGGGTGGGAGGGGTGGGGGGGAGGGGAAAAATAAAATAAACATCATTACCCTAAAAAAAAAACAAAAAAAAAAAACTAAAGTTTGATAAAGAAAATCAAAAAAAAAAAGAAAAAGAAAACATGGCATACACACACAGGGAATATTATTTGACCATCAAAAGGAATGGGATCTTGTCATTTGTGACAAGAATAGAGTTAGAGGATATTATAATAAGTTAAATAAAAAGTTCTAGTGTAAGGTACAGGTTCTAGTTGTAGCACACTAGGGTGACTGTAGTTTTTGATGATTTCTTATACAGCTCAAGACAACCAGAAGAGAGGAATTCAAGAGTTCCCACATGAAGAAATGCTAACTACTCTGGTGTGAAATGATGTGTTGTATGCATGTATGAAATGATCACACTGCATTCCATACATACAATTACGATGTTTTAATTAAAAATGTTAAATGCATATGTATTTTCTTTGGACTATGGGTTAACCTTTCCATGATGACACAAAGAAAGGTTTGATGAAGTAGGGACACTCCTTCTTGGGTAAGGGTTCACTAGAAATGTAAAGACAACAATACCTCCAAGGAGGAAATGGAGTAGTGGAACCCTGGCAATGTTAGGTTTCTCCCTATAATAAAGGGTTTCTGCCTGAGAAACCTAGGAATTGGCTAGTTCAAGTGGAGATGTAGCTGTTAGGGAGTGGGATCAACAAGTCTGCATGAATGAAGTGACCGTCAGTAGTGCATGAGAAACTCTTAAATATAGTTTGAATGTGCTAGCCCACACTGCACATGATGACAAAATGCCGGTCCTGCACACTTCTGCTAACACACAGCTGATTAGAATTATACCCATGACAACAACTAGCAGCAAGTGACAAATATAGAAATATATTTGAGAAATATAGTCTTTAATGGCAGCCTATCTATCCAACTAAAGGTCCTATTAATATGGAAGAAGGACAGAGCAATGAGCAACTTCTGCCGTGGTGACCATGGTTGATCATAGATTGAATGAGATAACAACACAAATTGCCACTAATTAAGTACTCACTGGTAATGTATCAGATTATCAATCAAACTATATGGGGATAATTTTCAATAAAATCCCTTTTAAGACAAATGCTAGACAATGATGGAAAGACTGACATTTCAGTAGCCCATCACTTTTTTTGTTATCTGGACAATATCATCTTTATATGAGGGTAAGGAGGCATAGGATGTGCTTGCTTCCAATACTAATGAAAAGTTTAGTGCTTTGATGAATGTACTGAAGGGCAGGGTGGTGAGAAATTGATCACATCAAACTCTGCCTGAGAATATCTCAACACTAAGGGATTAGTACAGTTAGAGGAATAATGGTGGAAACACGTTTCCTGGGACAGTGGAGGACTAAAAACTTAATAAACAGAATTCCTGAGCACTGATTTTTTTCCCCTAGATTAAACTGTGGAATCACTGATATTCTGTTGGATCTAGGAATAAAAGCCTGATGTCTGAAAACATTTTCCAAAATGAAAGCATGCTGAACTTTGTAAGGTCTTCATAACAAATGCCTATATTGGACATAAATATTGTACAGACTCTCAGATTCCCTTGAGGCTTTTTTGATCTTTATTGCCTAAACACTGAGCTGTCCCTTCCCTTCTTACTTAATTTCAATTATTTTACCTTCATAGTATTGACCTTGTAAACTCCAAATAGAGTATTATCACCTTAATTGTCCCATATTCTGCCTTCTAGAGTCTTGAGCCAAAACTCTTACAAGTGCTGTAATCCCAGGTATAAAGGACTCTGGTTCCAAAGATTTTGCAAGACCACACCCACTGTGCACACATAATCTCAAGAGTAACTGCTAATATTTCCCTTGGGGCCATACATCCTAAAGGAGGTTACAACACAGTATTTTGAAAGTGGTCATGCTCTGTATGACCATTCAGCTCCTAAAGTATTCTATTTGTGACTAAGTCACCTGTGACCAACCCTAAATGCTATGAGTATAGATGTCTCAGGATAAAATGAACTGATCTAACTGCAAGGTTTTAATCATTAAAATTTCACTTAAAGGCTTATAATAATTCAGATAAAGACAAAGACCATATATCAAAAAAACAGAATTTGAGTCTAGAAAATTTCTTACTGCTGCTAGTAGCACACACATGGAGTCCACCTTAAAGATTGTATTACAAATATATATATATATATATATGTCAAAACCAACAATATAACATATATATTATATAGATATATGCCTCCATAATGTTCAAAAGTATTTAGATCATCATTTGTAAAAAAACATTTTACTACATATAAAAGTGTGAAAATGTTAATAAAAAGGAAGAATTTCAGGCTTATCAAGATTTCAGGACACTTTAAGACTAGTCTCTTAAATATAAAAAATATTCAAGAAGCTTCTGTGAAAAAAGATATAAAATCATCTAATTGCTTGACTAGATTTTCTTAACATTTGTGTTTAAGATTTTCATCCAATGTAAATGTGTTCATTTGACATAAGTCTTTAGAAGCATCTTGTCTTTTCTGATGTAGCAAAAAGAAGACAAACTATATATAATAAAATCATTTTAGTTACAAGAAAAGTCAGAAAATAAAATGCTAAGGTCTAAACCAGTAATCCAATGCAAATATTCACAATTTTCCCTTTAGTCCAGAAATGTGCAGATTTCAAATGTATCATCTGAAGGATTGGTGTGGAGCTCCATGTGTCTCTAACAGAACCCACACTAAGCCTACAAAAACTCATTTTCCCCTAAGGAAGAATAAGTTAAAGACATTGAATATGAAGCTTATAAAAATATTCATGATACAGATAAGAAAAGATCAAAAGTAACATTCCTAATGCAAGGTAGGACCCTGCTACACATCAGACATCTGTTTTCCTTTAATATAGGGGGTGACAAAGAAAAGAGCAAGTATGTTTTCTAGGTGACTGTGTGATGGGAAGAAAGTAGGATTTTCAAAGTGAGAAGCTTATTTTAAAATCTCTCCCTATTGTTTGGTGGTAAGTTCAAATGTGAGGTGTCCCCCATAAGCTCACATATGAAACAATGCAGGAAGGTTCAGAGTAGAAATTATTGGGTTGTAAGAGCCTTAACCCAATCGGTGAATTAATCCCTGATGGGATTAATTGAAGTGGTAGGGTGTGGCTTTGGGGTATATATTTTGTATTGAAGAGTGGAGTCTTTCTCTGCTTCCTGATGATGCCCACCACTTCTCTCTTCCATGTTCTTCCACCATGATGTGCTGCCTCACCTCAAACTCCAAGGAATGGAACCCGCCTTCTATGGACTAAGACCTCTGAAACCGTGAGTCCTTTAATAAACCCTTCCTCCTCTATAATTGTGCTGGTCAGATCACTCAGTCACAGCAGTGAAAAAGGTGACTAAAATATTTGGCTAAATAACAAAGGTAAGAACTATCAGAACTGAACGCTCGCATCTCCTCAACTCCAGGACTACCTTGGTGTTCAACAGAGAAAGAGAAAGGAAAAGAAATCTACTGCTGAGAAGATTGGTCCTACTACAGATGTGCCCCCAGGAAAGACACAGACTTTTGGTCAAGAAAACTCAGCAATGAATTTAGCTTCAGTAATCCCAGATTGGCAGCATTAATAGGTGCCTGACAAAGAAGTAAATGCCAAGGTTCTCTGAAGGAGAACTCATTTCTCCTAGCCCTCAAAATCATTCAGAAATATTTTTCTCCAAGGGCAGGACAGAAATGACAAGCTACAAGGAAAAAAAATGACAGAAATGAGAATGACTAGAAACAAATTAAGACTGTAGTCACTTGATTTCAGCACAAACTATAAAATCTACCATGCTTATGTCAAACATATTTAAAGGTATTTACAGGTAATCAAAAATCTTGTCTACATAGCAAATCAGAAGAAAGTTAAATAAATTACTAGAATGTAAGATATGACTCTTACTATTAAAGGCGTAACTTTGGCAACAGGAGAATTCCTTACTGAAAGCAAGCTCAAACTAAATTATTTAAAATACAGTGAGTTATGATTTGGATCTGGAATGTCCCCTAAGGTCTCATGTGTTACAGGCTTAGTCTCCATTGAAGCAATAATCATGTATGGGGCTCCTGGGAAGTAATTAGATCATTAGTGCTCTGACATCATCAATGGATTAATACATATATGAATTAATAATTTGATGGCATTGCTGTTAAATGGTAAAAATGTAGGAGATAGGCCTGCTTAGAGAAAGTAGGTCACTGGGGATGTACTCCAGAAGGATATATTCTGATTATCTTTCTGTCCATCTATCTCTCCCCTTCCTGGATGCTAGGAGATAAACAGTTTTCTCTTACACCTTGCCCCAAGTCCAGCACAATAGGGCCAGCCAACCATGAACTGTGAACCAAAATATGTCTTTCATGCTCTAAGTGGTTTTTCTCAGATATTTTGTCACAGCAATGAAAAGCTAACACACAGTAGAAAGAGGGAAAATCTTTGAAAAGTGGAAGGGAAAGAGTAAAGTTTTAAGACACAAAATGATCTTATATACATTTAATCAATGAGAGAAAAAAAGAAAAAAAGGTGGTCAAGGCAATGCCTGAAAAAATAATACCTGATAATTTTGCAGGAATGATAAAAGAAAGTCATCAGATTGAAAAAGGCCAGGAACTAGAAAAAATGTAAATTTTTAGGAAATTATATTCTCACATATTACATATACATGTTACTTGTTTATTTTCATGTTTCTTGCATACCAGATATTGAACTCAGGGGCACTCAACCACTGAGTCACATTCCAGTCCTATTTTGTATTTTATTTAGAGACAGGGTCTCACTGGATTACTTAGTGCCTTGCTTTTGCTGCGAATGGCTTTGAACTTTCGATCCTCCTGCCTCAGCTTCCTGAGCTGCAGGGATCACAGGTGTGCACCACTATTCTCACATATTACAGAAAACAGAAGACAGTAAACACTTCTAATACCTCCCAGAAGAATAAAACAGAGATGAGATTAAACTTCAAGTGGTATTAAAATTTACCTAACTTCTCAACAACAATAATGGAACCTGAACGATAGTGGAATGCCACTGAGGAGGCACAGGTAAGGAAAGAATGTAAATGACAGAGACCCAGCAATAACTCCAAACATGTTCAGAACTAAGGGGAAAATAATGATATTTTGATACAAACAGAAACAGAGAATTTCGTGTACAACAAAATCTCAGTAAGGGAAACTTAAAAAGCTATACCTCAGGTAAATGAAAAACAATTCCAGACAGAAGTTGAAAGAAGTAAGAAGGAAGCAGGGAAAGTACTAAACAAGAAATAAAATAGAAAGTAAAACTTATTCCAAATAGCAATTAAGTCTGAAAAACACAAGATGGAATTAAAATACTAGATAAAATTTGAATTAAAAAATCATGAAATGTTTATAGAGTATTACATTTAAGTCAAAATTCAGACAAATGTGTTTAGAATTAATAAGAAAAATTAACAATATTTCTGTGTAAAAAATCAAGTTATAAAAGTCAATGATGTTTCTTCTAGTTATGAATGGAAAACAGAATTCTTCAAAAAACTATGTATATAATTTATAAGAGCATCAAAATAGTAAACGTGTAGGCATAAATCTACTAAAAGAAGGATAATACCCCTGTGAACAAAATGAAAATTGTATTTGGAAAATTTTATAAATATATGTATGAATAACCATACACTGTTCATGGATTAGAATCTTGATTTTGACGATGCGAGCTCTCCCCAAATTGATCTATAGATTCAGAAACACCCAATACAAAATGCTAGCAACTTAAATAAAAAATGTGACAATTGATTCCAAAATTAATATATACTATACCACTGAAGAACACGTTCAATAAATTATTACAATGACTTTTAAATGTTATTATTAAACAATATTAAGCAAGGTGGTGTGGTATTGATGTGAAAATAGACAAATGGGCTGGTGAAACAGAATGGAAAGTAGAGAAGCATAAATTACATGTAGACACTTGATGTATGACAATTGCAACAGGGAAAGAGTGGGGAAAGAAAATTATTTTCAATATATGGTGTTAATAAACTGAGAGTGTATATTAAAAAAGGAAATTGGAACTGAACTTAGTATAATTCACAAAATTTCACATGCACTACAGATATAAAACACACTAAGATTTTCAGAAAATAATGCGCAACCATATCTATATGATCTGGGGTGAAAAGAGTTCTTTACCACAATACAAATGACTAATAAATTTTTGAGATATTTGACTTCATAAAAACTAATAATTTAGTACATATTTAATATTAAATAAATATTCACTATATGAACATATCCTAAAGAAGTACTACTCACTAAATATGAATATGTATCCCATAACCCAGCAATTTCACTCCTAGGGATGTATGTACCTTAGGATATATGCCAGGATATCAATTTTAAGACTGTTTATAGAAATGTTGTTAATAATAACTGCAAACTGGAAACAATTGAAATGGTCAAAAAAGTAGCATGAATGGATAATTTGTAGCATGTTAATAAAATGTCCAACAAAATGAACAAATTAGCAGTAAAATATAACTACACTCAAAAGAGTTAATGAATCTTAAAAACAATGACTAATCAATTTTTAAGGCTTATATATAATTAAAGACACCATAAAAAGAAAGTTAAGACAGGCCACACACTGAGAAAATTTGTAATAAATATGTAAGAATACCAACATATCAATATGATAACACAAAGGAAGATGGATAAATATGTGAAGAAATAATTCACAGAGGTTTTAATAGTAGTAAACATAAATAGATGCTCAGACGCAGTAGCCATTAGAGATTAAAAATCATTTATCAGGCAAATCCCACTTTTGACAATATCAGGTGTTGGTGAACATAGGAAGGAGTGATACATTCATGGGCTGATGAAGAAAATGGAAGTAGATTCAGATACTTTGGAAAGTAATGGAAAGCAACTTTATCTGTTGAAATATTCTTTATTAAAGAAAAATATTTGAGATAAACATAGTAAGTGTCTACCCAGGCTGCTATAACAAAACAGCACAAATAGGGTGTTTAAAACATTTCATTTCTCACAGTTCTAGAAGATGGGAAATCCAAGATCTAGTAATTACTTTATCACTATGAAAAGAATTTCTGTTCTAATTTTCCTTTTGTGTTATAAATATTTACACTATTAAGATATACTTTTCAAATTTGAGAACCTATTCCACAACTGTTTGGCATAATATCTATTAGTAACTAGTTTGTATTTACTGCCACAAGAGATTAACCTACCAAATAGTCTGTTATTGGTGAACTGTGGTATCTTTAATATTCATTTGATATGACTACTTTATCATTGTGTAAAGAACTTCTAAATTTTCTACTTCCTCTTATAAACATTTACAACATGTTCCACTATTTGGATAAACTTCATTTACATGGCCATACCATATTTTGGATCATTTGCAATTTCTAAATGTAGTTGATATTACTCTGAAGAATTTTATACAAATTATTTTTCCTCTGTTGACCTTTTTCCTATTAGTAAAAGAACAGTCTAAATTTTATTTAGGTCCTGTTGCCTTTTGTTTCTTGTGTTCTTGACCAGTTAGATGCACCAACTATTTTTTCTTGTTTCTTTAGTACAACACTAAATAAAAATAAAATCCATAATAAAATTCAAAATGAATAGTTTTGCTATAATTTATATGAACACTTTATTATGAATTTTATTTTCATCACAATAGGGTTCTAGGTGAATAACATCTTCATCTCCCGTCTCCCCCTTTTTTAGTGGATTACAAAGGTGTTAGGAGAATGATACAAAACACAACTAGAGAAAATGCACTCTCTGTGATCATAAAATTTTCATGAAAGTTCTTGTAAGTTGCACTTGCACATATTTTATCCAAAAGAAAATAATCTGAAATAACACATTCTATTGTGACTAAACTTAAAATAGCAAAGGACTAGGAAATGACTAAAATGTTTCACAATACAGCAGTCTTTGAATATTTTATTTTATGTATTTTGTGGATTACTGTGGCAAATTAAATAAACAACATTTTAAATTTTTAAATTAAATAAGAATAGAACATATCTATGTCAAAAATGTGTACAACTCACAATATCCAAAGGAATATGGTGTTACAATAAATGAAGCTCTATTTTAAAAATAGTAAACCTAACATCTTTACTCTTGGTTAGAGAATTATGTTTTTATTTTTATTTTTCACAATCTGTGAACTTTTAAAATTCTCTATTATGCCTATGGATCTCCTACTTTAATAATACAATTTTTTTCTAACATACCTTGAGAAATCCTTTTTTCTTCTTAAACTTTGAATGTAAAAATTAAATAGTTCTTCATAATACGATGGTGTTTCTCTCAAATTATTAGCAGACATAGTTGCAAATCAGAAACCTAAAAATACAAAATTTATGTTAATATACAAATTTACTTATAATACTAAATAACATATGTCATGCCAATTCAAGATCTGTAGAAAAGGGTACCAAAAAGGAAAATCAGGCTTAAAAACAGCTTACTAGGGAATGATCTATATTTAAATTTAAATTCATACCTGGAAATATAACTTACCTTTGCTTCCAAAAATCCATGTTTCCTGTTGTGTTACTATTATAAGCATATCCATTCATATAGTATTTAGTCTTTATTGTAAGTTAGCAGTTTTGTTAGAAAAACCTAGAATGAGGCTTTTAATTTTTATTTTTAGTTGTCAATGGACCTTTATTTATTTATTTATATGTGGTGCTGAGAATCAAACCCAGTGCCTCATACATGCCAAGCATGTGCTCTACTACTGAGCCACAACCCCAGCCCCAAACCATAGAATGAACAGCATAACATAGTAGCTATGAAGATAGGCCATACTTAACTGCTCTGTGCCTCAGTTACTCCCCTGTATAATGGAGGTAATACTTCTCCTATGAGAAATAAATAGCTTGATATAGGTACCAATTGCTTAAAGCAGTCTGGCATATAGAAATCTTTATAGAACTGCTTGTAATCATTATTAGATTACTATATTTTCTGTTTTTAAGATACATTGTTAATTTCATTTTATGTCTCTTGTCTTTTGCTATTTAGATTGTGTTTCTCAGCTTGCCATCACACCCAGGTTTCTTTGTTCTTTTGAAGAACATATGAGCATATTTTATGAGTGTATAATTAGATCAAGAACACACTCTGTGTTTAGTAGAATAATTAATCAATTAAATTAATAAAATTGGTATATTTATATTAAATCATCTTACATTTCATTTTTAATATAACTAACTTTAAAAACAGACTATTTATATCAGTCAAGATTTTGGAAGGAAACATAAGGTAAAATGGGGTAAATGAAGGCAGGGATTCTTTCCAAAGAGGTGGACAGAGTTATAAAACAAGACAGTAGGGTTCTCAGGAGTGAGCAAGAAGGGAGTATACTGTCACCACTCTTAGGACTTAAGGGGAAGAGGGATGCACAAGAGTGGTGCTTAATAAAAAGCTCTATTCTTTGGTCAAAGATGCAACCTTTCTGCTTCTAAGCTGGAGTCTGAAGAGTGGGAGCTTTGATTTCAGTTTCCTCCCACACTCCATGTCTATTATCTGCCTGTGTTTCCCGTTAGCTAAACCAAACTAGAAACAGAAGGCACAGGACCAAGCGGAGAAAGGTGAAAAGTAGATTCAAACAGCAATGGGAAATATCCAGAACAAAATGGATCATAAAGGCAAAACATCCTTACCTATTGCTACTGGTGATTAGCAAGGTCTGCTGTTAATAATCCACATCCATCAGAATGTAAAGAAAACACATTTTTAAGTCAGCAGCTGTGCTGAGTGATGTACAGAGAGGCCATTCAGAGTGGGCCTAAGTTTGGTGTAAAATAGAACTTGTTCCCAAGCAGAATTAATTTTTCAGAGGCATACTTTCTTTCATAGCTAACATCACACTGGACAGTTCCACCTTAACAGGAAATAACTGCAAATTCATATCAACAAATTCAGGAAAAGGTACATTTAAGTACAGACCACTTAAAGAACAATACTCAAGAAATATAAATATGCAAAGGAGCTAATCTGATAAATCTAGTAATCAATGTTGCAAATCTGACAAATATTTATCATGAATCATAAAACTCTGAAGATAAAGTGTTTAAGTAAACTAGGTAAATTAAACATCTTCAAAAAAAGTAGAAAAGAAACCTGAAGGTTCTAAGAGCAAGTCCACCATTCATAACATGCTTCACATTTCAGAAATATAGTTTAGAAATACAAATATGAATAGATGTACTCATAAATGTATTAGTTTGAAATAATTAATGCCACATGGAGGAAAGGAAAATGTACAGGGTGAAAAATAATAATTGAAGGCAAAGTGGTCTTGGTGTGCATTATGTTAGATTTTTAAGCTGTTTGCTGAGATATTTCACAGGATTGAATATGATTTCTCATGGTCTTAAGCGTTCATGAAGTAAGAAACTAATTATTTTAGCTCTTTGAGTCTACTGTCCAAAGATTCTTCACATCTGCTGGTAATGGAGGTAGATATTTGCATGTTCTGCTCAACATGCGAACCTGCAGCACCTGTTGAACAGACTTGCCCAGCTTGGATGGGGGAGAGAATGTCAAATTGCTGTAAACACCTGTGAATACTGAGTCTCCAAATGAAGTTTACCTTGTTAATATATTGGGAACAATGTACAACTGACACTGCTTTGTGAACCACCACTTGAATAGTGTTGTGACATACAAAAATACCATTTATGTTCCTTTAATATATTTCATAAATTAGGATCGATTTTGACTAAGTAGTAGAAACAGTAACCAAAGAATCTCAAATTTCCCAAAGAATAAAATGAAGGTCTTCAAAAATTGCTTCCTATACAATGTTGGAATTAAACATTCCATAGGGTAAATAAACAAGGAAAACAGTATTTTAAATGCTCCTACCTCTCAAAAAGCATTGAAGTATAGGGTCTGATATGTTTGCAACTTTCAGAAAAATTTTTTGCTCTTTTCAAAGAATATTCTTCATCAGATTTGCAATGGAGTCCAAAACTTGAACCTATCAGTAAAGGAATTATTATTATTATTATTATTATTATTGCATGTAATAATAGGGCCTCATTGCAGTGTGAAATATTTTGAAATTACCTTTCCAACTCCAACACAAAGTACGTAAATATCCTGGGAAATGCACATATTGTTAACATTGTCAATTTCTTTACTCTGTGCAACTTAAACATACTAGTGATAAAAAGATAGAATTATTGTATCAACACCATTGCTTATAAGCACAATGAGCTCTAAATGGTGTAAGACTGGGAAATAGTACATTATTATATAAATTATTAAAATTACGTTTTTCGTAGGACTGCTCCAATTCTGTCAACCATATGGATGAGCTTAGAAGTATGACCCTTACCAGCCATCCCAGGTAAGAGCCAGTCTAGCTGGCACCTTTTCCTTTTTTTTTTTTTTTTTGTTTTGTTTTGTTTTGTTTTTGTTTTTTGAGGTGTAATAGACAAAAACTGCATATATTTATCTTACATAATGTGATGTTTTGTTACATGTACACAGTGTGAAATGGTTACCATGATCAAGTTAGCTAAAATACTCTTCACCTCACCTAGATATCTTTTTTGTTTGTATGATGAGGACATGTTAAGACTTACTCTCTTAGTAATTTTAAAATACACATTATTTTAAAAAATATTCTTTAGTTGTAGATAGACACAATACCTTTATTTCATTTATTTTTTTTTTATGTAGTGCTGAGGATTGAACCCAGGGCCTCACATGTGCTAGGCAAGTGCTCAACCACAGAGCTATAATTCCAATTCCCAAATACACATTATTTTTAACTATGGTCACAATACTGAACAATATCTGAGCACTTACCCATCTTATTGAGCTCAAAGTCTGTACCTTTGTGTAAGAGCTTCTCATTTCTATCCCCTTACCACAGCCCCTGATAACCCCCATTCTACTCTCTGTTCCTTTGAGTTTGACTGTTTTAGATTCGACACATAAATGATATGATGCAGTTTCTGTCTTCCTGTGTCTGGCTTCTTTCGCTTAATATCATGCATGGTTTAAAAACATTCCTTACAAATTCATCCATTTTGTCACAAATGAAAGGAATTTCTTCTCATTTTAAGGTTGAATAATAATCCATTATGTATATATACAATATTTTCTTTATTCACCTATCCATTGATGGACAGTCAGATTAATTCCATAACCTTGGAAGCAAGACATGGAATAATGCTGAAATGAATCTGAGAGTGCAAATACTCTTTGACATACTAATTTCATTTCCTTTGGATTTACACCTAGAGGTGGGATTGCTCCATCATACGGTACTTCTAATTTTAATATTTTTAAAGGAACTTCCATACTGTTTTACATACCGGCTGAACTAACTTAAATTATCACTAGGGAGAGAAGAAAGAGTCATCTGAGGAATTTTTCAAATCAATACACTTCATCTGGTTTTCCTTAAAAATTTTCCTTATCCTCACCAAAACTTTTATTAAAGTTCAAACTAAATTTTTTGAACAAGAGGTTGAACCCAAAGCACTTAACTATTGAGCCACATCCCCAACCCTTTTACTTTCTTTATTTTTGAGACAGGGTCTTGCTAAGTTGCTTAGGGCCTTGCTGAGACTGGCACTGAACTTGAAATCCTCCTGCCTCAGCCTCTCAAGTCACTAGGATTACAGGCACACCCACTGAGCCCATCAAACCAAATTTATTTTTAACTGATACATAAAAACATAAAAATTGTACATGTTAGGGTACACTTTGGTATTTCATTTTATATATACATTGTATAATCAAACTAAACATTTCTGTGTTCTTAAACATTTATGATTTCTTTATGGCAAAAATGCTCAAAAATCTTTTTTCTAGCTGTTTTGAGATACACAGCACTCAACTGCCATATACAGTCACTTACTTACGATACCACCCCAGAACTCCTAACAGCAACGTGGCACCTAATGACCAACTTCTACCATCCTCAGCCTCCTCCTACCCTCCTCAACCTCTGGTCATCACTGTTCTCTTCTCATCTTCTACAAGATCAGTTCTTTGAGATTCCACTTATGAGTGAGATTATGCAGGACTTGTCTTTCTGTTCCTGGTTTATTTTGCTATACCTCCAGTTCCACCCATATTGTTGCAAATGACAAAATTTTATCCTTTCTGAAGAGTATCCCACTGCACATGTGTACCATATAGAAATGTCTCTGTTAAAACAAACTGCACTGACATTAACATATTTCTCATGTTTGGAGCAGGGGGTTCTGAAGGTCACAGGAGTTAGGGATTGTGCATCTTATCAAAGCACCCTTTCAGAGGATTTATCATTTATGGATAGAAATGCATTCGTTTATGAGTGTTGATTTTATTTCCTGCTACTTTGCTGAATTTATTTATGAGTTCTAGAAGTTTTCTGGTGCAATTTTTTTGGATACTTTAAATATAGAATCATGTCATCAGAAATAATGATAGTATGAGTTCTTCTTTTCCTATTTGTACTCCTTTAATTTCTTTGGTCTATCTAATTGCTCTGGCTAGAGTTTCAAAGACCTTGTGGAATAGAAGTGATGAAAGAGGGCATCCCTCCTTGTTCCAGTTTTTAGGGGGAATGCTTTCAGTTTATTTTCCATTTAGAATGATGCTGACCTTGGACTTAGCATAGATAACCTTTACAATGTTGAGGAATGTTCCTACTATCCCTACTGTTTCCAATGTTTTGAGCATGAAGGGGTGCTGTATTTAATCAAATGCTTTTTCTGCATCTATTGAAATAATCATGATTCTTAACTTTAAGTCTGTTAATGTGGTGAATTACATTTATTGATTTCCAGATGTTGAAACAAACTTGCATTCCTGGAGTAAAACTCACTTGATCATGGTGCACTATCTTTTTAATATGGTTTTGTATGTGATTTGCTAAAATTTTTTAAAGAATTTTTGCATCAGTGTTCATAAAGGATATTGGTCTGAAATTTTCTTTCCTCGATGTGTTTTTGTCTGTTTTGGTATCAGGGTGATATTAGCTTCATAGAATGAGTTTGGAAGAATCCCTTCCTCTTCTATTTCATGGAATACTTTGAGGAGTATTGGAAAGAGCTCTTCTTTGAAGGTCTTGTAGAACTTGGCTGAGAATCCATCTGGTCCTGGACTTTTCTTGGTTGGTAAGCTTTTGATGACTTCTTCTATTTCATTGCTTGAAATTGATCTATTTAAACTGTGTATTTCCTCCTGATTCAGTTTGGGTGGATCATATATCTCTATAAGAGACCCAGAATAGCTAAAGCAATCCTTAGCAGGAAGAGTGAAGCAGGGGGTATCACGATACCAGACCTTCAACTATACTACAGAACAATAGTAACAAAAACGGTATGGTATTGGCACCAAAGTAGACAGGTAGATCGATGGTACAGAATAGAGGATACAGACACAAACCCACATAAATACAATTACCTCATACTAGACAAAGGAGTCACAAATGTACAATGGAGAAAAGATAGCCTCTTCAACAAATGGTGCTGGGGAAACTGGAAATTCATATGCAGCAAAATGAAACTAAACTCCCATCTCTCATCCTGCACAAAACTCAACCCAAAATGGATCAAGGATCTGGGAATTAGACCAGAGACCCTGCACCAAATAGAAGAAAGAGTAGGCCCAAATCTTCATCATGTCGACTTAGGACCAGACTTCCTTAAAGTGACTCCCAAAGCACAAGAAATAAAAGCAAGAATCAATAAATGGAATGGATTCAAACTGATAAACTTCTTCTCAGCAAAGGAAACAATCTGTTATGTGAAGAGAGAGCCTACAGAGTGGGAGAAAATCTTTAACACATGTACTTCAGAGAGAGCACTTATCTTCAGAATTTATAAAGAACTCAAAAAACTTAACAACAAAAATACAAATAACCCAATCAATAAATGGGCTGAGGAACTGAGCAAACACTCCACAGAAGAAGATATACAGGTGATCAACAAATATATGAAAAAATATTCATCATCTCTAGTAATTAGACAAATGCAAATCAAAATTACCCTAAGATTTCATCTCACTCCAATTAGAATGGCTATTATCAAGAACGCAAGCAACAGGGGACTGGGTTGTGTCTTGGTGGTAGAGTGCTTGCCTAGCACATGTGAGGCACTTGGTTTGAACCTCAGCACCAAATAAATAAATAAAAGTTATAAAAATAAAGCATACAAGCAACAATAGGTGTTGGCGAGGATGTGAGGAAAAAGGTACATTCATACATTGCTGGTGGGATTGCAAGTTGGTTCAGTCACTCTGGAAAACAGTTTCCTCAAAAAACTTGGAACAGACCCACCATTTTACCCAGTTGTTCCACTCCTTGGCCTATACCCAAAGAACTTAAAATCAGCATACTACAGTGACATAGCCACGTCAATGACTATGGAAACTCAATTCACAATAGCTAATGGTGGAACCAACCTAGATGCCTTTCAATAGATGAACAGATAAAGAAAATGTGGCATATATACACAAGAGAATATTACTCAGTCATAAGAATAGCATTATGACATTTGCAGGTAAATGGATGGAGTTGGAGAATATCATGCTAAGTGAAATAAGCCAATCACCAAAACAAAGGCTGAATGTTTTCTCTGATAAGTGAATGCTGATATATAACTGGGGGAAGGGGAAGGGAAGAATGGAGGAATTTTGGATTTTGGAGAGGGAAATGAGGGGAGGAAGGGGGCAAAGGGAAGGAAAGATGGTGAAAGGAGATAAATGTCATTACCCTATGTACATGTATGATTACACAAATGGTGTAACTCTACATCATGTACAACCAGAGAAATGAAAAGTTGTACTCCATTTGTGTACAATGAATCAAAATGAATTCTTCTGTCTTGTGTAACTGAATAGAACTAAAAAGCACATTCTTTGTGAGTATCTGTATCCCTGGTAAAGTGTCTGGCCTGCATGTAGGATGTTCTCAATAAAAAATCTGTGTTGAACTTAAAATATATATATATATATATATATATATATATATTCTAACCAAAAGAATCAGCATACTTACAAACTGCTTTTAGAAATACAGGGTAGAAAATGGAATGTACCAGGAAATGAGATTAATCAAATTATGTCATGGAATAGTGAGTTCCACTATTCTGTATAATTATAATGCACCAATAATAAATAAACAAATAAAATTGCCACTATGATTAGTTTTGTCATTATCTCTTTTTGTTTCACTCATTCTTTCTCCCAAGAATACCTATCTAAGGTTTTTAGTAATTTGACTATTTTTGTGTCTTTTTTAGTATTTCAACAATTTTATCAGACCTTAAATAAAAAGAAAGAAAATTTTGACCATCAATGGTTACTGAACGGGGAAGTATGAGAAAGTAAATTTATGGAGAAAGCTTACCTATTAACGTAGCTGCAAAATTCAATTCAGTTTCCACTCTTGACACTAAAATCCTTGCCAACTAGAAACAGGAATTTCCTTATATTAATTGAAGATATGCGGGTAAAACTAAAACAAGCAAAATAACTAATGATAAAGTTTTAGGAGCTTTATCATAAAAACAGACAATGCAGGAATATCATATTATTATTATTATTTTAAATGTTATGATATCTTAGCCTACAAAAAAAGATTAGAGAAAAATACAAAAGGTAGAAATATGAAAGAAAGGATAGCATGTTTATATGAAAGATCTCTACACAGAAATCTCTCAGAAGAATGTACACACACAAAAAATAGATTAATCCAATTAAAGAAAGATTTCTGAATGAACAATTAATATAGAAAAATTTGTTATATGGGTTCCAGTGCCAGTGAAGATGGCTAATTAGCATAGACTTTTGGCTTCCATCTCTAAAATCAACTCTGTGAGACAAGAAGTAAATGTGAAATCCAAGAAATTGTAGAGGAAAACAAACAAGCTAAGTCCCGACAGAAATGAAAATCTGACTTGAACTGGTGTGTACATAATTGAAGAAAAGAAAATTAGCCAGTGTGACTACAAGAAAATAAATTAGTAAAACATTATATTTTCTTAACTATTGATAGGTCAAATAGGAAGCAACAAAAAAAATTAAGAACCATGAAAGGAATAAAAGATGAAGATTTGAACACTATAATTAACATATTTGACCAACTGAACATACAGAGAATTATGTATTCATACATTAGAGAACATAAATTCTTCCCAAGTGCACAAGTATAACTTCTAAACTTTGACCACACTCTAGCCTAGAAAGGATGCCTTAACAAATTGCAAAGAGTAGGTCATCTACCTGACATTAGCTCCTGACAAAACATAATTAAGTTAGAAATGTATAACAAAAAGATAAAACCCTACATATATAGTGAAATAAAAATTCTTGTTCTAAGTCTTCTGTTGATCAAAAAGGAAATACCAATGCAACATCAAAAATACTTATAAGTAAATTATAACAACAACAATACATTTAAAAATTTATTAGGTACAAAATGGCACATCGAAGGAAATATCAGATAAACATTTACCTAACAACAAAGACAAGCAAAAAATCAATTAGCTAACAGAAAAAAAGAAAGAAAATAACAGCAAAATATATCCCCAAAATGTAGACATATAGAGAATTTTATAAGTTCAACTATAAGTGATAAACAGAAAAATCTGAGGAATCAACAAAGCCAATATGTTCAAAATAAACAATCTTTAGGAAAATTAAAATCTAAGAAAATGAAGTTCTATTTCACTTACTAGAATGGTGAGTATTTTTTTTAAATTTAACAATACCAGGCTTCGTTAGATGTGGAACAATAGAACTCTCATATATTGCTATGGGATTAAAAATAAGCTATACCCACTTTCCACAAATAGGACATCTATTTGTACCTTTGAAAGTTAATCATATGCCTATCCCATGATGCATAAATTTCATTTCAAAAGAAATTAAAGCATTGTCATGAAAAATAAAACTTGTATAATAATGCCTATAGCAGAGTTAGTCAAAATAATCCCAAACTGGAAAAAACCTAAACATTCATCAGTAGGAGAATGAATAAACATTGGTGAGGTATGTTTGTAGAATAGGATTCTTCTCAGTAATAATAAAAAGCAAATGCTGCTACATGTGACAACATGCATAAATCTAAAAAGTATTATGTTGAGTGAAAGAAACCAAAGACAAAAGTGTACGTACCCTCTGTTCTGGTTTGGATGTGAGGTGTTCCCCAAAAGTTCATATGTGAGACAATGCAAGAAGGTTTAGAGGAGAAATGATTGGGGTTTAGCCTTAACCTAATCAGTGAATTAATTCCTGATGGGATTAACTGAATGGTAACTGGAGGCAGGTGAGGTGTGGATGGAGGAAGTGGATAATTGGTGGCGTGACGTTGGGGTATATATTTGTATCTGGAGAGTGGACTCTCTCCCTCTCTCCCTCTCTGCTTTCTGATCATCATGTGAGCTGCTTTCCTCTGCCACACTCTTCTGCCATGATATTTTGCCTCACCTAGAGCCCAGAGGAATGGAGCTATGGACTAAGACCTCTGAGAGTATGAGCGCTCAAATAAAATATTCCTCCTCTACAGTTGTTCTAGTTGGGTCATTTTAGTCACAGCAGCGAGAAAAGCTCACTAAAATACCTTCCAACTCCATATATATGAGGTTCAAGAAAAGGCAAAACTATTGCATAGTGATGGTAGGGAGGAGCATGAGTCGTGGGGCTGGAGTGGGAATTGTAAGGAAGGAGGATGAAGAAAATGATTTATACCAGGGCTAGTATCATGAGTGTATGTATTTATCAAAATTCATTTCACAGATTACATTTTTTAAAGATGGCCCATAATATTGCCTATGGTATATACTGTTCTGCATTGTGATCTTGCCAATCCCTCACATAACAGATGGAAAGTAATTCCATTCACCATGAATCTGGACTTATGACTTAATGACTTGCTTACTAACAGCCTATGGCAGAAGTGACAGTGTAGGACTTAAGAAACTAGACCATTAAAAAGACTTGAAGTTTCCACTTGGGTCTCCTGGGATATTCTCTCTGAATCTAACCACCATGCTGGGAAACCAGTATGACATGGAGAGCCACATATAGCTATAGTTAAGTGCCTACCCAGACTTGCAGGTGACAGCAAGCAGAAACTGCCAGTTATTTGAAGAAGCAATTTTGGATGTCTGTTATGGTTTAGATGTGGTGTCCCCCAAAAGATCATGTGTGAGACAATGCAAGAAGGTTCAGAGGAGAAATGATTGGATTATGAGTCTTAACCCAGTGAATTAATCCCCTGATAGGGATTAACTAAGTGGTGGGGTGTGGCTGGAGGAGGTGGGATTTAGGGGTGTGGCTTTGGGGTATATATTTGTATCTGGTGAGTAGAGTCTTTCTCTGCTTTTTGATCATCATATGAGCTGCTTTCCTCTGCCACTCTCTTCTGTCATGATGTTCTGCCTCACCTCAAGCCCCAGGTAATGGAGCCTGCTATCTGTCCACTGAGACCTCTGAAACCATGAGCCCTCACACTTTTCCTCTTGTACAATTGTTCAGGTCAGGTCCTTTAAGTCACAGTAGCGAAAAAGCTGACTAAAACAATCCAGTCAGGTCTTCACATGACTAGAGTCTCAGTTGACATCTAACAGAAGCCACCAAAGAGACCTCAAATGAAAATTTTCCAGCACAGTAAACTCCAGAACCATAAGAGTCAAATACAATATTATTTAAAGCCTCTACATTTTAGAATGTTTTGCTAATGTTTTAGAAATAGATAAACAGAACGCTTATTAAATTGTAGAACAAAAATTTGTGTACTTCACTATATGCAATTTTGATCTCAATAAAAATAAAATTATAAGAGAATACATTGTACTAGGTTTTGTAATATCTAATAGATGGTGACAATGGCTTAGCACTTCTCTCTAACATTAAAAAAAATGTCCCAAACTAAACAAGTTAGCACTGTTTGGCAGTTTCTCAGTCATAAGAGACCAAGTCTCTGTCTAAATCTTCTTTCATTGTCTTTGGTAGGACTCAACTTACTTCAGATTGTTCAGTTTTATGTAGCATCAGTTCATTGGGGAAACACTATTGGTTACTATGAGCCACTGATCCTCATCTTCCAAAGGAGCTGTGTTCATCAAGTCTCCTTTTCATCCCTTCTGCCATTCTCTTAAGTCAGAATACTATTATCTTTGTCCTAGATTAATACAATAACTTCTTGTCTTTGGGTCTGTTTTTTGACCTCTGTTCCTCTCTCATCTTTCCTGTGACTACCAGAGTAACTTTCCCAAACATAAGCCTCCTGATCACTTCACTCTTATCTCAGCCCAACCCCCTTGACTCAGACCCATTGACACATTCCTGGTGCCATGAAAACAAAAAAAAAAATTCAGAGTAGGAATTATCCAGATGGCTGGAGCATAACATTGGAATAGATGGTTTCTATTTATATCTATTGTTTTTAAAAATAACTAATTATTTTATTTGCCTTTGTAAAATTAAACTACATATCAGTTATAAATCTTAATTATAAGCCTTTTATGTAAAATGTGTTGGAAATTGGATTATTTCACCCATTTTGGGGTCCAATAGTTACATTAAAAATACCAAGTGGGAACTAAATCAAAAAGTGGTGTGAAGAAAAAAGTGAAATAATATAACCATGTTCCTTATAGAAACAGTTTGATCTAAAGATGTTTACTATGTAAAAGAAATATAGGTGATGGATGTCACTGATGCCTCTCAAGTCCGAAAGCTTTGTATATTTTGTTTAATCACTCTTCTCTCTTCCTGGTTTGCACTCTTCAAGTCTAAGATCATGTTTATATTACCCAATGTTTAATAGTTTTGTCTTTCACATTTGAATCTTTATCCCAAAGTGAGTTCTCATACAGCAGAAAGTGAGGGTAAATTTTATTTTTACATGGATGGCTAGGTCGACAGACATATAGGTATATAGGTAGATAAATGAAGACTTTTTTCCCTGTCTGAATTTTTTCAAGGTAGAAAGCTGAAACTACCTTAAATCACAGGCTTATAAAAACAACAAAAACATAACCAAACTCATTTAAAAGTGATGGCATTGGAGGCCACATAGAGAGGGAAACACTTCGGGAATTGTGAAGAAATAGATGTCTCTTGAGACTAGAAGGGAGCAGAGGTCATTCAGAGCCATTCCCTCTGTGGTAATGGCATTCTCAGGAAGGACAATACCTCAGAAGAAATGAGTAGGCACTGTGGCTCCAGAGCTTGCACCCCATAGCAAAAGAAAGACACACTGATCCTCTCCTGACCCAACTGTGACCAGAAGAGATGACCAAAGCAAAGGGAACCCTGTAGTTGTGACAAGGACCCAATGACCCAAGGCATTCTTCAAAACTGAGTTGATGCATAAGCACCCAGTACCTTTTTACAACCCTGGGGTAGAGCCAGACCTAACACAAACTGCGATGAATGTCCAACAGAGACTTGTGCTGAATACGTGTAATCAACTTAAGGGAAGTACAGAAATGTTGTAGTCCACCAACTCTGATTTGTAACTACTACATGCATCTTAACTTTATAAAATAATTGGCAACTTTTTTCCAGAAAAAAATAAGTAGAAGCACAATCCATTATTAATTGAAAATAGCAATATTCAAAATTCTGAAAACAAGTGTTTAAAGATGATTTAGGAAGTCTTGAACAATAAGCAAATGAATTAAAAAGCATCATTAAAGTTTAAATCGGAGCTACTTCCATTTATCTCCTATCAATAACTTATTCACTCATTTATTCAGGGAAATCACTAAAAACTGATACTAAAATGATAAAGCTTTGTTCTGACACACTTAGTTAAATATCTTAAATCTCTTTTACTCACCACAGGAAGCCATTTGGCTTTGATGCAAACTGCTAATGTGATGAATAGTTTGTGAAGAAATCACAAAAGTGGATGTAATTGTCCATGAATTATTATGTTGTTTTTATGGGCAAATATTTTTTATTTATTTGCAACCTTCAATACACAATATTAAATAAACCCCCCAGCCAGAAATAAAAGATTATTTTTAATCATTTTGTATTTAGTACAACCCAATAGTATCACATTATTCATTTTAAGTGGTTGTCATTTAGGAAATTTCAATTTGGTTGACAAAATAATAGTATTAATGATATTTGAGACTCCTATATTTGAGAGAAACAAATATTCTCTCAAATATTTCTCTCCTATATTTGAGAGAAACTCCATTTAAAATATGGAGGCTTCCTTAAGAAATTGTATTCTAGAATAAAAGGCGTGACCTATAAGCAACATTATCACATTTGAAAATGCTGAATTTCACATCAAAACTGCAGGTGACTTTAAGAGAAAAATAGAGAAAAAATTGATCACTATCACATTCTGTCATTCTGTAAATATATGTGAAAAGTTAGAGAATAATAAAATTTAAATTTAAATATAACATATTTTACACCTCTGTCTTGAGTTCTTTATTTTTGCCAACCTTGAAAAATGTAAATATATTAATCTAATGATAAACATGTTTATCCAACTTTGTCTTTTAACTAAAATATAAAAAGTGATAAAAACATAATTCTTCCAGTCTAAACCCATCAAATAATACAAAGGTCTTTTGTTCTTGTTTTTGTAATTTATGCCAAAATGTAAGTATTCAGGTCATTCCTGAAAAAGCAGAGGACATTAGAGAAAAGACAGTGATTAAAAAAAAACAAAGATTCCCCTAAACTGAAGAAAGACAAATTTTCAGATTGAAAGGACTAAGAAAAACAAGCAAAGCAATGAAAAAAAATAAATGCAAATAATCAATGAAAATATGAAACAATATAAAACTGCCTTAGTAGGGGAAATGACTGATTTGCATCTCACTAAACAAAATAGAATTGGCACAAAACCTGAACTCTAGATATCAGTGTGAATATTCAAAAGACTGACTATGGAAATTTGAGAAGCTTCAAGGTGTAAAAGATCTGAATAATTTGGGAAATATAATTCTGCTGAAAAGTACAGTGATGAATCTTCTAAGGTGATATATAATGAAAACCTGAGTCGTAGATCTGATAGAAGTTTTGTACTGGTGCTATGTTCTAGAAGAACATTACCATGGCATAAGAAAGGAAACCCACAATCTTAAGGACATTAAGCTCTGGTCGGCTGTGCTTAGGGTACGACAATGCTGGATAAATGTGGCAGTAATTGTATTTGGAGGATATACACCAATTGCCTATGTGTCGCTAGCTAAAGAAGGAAGTATAGGCAACTCGAGAAATACCACCTTCATAGCTGAATGACCACTTTGTACCAGACACAAGCAGTTATGCAGGCCATCTGGGTTAGAAGAAAACTAATATTTATTCTTTGTAGAAAATCGCTCTCTATATCCCCTCCTGGATTTCTTGCAAAAATTAATATTTCCAGTATTTGTCCCACATACCACATATATACACTGAATGTAATATCACAAAGACATGTGGCCATGGAATTTTTTGTTCTATAAATAAAAGTATAAACTTTTACTTTCTGTGGGCTAGCTACAGTTAACAGAAGTCCAAGATCCAAGATCTGAATTATGCAGTCAGGTTTCCTTTTACTCAATTGCTAATGCTCTAGATTTGTATTGATTAGTGCAAATATTTGGCCTTCAATGATGATTTAAAATGAACCAACAAATGAAGTTTTGGGTAGATGTTTGTGCTCTTACTGAGAAGAAATTATATAATAAACCTCTTTACTCAAGTCAAAATTTATCAGTCAAAAGCATAGAGAATAGAGATATTAAAAAAATATTGTCCCCTCTTAGATATTTGCAACCTGCTCCTCCAACTGGGAATTAATATTCAGAATATTTAAAGAACTCAAAAAACTTAATACAAAAATCCAATTAATGCATGACAAAAGAACTAAACAGGCACTTCTCAAAAGAAGAAATACAAATAGCCAGTAAATTTGAAAAAGTATTCACATCTCTAGCAATCAGGGAAATCAAAATCAAAATTACATTGAGATTTCATCTCCAGTCACAATGGCAATTATCAAGAATACAAATAATAATAAATGTTGGCAAGATTGTGAGGAAAAAAGTACACTCATATACTGTTGGTAGGACTGAAAATTAATGCAGCCACTCTGAAAAAACAGTATGAAGTTTCCTCAAAAAACAAGAAATGGAACCACCATATGCTCTGTTGTGGGGTCTGGTTATCAACGCATAGTGAGACCACCAGAAACTAAAGTAGGAAAAAAGTTTATTTGGGGGAAAGAGAGAAAAAAATAAAAAGAATTACAGACAAACGGGGGTTGGGATAGACTATCCATATCTGAAACTGGTGGCTTCTGGGGCCTCCGTAGGGATGGGTTGCATCACAGAAATAGTCACCATGTCCTTAACTCATGGCCACATTTATTTTGTCTTGGGTAGTGTCCTTGTATTTACCACCGTTAGCACAGCTCAATGATTTCATTCATACCCATTTTGGTTTGGTCAATCTTAACTAGATAGATTTGTTTTATATGAGAGGGTCTACCCTTTTCTTTTCATAAGGAGGTCTCTACTCTTTTACAGCTACAGCTATCCTACTTCTGGGAATTTAACCAAAAGAACTAAAGTCAGGATACTATAGTGATACAGCCACCTTAATGTTTATAGCAGCACAATTCACAGTAGCTAAGTTATGGAACCAGCCCAGATGCCCATCAACAGATGACTAGATAAAGAAAATGTGGTATATATACACAATGAAATTTTACTCAGACATAAAGAATGAAATTATGGTATTTGCAGGTAAATAGATGGAAGTGGAGAAAATCATGCTAAGTGAAGTAAGCAGGACCCAGAAAGTCAAGGGTTAAATGTTTTCTCTTATATACGGAAGCCTGACCAAAATAAGGGAGGGTACATTGGGATCTCATGATAATAGAAGAGAGATCAGTGGAGTAGAAGGTGATTGAGGGAGAGGGAGGATAGATGGGAAAAGAGAGGACCAGTGGAATGAAATTGACTCTGACCATTCTATCCCATGTATATATATGAATATACCACAGTGAATTTTGCCTTTTTGTATATCTATGATGCACTAATCAAAAATAACTATAAATAAATAGAAGACAGATGTGTAAAATAGAGGAAAGGGAACAGAGGGAGGGAGGAGGAAAGAGGAAGTACTGGAGACTTGGAACAAACATCCCATGCTTGAATGATTGTCAAAATGAACCTCAATATCATGTATAACTATAATACACTAATTAATATCAAAAAAAAACCCTCTGACAATGATATGATTTCTCCAGTTTTGTTGAATGATGGAGAAATGGTTGAAAGGTAAATAAATAAATAAGGACAGTAGTGATAATGATATTGTGAAAATGGGCAAATAAAAGAAAAATTAGCACTGTAGAGAAAATTATGCGATGAAAATATAAGCCTTGAACAAAGTGCATTTTTCAATAAGCAAGAGATTAAATCCAGTGACTAAATTAAAGTGAAATTGCTTAGAAGCCCATGATAATGACCCACAGTTAAGACGTCTTGTAAAAGGTCAGCTATCAAACAGCTGACTCATTAATTGGTGATTCTGTTGCTATCTGATCAGAGGCTATTCAGATTCTACCTTAGTGAAAGGATGTCAAAACTGATGTGTCCTGTTGCCCAATGTCCTCAAGCAACCTAAGGAATCAATAAAAGTCTGTTGTGTTATATGTACAGGTCTTTATCTTAGTTTGAATCCATATGTATTTAAAGTTTTACTGAATGTTTTTCATAGATGTAAGAAATATCAAAAATTTTACGGGCTCTAATTATCTCACAATTTCATTTGCTACTTCATTTCTATATAAAAATCTGAAACAGTATAATTGTATATGGTTATTTGCCCAACTTAATGTGAATTTGCATAGGCTTTGTTCTAAATGATTCATGTATTTGATCTCAGAGTACTTTCCTACACAGTCTCCATGGGGGATGTTCTGTATTACCTTGCTAAAAATCAGAAAAATTCTGAATACCAAAATCTGCCTGCAAGGCTTTCAGATAAATTATTAAGAACTGTATCTATACTAGGATTATTGTGATTATTACAATTTTCAAAAGAGAATGCATAATGTTGAGAAGAAGCCATTCTGGAGTCTCTGAGGCTCAATAACAGTTAACTCAGCAAAAATAAATTACTGCAAGTGAAGAACAAACTTCAATAAATACCAGAGTATTTCTTGTAAGATATATCTGTTAGCAACAACTTCTCTCAGTTTTTATTTATCTTGGAATTCCTTATGTTACTCTCAAGTTTGAAAAGTTATGCTGAATATAAGATTTTTGGTTGATAACTTTGTTTTTCCTTTCGTTTCTTTTAGCACTTTGAATATGTCCTCTCTTGAGTTGCCTTGCACGTGATAAGACACTTTCTCTTGCTGCTTTCCAACTTTCTCTTTGTGGTTAGTTTTCTGCATGTTTACTATGATAGATGTGAATGAGAAACTTTTTATCCTAATGGAGTTCACTGAGCTTCTTAAATGTGAAGATAAATATTTTCAGCAGATTTGCAATTTTCAGCCATTATTAACCTCTTTGTTTATTTTTTCTGTTTCTCTTTCTCCTCCTTTCTAGTATTCTCATTGTACAAATGTTGGTGTGCTGAAAGGGATCCCACATTCCTATAGAGGTTCCATTTTCTTCATTTTTCTCCATTTTTTCCCTGTATGCTTTGAACCACATTATATCTAGCTATTGTCAAATGTACTGGTTCTTTAGTCGGCCAGTTAAAAATCTGGATAAAGAGAATGTGGTATATATACACAATAAATATTACTCAGTCTTAGAGAAGTATTAAATTGTGGCATATGCAGGTAAATGGGTGGAGTTGGAGAATATCATGATAAGTGAAATAAGCCAAACCCCAAAATCCAAAGACCAAATGTTTTCTCTGATAAGCAGATGCTGATCCATAATGGGGGGATAGGGAAGAACTGGATTGGGCAGAGGGGAGTGAGTGGAGGGGGTGTGGAGGTGGGAAGGATGCTGGAATGAGATGGACATTATTGCCCTATAAATATGTATGACCACATTACCAGTGTGACTTTGTACCATGTACAGCTAGGGGAATGAGAAATTGTACTCCATTTGTGTACAATATGTCAAAATGCATTCTACTGTCATGTATAACTAATTAGAACAAATTAAAAAATTAAAAATTAAAAAAAATTTAAAATGAAGAAAAAAAATCTATTGAGTCTCTCTAGTATTTTTTTTATTTTGATTTTTATTGTAGCCTTTCAACTCCATAATTTCCACTTATGTTGTATGTATGTGTAAATGTATATCTTTTCTCTTTATTGGTATTCTCTATTTTATGAGACATTATCTCCCTGTCTTATTTTACCTCTTCAAACACGTTTTCATTCAGTTCTCTGAACACATTTAACATGGATAATCAGTAGTTTTATCTGTTAATTCTACACCTGCTCCATTTCACAGAAAGATTTTTCAAACCATTTTTTCTCTCCTATGTATGAGTCACAATTTCTTGCTTCTTTGCATGTCTCATGTTTTGTTGAAAACTGATTATTTGAGGCAATATGTTGCAGCAATTCTGGAGACAGGTTCTTTCTCTCCACATCTGGAGTTTGTTTTTGTTGTTCACTTGTTTGTTTTCTGACTTGGATAGGCTATTTCGGTAAACTCTATTCCCCCACAGTGTGAAAACTTTGCTGCACAGCCTTAGGCCAGCAGTGTGGCATGGGATAATAGTGGATCGGACGAGGCTCTCTTTAACTATCCTTTGACTATCTTTCCTTGTTCTCTGTTAAACTGTATGCCTCATTCCGAATTATGTCTGTCCATTTGTGTCCAGTAATTATCAGCTGACCACTCTTGCTTTTAAAAATTTCCCATAGCATAAATTTCTCAGCAGTCTGATCCAATTAAATTCATGCAGAGGTAGTTTTGAGGCCAGTTTTGAGGCCAGTTTTGAGGTCTGTTCTGACTTTAGAAGGACTTTTTTTTGTTGTCCCTCCTTGTGATCCTCTCTGGTGAACTAGATGACTTATGGTTTAGTTTGTTGTTCATAATTAAGAAACATTGTTATTTTCAAGAAAGGCCTTAGATTTGAACACCAAATCAAATAAAATTAATTCCTTTGGAAAGAGTTTGATCACCCTCTCTTCTTACTGACTGCATGGGCAAAGCCTCCAAGTCATTACCCTAGGAACTGGGCAGGTCAGGTCTTCTTGTTTTGCCTCTTCTGGCATAAAACCTGTGCCCTTTACTGAGCTGGAGTGAGGGAAATTGGGACGTCAGTATTCTCTTCTTGCTTAACAGAACGTAGCATTTCCTTCTTAATGGATGTGCATTCAGTAGAATAATTCCCAACCACAACAGCAGGAATTTAGCCTCTTTGACCTGGAGCTGGAAGGGATTAGAAATGCTGGCAAACTGTCCTTCCCAGTAGATACAGTAACTCTTGACTTGGGGCTTAGGAAAGAGGGAATCCCATTTTCTTGGTCACACTGGCACATAGTGAAGTTTATCTTAAATTGAGTTTGGGGAAAGATTAAGAATGGGTCATGGTTCATGTGAAACTCTCTGTTCACCGTTCATTGTTTAAGTTATTTTGGTGCCAGCCTCTAAGTTTATTAGTTTTCCCTTTTCTACATTCATTTTTATCCAAATTAACATTTGGACCAACCTCTCATGTAGAACAGCTTGCTTTCAACTAAATTTATTTATTCCAATTGCTTCTGATAAAAATCACACTTCCAGACTCAGTGTTTTGTGCTACGTTATACTTCTAACTATTAACACACCACTCTGCATTAATGCATGCTCGATTGTTGATGCATTGTCATTTATAAATGTCTTTAAGATGAGGCTCAAAAACAAATACAGTGGAAAATTAAATTTCTAAATTAGCAAAAACAGAGACAAGAGAGTAAAATAGGATAAGAAAGTAAGGCAAAAGTGGAGTGAGATGAACATATAACATTTTTGCCATAAAATCCTATTTTTACTTGCCAGAAGGACACTACAAATTTGTCTTAAAATAATGTTCAAAGCCACAATTTACCACGTCCATAAGCTTGAAAACAAACAAGCTGCAGGAAAAGCAGTTATTTCTGATAAAGTTACAAAACATTTCTCCCAAAGCCATCATAAAGAAGATAGAATATAATATAATGAATAACCTTTTCAAGGTAAGAATAATAAAGAGTTTCATGGGGCAGTCTCTTATGCTCAATATAAATATATGATATTACAACAAACAATAATCAATTTTGTGTGACAGCAATATTAATATTGTCCTGACTTTCAGTTCTCTAATAATCTGGATGCCACAAAAGCATATTTTTTTGTGGTTTAAGAAGTGATTCTAACCACCAGAGATAGTACCACCTGCTTGGTGACATCTGGAAATGCATGCAGGTGCTTCTGTTTGTCATAATGTCTAAGGTTGTGAAGGACAATCAGTGTCCCGAGTTGCCAAATATATTCCCCTGTTCTGCTACAGCACTTCATGATGAAGATTGTTGCTCTCAAGATGGTAATAGTACAAGCTTTCCCACCTTGAAAAATGCTGATCTAGAATTTTTAATTTCAAATTGTATTCCACAGAGATGGTTCATAAACTATCACTTGTGTGAGTTTGTGAATTGTGTGTGCATTGGTGTATGTCTGTGTTTATTAGTATTTGGAAGGGTAAGGCAGGCAGGTCTGCTTCCCCAGCTGTTCAACCAGAACAGCTTCATTTTTATGTTTTGTATACTGGAGTTCTAAGAAATATGTAGTTTAAACAAGATGAGAAACACAGTTTTATTCATCAAAATTCCAAGGTAGTTAAGGAAAAGTAGTCCAAGAAGAGGCAGCCACAACAGAACTAACATTCCTTTTCAGGGTTAAGTGGGTGAGTGGAAGGTTGCAAAAATTTAGGAGTGGGGTGAAGCAGAAATGCATGATAGAATGAGAGAAGCTGGAATACATGAAAGATATAAATGTTAAATGAAACCCCCTTATTATGACATCCCTGAATCTTTGAAAAAAATAGTGATACAATAAGTTCAGCTAGTGTATTACTTATTTAATTTGTGTTATGAATCATTCCAGAACTTACTGCCTTAAAACAATTATAATCATTTGTTATTCTCATGGTTTCTCTGGATCAGGAATCTGTTAGCAGCCTGGCTGGGCATTACTGGTTCCATCCTTCTCATGATGTTGCGATCAAAGGGCAGTTGCAGCATGAGTCAGATGGTAACTAGGGGTCTCAGTCACGTAGGATTTGAGCAGGGTTTTAAAGTCCACTGTCATGGCAGGCAAGTGAATGTTGAGTGATGGGGAGAAGCCTCAGTTTCTCTTCCCTGGTCTTCTCCTCAGTGCTCTTTGAGTGCTCTCACAGAGGCTGGCTCCCCACAGACAGAAGAACCCAAGACACCATAAGGAAAAGTTGTGTATCCAGGTTTTGAAGCCTATGCCACTTAGACTTACTGCCACCACATTGTGCTGGTCATCCAGACTGCCATCAATCAATGTAAGTAGGGACTGCAAAAGTATAAATACCCACCAAGAGCCAAAAGTCATTTGGGAATCATCCTGAAGGCTGGTGTTTCAGTCAGCTTTTTCTCTGCTGTGACTAAAAGTAACTGAACAGAACAATTGTAGAGGAGGAAAAATGTATTTAAGGGCTCACAGTTTCAGAGGTCTCAGTCCACAGAGAGTCCATTCCTTGGACTGGAGGTGAGGCAGAACATCATGGTGGAAGAATGTGGCAGAGAGAAGCAGCTCATATGGTGATCAGAAAGAAGAGAGAGATCTCCATTTGCCAGATACAAGTATATATCACAAAGCCACGCCCCAATTCTCATCTCCTCCAGTCACACCCTATCACTTCAGTTACCACTCCATTGATCCCTAACAGAGGATTAATTCACCCATGGGTTAAGACTCACAACTCAATCATTTCTCCTCTGAACTTTCTTGCATTGTCTTGCTTTTGGGGGACACCTCACATCCAAACCATAACAGCTGGCTTCCAGAATGACTTCCAGGGTTGACTTTTTAAAAAATATTTTTGCTTATTTATCTCTTTATCTGTCTGTGGAAGCTAACAGATGTAGAAGCACAATCAGATGCTGAGTTAATTATATCTATATATTGTCGAATTCATTTTACACTTTTTTTTAGGATTTTTAGATCTATGCTAATGAGAGATAATGGTTTGTAGTTTTATTTTCTTGTAATGTCTTTGATTTTATTATTAAGTAATTCTGACTTCATAAAATTAGAATTAGAAAGTATTCTCTCTGCTTCTATTTTCTGACAGAAATTGTAGAGAACTAGTATAATTTTTTTCTTAAATATTTGGTAGAATTCCCCAGTGAACTGATCTATTTTCTATTTTGGAAATTATTAATAACTAATTCCATTTCTTTAACAGGTATAGGTCTATTCATATTATCAAATTCCTCTTGGTGTGAGTTTTGGTAGAGGTTTTTTCCTAATTGAAGAAATTCCTTCTGGGTTTTAGGCTATTTGACATATAACCTGGAGATTATCTATTTAACTAGAAACAGCTCACATACAAGGGACAGGGGAAGTCATGTTTTCCTATTTGTGGAAATCTCCATTATATACTTCTACCAATATAATATAATTCAAATATAAATCAGGCTACTTCTTGACTAGTACCTTGGTCACAGTTGTTTACATTTTGGGGCCTACTGAGGTTATTATCCAAGGGTATAATTAGAATCAAATTATGAGTATTTTTAAATCTCAAAAACTATATAAAATGTCTCTATTGCTTATTTACAGTTTTCCCCATGTAAGTTATCATCTATACCCCTTCTGAAAGGTACTTCTAGCTTTCTGTCCAATATTCATTCTTCTGTTTTATTAAAACAACCCTAATTTTGTTTGATGAGGCAATATCCTTGGCCAAAAACCACATTAATTTTGAAGCTTCCTTTGCAAATAGAAATTCTAACTGAAGTCTAGTAAGGAAAAATTTGTTTTCCCCATAATGGTGCAGCACCTTCTTCTTTGTCCCTTCCTATTTTCCACCTCCCTGGATGATTGACACAAGAGAAACATCAAACAGCCATCCTCTATCTTGAGATGATCAGGAAGATGAAATCATATATAAACATGTTGGAACATAAAGACAGGAGCCTGGGACAGTGAGGACATTAGAAAGCTACCTCACAAGCTCTGAGATTCCTACTTTTTCATTCCAGTTTCTTCAAGCTACTGGAGTTGTTTCTATTACATTCAATCAAATACAATCCTAGGATGTTCCTTATCATTCTAAAAGCCTAGTTCAAACCTATTTCTTCAGGACACTGTTTAGATTGCTTTCACAGGCATTATATTGTTGATATACACATCAGTCCTGTAGCCAGAATACCAATTTTCATGCTCTCACCTCTCTGGAGTTGATACTACCCATTCCCTCATTGCCAACTACACTGTAGACCAATGACTCCCAGGTCTTGACTTATCCTGAGCTCTGTATTTGTTTTCTCTGCTAAATTCTGGACATCGATGCAAAGACAAGTTTAAAAACCATGCTTAACTTTAAAAACTATATTTAACCTATTACTTCCCCACTCCAATCCCACAAACACTGCTCTTAAACTAGTATTTTTTTAAATCTTAGTTATTATGAACACAAAACCTCAAAAGCTGGGAGTTTTAGTTAACCTTAAATCCATGCTCTCTGTAACTACTGGAAACTATTAATCAAATCCTACCTGACCTGCATTAGAAATCTACCTTCACTTTGCCACTGCCTGAGTTCAGGTTCTCATCATTTTTCTGGAATTCTACTATTAGAATCATTTAAGTGGACTTTTGCAAAAGGCATTCTCAAAAAGGAAAACCAATGATTATTTATTTATCAATTCATCAAATAGTTATAGTGCATCTGCTATATATTAGATATTATGATGTCAAAAATATGGTTTCAACAAAAAATCACCATGGTGTAGTAAAAAGCTAGTAATATTAACAATACAGATTTAGCAAGTGATTTATTATATAACTCTTGAAAATGCAATGCAAAGTAATATTAAATAATTTACAAACGTAGTATGGTTGTTCTGAAGTTTTAGTTTCTTTGGCATTGTACTGAATCAATAGGAAACATGTTAAGGAAACTAATCCATTTGGTTTTATAAGAAATATAAGCAAAAATAAAGAGTACAGTAATTCCCAAAATGTGAAATAAGGAATATAGCCTGTTGGGATGAAATTACTTCAAAAAATCATTTAGTTGCTAAATAACTTTGGGATAGGCAAAATTCATAGTTTACATACTATAACACATCTCCAATTTGTTAATATGTTCAGGTGCACTGTGAAACTCCTTGAATAACATTATGATAGTTTTCCCCAAATTTATGAACTAGAGAAAACTTTTAGAACACCATTTCCTGGAACCATAGACATGACACATTTTTGGAAAAGCTTTTTGAGAGCCCTCGTTGTGACCAGACTCTTTACTATGAGCTCTGGATGGACAACGAACTTCAAGAATTGGGAACATTTACCAAATTTGTCATTGCAATGAATGATTCTGAAAACCAGTCAGATGTTCAATAAGGACATTCATTACTGGTAAAGATCAGAAGGTTCATGCAGAATAGTTCTTGGTGAAATAAAATCTGCTACTTACTTTGAATCTAAAGATTTCTATGGGACATCAAAACAAAGAATATGTACACTATACAGAGGTGTACTCAAGCTCATGAAATGGCTTCCACAAGCTGAATGGGGGGTTGCTTGACAGTTCATCTGCAAACTAGCATAGACCCATAATTCTTTTAAAAGTTTTTAATATTAATCCCTAGTATGTTTTTAAATGTCCTATTTAATCAAGTTTTGGAATGTACACTTTAAAATACAATTTCTGAAAACTAAGTCCTATTAAAATTATATTAAGCCTTTGGAAAAGTAACACATACATTTCAGAATACAAATTTGAACTCTAAGGAGCAAAGGGTAATTTGACTGAACACCTCTAAACATGATAGACTTCATCCAGACACATTGTTGAGATAAGGTAAATTAGAAATTTCTACCAATGTTTATACCATCCTAGAAAAATTTCTTAGTCCATTACTAGGACCTTCTTCTCAAGTTTAAACGCTTTTAGAAATCCTTTTATTTCACACAACCTCCCCCCACCCCACAATGCTTCAGTCCCACTTATGAACTTTTTCTTTTAAAGTCCAAAAATTACTTTTTTAAAAAATTGTGCAGGGTGCAATTTTAGCAACTATCATCAACAGATCAGAGAAGCAAACGGTTTCTGATTTAGGGTGCCCCTGAAAAAGCAAGTCCAGAGGCAATTAAACAAATTTCCCCATTCACGGCAATAAGAAAGTTCCTAGTCTCCCCAGGAAAACGCTTGCCCCATCAAATGTCCCTGTGGCTCTTCCACGCCTAGACTGCTGACATTCTTAATCTGAGTGGATGCTGCTGGGATGGTGAGCCTGCCTGAGGGTGGGAAGTGTCTCGTCCAACAACCAAAAATTATGCGACCCTAAGAAAGCAGACTCAGTGACCCCACGTGTGGGTCTTGCTGAGATTCCAGGTTGCTCCAGTCTGTGCATATCGCAACATCCTGAGCTCCTAGTCATCAGAAGTAGGAGGTAGTAGTTACTTACCCCCGCGCTCAGGGCCGCTGGGAAGCCGGCCTGGTTGCTAAGGACGCTGAGGGACTCCCTGTCCCTTAGAGCCTTTTACTGTATCTTGACGAGGGCTTAGCCAATCAGGACGTCGAAGTGAAATTCCACCTGCTCTTTCCCACCTACACCATATCCGTGTTCAGATTCTAAAGAATAAGTGTAAATTGTGTAAAAGGCCTTTATTGGCTTTAAAGATACAACAAGAAAGCACATAGTAACGATTCTGTTCGATTACAGCACCTACTTTGGACTACCTCCGGCCAGCACCCGCTGCAAGAACTGGCTTGCAGTGCGTCAGGGGTTCCTGGTGTCTTAAGACCTCCTCCAAAGACTGCACCCCCGCCACGCCAATCTAAATTTGAAAAATAAAAACAGAATAGCTGTGTTTTCGAATCAAGTTGCTGCTTTTAAGTTCCTTTTGTACAGAAAATCAGGAGCCGCCAGTGTCTGGCACTGGTCTGAGAAGGTAAAGCAGCCAGGGTGTTCTGCTATGAACTAACCACAAGGGGGCGAATTGAAACTCAAAAGAATGTCTTTAAAAATAGCATCCAAAAAAAAAAAAATCTAATTTAAATTCATATAAAATTCCTATGCCTACTATCGAAGAAGTAACTTTATATGTTTTTAAAACGTTCACAAGTATTTTAATATATGGAATAATGGGAAAGCATTTCTAAGGAAATTCAAAGCTAACATACAGAAAATGTCCTGTGGAATAAGTTGCCTTAAAAAATTAAGAACTTCAAAAAAGAATTCGGCTAGTGTGAACTAGAAGTACATCAGTTTTTTTTTTTGGGGGGGGGGCAGTACTGGGGATTGAACTCAGTCTCTCGATCACTGAGCTACATCCCAGTCCTATTTTGTATTTTATTTAGAGATAAGATCTCAATGAGTTGCTTAGTGCCTCTCCTTGCTTTTGCTGAGGCTGGCTTTGAACTCTTGATTTTCCTGCCTTAACCTCCGGAGCTGCTGGGAGTACAAGTGTGCACCACCGCGCCCAGAGTACATCAGTCTTGAACTAGGTTTTTCCGTTGATATTAAGCACCAAATAAGTCTTTTTTCAGTTTTTTGTGTGTTTGCTTTTTAGGACATGGTAGTATTTAAAACATGTTATAATATTTGGTTCTAGGCTTTTCTGAACAAACATCCTTACTATTAGATCATTAAGTTGAGAGTAATAAAAAAAAGTGAAATTGAGAAAGACTATGAAAGATCTAGCTCAGAAAGCAAATTGTAGAATACCAACCCATATAGAATTGTTTCAAAAATGTAGAACAAAAAATAAATAACTCAAAGAATTGGTAGGCAAAGAAAATATTTCTATCAAAACAGCAAAATAGCAAAAGATCTGAGGCAATAAATCAGGATATTTGCCATATTCCAAATAAAGTGAATATGGGAAGATGGAGGGAGACACCTACAAAACAAGTTGGTGAGGATTTTGTGTTAATTTCAAGAAACCTAGGGGAAGTATTAAAAACATAAAACATTCAAACTAATAACCAGGCTATTCACAAAAGAATAATAAGAATTTTGGGAAAATAATTCTGCTTTATAATAAAAAATAATTTTAGTCTACAGTGCATTTAGAGAACAAAGTGGCTTATGAAATAATTCTACAAGGAAGACAAAAGGACATGTATGTAAATGGAAGCATTCACAAATACTTTCCCTACACCTGCTATGTTTTAAACCATTCAAAATAAGTCTCTTAGAATTTAAGCAAAATTAAGCATTAAAAAATGTAGAAGTTGTGACTGGAAATAAATACTGTTCAGCCATGAAACCAAGTACACTTAAATAATTAATTTACCCATGGCATGGCAGGTGGGTGAGGATGAAAGTGATATGTTTTACAAATTTTCAAATCTAGGTTAAAATAATAAAGTGTGAGACAATATCTCAACTATGGAACCAACCTATATACCCTTCAGCAGATGAATGGATAAAGAAAATGTGGTACATATATGCAATGAAATATTACTCAGCCTTAAAGAAGAATGAAATTATGGTATTTGCAGGTAAATAGATGGAACTAAAGAATATCATGCTAAGTGAAATAAGCCAATCCCAAAACACCAAAGGCCAAATATTTTCTCTGATATTTGGATGCTGATCCATAGTGTGTGGTGGGGGAGAGGGAAGAATGAAGGAACTTTGGATTGCACAGCAGGGAGTGAGGAGAGGGTAGTGTGCTGGGGATGGGAAGGATGGTAGAATGAGAGAATATATGGTAATAATTTACCAAATATACATGTATGATTATACTATTGGTGTGATTCAGCACCATGTACAGTCAGAGGAATAAGTAATTCTCCATTTGTGTGCAATGTGTCAAAATGCATTCTACTGCCATGTATATGTATAACCAATTAGAACAAGTTAAAAATAAATTAAAAAAATAATAATAATAAAGTGTGAGAAAGCAGTGGGAGATACTCTTCAATTTTCATGAAAGATAGTAAAATAAAGACGTGCCTTTATTATGAGGGAAAGCATTCAGTTCAATCCTGAACTTACTCTCTATTCACTTATGTGATAGATTTCAACAAATAGAAATTTATTATTTTTTATGGGAACACTTAGGGCATATGCAGCCCTCAGCAAATAAAATTTTTGAAGGAAACATTTCATAGAATATTATAAAACCTAAACTCTTATGATTAATATAAAAAATTTATGTGACTACATTTCAGATCCCAAAGTGACCATGTGTGGTAAGTGTGTGTGTGTGTGTGTGTGTGTGTGTGTGTGTTTGCATGTTTTAGAACAATAAGGTAAAGAATGAAATAGTTTTAAAGTTCATTTAGAATAGGAAATGGCATATTTGACAACAAAGTTATGAAACAGAATCAAGGGTAGGATGGTTTGACTTACTACACATTAAAACTTACTGTGATACCTTTGCCCACCACCCAGTATTAGGGGTTAGTGGGGATTGGCCCCAGGGACTCAAGCATGCTAGACAAGCTCTGTACCACTGAGCTATATCCCCAGCCCTGTTTAATCAATTGTGAGATGGGGTCTCATTTCATTGCCCAGGTTGGCTTTGAACATTTGATCAAATGCCTCAGGCTTCCAATAGGTGTGCAGCAGTACACCTGACTATGTGAAAATCTTTTAAGTTTTATATTATTGGTAGAATAAAACATAATACAGAAAAATACATAAAAAATGTGTGATAATGTTGCCATTTTAATTAAATACAAAAAATGGTGGATTTTGTGCACAATTTTGAAAAAAATTAAACACTATCTCAAACCATAAGAATAAATTTCAGAGACTAAACTTAAAATAAAAAATAATAATGTTAAGATAATCTTGGTATAACCCTAGAGTCAAGATATTTAGACAACATGAAACCTGTTAAGACTGAAGAAAAACCAAAAATACTTAAACAAACTTTATAAGAAAAATAAAGCAATTGTAGTCATTCCTATCCCTTCTCCCTTTAATCAGTTAACCACAGTGAAGTTTTAAAAACTCAAATCTGGCCAGGTGCGGTGGCACATGCCTGTAATCCCAGTGGCTCAGGAGGCCAAGACAGGAGGATTTTGAGTTCAAAGCCAGCCTCAGCAATGTTGAAGCACTAAGCAACTCAGTGAGACCCTTTCTCTAAATAAAATACAAAATAGGTCTGGGGGTGTAGCTCAGTGGTCCAGTGTACCTGAGTTCAATCCCTGGTACCAAAACAAAAACAAAACCTTCATATCTGTTACTTGTGTTCCAAATTTTAAAATTCTGAAATGGTCGTTAATTAACAATTAGAAAAATATGACAATATCATCCTAACCTCTTAATATAGCCACCACCTGATTAACTGGTTTTGCTCTGCAGTTTGTTTTGAACATTTCTCATACCAATTTGAGTTTCCTCAACATACAACTTTATAATGCTCTTCTTTTGTCTGATATTATACTTGCCTCTCAACTCTCAACTGCTGTCACACACTCATATGCACACTACCCCATGCACTAGAGAAATCTATATATCTTGAGTCTTCTATATCAAGACTCAAGCATTGGATATTTGTTCTCACTGTGGCTGCACAGCCTCCATTGTGCTTCCATGTTCCAGGTACCTCTTCCTGGAGCCCAAGGTGAAAGGGAAGTGTTTATGTGAGAGTTCTTTCTCATGGTGATTACAAGAAGCCCAAGAGGGCAAGACAACTGAGCAAAGACTCTGCTTGGGTCACATCTATTAATATCCATTTGCCAAAGAATGAGACTTGACCAAGCCCCAAGTCAAAGGGGGGAAGTACACCTTGCCCACCCTGCCCATAAATCATAAGTCCACAGGACAAGGGGCTGATGTAAAATATACTACTCTAGAGGGGTAGAAGATTGAGTTTAGTAATTTAGTCCACTAAAAATCTTAACATAAATTAGTATAGTCTATGAAATTAAAAAGATTAAACTTGTCAGTGGAAAAAAATGTATACCCAATTCACAACCTAAAATATTCTTGGTTACATTCATTCATCGTGTGTATGTGTGTGCCATTAAGAATTTAGATATTGAATGTGTTTTTCCCCTAACTTTCCTAACAATGTAGTCAGGATCAAATTTACCATAATGAATTGTTACATTATATAATTTACACACACACACACACACACACACACACACACACAACATACACACATCAGCTAGATTGCTTAAAAATATTTTCTAATTTTCCCATTTCAACTTATTTTAGAAATAAAATATTTTAAATATGATTAAATTCTATTTTCAAAAAATAATGTACCGTTGCATCACAATACCTAAAACTGCAACTTGTACATACATAGTCCTGCCTAATGAATGTTGCTGGGTGAACTCCTGAGTAAAAGTGTATGATTTTTACCTTGTCCTGTGAGCTGAATTCATTCAGTGTCAGAATTTGGTAAAATGTTAACGTAAATGAATGCCCTATTTATTCTATACTTTTGTTTGTCAGGACCATGACATTCTGTGCTAACTCTTGAAATTGTTCAAATAAGCTGCTGTTCTTTATTTGTATTTTAACTTGCATCTGACTAGTCTTGGCTAGTCTGAATCATGACTAGACTTTCAAAAATATTTATTAAGCTATTTTGGGATAAGTATTTCTATTTGTCTTTGTTTTTGTGTTTATAACAAAATATTTGAGGATAGGAACTTTATAAAGAATATATCTGAGTCTACATAAGTAATAAAGAATTTTGGAGCCTGAAAGTCAAAGAGTGGGCAGCCACAGCTGTTTGGCCTTTGATAAGGGCTCCCTTGGCTACATCACACCAAGGCAAAGGGCATCAGGTTAGGAATGCACACGAGAGGGGAGATCACAGGGAGAACTAGGAAGCAAGAGGTCTTCAAAGGCCAGGCTTGCAGAACAACTCACTCTTGCAGGATTTAACTGGGTTTTTTTTTTTTTTTTTTCAGATGGTATCATCTCCAATGATCTAACCACCTTTCACTACACTCCATCTCTTGAGAGTTCCCCACTTCTCTATCATACTAAGTGACATAAGCCAATCTCCAAAAAATCAAAGGCCAAATGTTTCTCTGATAAGTGGATGCATATACATAACGGGGGTAAGGGAAGAATGGAGGAAGGTTGAATGGTGTAGAGGGAAATGAGGGGAGATGAGGGAAGGGGAAGAAGGGAAGGAAAGATGGTAGAAAGAAAGAAACATCATTACCCTATGTACATGTATGATTACCCGTAGGGTGTAACCGTACATTGTGTACAACCAGAGAAATGAAGAGTTGTACTCCATTTATGTACAGTGAATACAGATGCGTTCTGCTGTCATGTGTAACTAAACAGAACAATTAAAAAAAGAGTTCCCCACGTCTCATCACTGCCAACTTAAGAAACAATAAACATAAACACATAAACTTTTGAGGGACACACTCAAATCAAATCCATAGCATGCTATCATGACTATTTTCAAAGAAAATTAATTCATCAAATTTATTCACTAAGGAAAAATGTAAGAAACTTCATCTGTATCATTCTGTTAATAGTTAAGTAGATTTTTTCCTATTTATTTTGGTGCCTATAAATATTCTCTATTCACTGATCATTATATAATGTTTTAATAGTGTGGTGCTTTTAGAATATGAACAAAAATGGTTTGATAATCCTCTCCTCAAAAGATGGTGTCAAATCCTCCTTCGCTTACTGTAGGTTTGGAGTTAGTGACTCTTCCAAGGAATAGAAGGGCACAGAGGACATCATGCTTCTTCCTTCTTTCTGGGAATCACTTGCTCTGGAAGAAGTCCCTCATTATGTCACAAGGACATGCAGGATGCTTTATGAAGAGCTTCAAGTGGTAAAAAATTGAAACCTCCTAAGAATCAGCTAGAAATGGAGGCATTATTTCCACAACTGAGTGAGGTGTCCTGGAAGGGGATCCTCCAGCTCCAATCAAACCCAACCAAGATTAAAATGATTCTATCCAGAGTCGAAGTCTTAACTGTAACCTCATAAGAGACCTGAGTCAGAAGCACCCAACTAAGTCACTCTCAAATTCTTGATTTAGAGAAACTATGAGATAACAAATGCTTTCAGCTGCTCAATTTGTTATGGGAGTAATTTGTTATGCTGCAGTAGACAAAAAAATCACACTATTATTCTCAAATAATGTATGTGACCATTTTTAAAATGCATACTTTAATTCCTATGTTATGAATCTCTCAAATGATTTTGAAGGTATAAACCTTGGATCATTTCAGCATTATTGTTCGAAAATATTTTGAGGAAATAGAGGATGAGAGAACTTTGATAAAGTTCTAGAGGCTGCTGATTAAAAGGTACAGAGTAATCCAATAAAGTAATTTTTTGCTGTGTCTGTTTATAAACGTGTATGGAACATTGCTGAAGTGAACCAAACAACTCCCATTTTGCTTTCTGACCCCATTTTGTGAAACTTATAAAAAACATGTTGTTTGCTGTGATAGATCAAAACAAAATGTGTGTGTAGTGTTAAGTAAAGTGACGAGCGGTGACGCACATAGTGACTATGCAGTCACTGAGAAAAACATTTGGCAGTTTGTTTACACCAAATTTGCATTAGTTTTAATGGTAAAACTGGTAAAAAATATTTACTAGATGAATTTGCAGAATCCAGGACTTGAAAAACAAATTAGGTAATGTGTGAACTTGTTTTGATGTGACTATATAAACTGTAGACTGATCAGGAGCGAGCGGGCACTACTCCACCGACAGAGTCTGTCACTATGTCCCACTGACAAGTGACAAGATAGTGCTCCCCAGCTCGAGGCCCCTGGTTGCTGCATGCTGTTACTCCGATGACTGATTGCCGTTTGCTGTGAACCGAGCATCAATAAAACCTCATCTGAGGACCAACAACCGGCTACGCGAGTGTTATCTTATTCCTACCCAGTTCCCAATCCAGTACAGGCCGCAAGTGTTACGACGTGCTCGTGACAAAACGAGTCTGCTCTATTAAATTCTTTTTTACTAAAATAATTATTATTATTCTTGGAAAAAAGTCTAAGCTTTTTTTTTAGAGCAATTAGAAAATGCAAGCGAAGTCAGGCTCAGTGGTGCACACCTGTAATCCCAGCGACTCAGGAGGCTGAGACAGGAGGATGGTGAGTTCAAAGGAGCTTTAGCAAAAGAGAGGCACTAAGCAACTCAATGAGACCCTGTCTCTAAATAAAAAAATACAAAATAGGGTTGGGGATGTGGCTCAGTAGTTAAGGGCCCCGGAGATTGATCTCCGGTACCAAAAAAAAAAAAAAAAGAAAGAAAAGAAAACACAAGTAAAAAGATAAAAATGTGCTAACCCACACGCAGACACAATATAATCTTGTCAATTTGGTACATATTAGGTATATCTTTACAAATGTTATTAAAATGTAAGATCATACTCTAGATATTTTCAATTTAACAGAAGTTTTTTCATGTCACTGAATATTCATCCCTAATGTAGTCTTTAAAACACTGATTCATGTTGCCTTCAACATCCTAGATCAAGTTAACACTATCTTTTGCCTCAGCAGTTTGCTGTAGCCTACTAAATACAGAGGATTTCACCCTTGCCCCATACAGAAGCCAGGTTGATCCTTCTAATATATCAATAAGGTCATATCACTCCTTCACTCTGAAGAAAAACCTAAATGTAGTCCATCACTTCCATCCTGCCTTGTGAGATCTGGCTTCTAGCTTCCTTTCAGCTCTCGTTTCCTCTTGGTTTTATTGGCTATCTAGCTTGTTATCAGGGTCATGTGCTTAACTCTATTGAAAAAACATTTCTCCCAGATATTCATTCACACATGTCGTCGTCTCACTTCATTCAGGTGGTGGCTCATACCGTAATCCCATTGGCTCTGGAGGCTGAGGCAGTAGGATCACAAGTTCAAAGACAGCCTCAGCAATTTAGCAAGGCCCTAAGAAACTTAGTAAAATCCTGTCTCAAAATAAAATTTAAAAGAAAAAAAGGTCTGGGGGTGTGGTTCAGTGATTAAAAAGCCCCTGAGTATTCAATCCCTGGTACCAAAAAAAAAAAAAAAAAAAAAAGTTTATTTCTTCAGAAAGGACTTTCTTATTCTAAAAATGCTAATCTCAAAAAATGACCTTGGCTATTACTCAGTTTTCAAAAAATAAAATTGTGCCATTATCTGACACTGTATTTTATATATATATATATATATATATATACATATACATATATACATATATATATATTTGCTTCATTATTTACCACAATCATAATATATTTTTTAATGTGCTAGTTTTCTCCCTAAACGGTCACTTCTAACAATGTAGGGACTTTGGCTTATTTATCACTCTATCACTGTTGCTTAAAATAGTATCTGGTGCAAGATAGGTGCTCAATAAATTTATTTTAATTAAAAGGTCATGCAGATACAGCATTTAATAATATATTGAGTTACTTTACACTTAGATCCCTATACATTTTTTCTATTTTGGGCAAGTATAACACAAACCACAAACATTTGTATTAAACATACCATAAACACATATTAGGAACAAAATTGTTTGTTTCCTAAGATTTAGGAGTCCAAAGATATGATCTTATTTTTGTATTTGATATGAGTTGCCAAACTTCTCTCCATCAATAACTTGTTGCATTTTTATATTTCTCCTCAAACCAACTAGACACTTCCTTCTTACCTGGCACAATATAGCTTTCCCCTTTTAAAAAGATTGTCCATTGAAATAGGTGAAAGATGATTGCTATTTAAATTTCTTTTTTCATTACTAATGGCGTAATTTTCAAATGAATATTATCCACTTGCAATTGTTATTTTTTAATAAAAATCGGCCTCTTCATGTCCTTTGACCATATTTTTACTGATTTACTTTTTTTCACTGGTAAATACTCTGTACATTGACAATAAGGATATATTGTACATTGATAATAAGGATCTATTGTTTAAACCATGTTAAAATGTCATTTTTCAAGTTTGTAATTTGACTTTCGATTTGGATACTGTTTTCCTTTTTTCATTTACTGAAGAGAAATTTAAATTTCATAAAAATTAATTATACTCGTCCGGATTCCTTTGTTTTTAAATTGCTATCAGTCTTAGAAAGTTTTCAATCCACTCCGTAAAAATATTCACTCTGTAAAAATATTTTATTCCAGTATTTAATTTAAAAAGAAAAAACAGAGAAATATACCATTACAGAATGGAATTTGAAAGTGGGAACAGCTTTCACTACTTTTTAAAAGTTTCTTCCTTAACTGGCTACCCAGATACTCTCCTTTTTTGGGTGGGTATACCGGGGATTGAACTCAGGCCTCTCATCCACTGAGCCATATCCCCAACTCTATTTTGTATTTTATTTTGAGACAGGGTCTCACTGAGTTGCTTGGTGCCTCGCTTTTGCTGCGGCTGTCTTTGAACTCTTGATCCTCCTGCCCCAGACTACTGAGCCCTTGTGATTACAGACGTGAGCCACTGCGCCCGGCCAGATGGTCTCCTTTTAATAATTCATCTTTTCTCTTCTGAGGCCGTTGAGGATGTGAAATTGTTAGACGACACCATTTTCATATTAAAAACACAAACACACACGCACACATGCAGAGCTTAGATACTTCTGCTTCTCCTTTAACAAAACAGTTAATTTAGGACCTGAGACAATCCCATCCTTGAGCCAATCATTCCTAAGGAACAGAGAAAGACTTTTTATTGTTGTATCTAGTAAATAATTTGATTATTAGTTATCCAGTTACTTGGTACTAATACTTGAGTAATACTGAATACACTTAAAAGAGACTCAAAACCTTTGCCCAAGTCATAACACGACCTAATTTAAGAATGTCAATTCACTCAAAATGAAGTTGATTATCCCTTTAATAAAGATCGAGAACAGTACGTCAGGGTTCTCTTCTGAAAGCCCTTGGAATTCTAAGCGTCCAGCGGGGAAGAAGAGACACAGGAAGAACCCATGCAAGACTCGGTCAGACCTAGGGAGAGTCACTCTGCCCCAAGAGCCTATGGAGCTCATGAAAACAGGTAGTAGGGGGCTGCACACAAGTCTCCCTTGTTCAGCCAGGGTGGTCCGGATTTTGAATGATATCGCTGGGATTTAAATACCCTGGGTGATTTAAGCGCATAAGGAAAACTGTTTACAGTTGCTCTGCGGCCTTAGAAAAGTAAAATATTTAATTCCTAAATCCGGAGGGAGGTTCGTTTTAGTGTGTGAGGGGAAAGGAGGCGTGGGGGTCGGGGGCCGAGGTGTTCTTCCTCGACTTTCACTTGAACTTTTTCTACTGCTTGTTCTGGGGGTCCAAAGATATATATTTGTTTCACCGGGGGAACCCAAATCTTGCAACTCTTTTTTTCTTTTCTTTCTTTCTTTTTTTTTTTCAAAGCCATAGAAGCGGTAGACAAAGCTGGTTGGAACTCACTAACCCCTCACAGTTTTAACCTAAACTAGCTCCCTCGGGACAGGCGAGGGACCAGCAGTGTGAGAAACACCTCGGGGGAGGCGCTTGTGAGGCACTGCTGGCCAACAGCTCAGCGGTTAGCTCTGTGCGAGCGCACTCTGCCCCCTCGAAGAAACATCTCCGGCCTCCCATCCAGGACTCATCTTTTTGGTAGGGCGTTTAACTCCACATTTTCCCGCCTCCTCCCAAACGACAAATTTAAGGGTTGGCTCTAGGTTACTTCCGTGTTTCCCTAGCAACCAAGCGATTAAAGGTGGCCGGAAGAACCATGATCACGTGCTCCAAGAACTTCCGTGTTCCTGTCGTGACTTCCGCTTGTCAGAATACCCCCAGTTACGGCGGCTGCCGGGGAGGGGGAATTGTGCGGCCCTAGGTCGCGGTTTCCCCAGTGGTCGTGGCCTCCGGGCGGGCTCGTTTCATCCAGCCCCTGCTGCGATGCATCCGCGGCGCCCGGATGGATTCGATGGCTTGGGCTACCGGGGTGGTGCCCGGGACGAGCAGGGTTTTGGTGGCGCTTTCCCCGCCAGGTCCTTCAGCTCCGGGTCGGACCTGGGCCACTGGGTGACTACTCCCCCAGACATCCCCGGCAGCCGCAACCTGCACTGGGGAGAGAAAAGCCCGCCCTATGGTGTGCCCTCCGCCTCCACTCCGCACGAGGGCCCCGCGGAGGAACCCTTTCCCGGCGGCGGCGGTGCCGGCTTGCAGGCGCAAAGCACTGGTGAGGGGCGTCGGGCCGGAGGCCCGGGTGGGTGGATGGGTTGGCCAAGCCGCGCGAGAGGCCCTCGGACCCCGGAAACTGCGCGGAGGCTCCCGCCCTGGTCCCTTCTCGGCCTATCGCGCTGCACACCCTCTGCCCTCTTTTCGTCCTCTGTTCCTGAAATGGGCCTCCATTCCTTTAACGCAAACGTATTCTCCGGGATCACCTCCAAAAAAGACATCTGCCTTAGCTATAGGGTGCATAGTAGAAAATTTTAGGGATTGTGCCGTGTTACAACCAATGACCAGAATCAAGAAAGAAAGAAATTTGGTTATTTATTGTTACTTAATTCACTTTGGTAGCTTTATTTTTTTCTTGATCTAATTAGTGGCTTTAATTGTAGCTTTGTGTTCTGCAAAGACGCTTTTCACTGTTGTCAGATTAGGGTTCAAGGATAGCTCTGTCACTCATAAACTGGACTCTTTTTAAAAGATCTGTAAGGTTTCGTTTTTCTCATCTGTACGACTTGTAGAATACCTGATAGGGTTTTTTGTTTTGTTTTGTTTTGTTTTTTAAACAAGTTTTGAGATGAACTGCATGACACCTAGCAGGTTATGGAACACTTAGTAGTTAATACAGTATTCATTTTTTCTTCCTTTACTCTTTTAAGCATAGGAGATGTATTTGTTTTTCAGATTCCTAATCTAGAAATTTTTCTTCTGGTAATTTTCCTTTTTTCTGCTTTCTTTCTCTTGGTGTAAAAATTCCACTTAAGAGTTAGAAACCCTGATGAAATCACACTGTAGGACTTTGGAATCAAAATACATTTATTCTTTGCAGGAAGTAGCAAGACAGGCATTTTTGACTGCAACACTCCATGATCTGTATATTTTCAACATCCATTTTATTCATAAAATGTAAATTGCTTTCTTATTCCATTCACCTGGAATTATTAGGGTAATAGATTAATTATATTGTCACATATTAAATATATTCTGCACATCAGCCTTACATTCATTTCCTTAACTTTTATTTGTGTTAACTGGAAAAAAAAACTTGAATGATTAATAAGACATTGAGAATGTGATGAAAGATCAGTGACTTATCTAGTGACATAAAATTAGCTTTTTGACTCTTACTGAATTTTCTTTCAAATGTGTCCTGCTCATTCTATAAGAATACTGCAAAACTTTTGTAAGTTATGAATTAAACAATTCAAAATCTGTATATGATTGCTACACAGTTATCTTCTTAAGTAGTAAAGTTTGTTTGTTTATTTTCCTAAGTCATGTCTTGATGGCTAAAATGAGGAGGAGCTTGTTAACAAAGCCAGGGGTTTATTTTGCAGCTGTTAAGTGGCAGGTAAGTGTAATTTTAGGAGGATAACCATCTGAAAAACTTAGTTATCAGCAGGTTTATACCTTCCTAACCCCTTCCAGAAAATGTGAGTGGCATTTTCTCTTAATATTTGAGGATGGTCAATATGCCTCAAAAGGTTAGAAGCTGAACGGAGGAAATCAGCCTTAACATGGCAAAAGAAGTTTTTTGTTTTAGCTTCCAGGGTGATGCAGCTTCCTCAGTATTGGGGTTGCTTGGCCTTCTCACTGTAAGGGAATAGTGGCAGCATTGCTTCATTTGAAAGAGCAGAGTTTAGGAAAGGAAGAAAATTACTGTTTGTGAATATTGTATTATAGCTGATACTAAATATCAGGTCCTCTGGGTTTGTGATAATTCACCTTTATAAATTTGGTGTTCTTTAGCTGAATTTTTTTTTCTTTTGACATATACATAGTAATGTTTCCAACTGTGAACTTTTACAGTAACATTACAGAAATGCCATTAGAAATAGCACATATGTATACTCACTAATCTATCACAGAGAATGAATTAAAGTTACTCTCAAACTAAAATTTGAGGTTACAGGAGAAGAAAGCTGTATTTGTCCATTTTGGTGACCTAAGTTCTCTTTTAGATTGGTAATTTTGAGATGCTTTGCTTGAAAATACTGGCATAACAAGGTTCTCTACATCAGTAACAGTGAATAACTAGTTTCACAGCTTGAGAAGTCAAGTTGTTTGTGTATGAGGACCATCTGAATGATTTTTTAGTTGGTTGCAGTCAGAAGTTGAAACTGGTAGTCCTTAGGTTCTATCTACGTGCAATTTGACTTGCTCCAAACAATGTTTAAAACTTTTTCAAAGAGTTGTCAGGGTAAATACTTAAAATTTGGAAGATTTTTCTGAAATTGAAACTGTCTTTTTGGAAAAAAATCACAACTCAGAAACTCTGGACCCTCAGTTCCATGTGGCAACAATCATGTGGAGCTCAAGAACAATTGCACTGTTAAGAGGTCTACACCTTGCAACTTGCCACAAGTGCCAGCAATTCTTCACTTACTCAGTGTACCTCCCTGACTCCTCTCAGTATTTGAGTTTGAATAAATGAATAACATGTTAATACAAGAAAAATATTTTTGTTGTTTTTGTAGTAAATCTAAATATTGGTTATGAGTAATCTTATTCTTTTTATTTTAGAACAGTTGAATAGATTTGCTGGATTTGGTATTGGACTTGCAAGGTAATCTTTTATCTAAAGATCATATAAGTTTTTATTTAGAGTTTCTCTGTTAATTTATAATATTAAATGATTAGTATTTCTTGAGGTTTCTCTTTGTAGCAGCAGATTAAATCTTCAGTAATATTTTGTAGAAATAAATTATTTAAAATCTATAACTTGATTTTTTTCCAGTAAGTATAGAAACTAGTCATTCAGCTTTATAAATACAAAATAATTATCTAATGAATATTTTAACAATTTTCATGGATCTATAAAAAGAATAGAATCAAATGTAAACTAATTTCCCACCTGATCAATAAAAGTAATTGTGTATTAAACTTTTTAATCTAAATATTTGAATGCTATCAAGGTATTTAGTAGCATACATCGTTAAGTTTTCTCTGTGCTCAGCATTTGGGGATTAGCTTTACATTTTATTTCTAATAATCATTTTATTTACGGAAATTATCATTCTTAATCATTGTGATTTTTAGTGAATACCAGTTTCATAAATACTGGATTTGCATTAGGCTTACATTTCTTGCCAAAATGACTTTCATCATTAAAGACATTTTAACCAAGAAAAAATACCTTATTGAATAATTGAACCTAAAGATGTTAATGTCAGTTCAGATAAAATCTGTTTTTCATTCTGCTAGTTTTCAGCCTTACTCTTTCTACTTAAAGCTTTAGTTCATTTAAAATAGTATTAATCTACGTGCAGATATGTGTATATGAGTGCATGTATGTATATGTCAGTTTTAGAGCTTAAGCCCACAGGTACAATTAGTGAATATTTTCAAAAGGAATATTTATACACAAAATAGCAATTAAAATGGTCATTAAAATATTACAAATTAAATGCCAACTACATTAAAATCAAAATTTTAGAATGAGATTCATGAAGAGCAGATGACTCTGCTCATAGAAACTTTGTTCATAATACATTTTCTGAAAGAAATTGAAATTAAACAGTAAGGCATTTCCCATGTCAATCATAAGGAAATCTGTTTTCATCTTCATACTAAAGATTTAATATCATAAATTGTTTCCCTTATTTACCACTTTGCAGATCTGGTTTTTTATTCATTATATTGAATTTTGTTATTGATACAATCATTTACAAGTGTATCTAGATACTTCTTTAAATCCTTTCAATTTATTTTAAGAATCAAGAACATAAAATAATGTATGATCCTTGATCCTGAAGGCAAATAACTTCAGATGTGTGTGTGTGTGTGTGTGTGTGTATATATATATATATATATATATATATATATATATGCATATACACACCTAAAAGTATGTGTAAATAACATTTGTCTTTATATAAACCCATATGCATAAGTTATTTTTATGTAGTCTCTTTACAGAAAATGTACTGGCCCATCCTTGCATTGTTCTGCGCCGCCAATGTCAGGTAAATGTGATTTCCATGACCTACTGAGACAATTCTAATTCTGATACAGAGTGCAGAATTCAGATAAATGACATGAAATCATGTAATCATTATTCTGTGTGAAATGTTCCAAAATCTGTGAAATAATAGTTCTTGAATGTTTTTTTCAAAACCTCTTTTTTAAAGTCTTAAAAATTATAAAATTGAGAATCCTAAAGAACTTTGGTTTATGTGGGTTATATTTGGGTCAATATTTATCATTTCAAAAATTAAATCTGGGAGAATTTCACTATAATTCATCAAAGTAAATTTATTAAATAGTAACATAAATGACATTTATGAAAAGTAACTGTGTTTTTAAAAATGTGTTTAATATTGGGCATAATAGGAGTTTATGGTTTTTCATATCTTGTCCCACAATCAGTTGCAATATGTTATGTTTTAAAAGAAATGAGAAAGTCCAACATTGTGCACAAATATAGTTAAAAAACAGAGGGGCATTTTATATCCTGTTCAGATAATTCTGGATGTTCTTTGAAGTTAAATCTAAACTCATCAAGTCGTAGTTTCTTAAGAGGTTTTTGCACTGTGAAATCTAAAATCACATAAACTTTATATAGTATGCTACATTAAAAGATAATTCATTGATTTATACTGCTTCTTGAGTGGTTAATTTTACCTATGCATGATTCCATATCATAAACCATTTTTTATTTGAAAAACATTGAATCACTCTGTTTTATATGCCTTGTAAATGTTAGAATATTTGATTATACAATATTAAAAAGTCAGCTTTTTTAAAAGTACTATCAGAAATTCTTCACTTATTATATGCTTTCATTTGTGGATATGGGTTTCCCAAAAATCTGATTTCTACTTGAAAACCTTATTGAAAACAAATACTGTCAATTGGGCTTTTTAAATCAATAAGCTCACTTTATTCATTTTCAAGAACATATTTGTGCCAAATGGAATAACTACAGTCTGTCAATGAATTTTTCCAGTAAAAATGCTCTTCCATGCAAAAAGTGGCTAGATCATTTTGCAGTTCTATCATGTTAGTGCTTTCCCTCATGACAGCTATCTTACTTTTTTAATAATACAGTATATTAATTGGAAGCACATGTATTCAGAATCAAGATTTCATAAAATTAATCTTATTTTTTACTGTTTCATCTAGAATGTTCTTAAGATTGCTTTTTCCTTCCTTTGAGTATGTGGGGTGAAGAATCTAACAATTACAAAAATGTAATTTGATGCTCCTGCCTTGATTCATGCTAAAAAGCTTGTAGTTTTATTCATCAAAGCTTTTGCACCATTAGTGAAAATATCAATGCAGTGGAAAATGCAAATCATTAAGAAAATAATTTTGGACTAGTTGATCCTCTTATAGGGTAATGGGGGCCTCAAGGATAAGTGGCTCACTCTACAGCAGATGCTAGAATCATGTAACTTCTCTACAAAATATTTTCCCCATATTTGTTTACTGTTATAGTTTAAAACATTATAAATCATTACAAATTTAATGTTTATGCTCAACACTGAGAAGTATGTATAAAGAAATAACCACTTAACTAACAATACTGTATATCCCAAACAGTATATTTCTGACATATGTATTTTACATTGTATAATATTACATTGTGATCCTAGTGTATGTTGTTTTGACCCCTTTACCTGATTTCATAGTTTACCCATTGAATGCCACCTATAGTTTGAAAAATGCTTGCATAATGTAATTCTAGTGTTTCTAAGGAAACGAGTATCAACCAAAACCCCCTTTTATATAGTCTACCTTACTGTGTTCCTATTCATTTGTCCTCATACTGTATTTATATAATCATAGATATTGTTCTTTTAATAGGTTATTTAAAGTACATTCAAAAGTGATTTTGCTTTTTTTAATTTATGGTAACTTTAGAATTTAACTTTGTATATGGTGCAACTCTGTATTTTTCATGGCCTTGTTATTTCTTGACAAAATGATAACAGAAAAAAAAAGTACTATCTTTTTTACAGGTTAATTACCATGCACGGCATTATCATCTCACTCCATTTACAATCATCAACATTATGTACAGCTTCAATAAAACTCAGGTGAGAATTAGTGTATGGACACTTTATATATGAGTTATTTGTTCTTGGTAATCATTAAAGTAAGAATAATTTTTTTAACATGGTTAATGAAAGTATCTTAATTCTTGTAGTAAAACTAACATAACTTAGTAGTGGAATCTTTTTGAATCTTTGAAAATTTCACTTAATTAACTCAGAAATACAAAGAGCTTACCAGCAGATAAGATAATGTCTGCCATCAAGAGGCTTATAATTTAGTCATGGAGACAAACACATAAACAGAAGATTGTGGTACAGAAAGATGCAATATTAAAGCCAAGCATGGTGGCACACACCTACTTGGGAGGCTTAGGCAAAAGGATCATAAGTTTGAGGCCAGCCTCAGCAACTTAGCAAGACTTTGCCTAAAAATAAAGACTGGGGTGGTAGCTCAGTGGTAAAGTACTTACCTAGCATGGGTGAGGTCCTAGGTTCCATCCTTAGCACCACAAAAAAACAAAGTTTAAATTCTTAAAAAAACAAAAAAGGTCTGAGCATGTAGCTCAGTGATAGAACACATCTGGGTCAATCTCCAGTACCTCCAAAAACAACCAACCAACAATGCCTCGAATACATCTACTAAATGCAAATAGATATATTAGAGGTATAAAATAATATCAGAACATAAAAGAGAGGTACCTTATCAAAACTGGGATTAAACATAGGAGATGGTTTGGAAAACCTTTGGGGAAAGTTTAGTGACATATTGTCTTATTGATGTATTGTCAATAAGTCTACTTCTTAATGTGGAGGATAAAGAAAAGATTTTATAAATAGTTGTGCAAAGGAATGGTTGTAATATTTGGGAATGAATTTAATGCAAAACAATGTGAGTTTAGAACAGAGATCAGAGTAAGATGAAAAAGTGGATATAGAAGTAGATAGGATCCAACTCATAAAAGGCCTTCTGTGATGAGGTACTTGATCACAAAAGCTGCAGGAATACCACTGAAGATGTTTTATCAGTATCCAGAATATTTTGAACAAGGTTGGGTTGTTGGTATTATCCATCAAAATTTAAAATGTTCATGTTCTTGTACTTAATAATTTCATTTCTGGGAACTTCAATTTCATATATAAGTGTGTATGTTTATGTACAGAAAATGTATGTGTAAGGATGTCATTTTAGCATTTGCACATGGTAAGATTTGAAGGTTTTAAATGACAGTTAATAGGGTACCAGCAAATTAATAATGTTTATCTGGTGAATCACCATCTAACCTTTAAAATAAAAAAGTAGCTCTGGACTGATAGGAATGATCGCTGGGTTATTTTTTGTTTCAAGATAGTTCTACCTATTAAAAATGAACAAAATTAAAACAGTTCTATATTTGTACATACTCATGAAGATATAGTTGAATATGCATGAATAATCTCTGGAAGATAAATAATAAACTGCTGCTCAGGCACTGGGATGAAAAGGAAACAAACTTTTCTCCTGCCATCGCTTCTTTTTAATTTTGCTGTGTCTATAATAACATATAGATAAATAAATAAATAAATATCACTGGTGGCATTGTAAAAAGGGGCAAGACTAGAAACAGTGAAACCGTTGTAATGTAGTCAAACTCATTTAAGTAATGGTATAAGGATGGTGAAAAGAGCATGAATTTGTAAGAGCAGAATTTGTAGAACTTGGCTAATTAGATAAAAGAGTGAGGTGAGTGTTATCTGGATAATTTTTGAACACTAGGATAATGAAGCTGCCATCTAAGGAAGATGAGAAATACCACAGATAAAGAATCAGAGTGGTTTAAATGGATATGATCCAGTTTGTAGTTTTATAAATTTTGAGGTACCTATGAGCCATCCAAAGGGTAGGACTAGTAGCAACTTGAATATGTAGATATTAGAGATATTTAATCAGTTAACTGATCATGATCAGTATTTAATTAGTTGGAGTGTTCATAGATCACATAACAAACATTAAAATAATGTTTGAAATTATGTTTGAATGATGGAAATTAAATTCTAGTTCTCTAATATTTCTAGTAGAATAATATCTATTTAGAAAATGTCAATATTTTATTCAGTATTAAATTTTTTAAAGACTGTGTTTCATATTTAAGCATTAACAGAAATAACAATAAATTTTGTTCATTTTAGGGACCAAGAGCCCTATGGAAAGGAATGGGAAGTACATTTATCGTACAGGGAGTCACACTTGGAGCAGAAGGCATAATTAGTGAATTTACACCTTTGCCAAGGTACCTTTTTCAGCATTTTCTCAACATTAGTTTCATATTAAATTTTAATGAAATCTAGAAACTTCTAAAAGTACCTTGAATCTGAAAACTTATGTGAAGTAGTTGAGAGTCAGATAATAATATTGTATTATTAATCATATCTTGTTCAATTAATTTGTCATAAAAAAGTTCTTGTTCTAATATCTATTAAGATATATCTTCCAGCTCTTTCTGCTATGTATCAGCAATTAACTGCCAACTAAGGGACAATATAAGTATGAAAGCAATCCCCATTCTTTAAGTAACAAGTTTAGTTAGAGTACATTGTGTGATTCATGCTGTAATTAAACAATCCCCTTTCAGAGACTCAGGGATACCTTCCCTGGAGTAACTGGCAAGGATTTCAAAAAATAACTGAAATCTTATATAGATCTTGAATTTTGAATAAGAGTTGACTTGACAGAAAAGGAGGTAATTCCAAGAAAAGGTGACCACGTGCCCAGAGCTATAGAAGTTAGACATATAGACAATAGAAGAAAGTGACTTGTGCTTGAAGTACTGAGTGTGTCTGGGGTGGAATATTAAGAAAGGAAACTGTGGTGCTAGATTAAAGTATGATTATATCTTTGTAATGTTTTATTCTCTTATGTGATTGGGAATCTTAAGAATTTATTTTTTAATATGTAGGTGTTTTGATAAAGGATATTTTCAAGTGGTAGTGTAAAAAAATATTGACTAAAGCAGAGAAACTTGTGCAGAGCAATTTTAATAATCTAGGCCAGACTGAGTTGGTTCTGAACTGTGGAACAGAACAGAAAGCAATGAGTTAGATGGACATTTCTGAAGTTTAATTGATGATAATGTTAGGTTGGAATGGGAGTATGGGAGATTAAATCATCAGCAGTCACAAAGATGTCTATATTGTCGATGTTAACCAAGATGAGAAATTCATGAAAAATAAGCTGGAGTGGAGAAGAAGAAATGGAATTTAACTTTGAATAAACAAAATTTGATATTCTTTCAAAACATCTGGGGAACATTTCTAATAGGTGGTTGCCTGTGGATGAGAATTGTACAGAAAATTTGAAGATATAACTCCAAGTGTGTGGCATAAAATAGCATTTGAAACATTAAATGGATGTGGCTCACCTGGGGTGAATTAGGGTGCAGTGCACCTCAATTGACTAAATGACATGACCAAAGAGAGAATCCTAAGCAACTTATCTATGTATATATGCATGCTATGCTCGTGTGTGGTTGTATGTGATGGGAGAGATGAGGAGTAAAGAAATTAGGGAAATTGCTGAATCTCTTTATTTATTTGTTTAATTTGTTTTGTAGTTGTAGATGAATAACATGCCCTTACTTTATTTTCTTATGTTTGTATGTGATACTAAGGATCAAACCCAGTGCCTCATACATTTTAGGCAAGTGCTCTGCTACTGAGCCACCCCACAGCTCCCTTGGTCTATGAAATAGGTTCCAGGGTTACTTGGTGAAAGAAAGATAAGCATTGGAGTCATGGTAAAAAAGTATGAGAATAATAATGTACAGTTGAATACTCACAGTAATGGGTAATCAGGGAATCTTACAAAGAATATATGAAAATAATATTAATAGATCACATTGAAAATCATGAGCTTTTTAGGTGTGCTATTTGGCACGACTCTGTGATGTTCTGTATGAAAAAACTACATCAGACCATCAGCATTAAAGTTTTTGAGTGGCTCATCAATCCAAAGTTAGTCCTTAGGTTACATTTTTTGGATTGTCAAGAACGTAAGGCAATTTAACATATAACCACTGATATATCACAGACTTGGGATTTAATCTTTGTAGGAAAGGAAATAAAAGAAACTGATATCAAGCTTTTTTCCAATGTGATTACTTTCAAAGGACATCATAATCGTGAAGTTCTTTAATACAGCTTTGCTAACAGGCTAGAGACAAAACAAAGATAAGAAAGGTAGAAACATTTGGCCACCTAAAGTTTTCTTATCTCATACTTAAAAGACTGAATGTCTGCTCTTAACTAACCATATCCACCTTAATTGCTTTTTATATCACAGGATGAGTTCAGAAGTATGTACTTGTAGTCAAATATTCTTGAAGTTCTCTCAGAGACACAAAATTCTATAAAAATTTAACAAAACACATGAAGTTCAGCTTGGTAATAGTAGAAAAATCAGTCCTTGCAATCTGAAATATATTGGTTCAGGTCCTGGCAACCTCACATTTTACTTCTAAAACCTTAGGCAAGTACTGCTGCTTCTCTAAAGCAGAGGTGAAAAGTCTTGTTGACTTCAGGTTAAAGAGAAGGAAAAAAAGAATTCAGGTAAATGAGAGAAGACTCATGTGACTGGAGGCCAGAGGGCAAGGTGGGAGTGGTGTGTGAGAGAATACTGCTGAAGTAGGTGGGAGCCAGAACATGTATGGCTTCATAGGTGACCTAAAGAATACTGAAGAGTTTTAAGCAAGGTCAGTGACTTCAGGTTTATGTTTTCAAAGAATTATTTTAGCTGTAGACGAAAAGATTGTAGAAGGAACAAAGTGAATAAAAGGAGACATTTTAGTATGCTATAACAATAATCAGAGTAAGAAATTGTATTATGTAGGACCAACGTGGTATTTTTTGAGATGGAGGTAAGTGGACAGTTTTGAAAGTTACTCAGGTAAAATTGATGGACCTTGGTGGTTGAGGAATGGTTGATGGAAAGAAGGCAGTATTAGGATATCTTACAGAATTTTGGCTTGTGTAACCAACTGGATGTCAAATAAAGCCATTTTCTGAAGTGTGTAAAACATTTTTTTATTTCTCCTCCTCCTCACTTCTTCCCATCTCTCACCCTTGCCCCCTTCTCCTCCTTACAGGCTTGACCTTTCTTGGGGGAAAGCAGGGTTGTAACAAAAACAGGCAGCAAAGCAATAACTTAGAGCAATTAATGGAAGTTATCACATGAGAAGGATGAGCTATGAGGTCTCCTAGACTGGGGTTTCTTAAATGCACATGGTTATTAGATGGAACAGATGTCACAGTATAGATTCACCAGTTTTTAGGGTTTCTTTTTCTTTCTTTTTTTTTTACAATGAAGTATTATTCAGCCATAAAGAAGAATAAAATTATGGCATTTGCAGGTAAATGGATGGAGTTGGAGAATATCATGCTAAGTGAAATAAACCAATCCCAAAACACCAAAGGCTGAATGATTTCTCTGATAAGTGGATGAGAATACATAATGGGAGCAGGGGGAGAAGGTAAGGGAAGAATGGAGGAAGAATAGATTGTGTAGAGGAAAATGAGGGGTGGGGAGGGGGCAGAGGAAGAAAAGATAGTAGAATGAGACGAGCATCATTACCCTAGGTACATGTGTGATTACACAAACAGTGTAACTTCATGTACAACCAGAGAAATGAAAGTCGTACCCCATTTGTGTACAATGAATCAAAATGAAAAATTAAAAAAAAAAAAAAAAACGAAAGGGAACTGTAGACACAGAAACAGGTCATATGGAGAAGGTCATGAAAAGCTAAGCTTTTAGTTCCTCAATAGCGTTACTGTTTTAAAGATAATTAACCTATGATCCTCATCTGTGATCTCTCTCTCTACTACCAAATCCCTCTCAATCCTTCTGGAACCTTCCCCTAGTTGGAATGAATAGTTAGGCTATATAATAGTTGTTCTGCCCCAAAGGATCATTCATTTATTTACATTTGGTTTTTCTCTTATCATTAACATGAGGTGGGGGAGCTCCTGTAACCACGTTTACCTGTGTAGTTCAGTTTCTCACAAAATACAAGTCAAACTCAAACTTAGTTTTGATTCATCTCACATTTGTGGTCGCAAACGTAAACATCTTGTAGTTTTCTCCCAATGATCCTTCTGAATTCACTTTTTAAATATCTGCTGATTTAAACACGATGAAGTCTTCCTTAAACTCAGTTGATTCTTTCTGATTAATGGTTCTCAAGTATGGAACACTAAGAGTTTAAATCTGAAAGAAAAATTTAAATATGATTTTGCTCAAGTTTATTTCATTTTCAGGTCCTTTATCATATCCAGGTAGAATTTTCAGTAGGCAGTGTTATCGAGGCTGGCATTTAGAGGTGGACTGAAGGTAAATAAATTTGGGAGACTTTGAAGGCATAATCTTGGGGAGAGCACCTAGTACAACAAGCAGAGTAAGAAAAACTGAGGTCATGAGCCTAGGAACTCCAGTTCTGGGCTAAGGAAAGATAATCCTTTAAAGAAAAAAAGGAATAGATTCCAAAAGATTTAAGGACAAAGGACCATGTGTACCTCTTCGCTACTGAAATGTCATATAAGGCACAGACTTGAAAACAACCATTGGATTTAGTGACATGTAGGTTATTAGGTACCTTGAGAAGAACTACCTTTTAGGATAACAGGGTAGAAACTAATTTGGAATGGGGTAAAAGTGAGTGTGAAGTTAGGACAAGGAATTAACAAATTTAGAAAGTTAAACTGTGAGGAGGAGAGATGAAAAGAGATAATTGGAAGATGGGATTTGGATTGAGTTGAAGAAAGATTTTATTTTTTGAAGAGAACAGATATTTCACCATGTAAAAATTAAAATCTACTTAGATATTAGTTATTTCAGAATTCTCTTTTGTGTATTAATTATACATAGGGATGTATATATTTTACTCTGTCAAATAGAAAACTAATTTTGAGAAAAGTAAGTAGTCTAATAAATTTTTATTTTGATGCTCATTTGCATGGGTGATTTTTGTGTGAAAATAGTAAATTAACATATACATTTTGTAATAATGAAATAAAAAAGGCTTAATTAGATGTTTTTTGCTTACCCTGCCTGACACATTTAAATATGCTAATTTAAATTTCTAGATCATTAAGTTTTACCTATTTTATAAACTAATAGGAAACATAAAAAGAGTCTCAGCTTTTTTTATCTATCCTAAGAATTTTCAGTAATAATTACATTGTATTTAAAAGAAATAGTCTAGTCTTTACAGAGACACATGTCACAGAGCTGTCTGTCCACAGTGTTGGAGTTTCATGTAAAATCAATGCCATAGTAAATAACCTGTGTTGATACTTTCTCAGGCCATGGTAACAGTAATAGCATCAAGATGGTTTATAGAGCAAGAAACATATTTTGTTTTGTAATCATCAGTAATTATCAGTAAGTTGAGAGACCTAATCCATGTTTTATATTTTGTAACTTAATCACTGATTATCATTTCAGCCATAATTCCTGTGATTTTCAGGGCAAATAAATATCTTTGTGTTAATTTGATCAGAGTTTAACCCAGAAGGTTTCTCTGGGTTCTTAGAAATTAGTGTTGGTTGTCTTATTGTCTAAAAGTCTGCAGACATTTTAGTCTCAGAAAATTGTAGAAAAGTGTAATACTCTCATACTGTAATTGTGCTGTTTGTTTTTAGAGCACTTACCCTAGTGACTTTAATATTCTTTGCCTTTTCAATATGTTTATTCCTTTATCTCCATATATTTTTTTTATTCATCCATTTCAAATAGAAGGCATTTTTCTAGGTTCTTGATGGCCATGGTAGAATGGTACAGTTCCTTGTAGCAGCAAGTCTCACCTTATTCTATACTTCCTTTCTCATTATTCCCCTCTCCCCTGTATTTTTCTTTTCTTCCCTTTTATATCCCCTCTGACTTTTTTATTTCTGTTATCTTATTTACCTTCTTACTTATTCTCTGTGGTTTCTCTTCTTTTTGACTTCTGGTAGAACTTTCACCCATTTTCCCCTTTTGTGTCTATTCTCATTCAGCTTACCTTTCTTTGCTTTCTCCCCATCCTACCCACTCCCCAGCCCCAGTTTCCAAAGGTAACCAGAATAGCAGGAAGCACATAGTCTTAGATACTGGTTTCAGACCTGGCATATGACCAATCTCTTGTGATAGTGTCCACTAATTTTTCTAATCAGTAAAATACATGAAACCATATCTGCTTACCTCACTGGATTCCTCCTATATGAAGTGAGATGAGAGGAAGTTGAGGCAAATAGTGCAGACTCATGTCATAGACACCAGGGTTTAGAACCTAGTGCTATACTAACTAGTTGGCAAGTTATAAACCCTTTCTGATTCTGTTTCCTCATATATTCAATGTGAATAGTAGCAAGGATTAGAAAGGATTCATGCAGAGCACATTGCAAAAAGATTATAGAATATAGTAATGGTCACAAAACTAATGTCATTGTAATAATAGAAATTAGTTGCTATGCAAATGTCATATGTCATCTTGCATTACAGTTACTTTTGTTTTTTTCAAACTTGTTTCCTTCCTTTTCCTGTTCCTTATTTCCCTTTCCATTCCCCATGTACTCAAAAAAGCTATCATTTTTTTTTCAGTTTCTCATTATGTTCATTTTTGTAGTCAATTTCACCTTTTCTCCTCTGTCAGCATGTACAAAAACAGTTTGCATGTTTTCTCTTTTTGAACCACCACAATTATTTAGTCTTTTTCAAAAAAAACTTATTAGTACATATTTCTTTTACAGATTAAAAATTTTAGAAATTAATTGCCTTTTGAAAATTAAGCTAAATCAAATGTTTTAAATAATGTGGGTTTTGTTTTATTTAAATTTATTTTTACTTTGTAGGGAGATTTCACATAAATGGAATCCTAAACAAATAGGTGAACACCTTCTACTGAAATCGTAAGTATCAAAAATGGCATTTTTCTTGAAAATTTCCATTAATGTTTATAGTGTTAGAACTGAAAGGCATTTTTAATAAATGTAGCAAAGGAAATCTTTATGGGACCAGATCATCAAAGAACAGGTAAAATAGAGTTTAGGAATAAAATCTTGAAGTACATGTGATCTTTAATAAAATAATTCTTACTAATTTGAAAGGCTAGAATCAGCCTAATTTTTCTCTTGTTCCTAGGAAGTTAGCAAAGGTCTTCAATTTGTTTAACCCAAATTTCTAAGAAAAATATTATTATTACAGGTTGAGCATCCCTAATTAAAATATCTGAAGTCTGAAATGTTTCATTATCTGAAATTTTTGAGCACCAATATGGTACCCCAAATGTCATGACAGGTCATAGTCAAAATGCATACTTAAAAAAATTACATAATATTACCTTCAGCTATGTGTATAAGGTGTATATAAAACATAAATGAATGTTGTGTTTGGACTTGCATCCCATTTTCAAGATATTTTATTATGTATATGCAAATACACCAAAATTTGAAAAATATTCAAAATCTGAAACATTTCTGATCTTAAGCACTTCTGACAAGGGATATTCAACCTATATTTTATTGTTAAGCAAAGATATAAATTTATTTGTACAGTGATGAGCACACTCAAAATCTTTAGTGACATTGAAATGTAGTCCTAAAGGCACTTGGTGATTTTACAACAGTAATCATTTTTGTAGATTAGAATTTTACTCTTCACTTTTTAATTTTTTTTGAAGATTGTGAATTGGAAATCCCCCAGCTTGCTGGCTCCCTCTATGGGACATTCCAGCACATTATTACTTAGTGATGTTCCATTCACCTTGAAAACCACTACTTACCAGGACCTGGCCCATAAGGGTTAGGTAAGTCCCACTTTGATATGATTTTAGATAACTATATTTTGCAGGCTTGCAAAGTTGAAATAATAGAAGATTAAACACTGGTGATAGAAAACAACTTTGCAAAGCTGTACAATATTGCTTTTTAATACTAAAAGGGGACTTCACTCATCATCAAAGGCTAGCTTAGCTCTGCTAAATGGGAAATCTGGGAATAGATAATAGGATAATAACAAAAAAGTAAATTTTAAGTATCTGAATTATAAGGTCCAAACACTAAATCATAAATGAGCCTATATTTTATTGGTTTAAAGTAAAATATGTTTCCTTTTGCAGGCTGTCCTTGTATTTATTAAATATCTTATTTCATTTCTGTTGAATAAAGCATCCTGTTACAGGTTTCTGAAGTTATTATTTTTAGGCCAAAAGTATTAAAAGTTAAAAACTTTAAATATAAATTAGTTAGTATGTTAAAGTAGATATTTAAAAATTTAGTTTAAACATCTTATTTCAGTATACTGATTAATTTGTTTTAATTTCTACAGCTTAACTTATATGGTGGCAATGCCTTTTTATTCAGCAAGTTTAATTGAAACCGTACAGGTGAGTTATTTACTTGTCTTTTTTATTTTTTAGTTAAATAGTTTTGGAATACTAAATACATTGTGTATGTTTGATTGTTTAGCAAAAAAAAAAAAAGTGTCCTTTAAAATTGTTTATTCACAGATATTACCACATGTCACGTATTCCTGCTATATGTATTTCCATTGCAAACTTAGGTCTGCTTCTAGTTTTAATTATTTTTCTCCCTTCAATAGGCAACTGTAATTTCTATTTATACACTTCAAAACACAACCTATAATTTGCTCTGAATACAAAAATCTATTAATTTTAAGGCTTTATATACAACTCAAGATGGTTACAGCTTATCAAAAGGCAGCATATTAATTATCTGAGCATAAGAATAATAAAAAATAACCTTAGTGAGAAGATGGTCCCCATAGGTAGTTTTATAACAGCATTTTTTTTTAAATATGGTTTTTAAGAAACATTTAATACTGTTGGTGTGAATAGGTACTACAAAGCTTTAACATTTTGTTCTCCTTGCTTGTTTTACTATTTTCAACCACATGGTGGCGCTTAAAGTATATTGAATTAAATGTCATACACTTTCTCACTACACTAAAATCTGTAAGATGAAGTTAGTCTTAACTTCACTTATACACAAAATCCAATTTTTTGTACACTTGTCTTCAATTTCCAGCATCTAACCCTCTAGCATATTTTTTTCTTCAGTATGTGTGAATGCCTTCTCTCCATAAAAACTACTGGATCAGCCTTTTCTCTTCTAATTATTCTTTTCCTCTTGGTCTCTTTTCTGATATAATTGTTAATGTTTGATTTTGTTTTTGTTAGAACTAACTTCAGCTAACTGAAGTAAACATCCTGTAACCCAAACATATTTCTCTTTCCTCTTGCATTTGGCATTGTGTTAAATAAATGACCTAACCTTTCAGATAAATGAGAAAATCTATAGAGTTTATAGAGCTAATATAACTGTGTGAGATATCCTCACAATAGCAGAAAGGTAATTATTTAAGAAAAACAACTAAGCAATATGATATGTTTTGGGAGAACAAGTTTTAACTTGGAACAAACTCTTGTTAGAATCATACTGTACTACTTAAATTAGATCTGTGACTTTAGAAAATTTTTTGACCTTTTTAAATCTTAATTTTCTCATGCATAAAATGGGAATCATATTTTAATAACTGAATTTTAAAAATTAAATTCCCAGTAATTTATATGTGTCCAGCTCACAATGAGATAGTTTTTCCTGTGTTTTTATAACCTAGTATTCTCCAGCCTTTGTGTTTCCTTCTCTGTGTCCACTTGTTGTTGCTCCCTTTTGATTCCCTTTTATCTGCTTTTCTAGAACTCTCTTTCAATAACTTCTTTTCTCTTCCATTCCTTCTGTAGTCTTAAGGTTTGATCCTTGGTGCTTTCTGTTTTTTATTGTATACTCATTATCCTAGGAGAGTGCATTCACTCGTGAATCATTTTAACTCTAACCATCTCAGAATTAATTGATAAAAACAATTCTATCACTCCAAAAATTAGCTTTCATTTGAAACTCTTCTCCCTTTCTATTAATTTTCTATTAATCTTTGTAATCTTCACCCTAACTCAAAACTTGAGTTTTAGGGAAACTTTTTTATTTGTATGTTTCTTTGATCCTTCATAACTCATCGATCATCATGCCTTCCAATTTGAGATATCAACAAGTATCTAAGACTTGGCCTTTTCTTTCCACAATATTCCATCATTGTCATCCCTCCTTTACTACATACCCAACTTATTACAGTATCTTCTTTCTTCCAACTTAAACCTTAATGGTTCTTTGCCCTTCTGGGAAGCTTAGATCTCTTTCGGAACATTGTTTTCCTTGAAAAATGCGTAAGTCTCCTGAAGAGCACCTATTGAAAGCAGTTGAATGATTATTTTCTAGTTATCCATATCTTGATTAAGAATTCTTATTCTGGGGCTGGGGAGATAGTTCCGGCGGTAGAGTGCTTACCTTGCAAGCACAAGGCCCTGGGTTCGATACCCAGCACCGCAAAAAAGAAAAAAAAAAAAAGAATTCTTATTCTGGTCTCTGCATTTTAAAAGTCCTGTCTATGTACACATGCAAGACTAGTGCTTTGAAGTTGCAATGCTTATATCCCTCTGCTGATAAGGATCCATATTGACTCTATTCCCCAAGATCAATTTGAGACTTCTAATCATAGTGTTAATTCAGGATTTTTTTTTTTATTATAAACAAATGGGATACATGTTGCTTCTCTGTTTGTACATGGAGTGAAGGCAAACCATTTGTGTAATCATAAATTTACATAGGGTAATGTTGTTCGATTCATTCTGTTATTTTTTCCCTTCCCCCCACCTCTCCCACCCCTCTTTTCCCTCTATACAGTCCTTCCTTCCTCCATTCTTGCCCCCCTCCCTAACCCTAACACTAACCCCTCCTGCCCCAATTATGTGTCATCATCCACTTATCAGTGAGATCATTCGTCCTTTGGTTTTTTGAGATTGGCTTATCTCACTTAGCATGATATTCTCCAGTTTCATCCATTTGCCTGGAAAAGCCATAATTTTATCATTTTTTATGGCGGAGTAATATTCCATTGTGTATATATATACCACAGTTTCTTTATCCATTCATCAATTGAAGGGCATCTAGAATGGTTCCAAAATCTGGCTATTGTGAATTAAGCAGCTATGAACATTGATGTGGCTGTATCTCTGTAGTATGCTGATTTTAAGTCCTTTGGTAAAAGGCCCAGGAGTGGGATAGCTGGGTCAAATGGTGGTTCCATTCCAGGTTTTCTAAGGAATCTCCATACTGCTTTCCAGAGTGGCTGCACTAATTTGCAACCCCACCAGCAATGTATGAGTGTACCTTTTCCCCCACATCCTCGACAACACCTTGATAATCTTGATAATCACCATTCTAATTGGAGTCAGATGGAATCTTAGGGTGGTTTTGATTTGCATTTCTCTTCTTACTGCAGATGTTGAACATTTTTCCATATGTTTGTTGATTGCTTGTACATCTTTTTCTGTGAAGTGTCTGTTCATATCCTTAGCCCATTTGTCGATTGGGTTATTTGCATTCTTGGTGTAGAGTTTTTTGAGTTCTTTATAGATTCTGGAGATTAGTGCTCTATCTGAAGTATGATTGGCAAAGATTTTCTCCCACTCTGTAGGCTCTTTCTTCACATTGCTGATGGTTACCTTTGCTGAGAGAAGGCTATTTAGTTTGAATCTATCCCAGTTATTGATTCTTGCTTTTATTTCTTGTGCTATGGGAGTCCTGTTGAGGAAGTCTGGTTCTAAGCCGACATGTTGAAGATCTGGGCCTACTTTTTCTTCTATAATCTGCAGGAGGTCCTTAATCCATTTTGAGTTTAGTTTTGTGCACGGTGAGAGATACGGGTTTAGTTTCATTCTGTTGCATATGGTTTTCCAGTTTTTCCAGCACCATTTGTTGAAGAGCCTATCTTTTCTCCATTGCATATTTTTGGCACCTTTGTCTAGCATGAGAAAATTGTATTTATTTGGGTTTGTGTCCGTGTCCTCTATTCTGTACCATTGATCTACCTTTCTATTTTGGTACCACTACCATGGCGTTTTTGTTACTGTTGCTTTGTAGTATAGTTGAAGATCTGGTATTGCGATACCCCCTGCTTCATTCTTTCTGCTAAGGATTGCTTTAGCTATTCTGGGTTTCTTATTCTTCCAGATGAATTTCATAATTGCTTGCTCTATATTTGTACGGTACGTCATTGGGATTTTAATTGGAATTCCATTGAATCTGTATAGCACTTTAGGTAGTATGGCCATTTGGACAATATTAATTCTGCCTATCCAGGAACATGGGAGATCTTTCCATCTTCTAAGCTTTTCTTTAATTTCTTTCTTTAGTGTTCTGTAGTTCTCATTGTAGAGGTCTTTCACCTCTTTTGTGAGATTGATTCTCAAGTATTTTATTTTTTTCGAGGCTATTGTGAATAAGGTAGTTTTCCTAATTATTCTTTCCAAAGATTCATCACTTATGTATAAAAATGCATTAGATTTATGTGCATTGATCTTATATCCCGCTACTTTACTGAATTCGCTTATGAGTTCTTAAAGTTTTCTGCTGGAATTTCCTGGTTCCTCTAAGTATATAATCATATCATCAGCAAATAGGGATAGTTTGAGTTCTTCTTTTCCTATTCGTATCCCTTTAATTTCTTTGGTCTGTCTAATTGCTCTGGTTAGAGTTTCAAGGACGATATTGAATAGAAGTGGTGAAAGAGGGCATCCCTGCCTTGTTCCAGTTTTTAGGGGGAATGCTTTCAGTTTTTCACCATTTAGAATGATATTAGCCATGGGCTTAGCATAGATGGCCTTTACAATGTTAAGGAATGTTCCCACTATCCCTATTTTTTCTAGTGTTTTGAGCATGAAGGGGTGCTGTATTTTATCAAATGCTTTTTCTGTATCTATTGAAATAATCATGTGATTCTTGACTTTAAATCTGTTGATATGGTGAATGATATTTATTGATTTCCTGATGTTGAACCAACCTTGCATCCCTGGGATGAAACCCACTTGATCATGGTGCACTATCTTTTTAATATGTTTTTATATGCAATTTGCTAAAATTTTGTTGAGAATTTTTGCGTTGATGTTCATTAAGGATATTGGTCTGAAATTTTCTTTCCTCTATATGTCTCTGTCTGGTTTAGGTATCAGGGTAATATTGGCTTCATAGAATGAGTTTGGGAGGGTTCCCTCCTCTTCTATTTCTTGGAATACTTTGAGGAGTATTGGAATGAGCTCTTCTTTAAAGGTTTTGTAGAACTTGGCTGAGAAACCATCTGGTCCTGGACTTTTCTTTGTTGGTAGGCTTTTGATGACTTCTTCTATTTCTTTACTTGAAATTGGTCTATTTAAATTGTGTATGTCCTCCTCATTCAGTTTAGGTAATTCATATGTCTCGAGAAACTTGTTGATGTCTTCGAGGTTTTCTATTTTGTTGGAGTATAGATTTTCAAAATAGCTTCTAATTATGTTTTGTATTTCACTCGTGTCTGTTGTGATATTTCCTTGTTCATTCTGAATTTTAGTGATTTGGGTTTTCTCTCATCTTCTCTTTGTTAGTGTGGCTAAAGGTTTATCAATTTTGTTTATTTTTTTGAAGAACCAACTATTTATTTTGTCAATTTTTTGTATTGTTTCTTTTGTTTCAATTTTGTTGATTTCAGCTCTGAGTTTAACTATTTCCTGTCTTCTATTACTTTTGGTGTAGGTCTGTTCTTCTTTTTCTAGGGCTTTGAGCTGTAGTGTTAGGTCGTTTATTTGTTGAGTTTTACTTCTTTTATTGAATGTGCTCCATGAAATAAATTTTCCTCTAAGTACTGCTTCTATAGTGTCCCAGAGATTTTGATATGATATTTCTTTTTTCTCATTTACCTCTAAGAATTTTTTAATTTCCTTCCTAGTATCTTCTGTTATTTATTCATCATATAATAGCATATTGTTTAATCTCCAGGTGTTGGAGTAATTTCTGTTTTTTACTCTTTCATTTATTTCTAATTTCAATCCATTATGATCTGATAGAATACAAGGTATTGTCTCTATCTTCTTGTATTTGCTAACAGTAGCTTTGTGGCATAATATATGGTCTATTTTAGAGAAGGATCCATGAGCTGCTGAGAAGAAAGTGTATTCACTATATGTCCGTTAAGTCTAAATTATTGATTGTGTTATTGAGATCTGTGGTTTCTTTGTTCAATTTTTGTTTGGAAGATCTGTCCAGTGGTGAGAGAGGCGTGTTAAAATCACCTAGTATTATTGTGTTCTGGTCTATTTGGTTTCTGAAATTGAGAAGGATTTGTTTGACATACATGGATGAGCCACTGTTTGGGGCATAGATATTTATGATTGTTATGTCTTGCTGATTTATGCTTCCCTTAAGCAGTATGAAATGTCCTTCTTTATCCCTTATGACTAACTTTGGCTTGAAGTCCACATTATCTGAAATGAGGATGGATACCCCAGCTTTTTTGCTGTGTCCATGTGCATGGTATGTTTTTCCCCATCCTTTCACCTTTACTCTATGGGTATCTCTTTCTATGAGGTGAGTCTCTTGTAGGCAACATATTGTTGGATCTTTGTTTTTAATCCAATCGGCCAGTCTATGTCTTTTGATTGATGAGTTCAGGCCATTAACATTCAGGGTTATTATTGAGTTATGATTTGTATTCCTGGTTATTTGGATCATTTTAAAATTTGATTTATTTGTTTTTTTGGCATGACTTGGTTCCTCCTTTATTTGACAATTCCTTTAGGATAATTCCTCTCTTTGCTGATTTGCTTTTTTGTTTTTCATCTCTTCGTCATGGAATATTTTGCTGAGAATGTTCTGTAATGCTGGCTTTCTTTTTTGTAAATTCTTTTCCCTTTTGTTTATCATGGAAGAATTTTATTTCATCGTCAAATTTGAAGGTAAGTTTTGCTGGGTATAAGATTCTTGGTTGGCATCCATATTCTTTCAGGGCTTGAAAAATGTTGTTCCAGGCCCTTCTAGCTTTTAGGGTCTGGATTGAAACATCTGCTGATATCCGTATTGGTTCCTCCCGAATGTAATTTGGTTCTTTTCTCTCACAGCCTTTAAAATTCTGTCTTTATTTTGTATGTTAGATATTTTCATTGTAATGCGCCTTGGTGTGGGTCTGTTGTCATTTTGTGTATTTGGAGTCCTATAAGCCTCTTGTACTTGATTTTCCATTTCATTCTTCAGATTTGGGAAATTTTCTGATATTATTTCTTCAAATAGATTGTTCATTCCTTTGGTTTGTTTCTCTAAGCCTTCCTCAATCCCAATAATTCTTAAATTTGGCCTTTTCATGATATCCCAAAGTTCCTGGAGATTCGGTTCATGATTTCTTACCATGTTCTGTTTTTTCAACTTTGTTTTCAAAATTAAATATATTATCTTCAATATCTGAGGTTCTGTCTTCCAGGTGTTCTATCATATTGGTTGTGCTTTCTGTGGAGTTCTTAATTTGGTTTATTGTTTCCTTCATTTCAAGGATTTCTGTTTGTTTTTTTTTCAATATCTCTAACTCTTTATTGAAATGATCTTTTGCTTCCTGTATTTGCTCTTTTGACTCTCGATTGGTGTGATCATTCAATGCCTGCATTTGCTCTTTCATCTCATCATTCAGTGCCTGCATTTGCTCTTTCATCTCATTGTTTGCTTCCCTGATCATTTTAATTATGTACATTCTGATCTCCCTTTCTGTCATTTCTTCTGCCATGCTGTCATTGGATTTTATTGATGTAACATCAAGATTTGTTTGGGGCATTTTCTTCCCTTGTTTTCTCATATCGTTCAGGTATCAGTGGACTGCTGAGATATTGCAGATTTCCTGTATTGACTTATAATGTCCCTGAAGATTTCTAGTATATCCCCTCTTAGCCTTCAGTAGCCTGAAGTTTTGGAGGAAGTTGATAATGCGGTGCTCCACAAGGAAGCTGCCTCTGTAGGGTTGGTGGCCTTCAGGTGGAGTATATTCCCTGCTAGTGTGCAGAGGTGCCTCTACTTGTTGACCAATGCTAATCCAAAGGGGAACTAGGCTGCGGGCTGAGGCAAGGCCTGTTTGGGCCTCTGTCTTTGGTTGTACCGTCCTTGTGGGAAAACCTCACCCGGCGCGGAAGACACCCAGTGGGGAGGTCTCGCTGGTCAGTTCCCCTCCTAGAGGTTCCCGTCAATCCACAACTACCGCCTGGGCTGGGCTGCCTTCCTCTGCAACGTTCCCAGGGGCCCGGACCTAACCTCCTGGGCCTGGGAGCCTCACCCTTCGCAGATGAGTCTCCTTAGTCTGCCCCTCCTCAGAAAAGTGCCCGCAGTCCTGGAACCTTCGCTCCGCCCCTCAGCTTGTCCTTGTGGGGCTCTTCCACCAAGAAGCTGCCTAGGTCCTGGGACCCTGCTCTGCACCTAATCGCCTGGCTATGCAGCCCCTCCTCTGAGCTGCCACCTGGAGCCCCATACAGTCGCTCCGAGTACCAGTGACTGTGTTCCGGTGCAGTCGCTAGGAGTCCAAGCAACTCACTGAGTACCTCCTCCTCCCAACAACCGCCCGTAGCCTGGTGCAGTCACTCTGAGTCCAAGTGACCCACCGCGCTCCAGGCAGCGCCCCCCCCCCCCACCCATGTTCAGGAGCAGTCACTCTGAGTCCAAACAGCTCTCCGCGCTGCCCCTCCTCTGGGCCACCCGGAGCCCCGGTGGTTGTTCCGAGTCCAAGCGCTGTGCTGATGATCCCAGTTGTCCGAGTTCACTGCTTCAGCGGGGGGAGGGGCGTCTCGCCGAGCAACTCTACTTCACAAAGTTCCCTGCGTTCCAGGGCTACCGCCCCATCCGGGTCGCCTCCCCAACAGGACTCACCCGGCGGCTTTGAGTTGGTCCCAAGTCTCTCAATATCTCCTCTTCTTGAATCCTGAGTCCTAGAGCAACATGAAATGCAGCCGCCCTCTAGTCTGCCATCTTGAAACCGCCCCCCCCCCAGGATTTTAATTGACTTTACCTTTTTGTCTTATCTTCTAAACTTTTTTTAAAAAATTTATCCAATATTTATTGAGTGCCAGCCTGTTTCAGATACTGTAGTAGACTCTCAGGATACAGAGAAGATTAAATTTGAGTAAAGATCTAAGGCTGAGAAAAACAGACATTTTAGAAAACATTCTGAGCAGAGGGAAAGGACGTGCAAAGACCTTCAAGTGGAATTGTATGCATTTGAGGAATAGAAAGGAGGCCATTATGATTGGTGCTAACTAAACAAGCAGGGAGAACAGGAAATAAATGTCTTGAGTGGTAAGAGGGGACCTGATCATATAGGACTTTGTAGCTTATTGTAATAATTTGGCCTTTACTTAAAGAGAAATGGTGGGTTTGAGCAGAATAGTGATTTGATCTGACAAGTCTTTATTAGGATCTCGTTTGCTTTTGTCTTAAAAATACACTGGAGTGTGAAGGGGCCAAAGTTAGGGATAGGGAAACAGATTAGTAGACTAGATGAACTAATTTTATTCTCATGGATTTAAATATCACCTGTTTACCAAGGACTCCAGCATCTGTGTGTTCCTCTTGGACCTTTTTCTTATAATACAGTTTGATGCTTAACATTTCTGAATTCTTGGTTTTCTCCCCCAAATTTCTACCAGCAGTATATCTCAGTTCAGTAAAAGACAGTGCCATTCCTCCAGTACCTGTGGCCAATAGCCTTGTTAATTCTTGACTCTTATCTTTCATATACCAAATGCAGCCCACCAAAAAATAATTCCTGTTGCCTCTAATTTTAAAAAGCACAATTGAACTGCTTTACTTCCATTGCTGCCTCCTAGTCCAACCCACCATCATCTCTTTTCTGGATGGTTATAACTTTTAAACTGGTCCTCCTTTGCACAACAGCCAGTATTATTTTAAAACCCAAATTATATTTATCTTCTGCTTAAAACTAAGCAGTTATCTCCCGTCCAACTAGGAAGTTCAAATCTACACAGTATTCTATAGTGCATTATACAGCTCTTGTCTGCCTTTTAACTTCCTCCCATACAGTTCTACAGTCATTGCTGCAACCAAATTATCCTTTTAGCTGTTCATTTTCTGTTTCTCTATAACTATGTAATTTATATCATAAGCTTTTTTTGTTTCTATTCCTCAAATGATAAAATGGCACACATTTTAGTTAAGACTAATATTAATTGAGTGCCTACTGGGTGCCAGGCCTTTTCTTAATTTATGACAACTCTGTGCATAAAAGGTAGGTAGTACTGATTTCTACTTTTTGTAGAATGGTAAACTAGCACTTCGGAGAAGTTAAGTATCTGGGCCATGCTTGTAACCAGTAAGTATTGAAGGTAGGATTTAATCCCATGTTTAACGACTCCTGAATCCCGTACTGCCTCCTTAAGCACCATGTAGTTGTTGCTTCTGAGTGAAAGCTGAACAGCTGCTTGAGACAGAGGCAACCAGATGTATATGCACCTATCTCGCCCAGTCGAAGGTCCCTTCCCCAGTAAGAATAGTCCCCAACTTCATTGCTGTGAGATTTTATTTGAAAAAAGAATCTAATGCCCAGATAAAAGTTAAAGTTTGCAGACCACTGATGCTTTCCTTCTTTAGACAGTAAATTAATTTAAAAGGAACCTAGAAAGCATCCCTTTTTCTGTGGAAAAATAAGCAAATGTTAAGTTTTACTAATTTCATCCTTTTTATTTCAGAGTGAGATAATTCGAGATAATACTGGGATTTTGGAATGTGTTAAAGAAGGAATTGGAAGAGTGATAGGTTTGGGAGTGCCTCATAGCAAACGACTCCTTCCGCTTCTTTCCCTGGTCTTCCCTACGGTGCTGCATGGAGTTCTTCATTACATCATCAGCTCCATCATTCAGAAGTTTGTCCTGCTAATTCTAAAGAGAAAGACTTACAATGACCACCTAGCTGAGAGCACTAGCCCTGTGCAGAGTATGTTGGATGCTTATTTTCCAGAACTTATTGCTAATTTTGCTGCCAGTCTTTGCTCTGACGTTATACTTTACCCATTGGAAACAGTTTTGCACCGCCTTCACATTCAAGGAACACGCACGATAATTGACAATACAGACCTTGGCTATGAAGTGCTTCCAATTAATACACAGTATGAGGGAATGAGAGACTGTATCAATACCATAAAGCAAGAGGAAGGAATGCTTGGCTTTTATAAGGGGTTTGGTGCTGTTATAATACAGTACACACTGCATGCAGCTGTCTTACAGATTACCAAAATTATTTATGCAACACTTCTTCAAAATAGCATTTGAGATTTAAGTTCTATCACTGGTTAGTCCAAAAGACACAATCTGGATAATTTGCTATAAAATTATGAGGGATAAAAGTGAAATACTGGGGATTAAATGGACTGGAAAATGAAACTGGTAGAAAAAGCCCATGTTGATTATAATGACACTTTGGGTTTTTGTTTGTTTTGTTTTGTTTTAAGGCATAGGTATATATTTTGGATCAAAACTATTGAAACTTGAAAACAATAAAAATAACACTTGTAAGAATTAAATTTTAGTTGGTTTAACACTCATGCTGAAGTAAAAATGATACTGGGCAAAAGCAAAACTTTATCTTCAAATGTAAAGTGAAATTTTATTGAGTCGGATCTATTGTATCTGACCTTAATATTTGATACAGGTTTATTTTCCTTCTAGATTGATATTGGAATATTATTCTAATATAGTGTATAATATCAGAAGGTTGTACCTTTAAATAAATTATGTCATCATTGAACAAGACTAAAGATTAGATTTGGCAATCTGTAAGCAGGAGTTTTGAAGGGTTTTAAATCATATTTTCCCTATGTAACTATTTTAGTGGCTGTGTATAATATATAAAGCCACTTCCGTACACACATAGAACTTGGAATTTCCTTCATCCCTACAAAATTTTCTACTTGTAAATCAGCTTATTGCATAAAATGAAATTACACACTTTCTGCTTTAATATCAGAGTAAAAACATCAAAGCCAAGGTACCCAGAAGATTTTAATCAAACGTAGCACATTCGTCCACTTCCAAACCCAGTGTTTCAGTGCCAGCAACTTAAAACTCATCATATGTTTATAAAGTTTGGTTTGCTTGGATAGTTTTGTGAATCATCAGGCTATTTTTAGGGCAACTCCTAAATAATCATGACAACTATTGCTCCTTCCATATTTACAAATTGTATACTCAAAAGGAACCTCATCACTTTCATTTCTGAATGATTTATCTTAAGGAAACAAAATTAAAATTTACCTGGGAATTTGTGCCTCCTACCTACCATATAGTCATCATTAATTAATGATATCAATTTTTATCTTTCAGTTTTAATTAAAGTTTCATTCTCCAAACAATATATTTAAAGAAAAAAGTGAGATACCTTTATCCCTTTTTATTTAAACTTGTTTGGATCAATACTGAAGAAAAAAATACAAACTTAAAGGAAATTTGTCCTTGTGTTTTATTTTACATGTCAACAAATAAGTAACAGAAAAAAATCGTTAATCAGTTTAATTTTTATAAGTTCATTCCTAAATTTAACTGGTGGATTAGACTCTGTATAATAAAAGGCTATGCACTTGACTGCTTTATTAAGCATTTTAAAGTTTCATTTCTAAACAAGAATGGTCACATTTTTTTCTATGAACCAGTTAGCACTCTGAAGTGCAGTGACTTTGGATGTTGTCCAACCTAGATTGTATACCAACAGATTCATGTTATTAAATGTCAGATGGTTATGAATAATTTTGGAACACACCAAAAAAAAAACATATTTAGGTATGTGAAACAGTGTATAAATAGCAGTTCTCTTTTCTCTTGTGGATGTGTTTACTGAAATGACATTGTTTTCCATTTCTAAATTCACCTGAGAGAGAAAGTAAGCACCATTGGTCATATTTTGTATCTTATGTTTAATCTTAGTTCATGGCTTAACTTTATCCAACCCATGGGATTTAAATTGTTTTTATTGATTTTTGAACTGCTAAATAATGTTTTAGATATTTATAATATATTCAGCTTCCTGAAAACCTCTCATTTTATTAAAATCAGTGGTTTCAAAGAAGAATAAACCAGAAAATTTCAATTTTCAGAAATTTTCTAGGACAGAATCTAATTGGAATCAAGTATTACTAGTGATAATCTGTGGAATCCTTCATCTAACTCAAAATCAGGTACTTCAAGATTTATTAATGTTAGCATGATTATGCAGTTATATGCATTTATTTCATTATGGAGTCATGGCTAATAACTGAACTACACACAGGTCTTTTCTCTTTGAAGAAAGATTGCAAATTAATATGAAAACTAAAATTGAAAAGTGTTAAGTAAAATATTAGTTATTTTTTACTATCTTTCCAAATTAGTTGAAATGTAATCTTTAAAAACCAGTTTGCCAGGCATGGTGGTACACACCTATAATCCCAGTTTCCTCAGGAGGCTGAGGCAGGAGACTTGCAAATTCCAGGCCAGCCTGGGAAACAATGAGACCTTGTCTTAAAATGAAAAATAAAAAGGACTAGGGATGTAGTTCAGTGGTAGAGTATCCGTGGGTTTAATCCCCAATACCACCAAAAAAAAAAAAAGAAGAAAAAATCAAGCACTTAATTGGTCAAGTGTTTTTCAATGAATTTAGAAAAGATTAAGATAACTGTCAGATAAACACTACCCCTTTTTTTTAATTTGCTATTTTCAATATTGGTGCCAAAATCTAATATCCATAGGGCACATTTCTTAATAGGTCAAATAATGCTGTTAAATTCAATATGACTAATAGCATCATAGGTAGGATTTTATTAAGTATTCTGCAAGCCCAATGGTCCTCTTATTATAAACCAGATTTTGGCCATGGAGCTTGTGATATGCTTGCCTTGCATTGCAGGATTTCTTAATTTGAGTAAAATATACCGAAAGTGGTAAAATTAAAAACTGGTAAAGATTAACCCATTTTGTGAATTTATGAATTTATTTACTAAATTGTGTATGATAGACTTTCTTGAGATAGCCTTCTCAATTTTACAGGCCCTTAAGAAAATTCTAAATTAATGAAGTTGTTTATTCAAGCCTCCAGACTCTGGGCACTGAAATTTTAAAATAGTAAAAGCAAGCTAATTTGCAAAGGGTTATGGTTTGGAGTATTAGAAACTTTAGCCAGTTCTTTTAGAAACAAAACTGGACGGGTAAGAGATTCTGCTCACTTGTGCAGATGTGTCTGACTGTTCACAACTCTTTTCAGCACTGACTTAGTTGTAACTGCACAAAGCATTCACTTTATTCATTGGGCACAAATATTTAAATATTTCTATCCAATTATATCTGTTCAGAAAATAAAGAAGATGCTGATTTGATATTTGTTTTGTCAACTGTGATTGTGGAGAATGTTTTTCCTCAGTTTTCTTACAGATCTTATGGAGCGGAAAAGACTGACAGCTGTTGAAAAGTTATCCAGATTTGGATTTATTTTCAAAACTTATATAAGCAAATAAAATTCCTTGCACTAGAATTGGAATAATGTTTAATGTTGACATCTCTGCTTTCTCTTTCGAGTAGTTGTACATAATCTCACTCGCTCTCCTCCCACCCAATATAAATTGAATGTAATGTGTAATGTCTTACTTTGGAGCCTTTGAGTATCATTGATACAGTAATAAGTTGTGTAGCAGTGTAATAAAAACTTGTAATTTGACAGTGAACCTTACACATTATTACCTCACCTAGAAGAGGTGTTTTGTCTGTGTCTTTTTAATTTGTTTTTGTCTTGTTGGTATTTTAAATGTTTTGGGTAGTACACTGTATAATATGAAAAGTTAAATAAAATGTTGAAATAAAACTAGTCATTTTTCTTTTACTGATGCTAGAGGACTATTCAGGCTGGTAAAAGATAAGGTGTGTGTGTATATATATATATATATATATATATATTTTATGTAGAAATGAAGTTCAAGAAAACTAAAATTAAACATTTTTGCCCACCATTTAAAAAATCCTCTAGCATCATAAAAGCGATGTGGCTTATAAAATATATTACCTAAAATGAGTTTGCATGTGAATTACATTTTGTGAAAGTCTTAGACATTCTCATTTTATTTTCACAACAGCTCTATGACATTTTTGACTAAGTGCTGTTTTCCTGAAGAGGAAATAATTACAAAAAGTGTGTGACTTGTCCCACATTATGCAGCTGGTGGAATGACAGCAGCAAAATGATGAGTAGGCAGCTCCAAACTTCTGTCCCTCTGTAGAAACAAAACAAAACAAAAAAACACCCAACGCCATCAGAACCAACTTTGTCAAAACTCTGGAAAACGGTCAAAGACTTACAGCACTTACATGAACACTGAATTAAGAAAATCACAAACTGACAAAATAGCTGGTAGAGGAAGGGTACACTCCCCAGCAGTTCCTCAGCTCAAAATTCAGCAGGAAGACTATTCCTCACAAAGTGGGTTACTAAGGGAATTTACTGAAATTCACCATTGGACAGCAAATAATCAGAGACACAAAGTTGGAAATTGAACATAACAAATAATGTGCTTAAGATGTACAGGTCAGTCCACTGCAGAGGGTAGCGGAGCACAGGCAGAGAGCAAAACATGGTAAATAAAACTGACAGGAGAATCGAACTGAGGGGAGGCTGACCTTAACTGACCCAGAGATGGTGGGGAAGTTGTTAAGGGAAAAGCTATAAATATCAATTGACTGAGGGACTGAGAGTCCAACTGCACTTAGTGTTGTGGTGCCAGGAACCAGTTTTGAGTGGCTGTACAGCAGCAAGCAGAGGCTAGAGATTGGATATTCATAAAAGAAGTTACCTGGGGCTGGAGTTGTGGCTCAGTGGTAGAGTACTTGCCTCGCATGTGTGAGGCCTGGGTTTGATACTCAGCACAACATGTAAATAAGTAAAGGAAGTTTCCAGCCTGACCCAGCAGTCACCTCTTGTAGGGTCCAGAGTATATCTGAACCAGCATGATTGAAGCAGGTATGGAGAGGACTGTCTAGAGCAATACAGTTGGGGAGACCAAGGAGAGAGCTCCCTTTGTTGCTGTCTCATAGGAGCAACTGGCAAGGCACCAGTAATGCATCAGACAGGTGCATCTGGACTACAGGTCTGATCCAGGGTAATTCACAACCATGGAGAAGGAATATGTGAAGCCTGTCAAGATTTAGACTCTGCCCCAAAAGAAATTTCAGGAGGCCCCTGAGACCTAGATGTCCAGCAGAAATAGGTTTCTCCCCAGAAATGGAAGTGTGGACCAAATCTCAAATACTCACCAACAAAGAGTTCCAAGGATCACTCAAGACCAAACTCCAGGTACTGGAACTTCCAATTTAGAACTCTGCACCAGCCCCACTATGGGACTACGTCAATTGTCAGCACTCCCCAGTCCGTCCTATCCTATATTGGGAAACCAAAAGCTGAGTGCTGCCACAACCAGCATTGGCTTCTGGCTACAGCAGCTGGCAGCTTGGGGAGAAACAGGAAGACATGCAACTTAACAACCCAGAGTCCTGAACTCAAGGGTTACAAAGTCCTCAAAAATAAATTTAAAAGAGTGGCATATTAGTTTAAGCAATGAACATCCATCCTTGCCAGCAGTTTTGACCACATCAGTGGAAACAAGGCCTCAATTTTTTTGCCTCATTAAGATTTTTTTTCTATTTCCCCCATTTCCTTCCTTCCTTTTTTTTTTTTTTTTTTTGGGGGTGGGGGTGGTTACTGGGAATTGAACCCAGGGGCACTTAACCATTGAGCCACATCCCCAGCCCCTTTTTGTATTTTATTAGAGACAGGGTTTCTCTGAGTTGCTTAGGGCCTTGCTAAATTACTAAGACTGGATTTGAACTCCTGATCCTCCTGCCTCAGTCTTCCGAACCACTGGGATCATAGGGATGTGCCGCCACACCTGCCCACCCCCCCGTCCGCCCCCTGCCCATTTCCGTTTTATATTTTTATTTTTTAAATTTTTACTTATTAATTTATTTTTTATTTTCTCCATTTTGCATGATTACATGTACCTCTATGGATATGTATATGTGTGCTTTCTCACTGTGCAGATAGGTTAAAAAATACAGTTTTTCTTTTAGTTTAATTACTTTTATCTTCATATGTTTATTATTTAGTCTTGGTTTGATTTTGGTGAGGTAAAATTTTATGTGGGTTTGCTTTGTTTTGATCTTTCTTTGTACCTTGGTTTTTGGTCCTCTTATTAATCCTTCTTTACTCTCTTACCCCACTAACAACCAAATTTTCCTATTCTCTCTTCTTCTTTCTTTCTATGATTATTTTGGTTATTTTTTTTTTTGCTCTTCCATCTTTATAAGCTGTCATCTGCTACCTATCTCCTGCATCTCTTCATTTTTTAAATACATCTAATTTTCTTTTGCCTTTCTACCATGTTTTCTTTTCACTTAAGGAAATGTAATTCCACTATTCAATATAATTAATGTAATTCCTACTCCATTTGTGTTGTTGTGATTCTTAATACAGTGGTATTGCAGACATCTGCTGGTTAATGTCTGAGCTAGTTCATGATTGTTTTGTTGGTGCTGACATTAAATTCTGATCCTACCATTCATTTAGAGGGGGTAATTAGTGTTACAAATGTCAAACTAGACACTACACATTTATTTTCAGGACTTCTAAAAATTATTAGCTTCATTGCTAGTCCCTGTTCCCCTTTCTTTAAGAGGAGCCGGGAAGCAATTGGGGCACCTCAAGCTCACAGAGTAGAGATCCTACTGATGAGCAACATGTATAACTCACCAGAATAACAGTGACCACAGGAGCCTCAACAACAGCTCAACACATGGAATAAGAAAAAACCTCAAACCAACAACCAGGTCCCAAGCAGGAACAACTACAGTGGGACTTCAGGTACCACTCCCGAACATCTACTCTAGAGCAAAAACAGAGAAACTCCAAGAACAAGAGATAACTACACACGTACAAAAGAGGAAGATGAATCCAATGTAACACACATAAGTCCAAGACATCTAAAAACATGAGGAAACAGGCAAACAAATCTCCTCCCCAAATTTATAATCCTCCAACAAAGGAACCCATCGATATGAGAGTGGGCAAAATTCCAGAGAAAGACTATAAAAAATATGATTAAAATGTTCAGTGAATTAAAACAGGATCTAAGGAAGGAATTAAGAGAGCAAATACAGGAGGCAAAAACCATTTGAGTAAAGAAAAAGATACTGAAAAAGAATCAAGCAGAACTTCTGGAAATGAAAGGCACAATGAATCAAATAAAAATTCCCTTGAAACATCACCAACAGATTAGATTACATAGAAAAGAGAACTTCAAACCTCAAAGAACTCCAGGCCTTGCAGATAGGGTATATGAACTTGAATACACAGGCTTTAAGAATGTTTTCAGGGAGATAGTAGTAGAAAATTTTCCCCATATTTGAAATGATATAGACATCCACATAACAGAAGGCATGTAGGACCTCTAGTAGACAAGATCAGAACAGAACCACTCCAAGGTACATCATATCCAAAATGCCAACTGTAGAAAAAGTTTTCTAAAAGCTGCAAGAGAACAAAATAAAGTCATATTTAGAAGCAAACCAATAAGATGTACTTCTGACTTCAACTCAGACACTAAAATCGAGGAAGGCCTGGAATGAGACAGTTCAAGTTCTAAAACGATTGCCAGCTAAAGGTGCTATAATGAACAAAACTGTCTTTCAGAACTGATGAAGAAATAAACACTTTCCATAATGTGGATAAACTTAGAGAATTCATGACCACTAAGCGAGCACTACAAAAAATACTTAAAGATATACTGTACACAGCAACCCAAAACAGACCCCAAAGCTCCCACATGGATGAGCTCACCAGAAAAGCAACTCAGTAAATAAAAATTAAGACAGAATTAATATAGAAAATTAATCAAAAGTGCAGGAAATAATAATTGTCTATCCATAAGAACACCAAATACAAATGGTCTCAACTATCCAATAAGACTGGCTGAATGGATTAAAAAACAAAATTCAACTATATGCTTATTTGAAAAAGACTCATCTCATAAGCCAAAACACTCATAGGCTGAACCCAAGTATTATGTACAACAATAATGTACCAATCAAAGCAAAAAAAAAAAGGAAAAAAGGAAAAAAGACAACATACAGATTTGAAGGTTTTGCAGCATTTTAACTTATATTGCTCTCATTACTTCCCAAAATCAGTGGCAGTCTTGGCAGTCCGTCTGCCCAATGTAGGACACGTTCCTTGCTTCCAGTAGGAAATGAGCAGTTTACTCACTAGAATAGGTAGCAGAATGGCAAACTTACAGTGCTGGAAACTGAAATAAGATAAAACTGTTAAACAAGAACTCTATGTTGAGTGAGAGCCTTTCTACACAGAGCCAGCCACAAGTCCCTGAGCCAACGGAGAACTTTGACCCGCAAGCAGTCTCTGGGATCAGGGCAAGACAGCCAGAGACTTCTGCAGGTGGCCCTGCCCCCTCCGGCCGCAGGCTCTTTCCACAGGGCTATCCAAGATGGCGGACTAGAGGGCGACTGCATCTCCAGTTGCTCCAGAACCCAGGACTCAAGAAGGGGAGGCATTGAGAGACTCGGACTAAAATAGAGCCATGGGGTAAGTCTCCCCCACTGGGTGAAGCTTGCCTGGGCAGCAGGCATGGATAGGGGTGGATTATCAGAGCAGGGCAGGGCACTTAGAGTCATCCGCAGGTAGCCTTGCACACTCCGGCGGTGGGCTCCTCCCACACGGCCAGCTGCACGATGCAGGCCCCCCAGTGAGTGCCTTTCTGCACAGAGCCAGCTCCAAGCCCTGGAACCAGTAGGAGGCTAGGGGCAGCTTTCTTCAGAAGCACTGCATTATCAAGTTCCTCCTAGACTTCAGGCTACTGAAGACTGGGAGGTGATACACTGGAAATCTACCGGGACACTATAAACCAATAGAGGAAATCTGCAATATCTCAGGGTCCCACTGACATCTGACCAATATGAGAAAACAAGGGAAGAAAATGTCCCAAAAAAACCTAGACTATATCAATAAACTCAATGACAGCACAACAGAAGAAATGTCAGAAAGGGAGTTCAGAATGTACATAATTAAAACAATCAGGGAAGGAAATGAGAAGATTGAAAGAGCAAATGCAGGCATTGAAGGAGGAGATGAAAGAGCAAATTCAGGCATTAAATGATCGCACCAATCAACAGTAAAAGAGCAAATACGGGAAGCAAGAGATCATTTCAATAAAGAGTTAGAGATACTGAAAAAAACAAACAAACAAACAAAAATCCTTGAAATGAAGGAGACAATAAACCAAATTAAAACTCCATAGAAACCATAACCAATAGGATAGAACACCTGGAAGACAGAACCTCAGACATTGAAGAAAAAATATTTAATCTTGAAAACAAAGTTGGCCAAACAGAGAAGATGGTAAGAAATCATGAACAGAATCTACAAGAATTATGGGATATCATGAAAAGACCAAATTAAGAATTACTGGGATTGAGGAAAGCTTAGAGAAACAAACCAAAGGAATGAACAATCTATTCAATGAAATAATATCAGAAAATTTCCCAAATCTGAAGAACGAAATGGAAAACCAAGTACAAGAGGCTTATAGGACTCCAAATATACAAAATTACAACAGACCCACACCAAGGCACATTATTATGAAAATACCTAACATACAAAATAAAGACAGAATTTTAAAGGCCACAAGAGAAAAGAATCAAATTACATTCAGGGGGAAAGCAATAAGAATATCAGCAGATTTTTCAATCCAGACCCTAAAAGCTAGAAGGGCGTGGAACAACATTTACCAAGCCCTGAAAGAAAACAGATGCCAACCAAGAATCTTATACCCAGAAAAACTTACTTTCAGATTTGACAATGAAATAAGATCCTTCCATGATAAACAAAAGCTAAAAGAATTTACAAAAAGAAAGCTGGCATTACAGAACATTCACAGCAAAATATTCCATGAGGAAGAGATGAAAAACAACGATGCAAATCAGTAACAGGAGGAACTAGTCTAAAGGAATAGCCAAATAAAGGAGAAACCAAATCATGTCAAAAAACAAAAATGAGTCAAATGACTGGGAATACAAATCATATCACAATAATAACTCTGAATCTTAATGTCCTGAACTCATCAATAAAAAGACATAGACTGGCAGATTGGATTAAAAAGAAAGATCCAACAATATGCTGCCTGCAAGAGACTCATCTCATAGAAAGAGATACCCAAAGACTAAAGGTGAAAGCATGGGAAAAAACATACCATGCACATGGACATAGCAAAAAAACTGGAGTATCCATCCTCATTTCAGATAATGTGGACTTCAAGCCAAACTAGTCACAAGGGATAAAGAAGGACATTACATGCTGCTTAAGGGAAGCATAAATCAGCAAGACATAACAATCATAAATATCTATGCCCCGAACATTGGCTCATTCATGTAAGTCAAACAAATCCTTCTCAAATCCAGAAATCAAATAGACCACAACACAATAATACTAGGCGATTTTAACACACCTCTCTCACCACTGGATAGATCTTCCAAACAAAAAATGAATAAAGAAACCATAGATCTCAATAACACAATCAACAATTTAGACTTAATGGACATATATAGAATATACCATCCAACAAAGACCGAATACACTTTCTTCTCAGCAGCACATGGATCCTTCTCTAAAATAGACCATATTTTATGCCACAAAGCTACTGTTAGCAAATACAAGAAGATAGAGATACTACCTTGTACTCTATCAGATCATAATGGATTGAGATTAGAAATAAATGACAGAATAAAAACAGAAACTTCTCCACTACCTGGAGATTAAATAATACACTATTATATGATGAATGGATAACAGAAGACATCAGGAGGGAAATAAAAAAATTCTTAGAAGTAAACGAGAACAAAGACACATCATATCAAAATCTCTGGGATACAAATAGAAGCAGTACTTAGAGGAAAATTTATTTCATGGGGCGCATTCATCAAAAGAAGTAGAAATCAACAAATAAACGACTTAACATACAACTCAAAGCCCTAGAAAAGAAGAGCAAACCAACACCAAAAGTAGAGAAGACAGGAAATAGTTAAAATCAGAGCCGAAATCAATGAAATTGAAACAAAAGAAACAATCGGAAAAATTAACAAAATAAATCGTTGGTTCCTTGAAAAAATAAACAAAATTGATAAACCCTTAGCCACACTAACAAAGAGAAAGAGGGAGAAAACTCAAATTACTAAAATTTGGAATGAACAAGGAAATATCACAACAGACATGATTGAAATACAAAACATAATTAGAATCTATTTTGAAAATCTATACTCCAACAAAACAGAAAACTCGAAGACATCAACAAGTTTCTAGAAACATATGAATTACCTAAACTGAACGAGGAGGACATACACAACTTAAATAAATCAATTTCAAGCAATGAAATAGAAGAGGTCATCAAAAGCCTACCAACAAAGAAAAGTCCGAGACCAGATGGGTTCTCAGTCAAGTTCTACAAAACCTTTAAAGAACTCATTCCAATACTCCTCAAAGTATTCCATGAAATAGAAGAGGAGGGAACCCTCCCAAACTCGTTCTATGAAGCCAATAGCACCCTGATACCTAAACCAGACAGAGACACATCGAGGAAAGAAAATTTCAGACCAATATCCTTAATGAACATCGACGCAAAAATTCACAACAAAATTTTAGCAAACCGCATACAAAAATATACTAAAAAGATAGTGCACCACGATCAAGTGGGTTTTATCCCAGGGATGCAAGGTTTGGTTCAACATCAGGAAATCAATAAATATCATTCACCATATCAACAGAATTAAAGTTAAGAATCATATGATTATTTCAATAGATGCAAAAAAGCATTCGATAAAATACAGCCAGCATCCCTTCATGCTTAAAACATTAGAAAAAATTGGGGTAGTGGGAACATTCCTTAACATTATAAAGGCCATCTATGCTAAGCCCATGGCCAATATCATTCTAAATGGTGAAAAATTGAAAGCATTCCCCCTAAAAACTGGAACAAGGCAGAGATGCCCTCTTTCACCACTTCTATTCAACATCGTCCTTGAAACTCTAGCCAGAGCAATTAGACAAACCAAAGAAATTAAGGGATACGAGTTGGAAAAGAAGAACTCAAACTATCCCCATTCGCTGAGGACATGATTATATATTTAGAGGAACTGAGAAATTCCATCAGAAAACTTTTAGAACTCTTAAGTGAATTCAGTAAAGTAGCAGGTTACAAGATCAAAGCTCATAAATCCAATGCATTTTTATACATAATTGATGAATCTTCAGAAAGAGAAATCAGGAAAACTACCCCATTCACAATAGCCTCAAAAAAATAAAATACTTGGGAATCAATCTCACAAAAGAGGTGAAAGACCTCTACAATGAGAACTACAGAACACTAAAGAAAGAAATTCAAGAAAACCTTAGAAGATGGAAAGGTCTCCCATGTTCTTGGTTAGGCAGAATTAATATTGTCCAAATGGCCATACTACCTAAGTGCTATACAGATTCAATGGAATTCCAATTAAAATCCCAATGATGTACCTTACAGAAATAGAGCAAGCAATTATGAAATTAATCTGGAAGAATAAGAAACCAGAATAGCTAAAGCAATCCTCAGTAGAAAGAGCGAAGCAGGGGGTATCGCAATACCAGAAATCTTCAACTCTACTACAAAGCAATAGTAACAAAACCAGCATGGTATTGGCACCAAAATAGAAAGGTAGATCAATCGTACAGAATAGAGGACATGGACACAAACCCAAATAAATACAATTTTCTCATACTAGACAAAGGGGCCAAAAATATGCAATGGAGAAAAGATAGACTCTTCAACAAATGGTGCTGGGAAAACTGGAAAACCATATGCAACAGAATGAAATTAAACCCCTATCTCTCACCCTGCACAAAACTCACTCAAAATGGATCAAGGACCTTGGAATCAGACCAGAGACCCTGCATCTTATAGAAGAAAAAGTAGGTCCAAACCTTCAACTTGTTGGCTTAGGATCAGACTTCCTTAACAGGACTCCCATAGCACAAGAAATAAAAGCAAGAATCAACAACTGGGATAGATTCAATCTAAAAAGCTTTCTCTCAGCAAAGGAAACTATCAGTAATGTGAAGAGAGAGCCTACAGAGTGGGAGAAAATCTTTGCCACTCATACTTCAGATAGAACACTAATTTCCAGAATCTATAAAGAACTCAAAAAACTCTACACGAAGAATACAAATAATCCAATCAACAAATGAGCTAAGGAAATGAACAGGCACTTCTCAGAAGAAGATGTGCAAGCAATCAACAGATATATGAAAAATGTTCAACATTTCTAGTAATAAGAGAAATGCAAATCAAAAACTATCCTAAGATTCCATCTCACCCCAATTAGAATGGTGATTATCAGGAATACAAGCAACAATAGGTGTTGGCGAGGATGTGGGGAAAAAGGTACACTCATACATTGCTGGTGGGGTTGCAAATTAGTGCAGCCACTCTGGAAAGCAGTATGGAGATTCCTCAGAAAGCTTGGAATGGAACCACTATTTGACCCAGCTATCCCACTCCTTGGCCTATACCCAAAGGACTTAAAAGCAGCATACTACAGAGATACAGCCACATCAATGTTCATTGCTGCTCAATTCACCATAGCCAGATTGTGGAACCAATCTAGATGCCCTTCAATTGATGAATGGATAAAGAAACTGTGGCATATATACAATGGAATATTACTCCGCCATGAAGAATAATAAAATTATGGCATGTTCAGGCAAATGGATGAAATTGGAGAATATCATGCTAAGTGAGATAAGCCAATCTCAAAAAACTAAAGGACGAGTGATCTTGCTGATAAGCAGATGAGGACATATAATGCGGGATGGTAGGGGTTAGCATTAGTTTAGGTTTAGGGTTAGGGATAAGGAGGGTGGTAAATATGGAGGAAAGAAGGACTGTATAGAGGAAAAAGAGAGGTGGGAGGAGTGGGGGGGGAGGAAAAAAAATAATGAATCAAACATTATTGCCCTATGTAAATTTATGATTACACAAATGGTATGCCTTGACTCCATGTACAGAGAAAAAACATGTATCCCATTTGTATACAATGAAAAAAAAAAGAACTCTATGTTTAGCAAGACTATCCTCTGAGGAGAAATTATGACAGTCGCAGAAAACAAAAGTTAAAAAGGAGTTTGTTACTATAGAATTTTCTTTAAGAAATATTAAAGCAGTACTTGAGGCTGCAAAACAAGTCAAGGGATAGTCACTTGGAGCCATAGGTTTTAGTCAGGCTTTTTGCTGCTGTGAATAAAAGACCTGACAAAAACAATTAGAGGAGAAAAAGTTTATTTGGTGCCTCACGATTTCAGAGGTCTCAGTCCATAGAGGGCCAACTCCATTCTTTGGGGCCCTGAGATGAGGCACAACATCATGGTGGAAGTATAGGCCAAACGAAAGCAGCACCGGGACAGCTCGCTCAACAAGTACAAAATATAAACCCCAAAGTCATGCCCGTAGGGCCCATCTCCTCAGCCACACCCTACCTGTCTGAGTTCCCACTAAGTTAATTCCTACTGGGAATTAATGCACTGATTAGTTAAGGCTCTCAGAACCCAATCATTTCATCTCTAAACTTTCTTACATTGTCTCACAAATGAGATTGGGGGGATAACTGCAATCTAAACCATAAAACCAAATTTTAAAAAAGACACCTATATAGGCTAATTATGTAAGTTTAAGAGTCATATTGTGGTACTTTGGGTTGTTATTTATCTTTACTATATAATTTTATAGGCAAATCCATAAAAATAATTTAAGTATATTTTAGTGGTCGCATATAAAGATGCAATCTGTGACAAGAACATATAAAGGGAGAGGGGTGATGCATAGGAGTAGAGTGTACTACTGGAATAAAGCTGTATTACTCAGACTTGGTCATATGTTTAAGAATGTTAATTGCAGACCTTGAGGTCAACAGCAAGAAGGCAAATTTAAATTTATACAGAAAAGAGAAAGAAGTCAAATGGTGCATCACAAAAGCAGTACTTTATATATAAAAAAAAAGAAAGTAAAAGCAATTGTGTATTTGAGTTTAAAAAAAAAAACCCAAAATGACACAGAAACAGCTAAATAGCAGAAGTCTATCCTTATCTATAATGCTCTAAATTTAAGTGAATTCAATTCTCCATTAAAGGTAAGATTAGTAGAATGGATGGGTAAAAGAAAAACTCAAAGGAAATAAGAAAATACCTAAAGATGAATAAGAATGAAAACAACCTACCAAAATGTACAGGATACAATCCCACCAGTGCTCAGAGGAAATTTATAGCTGCAAATGCTAACATGAAAAAAGACAAACTCTCAAATCAACAACTATATACCTAAGGAACTAGGGGGAAAAGGTCAAAGTCAATTAAAAGCAAGCAGGAGGAAGGAAGTTATAATAAAGATTAGAGCATTAATTAATAAAATTGAGACTAAGAAACAGAAGAGAAAACAAATCAAAGTTTGACTCTGGAAAGATCAACAATCTTTAGCTAAAATGACTAAGAGAGGGATGACTCAAATTACTAAATCAAAAATTGTAAAAGGAGAACTTACCACTACCTTTACGATATATAAAGAAAAATAACTGAATACTAGGAATATCTGTACATGCCAAAAGTTGGATAACCTAGATAAAATGGAAGAATTCCTAGAAACACACAACTACCTTGACTGATACAAGAAGAATAGAACAACTGAATAGACCTATAATAAATAAATAAGATTGGATCAGTCATTTAAAACCTTTCAAAACAACAACAAAAAATCCAGGACTATCTGGTTTCATGGGTAAAATCTACAAAACATTTAAAAAATTTGTACCATTCCTTCCAAATTCTCAAAAGCTAAAGAGAAGTGAGCACTTTATATTCATTCAAATTAATAGAGAACCCTGACACTATAAGAAAAAACTACAGACTGATATTCCTTATAAATATACATGCAGAATACCCAAAAATACCATCAAATGCATCTAGTAGCCTAGTAAACGGTTTACAACTACAACCAAGTGGAGTCTCCCGGGAGTGGAACAGTGGTTCACATAAGAAAATCAATTGATGCAATCAGTACTAGAATGAAGGGAAGAGGATCACAGTCATCTCACTTAGGCTACCCAAGAAGTTTTGAACCAGACAGAAAGCAAAGATCTGTGGCCTGGAACTGGTAGAGTTGATAAACTGGCATGACTATGCTTTGGATAATAAAAGAAGTCCATTCGCAGGTTACCAATTTCCCATAATTGCTACTGAAAAAAATGCACAGCACTGAAATGATCCTCAATATTTTATAAACCAAAGGGAAGATAATAGAAAAACTATGTTATATAACTTTAAAGGTAATTTTCTTCAATTAGATCCTGATGCTTAATTAGGTCCTTTTCAAGTACAACAAAAACAATCTATTCATAGAAGCTAATTGGATTAGACAAAGGGGAAAGAAGGGAAGGGAAGGAGGGTTGGGAATAGGAAAGACATAACTTTCCTATATTCGTATATGAATACACAACCAGTATAACTCCACATCATGTACAACCACAAGAATGGAAAGTTTACTCCATGTATGTATATATCAAAATACATTCTACTGTCATGTATAACTATAAATAACAAGTCAAAAAAAGAATCTATTCATATGTCTCTATACAAATATCCAACTCTTCTTAAAATAAAATTGGTTATTTCCAGTGTACATAATACCAAAGGGAGCAATATTTGATAATTCTATGATCTCTGCTCTCTAGTAAAATACCTTCAAAGGGAAAGGTAAAAGACAAGTCACAGGTGGGGAGAAAATATTTGTCAAACAATTACTAATACGGTTATATATCCAAATATACAAAGACTTCTAAGAAACTCAATAATAAGAAAATTTAAAACCCAATTAAAAATTGGACAAAAAATTTGACCAAACACCCAGACACCATGATGAAAAAGATGTGTTGAAAATAAGCAAATGACAAAATGCTGAACATCATTAGAGAATTTCAAATTAAAACAATGGTGAAATGTCACTATCTACCTACTAGTTATGGCTAACATTCTACTGATACCCCCAAATTCTGAGAAGGTATGGAACAATAGGAAACACTCCCTCATTACTTGGTGAGAATATAAAATGGTACACCTATTCTAGAGGACACTTTAGACAGTTATTTTGTTTTTGTTTTGTTTGTTTGTGTTACTGGGGATTGAACTCAAGGACACTTTACTTTGAGCTACATCTCCAGTCCTTTCATGTTTTATTTTGAGACAGGGTCTTGCTAAGTTATTGAGGCTGGCCTTGAGCATATGATCCTCCTGCCTCAGTCCCCTGAGTCACTGGGATTACAGGTGTACACCACCACGCCTGACCTTTAACAGTTTTTTACAAAGCTAAACATAGTCTTATACAAGAAAACAGTCGAAGTCCTAGTTATTTACCTATTGAGTTGAAAAATAATGTTCATACAAGACTCTGCATATGAATAATTATAGCAGCTTTATTCATAACTGTCAAACTTGCAAGTCGCAGAGATGTCCATCAGTAAATGAATGGATAAACTGTGGTACAACTATACTATAGGATACAAGTAATTATTTTAAAATGAGCTATTGAGTCACAAAGAGACCATGGAAGAATAATCATAAATTACCAGTGAAACAAATCAGTAAAGCTGCATACTGTATGATTGCCATTATCTGAAATTTTAAGATAAGATAAAACTGTAAATTCAGTAAAAAAAAGTTCATCATTACCAGAAGTCTGAGAATGGGAAGAAAGTTAGGGATGAATAGATGAATAGGGGATTTTTAGGGCAATAAAACTGTTGTGTATGATATCATATGCTGCAACCTGCACAGTGGTTAATTCATGAAACCAGATGAGGGGTGATGGGGAATTAGAAAAGACAAACAGACACACAAACAGAGAAAAAACTGGGACCTGGTGGATCACTAAACTCTGGTAGGAGATAGTGACCCAGAACCAGTCCAGCATGTTTATTATACAAGTTTTAACATCAAAAGGGTTATTGTGAGAGTTTTCTTCAAACAAGCAGAACCAAGGTCATAGTATGAGCAACCAATTATGATTATCAGCTTCTGCCCATAATTTTCTACCCCTAGGCAGCTGGTGTCTGAACTTCAAGGTCAAAAACTGACAGTTCTGTGACTGGCACAGAACCTCTATTTGACAGGGCATCACCATAGCAACTGGGCAATCTTTCATTGGTACCTTCTCATGGAAAGTTCCCAGGAGAGGCATCACCTTTGTCACCAGGCAGTTCAAGGACCATAATTCAATCACTCCCAATAACCATAATTGTGTATTACATTATTCATTTGGCAAAAACCTATAGAATTGTTTGACTAATGTGAACTTTATACTTTGGTTAATGATATATTAACAATATATCAATATTGGTTAATCAATTGTAACAAATGTACCACACCAATTCATGACATTTACAGTAAGGGAAGCTGGTGAGCAGGGAAAGGGATTGTATGAGAACTTGGTACTTTCTGCTAAATACATTATTCTAAAATGTGTAAGGTAGACCTTTTTTAAATGAATCAAACTGAATATATTTGTAGAGAAACTATCATCCAAGTGCTACAAAATGTTGAGCTATTAATCAGGCTCCTCATTGGTATAAATATTCTCCTTAGAACCTATCTTGATATGGAGATATTTTTGCTGAAAGCACTAAAGTTACATTAATTTGTAATTTATATCACCTTTCAATCTTAGCAGCAAATAACATCTTACAGTTTCATGACAAATGATTCTCTGTTTTCCCACTCGATCCTCTAAAGAGCCTTCAAACGCAGTCAAAGCAGAAACAATATGCTGCTTTTTTACACTGATGGAAAACAACAGCACAAATAAATTAATCTGATTGAGAATAGGATTGTATCACTGACTTCTGGGCACAAAGCATTTTCCCAAGGTCAAGTTTCCCTTAACTAATTACCAAAGCAACAGGATATACTAAAAAAATTAAAATGGTAATATTTATGTATTATAGGTTTGAATGTCACTTAGGGCATTCGTACTAGACAGGGTTCTCCAGAAGAGCAAAACACTAGGGTATGTACATATATAATGCAATTTGTTATGAGGAATTGGCTCATGCAGCTATGAAGGCTAGTTCCAAGATCTGCAAACAGTAAGCTAGAGACTAGAGAGAGCAGATGGTATAGCTCTTTCTGATTCAGAAGGCATGACAAATAAGAGAGCTGGTGGTATAGTTTCAATCCAAATGCTGTCAGTCATTTTACCCAGAGAAAGTTGATGTTTCGTTCAAGACTGAAGAAAGGAGAGAAAGAATGTCCCAGCTCAAAAGCAGTCAGGTGGAGGGGTGGTGGCAGCAGGAAGTGGGGGATTATTTTTTACAGTAGGTAAGAGTCAGCCTTTTGTTCTATCTGGGTCTTTAACTAATTGAATGAGGCCCACCCATATGAGGGAGGGCCATCTGCTTTACTCAGTGTTCCAATTGAAATAGTTAATTTATTTTAAACATGCTTAGAGAAACACTAAGAATAGTGTTTGACCAAATATCTAAGCACCCCATGGCCACAGTCAAATGGACACATAAAATTAATCATTACAGACTCCTTGGAAGTAATACTTCATAGCTAATTTGTCAGAGATGTTTATTCCTAGAACATAGTTATTGATCACTATGTCAGGATCCACGTTGAAATAATGTATCAAATGAAGTTGAATCTTGTCTGAAGGACATAGAGAATAAGTCACAGGGCATTTCCCCTATTTGCAGCTGGTCCCCTACCTGCTTTTCTGCCATGGGTGCATTGGGACTTTTGTCATTTAGAAGCCCAGCCTGAGAAGAACACAAAGGAACTCACAACTGACTCACACCTGATCCCCACCTGACTAAATTGCCTGAACCTATTACAATAGGCACCAGGAACTTCCCTGCCCACCTTCCTGTCCCACCCCCAGTGAGCCCACCAAAGAATGGCCAACCAACTCATCCCATGACCTGGCTTTGCTAACCCTATAAGCCCTGACCCTCATGGTGGCCCTTTGCCATTTTCTCCCCCTAAAATGTTCCCCCCTGTTGCTTAATAAAAGCATCATTGATCTGTTGAGGTCTGTTCCCATTTGGGTTATTTTTGCTTTCATTGTTTTAAAAGCAGTAGGTGTGTTTAGCTGAATTGCATCTGATCTCATCATTGCCATGGAGTTTGTTAAATGTTCAGTTGTTGATAAATCCTTTCTTTCCTTTCCTTTTTTCCCTTATTTTTCTTTTTTTTTTTTTTTTTTCCTTTTTTCTTTTTCTTTTGGAAGTACTGGGAATTGAAGCCAAGCCTTCAGTATGTTAGGTAAATGTTCTATTTAGCCACATCCCCAGCCAGTATATAGATTTTTATTTCCAGAACATAGAAAAAGAACCTCAAATAATAACAACCAACATGAATATGGATATTTGCTGAAAAAGTATTCTGACATGCTTTTTGATCCCCTGAGACCCTTTGGAAAAGAACAGCAGTTAATATTCTTTGATTCCTTTGCTAACCTGTTAGGCAATCAGATTCTCTCAAAGGCAGCTTCTCCGATATACCTGTGTTACTGTGATCTCCCTGCAGCAGCTGATAGCCCCTGTAATGATGCTTCTCAGTTCTCCCAAGAAATAGAAGCTCACTCTTCCATTGTTCCCAATATTTCATCCTCCCACTTCCCATGTCCACTGTTTCAGCACCAAACTTTACCAGGACCATCAAATGTCTAGACTATAGTTGCATCACAAAGTCGTCCTCGTTTTCTCGTGGTACTGGGAATTGAAGCTAAAGGCCTTGCCCGTGCCAGTGAAGCTGGGAGACTAAAGGCAGTCAGTGTAGATAATAAATAATTGGATCTGGTTTGAAAGGAAGGAAAATCAAATGCTAATACCTACAGAGCCTTCTTTCTCCTCCTCCACCTGTTGCTAAGGTGCCCTGCCTCCAGGGACCATTCCCTCCACTGTGGGAATTGTAGGAGTTCTTAATTATTGCCTCCTGAGCTTCTCCCTTCCTTCCCAGGATCACTTCTACCTTTGGCCAACATTTTGGCCACCGGTCACCATATGCAGGATGGGGGCAAGAGAAAGGCAGGATGACGGGGAGAAGAGGCCATGAGAACAAAGAAACTCTAAAAGTATAAAGTGGCAAGACCCCTCACTTCTTTGGACACCCAGCTCTGGGATTCCTTCTCTGCCGAGAAGTCTATCTCTGTTCTATCCTTTAAGTAAACTTGGTTTCTAACGCTTCCGTTTTTTTTTGGTGTTTAGTCTTCACACTGGGGAAACTGGAACTCTGCTCTGATTCTCAGCACCATTATCACCCGGCAAGAACTCTACTATGAGGTGCATCACAGACTTTTTTAAAATTTTGAGCCAAGGTCTCACTAAGTTGCCCAGGCTGGCCTTGAACTTGTTGGGGTCATCTTGCCTCAGCCTCCCAAGTACCATGAGAATATAAGCATGGCACAAATTGTTTTGTTTCTTACTAGAGAGTCATGTCAATTTTAGAGGTATATTATTAGGAGAAGAAAAAGAATTTTGAAGGTTGTTAACTTCTTCTCTTTTGTGCTTCAACCCTTACAACGGAAGCATATTGTTGGCATTCCCTTCCATTCTGAGCCTCTTCTTCCTCAAGTTCATGTCTCTGTTCACTGTTCCACACTTCCTCAGTGACTTACTTGGGCACACTCATGATCTTATTCCAAACACCCCAAAGGAGTGTGTTTATCTTCTTGCCTGCTTTTATATTTCTGTGGCTTAGGAAGCATCTGAGAATCATCCAGATGAACATATGTGTACATGTCCAGTCAAGCACAGAGTAAATCACAGAGAATGACAGCTCTGGAAAAGTTCAGAATGGAGCTAGGCAGTGATTCCCCATCTCCCACAACACAAAAAGGAGACCGTGAAGGAACAGCTGATCTGAGAGGTGGTGACAACCAGAAAACGAGTCCAGTTAAGCTTCTTGCTTGTCATAACTGTGTGTCTGCTGCTCTCATTCTAAGAGATTGTAGTGGACACCTATTAAGGAAATTAGAGTTCTCTTTATGCATCTTCTGCTGAGGTCATCAGCATTAACTAGATGGAGAAGAAATATAGAATGTCACTTCAAGGATGGTGTATGTAGATGCCAATTTTGCAAATTAAAGAGATCTTTACCACTGCTTTTAAATTTGTTCCCTTCTTGAAAATGTTATTCAGATTGACATTGTATTAATACTGTACTTTGTTTTATGAGCACATTGAAAGAACACATAAACTATAATCACCCAATATATCTTTGCTATTATTTCTTAGAGATTTAGGTGTCTAGAGGGTTAGTTTCTTCGTAGGCCATTCCTCTTGGCTTGGAAATTGTATTGCTGCCTTTCTTGCTGTCTTCTTACATGGCCCTTCTGTGCATGTGCTTCCTTGGTGTCTCTGTATGTCCTAATCTCTTCATCTTATAAACATGCTGGTTAGATTGCATTAGGCCCATCCCAGTCTCCTTAAAGGTGCTATCACCAATATAGTCAGATTAAGGCACAGGGGTTAGGGTTTCATATATAAATGGGGGGAAGCAGTTCAGTCAATTAACAAAATACAAGGTGAACTATGATTCAATATACTCGCGCTCTACACTTAAATCATTACATACCTATATCAATGCACAACTCTCAATACATTCTTAAAATCTTTTTCTAACCCATAGGACATATCTTCTTTTATAGCTACACTTTTTTTTTACAATTAGTAATATCTAAATTAATCGCTTGACATAGTTATGAATAACATTTGGACCTTTTCAAAATGAAAGTAATTTTAAGTGTTTTGTCACTAAATCAACTGGAAAAAAATTTGGTTGAAAGTCATAGATTGACTTGACTGAGAGTATGTTCAATATAATGACTGTTTTCCTCCAACATGAAGTTCAGAGAGAAACCACAAAGGCCAGTGCAGCAGTTCTTTCTACTGTTCCAATTTGCCATCTTTGCATATGCTTTTTACCTTCATGCTTATTCCCCCTCATGGTTGCAAGGTGGCTGCTGCAATTCAATCCTTACTTCAAATTTTAGACAAACAGGAAAAGAAAGCAATGGACCAATGAACAGGGGCAGCATTTTTTTTTTTTTTTTTTTTTTTTGGTGTGGTGCTGAGGATTGAACCCAGGGCCTCATGTTTGCAAGGCAAGCACTCTACCAACTGAGCTAAATCCTCAGCCAGGGGCAGCATCTTATAAAAGAAGGAGTTTTTTCTGAAATCTCAGCAGATTTTCCTATGTCTTATTGGGTTTCAAACTGTTCATATGGTGTTTTTTGCTGCAAGGAATTTGGGAAAACAAGTAAATATTTTAGCTGGGCATATGGTACTCAGGGTCCAGACCAAGAAAGCAGGGAAGACTGGGAATTGGGGATACAGTTAGCATGCCTGTCCATAGTCTTGGGTATTCAATCCATTTCTTTGTCTCACCATGTGCCTAAATGTTTAATAAAGTTAATTCCCTTTGCTGTCAATGAATCTGATTGCTATTTATTTCATTACAACCTTTTTTTATCTCTTACAAAAAGCATGACCTCTTTCCTTCTCAATTGTTTCTGATTTTTATCTCCCCATCATGTCATTTCTTCATTGCTGCATTTATTGCCATTGCTATAGTCAAGTGTTAGTCATGCATGTATCTCATGAGTCAGTACTTGTTCTACCTGAAACATAAAACCACATTGTTGTTTTCTCTCTTCTAATAATGTATCCTACTGCCTCCTCTCCTGTCCTCTCCTCTCCTCTCTTTCTCATCTTTCCTCAAGGAAAGGGTTTTAAGTTCTTCTGGTTCTGTGGTTAGAGAGGCCAGTGGAGGGCACTTATTTTAAATATACCTTGCTGATTCAAGAGACATTTATAAAATAGCCTTTCCCAATTTCCCACTGAAATATCTTCTAGAGAAATAAAGAAAAAAGGAATTCAAAGCAATGAAAACAAGACTGTCAGTCAACCTGTTGCCAAAATCTTGGAAGTTTCCCACTATTAAATGTCATAAACTTCATTGTGCATTGTTATCAAAGGACATAAGCATTTCTGAATGTCTGAACGTGGGGAGGTATACCATCTCTCTTCTGCTTCCCATTGTCTGCTCAAGCATATTTTTGTAATTGACTCAAGGAAGAAAACTTTATCATCCTTTGATGACAGAGTCCAAATGCAAATGCTAACAAGTCAAATATTATCACATAGCTCAAGAGGTAAGTCCACAGGCTGACAGACAGGAGCTGCTCAACTAACTTCAGGAACCAGAGTTCTGAAATTGGTTTCTCTGAGACCCAAATCTGGGAGCATCAGAAGGCAAGCATTTATTGAAGCTCTAATTTTTAAGTTGGACTGATAAAACTACATAGTTGGGAAAGAAAACTTCCATAAGGGCAAATCACCTCTTAGCACTCTTCAGGTAAAACATAGGTTTATTTTGTCTCTACAGGTGTTTGTTCACCCACACTGTGCCACAATCCAGCCCATTAGCATGAGTACAGAAGGCTGGATGCGGTGCCAATGAGCAGCAACAGTCATGCTGCTCCTAATGTGGGTGTCCCCCTGCCTGACCTTGGCTTCTACCAATAGCTCGTTCATCACTGGTTTGCAAAAGATGGCTGTTCACTTGATTTGGCTCTTATCATTTGTAATGGCCCACTTTTCACTTGTGCTGACTTGGATTTCAACTAATTATGACTTTTCTGTGGTTGGTTGGACCAAGGTAAATGGTACTTGCAGATTAGGTGTGTTTTAGTGACAGAATGGGGAAACAAAACAAAAAAAAGATAAGATTCTACTTTCCAGGGAAACCAGCATAAAAAAGCAGAAACATGTATTTTAATAGGGTGATAAGGGACTAAAGCATAGATATAATCTTTTAGAAAATAAGCAAAGAATTTGCACAGCCAACTTCCATGGCCAATATGGTCTCCATAACTAATTTTAAACTGGAAATTAAAATCTCTATTCGATGGGTAAATTAAACCTATCCATTTCCCATTCATTACAGGTGCATTTGCTTGCCAATGCTTCATAATGTGTTAAATTCTTTGATGGTTTTGTCTTCTTGCCCTATGGTTCTAAAGAGGTTTTTTGATTATGAGTTTCAAGTTCTCTATGTGATTAGGGTCTATTGACCTATGCTACTTTGAGTTCTGGAATAATCTAGCTATAGATATACTCATGTTTGCCCTTTATTATTAACTTTGTGACATCCTAGACCTTGTCATCACTCTGGTTTGACATTCCATAATCTAGGTTGCTAAATGCCTACATACCTTTGATTTCACCTGTACTTGAATTCCTAAAGCAAAGAGCTAGCAACAAGTAAAAGTCCTGAAATTTTATATAGCAAAGAGACATCATCTTTTACTCATGTGATTGGTAAAAAATATTAAAATTTGTTAATGAAAAGTGTGGGCAGTTTGATGGAGGAAAAAGTTCTTATACATGCTGGAGATGGTACAAATTAGTACAGTATATGGAGAAAATTTGCAATATCCATTGAAATTTTAAAATTCACTCATCTAAAAACCTAGAAATTATTTTTCTAGGTATCTACATTCTGAAAAAGTATTTGCACATGTTAACAAAGAAAAAATTATAGGAGCAATTTTGTAACAGCAAAAAGTATTTGTAAAGGTGAATAATAGGAATTTTCCACCATTAACAAATTATTAAAATTAGATATTTATATCCAGATTATCAAATGCATTATAGCCAGGGGAATAAAATCATTTAAAGAATGATATGTACCATAAACTAGCATCTATAAGAAAACAATAGTAATCCTACTATGAACACAAACACACACAGACAAAATAAACATAATATATACAAATCTAAATTTGTTATTCAAATGTATAGAAAATATTTGAAAAGACTTTTCAAAGGGAACCACTCCATTTTCCTAAACTATTTAATATTTTATGAAGAAAATATGTTCATATACTGCTTGTGTGATCGAATACTAGCAATGAAAGTTACTACACATGCTTCATGTTTTACCCCAACATGCACTGTGTCCTGAAAGAGAGGATTGGATTTTTACAAGAATTTCTAGGTAAACCAGAACTCATTAAATTGAAAGCTTGCATAAAACTAATTAAAGAAGTTATTATGATAGATATTAAAAATGAAACACTTGTCTCAGTTTTACTAAGGTGATAAATATCCAAAAAATATTTAAAATATTTCTGTAGTACACTGGGCCACATATACAAGTCTTATAAAGGATATGATCAAAAACAGTTTATCAACCCTTGGCCCATGATCTTCTCATGATTACAAAAGTTTTTAAGCTGTAATAAAAGGTTGGAAAATTAAATTTTTTTTAAAAAATAAAAATAATACCCTGATGGTCAGTGATGTGTCATTAACATGCGGGGAACAATGAGGTATTTCCCAATTGTACTCCCCACACAAGAGGATTGGAGCAGACTTCATGTCAACATGTGTGTGTTTTCTAGCAGTTGGGAATACTGTGGATTTAAGTCTGAATCACAAGTGAAAATTCTAAAACAGGAGATCTGACTAAAGTAGTCTATCATTAACAAATTAGAAAGCCAAGCTTTGGGGCTTATCAGTACTTCCACCCACTGATGTTAGGCCAAAGATGCATGTATAGGACCAAATGTAGACAGAGTACCAGTAAGAGTCTGTTTAGAGAGACAACAGAATTCCAATCAAGAGTGACTCATACAGTTTCCTTGGACCTCAGAGAAGCCCTGTCCAAAGAGTAACTGAAGACACTCCACTGGAGAGCATCTCATCAATATCAAAGAAACTCAGGTGAGGGATTCCCCAGTGATGGGGTATCTCTGCACCCAACAGGGCACCTATACCTTGGTTAAAGATCCTCTACATAGCTGCCAACTCAAAATCTTTAGTGTTTCTTCTCTCCTTGCTTTGACCTTGACGGAACAGAAGCAATATAGGTATCAGAAATAGAGAAGACATACAAGGGAAGAAAAGCCAATCCTAGCCTTTTAACTTTGTAGGCTTCAAACCTACATTGCCTCCCAGTTGGGAAAAGGAAACAAAGCCTTCGCTGTCATTTTGAGAATAAAATATTTTATAGGTACAACAGTGTACTGCTTTGGAATTTATTCATTTTACTTAACTGAAACTGTTTGCTGTTTGACAACTCCTAAAATCCTCTTTCCCCAAGCCCTGAGTAACAATTCTCATCTTTGATGTTTTTAAATATGATTATTCAGATCATATGGGTAAAGTACTCATGTACTCATGCAATTGTTGTATTTCTTTGTCTGGCTTATTTTCCATAGCAAAATGGCCTCAAGGTCCATCCAGATTATTAAATATTGTAGAATTTTCCTCTAGGCTGAAGAGTAAGTACTCCACTGGGCATATGTACCACATATTTATCTATCTATCATCCATTGGTGGATATTTAGGTTATTTCCATATTTTGTCTCAGTAGTGCTACAACAGACATGAGGGTGCTAATATATCTTTGAGATCCTGAATTCAGTTATTTTGGTTAGGTACCCAGAAGTGGAAGTGCCTGATCATATGGTAGCTCTATTTTTAATTTTTTGAAGAAACTCCATACCATTTCTATAGTTGTCGCACCATTTTGCATTGTCACAATTGGTATGTAAGGGTTCCAGTTTCTCCGCATTTGACCCAACACATTGGGTCAAAGAAAAAATGTAAAGGAAAATAAGAATATACATTGAGACAAATGAAAATATATCTATAACATGGTGGATGCAGCAAACATGTATAAGAGGAATTCAAAGTGATCAATGTACACAGAAGAAAGATCTCAAATAAACAAAACAGGGATGAACCTACTACCACCAATGAGATTCAATGTATCCACTTTAACACACAACTAAAACTCTTAACTTCATTTAAATTTAAGTCTTCTTTTGTGGTTTCTCAAAATGTCAGACTTAGGTTGTTTGAGATCTTTCTCCTGTTTTAATGAAAATATTGCAGAATTTCCCTCTAAGGCTGAATAGTGAAGCCAGAAAAAGAAGCCTTAATTTTAAATGAAGCTAAGAGTATTAATTACAGGACTGAAAAGGACACATTTATTGGACTGAGCCTGTTTGGAGGAGTTTTATGTAAGAGACAGCCAATGAGCCTGCCTGAAGTTTCCCATTTACTGAGCATACTATACAAAATGAGTTTCAAAGGCAATGGTAGAAAGCAGATAAAGCTGCTTTTTGATTGTGTCCCATTAGTCCTATTGTCTTAACATGTCACTTATATAAGAATTGACAAAAATTAGTGAGATAGTTTAGATATAGAAAGAAATAAATATAGAATATATATACATATATTAATATATATACATATTATGGATTTCAGCATCAGAATGAGACATACATATTTCTATATTTTTAGAGTGGGGATGTAACTCAGTGCTTGTAGCACTTGCCTAGCTCGTGAGAAGCCCCAGGTTGGATCCCCAGCACCACACATACACAGACAAGTGAATATTTTACTGGTATAGTGGCAAATTAAATATATGTTTGCTGTCTCCATTATCAGGGTTTTGTGTTTAATCCAAAGGTCAGATGAAGTCTTCTGTCACCCTGAGTTCTAGTTTTAGATAAAATAACAATGACCTGTGCAAATCCAAAGTCATCTAAAAGGTATTCACTAATTGCAGGGCCTTGCCGACATTCCCACAATCACTTGTGTTTCCAATTTCTTGCTTCCACTTACCCTGTCTCATTTTCAATTTACTCATCCAGTGTGAAACCTAGCCCCTTCCTTAATTATTTATAATTACCCACTTATGCTCAGTTCATAGGAGCCTGAATAATGATTTTTTATCAATTAATTTAACCAAGAATTTGAGAGTCATGGATGAGGAAGAAACAGGTAGTTATACTGTGGTTAGAAACAATTCAATTTTCAACATTAGACGTTTGTTTCTATTATTGAGATGGCCTTCAACCATCTTTTTAGAAAATTCCCATGATTCTTTTAGCTAAGTCTTCCGTTTTATACCATTTCTTATTCTACCTATTCCCTTATCTCCTCCCAACCCTCGTTATCCATAATAAAAAAATTATTTTCTTTATCGTTTAATACAATGGGGATCTCTAATCTTTTGTTCAGTTTCCTGCTGGACTCCAAGGGAATCTTGCTATTCTTGTTTTAAAATTTGCCAAATTTGAGGACTTGCTTCTATGGGCAATATTCTATTTTTAAAAATTGAAGTGCAATAGAATTTCAAAATGCCAGAGACTAAAACCTGGAGGAGGAAGGCCATACATTCTTTGTTTTCTATTTCACTCTCTCTAAAATAACCAGATGCTCTTTGTAACACTTGCAGCTCTCTGCCTAAAGGGGAGTTCTAGCCATAGTAGTGGCTTTGCTCCTTTAAGCGTAAGAATCCCAGCAATGGAAGGAATGCCTTACTGTGCTAGAAATCTTGAACTGATGATTTAAGCCATTTACAATTGCTTTTGCCATTTTGGACGAGAGATAAGGTATTGCCTAATATTTTAGTAAGTTTTTTTCGCTGCTCCTGACTAAATGACCTGACCCGCACACTTTAGAGGACGAAAGGTTTTATTTAAGGCTCACAGTTTCAGAAGTCTTTTGTCCATGAAGCGGCTGCTCAGGTCCTCTGGCTCCAGTGAGGCAGCATACATGGTGGAAGTGTGTGGCAGAGGGAAACAGCTCATGCTGGTCAGAGAAGCAAGAGAGAGACTCCACTGTCCAATACAAAATATATAACCCATAGCCACGCCCCCAATTAACCACTTTCTGTAGTCACACCCCACCTACCTCCAGTTACCCCTCAGTTAATCCCATCATGGATTATTCACTGATTAGGTTAACTTTCAGGATCCAATCATTTCTCCTCTGAACCTTCCTGCATTGTTTCACTTTTGAGCTTCTGGGGAATCTCACATCCAAACCATAACCTTAACATCCTCTTTAAAAACCACGCATACAAAAGAGAAAAAAGGATTCCTAATTTAAAAGGATTTAAATCAAGACTAAATGAGTATCACTTATTTCTCCATGAGACAGCAAGAAAAGATAAGGACATTTCCTTTACTTTGAGCACAATCTATTAATACTATCTCTTCCCATAAGAAAAATATGTTTCTTGGTTTGTATGCTGTACCAGGGATATTACAGGGGAGTTTCTAGAAGTATCTATAACGGCAGGCAGAAGACTATGGCTTATTCATTAGCTGCTTGCTTTTTAAATGAAGTTTTCACTGAGAAAGTCAAATCCCTTCATATTTTCTAGGTACTTTAGTGTACCAATGTCGGGTTAAATAATTCCCAGAGAAAATCTATGGTGTACAACATAAAAGCATGTACTATCTAATCCTTAACATACCATCTACTGTATAAACATCTTTATGCCAAGATTATGAAACTATTTGAAACTATTTTTTCCAAAGATAGGTTCTTGCCCAGACAAAAATATTGCAAGCTGGGCACGGTGGCACATACCTGTAGTTTCAGTTAGTTTATTTCTTTGCCCTTTAATAAAGTAAAAACTTTTCACTGTTAAACCTGGAGTTCATGGTGGGGGTGTTTCTTAGAAAATCTAGTGACATGTTTTGTCTGAACGTGAAGCTGGCAGATCATGGTGCCCTCAATTTAGCTGGGAGACAGGGTTGTTTTAATTTAGCTGGAAAAGGTTGTTTTGGTCTGGGCTGTCATACAGAGAGAATGTGTACTTTGGGAAGACATAGATTGTACTTTTGAAGGTTTTTCTTATTCTAAACATCCATAATATATAATTATACTAAAGGAAAATATCTATAAAAGACTGGCAGAAAAATAAAGACAGATTCAGCCTCCAGAACACTTGGTGTCTCTGTGTGCTGTTTCTCCACCATGCCGATGCCTCCCATTCACCTAGGACCCCCGACCCCTCTAGGGCTGGACCCCGGCAATAACTGCAGCTCATTCTTACTACCAGAGCAGGCTCTAGACTCACTACCCTCAAAAGCAGTGCCAACAGAGGGCTGTCATTCCCCTATTACATCTGGAGTCTGCTAGATCCAGAGAAACACATTGTCTCTCCAGTATCATCCAGTAAGCAAGGTAACCAGGCTTGGGCTGAGCCTCCCTTTTCAATTTCTATCCCTGTGGTCCAACCTCTGCTTCTTGTTTGTATCCACAGTTAGTTAGTAGTCAACTAATTAGGGAAGCTGGGAAGCATTCAAGAGAGAAGTTATAGGCTTTAGTGCCAAGTATAAGAAGACCTTTATTATTTTATACTTTATTAAACCAGATAAGCAGTCATATATTGTTCAAGACCAAATCAGTATAGCTCCCAACAATTCCTTATGTATCAGCTATTAAATAAATAGTGTTCAATTATATTATAAGAATAAATACTAAGGAGTGAGACAGGGTTCTATTTTAATAGTTTCATCACTATTTAAAAAAATACTAGAATTTATACAATTTACAGGATGGAATTCATCTAGACAAAATAACAGGCTGTAGAAAAGGCTGTGGAAGTTGGCCTGGCTTCCACATTCAAGAATGTACCTGTTTTGCTGAACAATGAGTTGGTATTTGATTTTTGATATCTATGTTGATTTTTGAGTCACTAACAATATTTATACATAATGTTAGTTTCAGTATTGCCTTTAGATATTTGAGGATAAAGAAAAAGTGAGAAGCATTTGGCATCATGTTATGAATTGGAAACAATACTTGGGGGAACAAAATTACTTTTTGAGCTATGAAAATAATAAAATGGTATTAACATATTAAAGTAATGATACTTAGTTTATACTATGATTTCCAATTACTTTACTTGGTGTGAAATCACTTAAAATAAGAGCCTGGCTAGGATTCTCGCATTGCCACCCACTGCCTATGAGATAGTCAAGTTGCTAAGACCCAGGTCTCTCTATTGTAAAATGGGATTATTAATGGGATTTTTAAGGCTACTTTTCTTGCAGTGTCATAAGAGAATTGAATAATATAGTGTCTGTAAATTATATGACAATGCCTATGACTATAAAATTTTCAGTGATACTAATTGTTATTTAATAATTGTATCTTGTAGAAACTAGAGATGTCTGTAGATAGAAATACATGCTATATAGTTCAAAACACTGGATGAAAGAATTCTGAATGATTTTACCATAAAGAAATTATCATCCTATGCTGAGACCTGGACGAGTCACCGGCCCAGTGTCTGCCCTCTTCAGCACCTAGACTTGGCCCAATGCCCGCTGTCTCCAGCACTGCACCCTGGCCCAACCAGTGTTCCTGCCCAGTTCATGGTCCTGCCCAGATCCACAGTTGCCTGCGCCCTGCAACGGTCTAACACCTGTCCTGCTGTGGTCATCTATCAACATGTAGAGTCGCCTCTGCCAATTAGCATGGATTATTCCCAACTTGGAAGCACCATCCCTAGTGGGGCAGCACCTTTCTTGGGACAACACATTATCAAGTTCCTCTCAGGCTTCAGATTACTGAAGACTAGGAGATTGAATAGTACAGTACAGTTTTATTGTAAAAATTTTTTTTCTGTTATTTTTTCCTTCCCCCCAATCTCTCTTTTCCCTCTATACAGATCCTCCTTCCTCCATTCTTGCCCCCTCCTACCCCCCATTATGTGTCATGATCGGCTTATCAATGAGATCATTTGTCCTTCAGTTTTTTGAGATTGACTTATCTCACTTAGCATGATATTCTCCAATTTCATCCATTTGCCTGCAATGCCATAATTTTATTATTCTTTATAACTGAGTAGTATTCCATTGTGGGTGTATATATATATATATATATATATATATATATATATATATCACAGTTTCTTTATCCATTCATCATTGAAGGACATCTAGGTTGGTTTCACTCTGGCTATTGTGAATTGAGCAGCTATGAACATTGATGTGGCTGTATCTCTGTAGTATGCTGATTTTAAGTCCTTGGGTATAGGCCGAGGAGTGGGATAGCTGGGTCAAATGGTGGGTCCATTCCAAGTTTTCTAAGGAATGTCCACACTGCTTTCCAGAGTGGCTGCACTAATTTGCAGCCCCACCAGCAATGTATGAGTGTACCTTTTTCCCCACATCCTCGCCAACACCTATTGTTGCTTGTATTCTTGATAATCGCCATTCTAATTGGTGTGAGATGGAATCTTAGTGTAGTTTTGATTTGCATTCTCTTGTTACTAAAGATGGTGAACATTTTTTCATATGTTTGTTGATTGCTTGTAGATCTTCTTCTGTGAAGTGTCTGTTCATATCCTTAGCCCATTTGTTGATTGGGTTATTTGTATTCTTTGTGCAGAGTTTTTCGAGTTCTTTATAGATTCTGGAAATTAGCTCTCTATCTGAAGTATGAGTGGCAAAGATATTCTCCCACTCTGTAGGCTCTCTCTTCGCATTGCTGATAGTTTGCTTTGCTGAGAGAAAACTATTTAGTTGAAACTATCCCAGTTGTTGATTTTCGCTTTTATTTCTTGTGCTATGGGAGTCCTGTTAAGGAAGTCTGATCCTAAGCCAACAAGGTGAAGATTTGGACCTACTTTTTCTTCTATAAGATGCAGGGTCTCTAGTCTGATTTCAAGGTCCATTATCCATTTTGAGTTGATTTTTGTGCAGGATGAGAGATATGGGTTTAGTTTCATTCTGTTACATATGGATTTCCAGTTTTCCCAGCACCATTGTTGAAGAGGCTATCTTTTCTCCATTGCATATTTTTGGCACCTTTGTCTAGTATGAGAAAATTGTATTTATTTGGGTTTGTGTCCATGTCCTCTATTCTGTACCATTGATCTACCTGTCTATTTGGTGCCAATACAATGCTGTTTTGTTACTATTGCTTTGTAGTGTAGTTGAAGTTCTGGTATTGCGATACCCCCTGTTTCATTCTTCCTGCTAAGGATTGCTTTAGCTATTTCTGGGTTTCTCATTATTCCAGATGAATTTCATGATTGCTTGCTCTATTTCTGTAAGGTATGTCATTTGGATTTAATTGGAATTGCATTGAATCTGTATAGCACTTTTGGTAGTATGGCCATTTTGACAATATTAATTCTGCCTATCCAAGAACATGGGAGATCTTTCCATCTTCTAAGGTCTTCCTCAATTTCTTCTTCAGTGTTTTAAAGTTTTTATTGTAGAGATCTTTTACCTCTTTGGTTAGATTGATTCCCAAGTATTTTATTTTTTTTGAGGATATTGCAAATGGAGTTGTTCTCCTCCTTTCCCTTTCAGCTGTTTTGTTGCTTGTGTATAAAAATGCTTTAGATTTATGCTTGTTGATTTTATAGCCTGCTATTTTTCTGAATTCATTGATGAGGTCTAGAAGTTTTCTGGAGGAGGTTTTTGGATCCTCTAGAAATTTTTTATTATTAGTATTATTATAATTATTCCTATTATACCTACTATTATTCCAACTTTTCTTTCTTTTATTATTATTTTTTCTCTCTCCCTATTTTCCTCTTATCTATCTATTTCTTCAGAAACTCTTCCTTTTCTCATGCTAACAACCAATTACGTTTTATTCTGTTTTCGCTATTCCTACAACCTTGTACCTCTACAGACTCACATCTTATCTAATTAATGTTACTCCTACATGCCTCCCTATCCTGTTGTCCACCATTAGAAATTGTGGTCCTTATTGTAAACCTATTGTTTATGCTGTAGATAATAATCAAACTCATCATCTCTGTTTATTAAGACAATATTGCTAATATCTTAATGGGAAATATTTGGGTTAAGGATGCATATTGTTTGTATTGTGTGCTACTAATATTGATCTTCCACTTTAAGGTGAGATACTGGAAACCTGCAGGGACACTATAAGTCCATAGGGGGGAAACTGCAATACCTCAGATTCCCAGTGCTAGAGGGGAAAATACATGAACAACATGAAAAACAAGGGAAGAAAGTGTCCCAAACAAACCTAGATGTTATACCACTAGAACCCAATGACAACAGGGCAGAAGAAATATCAGAAAGTGAGTTCAGAATGTACATAATTAAAATGATCCGAGAAGCAAATGATGAGATAAGAGCAAATGCAGAGCAAATGATGAGATAAGAGCAAATGCAGGCAAAGAACAATCACTTCACTAAACAGTTAAAATTAAGAGTAATACAGGAAGCAAAAGATAATTTCAATAAAAAGACAGAGATTCTGAAAAACATCACAGAAATCCTTGAAATGAAGGAAATAATATACCAAATTAAAAACTCAATAGAAAGCATAACCAACAGGCTAGACCACTTGGAAGACAGAACCTCAGACAATGAAGGCAAAATATTTAATCTTGAAAACTGAGTTCACCAAACAGAGAAGATGGTAAGAAATCATGACCAGAACCTCCAAGAATTATGCAGTATCATGAAAAGACCAATTGAAGAATTACTGGGATGAGGAAAACAAGAGATACAATGTTTTGTCTAGCGGAACCGGCGCAGAGAAAGGAGACACCACTAATCTTCAGTTTGACAAGATTATTGCGCCTTCCCTGTTTCTCTGCCTTTCCCTGCCTTCTTCTTCTCCTTTTCTCTTCCTCCTCTCCTCTCCCCCACTCCTAGCTTATCAACCAATTATAGCAAAGCTTTCTCTCACGCAGGAGAGCATGTAGGGGAATGTCAGCATAGCACTATATAAATCACGAGCTGTCCACGCGCGGTATGATTTTAGATAGCCAATCCTTGAGCCTGGCGTTAACACGTCATAAGTCTCCAAGGAACTAGTAACAGCAAACAACCTTTAGGTACTACCTCATTTTTGCAGCTAGTGCCCTTTGGTTCACTGCCAGGTGCCATCTTGTCCAAGACGGCCCTCAACAGCTCCTCCTTTATTTTTTTTAAAAGAAAAGGACAGCGACTGTGCCTGTCTTAGGTGCCAGAGTCAGACTTTATCCTTACCTGTCATTGGGAGTCAAAGAGCTGTTGGTATGCATTGATCCCTCTCTTAGGTTGGTATAAAGTCCGCCCTGTGCTTACTCATCTTTGATTACCAGCCCTGTAATTGGGAGAGCCAAATCTGAGGATCAGAGCTTTGGTCCATGGCCATAAGGGCTAGCCGTACCACTAAGGCTTGTTGTCTTTGATGACTCCTTAGAGACAACAGATATCTGAGCAGCAATAATAAAAGCAATAACAACAATCCCATCATAGCAAAACTTCCCATCCATTGTTTTCCAAATTGTAATGCTGACTGTAAGAACTAATGGTTTCTGGCATACCTGGGACCTTGACCTGAGTACTATTTACCACAACTATAGAATTTCTTAATAGGGTAGTCAAATTAGTAAACTCTTTAGTCCATGTCCCATTAAGCATGCTTCCAAGCTGTTTGGACAAATTTGCAGCAGCAGTAATATTAGAATAGAGTATAGGGGTAACATGTACTGCTTGGGCATATACTAGACAGCCTGTCTGTGCGGTAACAGTCAACATGTCCACTTGTTCTTGTAGTAAGTCCACTCTTTGATTTAGAATCAGGATTCCCATGGTGAGATGTGCATTGATGTTTTCCTGGGCTGTCAATGCTTTGGCAGTGGCTCGTGACAGGTTGTTGAGCATGTGAGCAGTAGGAATAGCAGTTCCTAGGGCAAGTCCAGCAGCAGTGGCAGCAGCCGCAGCAGTTGCCGCAGCAACAGCGATGGCTATAATGGCTGAGATACCAAAATCTCTTTTGGCTCTCACGGGTAGGAAATTCCACTCACTATGATTTAAGGTCACTGGGACTGGAATAAATTTAGGAATCCTGGCAATCACAACCAGAGGAAATAATGAAGCATTCCAACAACTAGATACATAACATTCTTGGTTAGTGCAATTAAGGACATCAGTATCATTATCATTATTATTAGTAATGTTAATATTAAACTTAGAACTGTTAGACAGAATGAACACAAACGGAGACGTGACACATATAGGAGTGGGGGGAAAGATTGATTAAAGGAAGTGAAATTGACCTCGCACCCTGTATAACTATAAACAGGTGTATTACTTCCATCTACATAGGCTTGCTTGTGACTGCACCTTTGTTGAATGAGAGAGACTGCCTTCCTGTATCATACTAAGTGGACTAATGTCCATACAAGCCAACACACCACAAAAAAGACCACATGGAAAGAGGAGAATAGTCATTGGTAGAAAAATCAGTATCTATGGCGGCATATCTATATGATGCATTTGCATTTTCCAATATTTCATTAACAGTTTCCCAATCTATGGCAAATGGCCCAAAGGAAAAGTAAGGAGTCACCTTATAAGCCGTAACATCCCCTTGACACCTATTCCATTTAATAGGTCCAACATTAACATAAGAAGTTGGTGTACAAGTGGGACCCCATCTAGGCTGTTGTGTATAATTTACACTACCAATGGCCTTGGTTATATTTAAAGCAAGGTCATAATATTCCTTTCCTTGATAATACCCATAAGAAAGATTCCAATTGGAAGCAAGCTGCACACAGGGCAAGATAACATTGGCGGTTTTTAAGATGGCTAACCAGAGGAAGCAAAGACTACCCCTTCCCAAAAGTTTTAGGAAGAGCTAACAACAGCAGGCTTACCACCATCACCATCATTTTGTGTTTTGGTGTCATTTTCTTTCTTATGGATAGTTCTTACCAAGAGCTCCGGGACCCAGATAGGTTGTTGTTGGTCCTGAGGAAAAACACAAACAGATCCTCTCCCCCAAATTAATACTGGGTCAGGTCCTTTCCAGGACCCAGTCAAGATGTCTTTCCACATTGCCTGTGGATGGCCACCAGACTTTCCACTAAAATGTCTATCAGCCGCGATACAGCCCATAGCATCCAAAGTTAAAAAATTGAGGGTGAGTAAAGCAAGGTTAAGTCTGTTCTTGGGAGGGGCTAATGCCCTTATTTCCCCTTTTTGTTTAGTTAAGCAGACTTTTAATGTTTGATTAGCCCTTTCCACGATAGCTTGTTCTTGTGAATTGTAGGACAATCCTGTAGAATGATAGATAATAAACTTTGAGCAAAACTGTTGAAATGAAGTATACGCAGGCCCATTATCTGTTTTAAATGATTTTGGCCTTCCCATAGCAGCAAAGGCTTGAAGGCAATGACTGATTACATCTTTTGTCTTTTCCCCTGTATGGGCGGGTAGCAAATATATATCCTGAGTAGGTATCTACAGTTACATGTACAAATCTTAAAGTGCCAAATTCAGGGATATGGGTGACATCCATCTGCCATAGATGATTTGGAAGGAGTCCTGTAGGACTGACTCCAAAATGAGGAACAGATAAATGAGGCGCACAGGCAGGACACTGTTTTACTATATTTCTGGCTTGTTCTTTTGTAATGTTATATTTTATTTGAGAGTAGTAGCATTGACATGAAAATCTTTATGGAAATTAATTGCTTTTTTTTTACAATATTAAATACATGAGGATCTCGAGTAGTCGAGTCTGCAGTAGAATTTCCTTGAGCTAAGGCCCAGGTAAGCCTAAATGTGCTCTGATATGGCCTATATATAGGGTTCTTTGTGAGCCCACAGAAGAGTTTGTACCTGATAAAAGCATTGTTGTAAGGTAAATTGAGGACTAATGGGTCCAGTTGTCTCAAGCTGTGGCATAAGCTGGGCAATATAGAGACTGTCAGTATAAATATTTAAAGGTGCCTCAGGAAATGTTTGTAAGGCAGTTATTATTGCTTCTAGTTCAGTTTTTTGAGCAGACTTATGAGAAGTAATAATAGTCTGTACTTTATCAGAAACTACTGTAGCTATACTGGAGGAGGAGCCATCTGTAAAGATTGTTTTTGCTGCTGGGATAGGTTGAGCCTTAACAACCTGAGGGAAAATAACAGGATGTCTTTTGAAGAAGCTGACAATAGGTGAACTTGGCAAGTGATTATCAAATGTGGCCATGGTGGAACAATAGACAATTGCCCAATCTTCATTATTATTAACTAGTATTCCAATCTGTTTTGCCGTATACAGGACAATAACTGTCTGAGGATGAACTCCAAAAACTCAAAGGGCTGTCTTAAGTCCTAATGCAACTAGATTTACCACCATCACAGGATACGGGAAACAATATTTTTGGGGGACACTGGCAAATGGATCCATATCAGGGGTCCAGTCTGCCACAATAGACCTGTAGGAGTATATTCAGAATCTAATACTATGAGATTAAAAGGCAAGGATAGATCAACTCTATCACTATGATCATTTTCTAAAGCTCGTTCTACTATCTTTAAGACTTTTCTACCTTCAGGAGTTAAATTTCTGAGGGATGTAGGGTCTGAATCTCCTTGGAGAATATCAAATAAAGGCTTAAGTTGACCAGTGGTGATTCCCAAATTTGGCCTTATCCAATTATATCACCTAATAATTTTGGAAATCATTTAGAGTCTTAAGCTTTTCTGTGGCTAATTGAATTTTTTGTGACCTAACACAGGTATCTAATATTTGATGTCCTATAAAGGAAATAGGGCTGTGGGTTTGCACCTTTTCTGGGGCCACATGTAATTCCCATTTTCCTAGGGTTTCAATAATATTGTCAAATACCCTTAATAAAGTCTCCTGTTCCCCATGAGCCAAAAGAATATCATCCATATAATGGAGACAATAAAGTTCTTTATAATTTTGTCTAATCTGTGATATAGCCTGGCCAACATATATTTGACACATAGTGGGACTATTTGACATTCCCTGGGGAAGGACCACCCATTGGTATCTAGTATTAGGCCCTTCATTATTCAAAGAGGGAATGGAAAAGGCAAATCAATGGCTATCCTCAGGATGAACAGGAATGGAAAAGAAACAATCTTTTATGTCTATAGAGATGACATGATAATGTTTTGGAATAGCAGATAATGAGGGGAGACCCAGTTGCACCGGGCCCATAATCTGCATACTGGAATTTATGGCTCTCAGATCTCGCAAGAGTCGCCATTTCCCAGACTTCTTTTTTATGACAAAATGGGTGTATTCCAAGGGGAAGTGGAAGGAATGATATGGTTTTCCTTTAATTGTTGACTAACTATTTCCTGGGCCTCCTCTGTTCTTTCTTTAGAAAGGGGCCACTGGGGGACCCAGATAGGATTATTGGATTTCCATGTTATCTTTAATGGTTCAGTGGCCCCTCATTTGGCCCATGAAGAGCAGCGGCTATTACTTGTCCTGTTATGACTGCATTATTGATATCCCTGCAGACCTTTTTATAGGTGCTTAAATCTTTATTTTTCCATTGTCTTATAACTTCTTTACACCATCTATTTGCTTGCTCATAAGCTAATTGTTTTATTAAGGGCATTGCTTGTTCTGAATCCCCAAATACTCTAGCAGCAGTTTGGATTAATCTATCAACAAAATCTGCAAATGTTTTGTTACTTTCCTGAATCACCTTGGACAATTGTCCCTACAAATCTCCTGTCCCTAGAATTAATTTCCAGGCTTTAGTGGCAGCAGCAGCAATTTGTGTGTACACTCCATGATCATAAATAATCTGCTGTTGAATACCTTCACCGTTTCCTTCTCCTGTTAGCATTTCTAGATTTCTTTGGTGAAAGCCTGTGGCAGCATTACAGCATGCCATTTCTAATGAGGCTTCCTGCCATGCAGTTTTCCGCACTAGGTACTGCCCCCCTGATAGCACAGCTTTACATAGCCTTTTCCAATCTTCCGGCACTAGATTTAGTCCCGATACTGATTCCAACATACTAATTATAAATGGGGCCTGTGGACCGTACGTAGCCACTGCTTCCTTAAAATTTTTTACTGTTTTGAAAACTAGAGGTTGGTGAAATCTTTGTCTATTTTGGTGTTCTAGCACAGGGAAGAATTGTGGGACTGCTAAGGTTTCCTTAATGGGGTTTCTTCTCCCCAGGGTGAAAAACCCATCTGATTTATAGCATGAGCTAACTCCTCCCAAGGGTACCTTGGGGGATATAGGGGATAGACTGCTGCCTCCAGGAAGGGATTGGTGTTCCTTCCTGATTTAACTGACGGGGGCGACCGTGTTCCTGATGCTTTTTCTAATTCCTCCCCGTAAGCCCTTCCTCCTCTTCTTCCTCTTTTTGAGAAGTTACACTTAGTTGTTCCTTTATCTCTTCTAGACACATTTTTTTTTTTAACTAAAGTTTTTATTCTGCCTTTCTCAGATGTTAGACATTCCTTAATAAGCTGCCATATGGGAAATGTACCTCTAGGTAACGGGGATTGTTTTTCTGCTTTGATAAGATCCTCTTTATGATGTTCCCATTGTGGAATATTTAGGACTCCCTCTTTCAAAAACCAAGGACTAACCTTGGCCAGTGTGGTTACATATGCTGTTACAGTAGATTGTTTTACGGCAGTCCCATTAGCCTTAAGCACATCTTGTATGATTTTTATCATTTGATTTTTTGACTCTTGTGACCCCATTCTAGAGTTATGAGACCTCCCTTTACCGGGGTTATGAGACCTCCCTTTACCGGGGTTATGAGACCTCCCTTTACTGGGGTTATGAGACCTCCCTTTACCGGGGTTCTGTGACCTCCCTCTTATACACTCTGGCCAGAGATTTCCGGGAGGTTATCCTACAGTTTTCCTATAGCTTACCTTAAGTTACTTACCTGGGAGGACGCAGGAGCGGAACTGGTGCAGAGAAAGGAGACACCACTAATCTTCAGTTTGATGAGATTTATTGCGCCCTCCCTGTTTCTCTGTCTCCTGTCTTCTTCTTCTCCTTTTCTCTTCCTCCTCTCCTCTCCCCCACTCCTAGCTTATCAACCAATTATAGCAAAGTTTTCTCTCACGCAGGAGAGCATGTAGGGGAATGTCAGCATAACACTATATAAATCACGAGCTGTCCACGCGCGGCATGATTTTAGATAGCCAATCCTTGAGCCTGGTGTTAACACGTCATAAGTCTCCAAGGAACTAGTAACAGCAAACAACCTTTAGGTACTACCTCATTTTTGCAGCTAGTGCCTTTTGGCTCACTGCCAGGTGCTATCTTGTCCAAGACGGCCCTCAACAATACAAACCAAAAGAATGGATAATCTATTCAATGAAATAATATCAGAAAATTTCCCAAAACTGAAGAATGAAATGGAAAATCAAATACAAGAGGTTTACAGGACACCAAAGTTACAAAATTACAACAGATACACACCAAGTCACATTAAAATGAAAATACCTAACATACAAAATAAAGACAGAATTTTAAAGGCTGTGAGAGTAAAGCATCAGATTACACACAGGGGGAAACTAACATGGATATCAGCACATTTCTCAGCCTAGACCCTAAAAGCTAGAAGAGCCTGGAATAGCATATTTCAAACTCTAAAAGAAAATGAATGCCAACCAAGAATCTTATGCCCAGCAAAACTTACCTTCAGATTTGATGACAAAATAAAATCCTTCCATGAGAAACAAAAGATAAAAGAATTTACAACAGAGAGCCTGTGCTGCAGAACATTTTCAGCAAAATATTCCATGAGTAGGAAATGAAAACCAACAATGTAACTCAGCAAAGGGAGGAACTACCCTAAAGGAAAAGCAAATTAAAGGAGAAACCAAGTCAAGTTAAAACCAAAATAAGCCCAAATGACCAGGAATACAAGTCATATCTCAATATTAACTCTGAATGTTAATAACCTAAACTCATCAATCAAAGACATAGAATGACATATTGGATTAAAAGGAAGACTCAACACTATGGTGCCTTCAAGAGACTCATAGAAAAAGACACCCACAGACTGAAGGTAAAAGGATGGGAAAAAACATACCATGCACATGGACTCAGTAAAAAAGCGGGATTTTCATCCTCATATCTGATAAAGTGGACTTCAAGTCAAAGTTAGTAAGAAGGGATAAAGAAGGACATTTCATACTGCTTAAGAGAAACATAAATCAGCAAGACATAAAAATTATATTTATGCCCCAAACAATGATGCATCCATGTACCTCAAACAAATTCTTCTCAATTCAGGGAACCAAAAATACCACAACACAATAATATTAGGTGACTTTAACACATCTCTCTCACCATTTGACAGACCTTCCAAACTAAAAATTGAACAAAGAACCATAGAATTCAATAATACAACCAATAATTTAGTCCTAACAGAAATATATAGAATACTCCATCCATCAATGAGCAAATACACTTTCTTCTCAGCAGCACATGGATCCTTCTCTAAAATAGACCATATGCTATGCCACAAAGCTACTCTTTGCAAATACAAAAAATAGAGATACTACCTCGTATTCTATCAGATCGTAATGGAATGAAATTAGAATTCAATTATAAAATAAAAAACAGAAACTACTGCAACACCTGAGACTAATTAATATGCTAATATGCTATTGAATGATGCACGGATAACAGAAGACATCAGGGGGATATAGAAAATTCTTAGAGATAAATGGGAACAATGATACAACATACCAAAATCTCTGGGACACTATGAAAGCAATACTAAGAGGAAAATTCATTGCATAGAGCATATTCAATACAAGAAGAAAAAGTCAACAAATAAATGACCTAACATTACAGCTCAAAGTCCTAAAAAGTGAACATATCAACACCAAAAGTAGGCGAAGACAGGACATAATTACAATCAGAGCTGAAATCAATGAAATTTGAAACAAAAGAAACAATTCAAAAAAACCGACAAAACAAAAGTTGATTCTTTGAAAAATGTAAACAAAATTGATAAACCCTTAGCCACACTAATGAAGAGAAGGAGAGAGACAACCCAAATTACTAAAATTTGTGATGAAAAAGAAAATATCAGGATAGACACTACTGAAATACAAAACATAATTAGAAGCTATTTTGCAAATCTAAACTCCAACAAACTAGAAAATCTTGAAGACATCGATAGGTCCACTCAAACTGAATCTGGAGGACATACACAATTTAAAAAGATCAATTTCAAGCAATGAAATATAAGTCATCAAAAGCTTACCAACCAAGAAATGTCCAGGACCAGTAGAATTCTCAGCCAAGTTCTACAAGACATTCAAAGAAGAATTCATTCCAATACTCCTCAAAGTATTTCATGAAATAGAAGAGGAAAGGATCCTTCCAAACTCATTCTGTGAAGCTAATATCACCCTGATATCAAAACCAGACAAAGACACATCAAGGAAAGAAAATTTCAGACCAATATCCCTGATGAACACAGATGCAAAAATTCTTAACAAAATTTTACCAAATCACATACAAAAATCCATTAAAAATATAGTGTACCATGATCAAGTGGGTTTCATCCCAGGGATGCAAGGTTGGTTCAACATCAGGAAATCAATAAATGTAATTCACCACATCAACAGACTTAAAGCTAAGAATCATATGATTATTTCAATAGAAGCAGAAAAAGCATTTGATAAAATACAGCACCCCTTCATGCTCAAAACACTAGCAATAATAGGGATAAGAGGAACATACCTCAACATTGTAAAGGCCATCTATGCTAAGCCCATGGACAAAATCATTCTAAATGGAGGAAAACTGAAAGCATTTCCCCTGAAAACTGGAACAAGGCAGGGATGCACTCTTTCACCACTTCTATTCAACATCTTCCTTGAAGCTGTAGCCAGAGCAATCAGACAGACCAAAGAAATTAAAGGAATATAAATAGGAAAAGAACTCAAGCTATCCCTATTTGCTGATGACATGATTCTATATTTAGAGGAGCCAAAAATTCCACCAGAAACCTTCCAGAACTAATAAATGAATTCAGTAAAGTAGCAGGATATAAAATAAACATTCATAAGCCTAATGCAATGTTATTCATAAGTGATGAATCCTCTGAAAGAGAAATTAGGAAAACTACCCCAAAATAGCCTAAAATAAATACTTGGGAATCAATCTAACAAAAGATATGAAAGACCTCTACAATGAAAACTACAGCACACTAAAGAAAGAAATTCAAGAAAACCTTAGAAGATGGAAATATCTCCATGTTCTTGGATAGGCAGAATTAACATTGTCAAAATGTTCATATCAAAAAAAGTGTTATACAAATTCAACGCAATTCCAATTAAAATTCCAATGATGTAACTCATAGAAATAGAGAAAGCGAAATTCATTTTGGAAGAATAAGAGACTCAGAATAGCTAAAGCAATCCTTAGCAGGAAGAGGGAAGCTGGTGGTATCACAATATCAGAACTTCAACTATACTAGAGAGCAATACTAACAAAAACTGCATGGTATTGGTACCAAAATTGACAGACAGACCAATGGTAGAGAAGAGAGGATACAGAGACAAACCCACATACTAGACATACTTTGTCTCACACTAGACAAAGTTTCCAAAAACATACAATGGAGAAAAGATACCCTGTTCAACAAATGGTGCTGGGAAAACTGGAAATCCATAAGCAGCAAAATGAAACTGAATCCCTTCACACAACTCAACTCAAAATGGATCAAGGACCTCGGAATCAGACCAGAGACCCTTCATCTTATAGAAGAAAAGGTAGGTCCAAATCTTCATCATGTCAGCTTAGGACCAGATTTCCTTAACAGGACTCACATAGCACAAGAAATAAAAGCAGGAATCAATATATGGGATAGATTCAAACTAAAAAGCTTTTTCTCAGCAAAGGAAACAATCCACAATGTGAAGACAGAGCCTTCAGAGTGGGAGAAAATCTTGCCACACACACTTCACAAAAAGCACTAATCTCCGGAATCTATAAAGAACTCAAAAAACTTACACCAGGAATACAAATAACCCAGTCAATAAATGGGCTAAGGAAATGAACAGATGCTTCACAGAAGATCTGCAAGCAATCAACAGATATAAGAAAAAATGTTCAACATCTCTAGTAATAAGAGAAATGCAAATCAAAACTACCCAAAGATTTCATCTCACCCCAATTAGAATGTCTATTATCAAGAATATAAGCAACAATAGGTGTTGGCAAGGATATGGGGAAAAAGGTACACTCATACATTGCTGGTGGGACTGCAAATTGGTGCAACCACTGTGGAAAGCAGTGTGAAGATTCCTTAGAAAACTTGGAATGGAACCACCATTTGACCCAGCTATCCCACTCCTTGGCCTGTACCCAAAGGACTTAAAATGAGCATACTACAGTGACGCAGCTACATCAATGTTTATAGCAGCTCAATTTACAATAGCTAGATTGTGGAACCAACCTAAATGTCCTTCAATAGATGAATGGATAAAAAAATTGTGGTATATATACACAATGGAATATTATTCAGTCATAAAGAAGAATAAAATTGTGTCACTTGCAGGTAAATGGATGGAGTTAGAGAATATCATGGTAAGTGAAATAAGCTAATCCCCCCAAAACCAAGGCCAAATGATTTCTCTAATTAGTATATGATGATATATAACAGGGGGTGGCAGGGAGGCAAGAATGGAGCAAGGATGTATTGTATAGAGGAAAATGAGGGGTGGGGAGAGGGTGGGGAGAGGGTAGGGGAAGAAAAATAACAGAATGAGACAAACATCATTACCCTATGTACACGTATGGTTATGCAAATGGTGTGACTCTACTTCTTGTACAACCAGAGAAACGAAAGTCGTACCCCATTTTTGTACAATGAATCAAAAAAAATAATGATGTGCTATGTCAACAAGACTAATTTTCACACTATATCATGCTTCATATTTAGATGCTGTTTGGGGAGCACCATATGTGGGGGAATAAACCTCTTTTTGGTAATTATATTAAGAATAGAAATTACTTCTATAGAAACACATGAATTTCAATGAAATTTAATATTCAAATCAAACAATTATTTAGTTATAAGCCTTTTTATATTTCTCTATTAATAAAATAATAAAATAAATTTCAGTTTAAAAAGTTATCATGTTTGAGGACATATTTATCATTAACTGTATTAAATATTACACAATGTATACATGTAACAAAATATCACCCAAAGTCCCATTAATAGATGAAAATTTTGTGTTTGTGTGTATCAGTCAAACAAAAAAAGAGAAAAATAGTTTCTAAAATGATAATATCCAGGCAATGGGATCATTTTTCTCCTGTTTGATATAAACTTCTGAATAAAAAAATATGTAAAAATGATAGAAAAAAGAGGTAGAAAGCAATATTGGTAAAAGTTACTAATCTTAGCTCACATTATCTAGATAGATCACATCAATTCTTGAGGTAAAACTATGTATTATAAAGTACATTCTAAACATAAACTAACATTCAATTAATTCACTAAATATTTTTCAAAATATTCACTTAATACGTATTCAATTTTATTCCTCCCTCCTTTCCTTTCCTTCTTTTCTTCCTTCTTTCCTTTCTTCCTTTGCTACCAAGGGATTGAACCCAGGGTTGCTTAACCACTGAGCCATATCCTAGCCCTATTTTATTTTTTTTATTTCGACAGAGGGTCTTGCTAAGTCCTTATGGCCTCACTACATTGCTGAGGTTAGTCTTGAACTTGCTATTCTCTTGCCTCAGTCTCTTGAGTCCCTTGGGATTACAAGTTTGTGCCACCGTGTCTGGCAGCCTATTTACCTTTGAGAGCTAGTTACCTTATTTCTTAAGTTTAATTTCATTTAAGTTTAAGGTGATCATCTTCCCTTGACTGATATTTTGATAGTTGGTACTTTGAAAAATGAAGCCTATTTCTATTGTTATGTTTTGTGGTTGTCCTCCTCTTAAAATTTCTGGGTCCTCCATTCAGTAAATCCACATGAAATGAGACATGTTTGGTAAAGTATTATTCTAGGTTTTCAGGCAAAGGCAGCCTCCCCTTCCCTTGTGCTCCCCAGATAGCATTCCTATTACGTGACATTCCAAACATTTGTTAATACAGGTCTTCCCTCTACAAGCTAGCAATCACATCAGAGGTGCGAAGTTTAAAGTTGTCTTTTTATTTCACCATTCGAAGGGAATGAGTATGTATTATCTGAAACAATGAACAAAGGAACAAATTTGACTCTTTATAGTGGAGCACACAAAAATACAAAATAACCTGATAGTTTAATTATATAGGGATATATAGATATGCAGATACAGGAACAGATTTTAGTACAGATATAGACATAGACATAGACACATAATGTTTAGAAAGAACAACTTGCTTAATCTCACACCACACCTCTGTAGATCATTTGAGATGGTGTGGACAAGAGGGCTGAGGTCATTGACAATTCTTTCTGTTCCCAAAGTGGATTCCCAGCATCTACTTTTGGTAATTGCTCTTGGCAGTGGCTCCTGGCACAGGATCTCAACAGCTGCTTCCATCTGCAATGGTTCTTCTCTGAAATGTTTCTCACAGGCAGTGAATCCCTTTGTCACAGCTCCAGGGCAGCAATATCCCTTCCTATTTTCTTTTTCTTTTTCTCTTTTTTTTTTTTTTTTTTTTCCTTTTGGTGCTGGGGACTGAACCCAGAGTCTTGTGCTTGCAAGGCAAGTGCACTTTTACTGAGCTCTGTCCCCAGACCCACTCCAATCTTGAAGGACTCTTGCTTCCTTTATTTTTCCTAGGGGACAATTTCCAATGGGTCCACAAGAACCCTTTGGGGACTTAGCAAAATCACTCCTTTTAAAGTACAAGTTTAAAGCTATTAAGATTAAAAAGATATCCAATTATAGAATATATTATTACAGTCTCAGTAACTTCCTGAAGTTTTAGACCCCTTTTTTGGAGTCATAACTATTTGACAATGTATACAAAACCTCAAAGATTTACTCAACATGAGCTTAAAGAAGATTCCACTTTGTTCTCTTTTGCAACACTTATCTCCCTCTTCTTCTGGGAAAAGAGACCCAATATTCTTTTTGGGGATGCTTCTCTCAACTGCTTCAGTATAAGTGGTTGAGGTGGAGAGAGACGACACTCACGGCTCCCCTTGTTTATGGAGTTACACAATATTCTGTGTTGCACAAGTTCTATGTTGATCCAAACAACAGAATTCCAGAAATTTATCTATATGTGCAACTGTGTGTTAAAAAAGATAAACTCTTTCTGATGGTCTTGTTAAAGTTCAGTGATTATGTGAACATCAGCTGCTGCTGGCAACTATAGAAAGATGGCCTGCTAGAGAGTGAATGTGTGTGTGTGTGTGTGTGTATGAGGGAGAGCAAAAGAGAGAGAGAGAGAGAGAGAGAAGGAGAAAAGAAAAGAAATCCTGAAAGTAATACTCAAGTGCCTGAATTTGGACTATCTGACCACCTCTACCCATGGACTCTTTTGTTATATGATTTGATAAATTATATTATTATTATTAGCATGAACTAGTTTAAATTAGATTTCTGCAACTTGTAACCATAATGGCCTGACAACTTAGGAAAAGACTTAAGGGAAGCTCCAGATCCCACTTGCCCATCCTTTCCTAGACAGCAACTATCTAGCTATAGCAGAGAACCAGGATTCTCAGGACAATTTTCTTTCAAAGAGTTTCTTCAATTTTCTCTATCAATATAATTTTAATATTTTAATTTTATTATTTTCCCCCAAATTAATGGTAATTATTCCCATAGGTTATAGGAAAACTTATGCCCATGTGGCATAAATCTTCCCAAAGTTATCTTGGTCATTTTGGTATGCCTTTATAAATCTAATTTTTTAAATTAATTTTTTAATGTGTTCTAATTAGTTATGCATGATAGTAGAATGCATTTATGCATTTTGTATAATCTAAATTATAAAAGGAGATAATTAAAACTGCTCTTCCAAAGAGAATTGTTGTGAAAATTAGCATTTGTAAAAATGGAAAGGTGTGTACATATATGTGTGTGGGTATGTGTGTATATACATATATATATATATATATATATAATAAATGTTATGAACATATGTCAATGATAATGTATCAGTTTTCCCTATAAAATAGGGTGAACAAGTGTGCATTTTAAATGCTGTCATTACTATGAATAACTTTGAGATACCTTTGGATGGTGACATCCCCCCGTGCAGCACATGCCTTGGAAACTATATTTGGGTCCTGATGGCATTTAGCACACTTTTTGTGACATGTGAGATGCCTTTATTGGCTACTTGATCAGAATATAGTTCTCTGTAAATTTCTAGCTGGGAATACTTTACTGAAGTCTGATGACTCCTACATGGAAGGAATAGGAGGTGATCATCTAGATAATTCAGTCCCCACAAAAAGTAAAAGAAAATTTTCAAAGAAATGATTTATATTGTAGGAATAATAAATTGTTCATATTTTTAGTTTCTTTTTACATGTAAAGACGTAAGTTTAATTCTTACATGATCTTGTTGGAATTCCATCATAAAGCCCCTGTTTCTCATTGTCTATCATATAAGGATTTAGAAGAGGCCCATGGGGTAATCTCCTTACTCATGTCTGAGTTGGGGTTCCAGGAAACAAGCTGCAGTCTTTCCCAGGAAGTCTTTCTAGATCTAGTCATGATTCAGAAGAAAAATAGGTCCCACAAGACAGTGAAATTTGGAGTCCTCCATTTCACTCTCACAGTTTTCAAACAAATAAATCAGGTCCCAGAGAGCTACACCGTTAGTGAGACCCTGTCTAAAAAAATAATTAAAAGAGGGTTGGGAATGTTGCTCAATGGGAAAACACTCCTGACATCAATACCCAGTACCTAAAGAACAAAACAAAGTTGGTTTAAGGTACATTTAAAGTACATTTTTACTGCACACAATAGGTAGATGGTTATGGCCAAAAATTATGAAGATGGTTTGAAAATTAGTGAAATCTAAAAAACTATTATCTTCGTGACATGCTATGGTAAGATATTTATGTCTTTACAGTGGAATGGACACACAGTATGTAACAATGTGTTATTTGAAAAGTATTTTTGTGGTTCTAAATATCAAACCCAAGACCTCATAGATTCTAGGCAACCACTGGAGCTATACCTTCAGTTCCTATTTTTTTTAATGTTTTACTAATGAAAGTAATGATAACATGGTCCTGAATGAAACAACGTCTCTACTTTCAAGTTTGAGCTAAAAAATTATCATTGGCTATAGATATTTTGGTTCAAAAGGAGCTTATAATAAGAATAAACTCATATAGACAATTTTGAAATCTGGAGTTGCAAGAAAATTCTGATATAATGCAAATCTGATAGAATGAAAATTATAAATTACCTCAGAAAAATCTTAAAGGATAGAAGTGGAGAAAGGACTAAAATATCCAACGGACAGGACAAGAGAGGAGGGAGGAAGCGAAACATGGGAGAGCAGAACCAATTCATGCGTCACTCACCTCTTTCAGTTGAAAAGAAAAAGGAAGAATAGTTCATAATGAGGAATAAAGCATTTGTGTTTTAAGTGATATTATAGAAACTGATATGATTATGAAAGTAGAGAAAACAAAGGTAGACAGTAAAAGAACAGAAGCTGTGTTTGACTTTCAATAAGCATGAAGAATGAATCAAATGAATAACGGTTTGAACAAAGTAGAAAAAAATAAAGGAAAAGAAAAATAGTGGCACTGGAAAAATAGAAAAGAGTATCATAAAATAATACTAAAGAGCATTGATGAAGATTGGATAAAGTATATACTGACAGCAAACAAACCTATTTCTCTAATCAGGAGAAAAAAGATAATCAAATTGTTAAAAGCTACATGCTTACATTTTATTTATACACACACACACACACACACACACACACTCTTACTGGGTACTATGATGCACACTCATAATGCCAGAAAGTTGAGAGGCTAAATTGAGGAGGATTGCAAGTTTGAAGCCAGCCGAGGCAACTTAGTGAGACTTCATCTCAAAATAAAAAATAAAAAGGACTGGGATATACCTCAGTGGCAGAGCACTCCCGAGTTCAATCTCCAGAACCAAAAGAATAAAACAAAACAAAAAATACCACACTTAAAGCCTAATGAGATGGGTTAAAAATTAAGCAGAGAGACAAAGAAATCCCAGGAAAATGCAAACAAAGCAAAAACAAAAAAACAGGGTCAAAATATCAGTAACAAACTATTTATAATGTGCTATTAATTAAATGATTTAAACATGAGTATTATATAATAAGACATCATTTAAGAATAATGTATAGTTATAAATGGTATAGTCATCAAGCATAGCATTTAGATGCATTAGATATTTTAGAAGGAGATAGGTTAAAAATAAAATTTTAGAAGAAGACTTCAATACACTACTCTTAGAATTGGAAAGTTCTACCTCATGCCTTGTCAAAAACAAAGAGGCAGAAGCAGAGTGAGGGAGGAGGAAGGAAGGGAGGGCATAACTCAGGCACATAATATTATATCCTATGTGTGTGTGTACACATGAACACACACATAGGCAGAACATCAAGGACATATATTTGTGACCTAAGGAACAGTTACAAAAATGGTGCATGTACTTAAATCAAAAAGAGACTTTAACATTTTTATTCCTTTTTAAATGTTTTAAATTTTGAGACAGGGTCTCTTGCTTAAGGTTTTGCTAAGTTGCTGAGGTTGGCTTTGAGGTTTGGATTCTCTGACTCAGCCTCTGGAGCTGCTGGAATTAAGGTGTGCACCACCATGCCTGGTTGACTTTAAAAACAATTGTATTAATCAGGATCCTCCAGAGAAATAAAACATAGTCATATATAGACAGAAAGAGATTTATTATGAAGGATTAGAGTACATGACAATGGAAGCTAAGAAGTCCCATTATCTACTATTTGCAAGCTGAAAGACAAGATAGTTGTTGGTATAATTCTAGTCTAAACTCAAAGTCCTGAAAACCAAATGAATTGGTATAAACCCCAGTCCCGCTCTGAAGGCTTGAGAATCAGGAGTGCCAGCGTCCCAGGGCAGGAGAAAGAGCATGTCATAGTTCTCGCATGGAGCAAATTTACCTTTCTCCGTCTTTTCTATTTAGGCCAAAACTGAGTGGATGGTTCCCACTTGCTTTGCTTTTTCTACTAATTCAAATATTAATCTCTTCTGGAAACTCTAATAATATTCCACAAAAATGTTACACCAACTCCTGGGCATCCTTTGACCCAATAAAATTAATATTTTACATAAAATTAATCATCACAAGTCCACCTCATGACAATGTGGCACCTGCATGCATCTTTTTAACCCACACTAATATTTTTTATTGGTTCCTTTTAGTTATACATGACAGCAGAGTCCATTTTGATATAACTATATAAGCATGGAATGTATCTTATTCTAATTAGGACCCTAGTCTTGTGGATGCACACGATGGTGGATTCACTGTGGTATATTCATATATGAAATAGGACAGTTATATCAGATTCATTCCACTGTCTGCCCTTTTCCTATCCCCCTTCCCTTCCCTTCATTCCCCTTTGTCTAATCCACTAAATTTCTATTCTTCATAACATGATACGACTACCCTGTATACTAGTGAAAACATGAATCTCTTCCTCAGAAGAGGAGGTTAAGTCCTCAAGCAATTTTTACTTTTATCCTAATAGACCATAGCTGAAATACTATGATGTAGAATTAACAATACTTAAATATTGCCATGAAGCCAATATATCTTGTGTTACATAATACAGGAGGAAAGAAAACATAGATATTTGTTTAATATGGGTGTATACACACATAAGCATTCATAACAGACTAAGGAGAAATACTCATGAAAATTGTAATCCTTAATTCTGTAACTGGTCTGGTAGTCATAGCTAGATTTATAATCACCAACCTCCACCACCCATCCTGTTTTTCCTTTGCCTCCAGTGAGCAACTCAACTGGTTGTGCTCTTTAGCTGGCAGGCCGACTTAAATCTTTATTCTTCAAGGTTGCAAGCACAATTAGTAATCCTGCCTGGATTAGGTTGCTGTGTTTTTCCATTGATCTAAATTACTGGGCATGGTGTTAGCAAGAGAGGCCCTGTGTAATATACTATACTGCTGATCAGTAGCCTCAGTTAATGGGTAAACTCACTTTCTTATGGGTTCAGAGGCATGAGGAACCCAAAGTGGTGGGGTGGCAGTCTTAATTTCCAGTCCAAAGGAATCACTGTTGTGTCTCCCAGTGGAAGAGGGCTTACTTCTAAAACTGAAGCCTCTAGGCCAGCAGAGAATAATGTCACAGGGATGGGAAACAAAAATTCTGCGAACAAGTCACTAGGGATACTAATGAGTGGCACCACTCCCATTTACACTCCTTGATTCTGGGATCTGTTGAATCCTGCCATCAGAGACACAGTGCCATATATTGGATGCTGATTCAGAGTATATGCAACCTTCTGGAGAAATGCCCTGAGAATTATTCTTGCACTGTCACAGTTTTCAAAAAGCCATTCCAACATTTTATCAGGTAAACTGCTTCAGGATTATGGGGAACATGGTAAAACCAGTGAATCCCATGAACGTGTGTGTTCATCACCATATTTCTTTTGCTACAAACTGAATTCCTTGGTCAGAGTCAATGCTTTGTAGAATGTTGTGATAATGAATAAGGCATTCTGTCAGTCCATGCATAATGATTTTGATTAAAACATTGTATGGAAAGAAGGCAACTCTGCATCCAAACTGAGTGTCTATTCCAGTAAGGTCAAAACATTGCCTATTCTGTGATGGAAGCAGTTCAGTTTGGTATAACCAATCTTGTCTTCGATGACTGCTTGATTACATGAGGGAATTATGCTATTCTGGGGCTTGGTGCTGTTCTCTGATACTGGCAGATTAGACACTCAACAGTGGCTGTAGCCAGGTTGGGACTGGTAAGTGGAAGATCATGATGCTTAAGCATGCATAATCTCCTTACCTGCCACCATGACAACTTTATTCATGAGTTCATTGGACAATGACAAGGGTGGCTAGAGAAAAAGACTCTGGTATTTATAGTTGAGTCATCTTAGGCACTTGATTATTAAAATCCTCCTCTGTTAAGGTCACCTTTTGGTGAGAAATCATATGGGACACAAATATTTTCATTTTTCTTGTCCATTCAGAAATGTCTTCTCACAGGTCTTTCCCCTAAAGTTCTTTGTCACCAGTTTTTGAATCACATTTCTTTCCAAGTCCCTGATTATCCATCCAGACCACTGGCTACAGTCCATGAATTTGTACATAATTGTCTGGTCATTTGTCCACTCCTGTTCTCCACACCCTCACTAACTCTCATGCCCTTTAGTAATTGCTTATATGGAATTTCCTCTTTGCTTTCTCATAACTATGCATATTTGCTTTTTACTCGTATCCCTTCAAGATGTTTTGTTTTATTTTATTCAGTTTTTCATGTCCTCAAGGATATACTCAGAAGGATATAATGACATACATTATCCATGTCTGTCTGTGGCAGGGAATGGGGACAGACAGGACAAATAGTAAGCAGATCCAAAGCCTAGAAAGAAGAGGTCTCAATATAAAATTGTTCAGAGGCATAAAGTCCTGGACTACTTCATTTATTAGGGAGGAATGCAAAGCATATGCCAAGACTAAGAATAGAATACCAACAGGTGGAGGAGTCTAATATGGAAAGTAATATTTGAATTCAATTTACGATTTTGTTAAAACTGGAAATAACTAAAGAGTAACTTTAAGGAAGGATTAAGTAAACGCTATAAGGGTATTCTAAGTGTGTTGGATAGGTCTGCCTAATTCACATCAGTTACATATGGAATATTTGAGCTACTGATAGACATTATTCACAGTGGAAGAATGAACAATGGTCTAAGGTGTGAAGGTTGCAAGGAGTTAGTAATCCCAGAAGTAAATCTGTATTGAACAAGTGAATCATTTTTAGAAGATTGGAAAACTGCTGAGTAATCCAGCTTTGAAAAGTTGTGACAATTATACTTGCACATTCCTGACCCAGACCATCAGCCAAAGGAAAAATGTAGTTACTAGGAAAAGCTTGGAATTCTAGTATTAACGTGAGCCTTAGGTGATGTCACTTATTGCTTGAGCCAACAGTATTAGAATTGCTGCTATTCACTTCCAGACAACCCACTCCTGTTCTCCACACCCTCACTAACTCTCATGCCCTTTTGTAATTGCTTATATGGAATTTCCTCTTTGCTTTCTCATAACTATGCATATTTGCTTTTTGCTCATATCTCTTCAAGATGTTTTGTTTTATTTTATTCAGTTTTTCATGTCCTCAAGGATAAAATAAAAGAAAGTTATTTATCAAGCATTTCATTAATAAGACTCTTGAGATATCTTGCAGCTATACACCAGAGAAATAGCACAAAATATATAAAAAAAGAAAGAATCACAGAAAGAAGCCACAGCTTCATTAAGCTTATGGAATCTTCAGGTATTTTATGGATACTGTGATGCTAGTGGCCTCATAGGATTTAAGCTATTGATCTGGTTAGCTTAAAGACAAACACCTATTTAAAAAGTCAACAATTTTAGTACTTTTATGTATTTGTACAAACAACACTATATCATATTTTTTTTCGTTTTTCCATATTTTTAATTACCATTATTGCACCAATACAGCATACGCTTTATATACATATATCTTAAACTTCATTTTCAATTTTTCAGCAATTCAAATACATAATATATTATCATCTCGAGAATACAAAGAACACAACATGGAGGAAGATTGAGAAAATAGGTTTTTAACAAGGCTTTGTTTATATTTTTTAAAATACTGTTTAGCATCACCGAAATCACTGGCTAAATCTTAAACCTTGATCCTAAAGTTTTAACTTGGGTGCTTCTCATATTCATTGTCAGCAAATTAAATGGATTCTAAAATTCCATAAATCATTATTGTTAACTTCAGGAGAGATGAAGGCAAAATAATTTTTGTCAAGGTAAGTTCAAAATAGTAACAAGTGACTCCATTTAATAGATAAGGAAATAGAATATTTCAGAATCATGAATTTGCTTATTTATTGAGAACAAAATGGAAAAATAGAAGATTTGCACTAGTCACTTTTATGCTGGAATCCAGAGTGGCACATCTCATAATTCAATTAGATCATCCCAACACACATACACATCATGATGCAAGAAAATGTACCTTGTGGTCAAAGTAGATTCAGATACATGAATGAAAATAGGTCAAGTAGAGGAAATGCACACAGATTTGCAAAGGTGCAGGGAATCAGTGTCATTTGTGGTCACATTCTACTTATTTAATAGCTTTTGTAGAGCAGTGATGTTAGCATCAAGGAGGCAGTGAGGACATGTGTGCCTTGCTCCTTCCTCCTTCTTACTCTGTCTTCCCAACAGTGGCAGTGGGGGCCAAGGTTCAGTGACCACATGCAACTCTATGTCTCTGCCAGGTAGCTTCACACAGCTTTGTGGCCACTGGCCAGAAGATGGTCCCCCAGATCAAGTTTCATGCAGCATCACTGGAGACCATTGTCCAGGAGATCTTGGAGGATGAAACCATCCTGGCCAGTGTGGGGTGAAGCAGCCTGTCACAGGCTTGGAGGTTAAGTTCACGCAGGGAAGGTGAGAGGTCTAACTCCCAGGATGGCCCAACAGAAGACAGGCAAAGTCAAGCAGATGCACTATGATGGGCACTTTGTTAATATTATGCCCACCTTTGGCAAGAGAGAGTTCCCAATGCCAATTCTTAAGTCCTTTGTACTCATGGCTTTTTCTAATAAAGCATTTCAGTCCAGTCCAAAAAACGACTAAAATTCTAAAAAATAAATAAACATTAAATTATGATAGTCTTCCTCATCTGTCGTTTTGTCCTCTGCAGTATTTCAGTTAACCTATGGTCAACCATAGCCTAAAAATATTAAGTGGGAAATTCGAGAAATCAACATTTTCTAAGTTTTAAATTGGTCACTGTTCTGAGTAGCATTATGAAATCTCTGGCTGCCCATTTCACCCGGACTGACAAATCATCCCTTTGTGCATTGTACCTCTACACATTAGTCACTTATAACCCTCTCAACTCTTGGACCAACTGCCACAGTATTGCATGTTTGTGTTCAAATAACCTCTATTTTATTTACTAATGACCCAAAGTACAACAGTAGTGATGCTGGCAATTGAGAAAAGTGAAGCATTTCCTTTAAGTAAAAGGTGAAAGTTCTCAGTGTAATAAGGAAAGAAAAAACATTTTTGCAATGTTGCTAAGAACTATAGGAAAAACTATAGGAAAATCTTCTATCCATGAAATTATGAAAAGGAAAAAAGATATTCACGCTAGTTTTGCAGTTGCACCTCAAATTGCAAAAGTTGTAGCCCAAGTGTTTGCTTCTGTGATTATTGTTTTATTTGTTTCTTACCGTGTTAATTTATAACTTAAACTTTATCATAAATATGTATGCATAGGAAAAGCATGGTCTATATATATATATATATGGTGAAAGACCAAGGATACATTATCAAGTGAAAACTTGTTACTTTTTATGAGACTTTTGCAATTCCTTGTGCAATTTACATGACTCATTTGGCATACCTAGCGATTGATTTAAAGTTAAGGGAAATTGTTTCACCTTCTTATCCACTTTTACTTTTTTTAAATGAGGATAAGCCAAGGTGATGAAACACAGGAATGAAATCATGATATAAAAACACCTTCCCTGGAAAGGCAAGTGCAGAAGCAGCCCTGAGAAGTACATAGGGAGTTTTATACTGTATTTTAAGTTCTTTGCTCATATGAATGCTTAGATATTTGTTAGGCACTTGTTTGGAACTGGACAACAGTCTTGCTCAGGAATTACAGAAAATACCAAAGGGGCATAACTTTGCAGACTGGGTCTCCACATGGTTTAGCAAAATCACTTGCTTCTTTTGTTAAATAGTGAATTCTTTCATTATTCAAAATACAGAGAATTTAAGAAGTAATACAAATGACTTCTCATGGGTTCACGCTTTCCACAACCTACAGCTGCTCCCATCCTTCATCTCTCAGGCCTAGTTTCTCACAAACTTGAAGTTCCACCATCATCTCGATCAATTTCCCTTTGCATGTTGATCATGCACTACAGCCTGGGCTCAAAGTCCAAATGAATGCAAGTTTAAGGGACCACAACTCATTCCCATTACTACTTTCTTGATTTTGCTTGTCATCTAGAACTGCCCCATGTTAGAAGTAATTGTTTTGGATATTTTTTCTTATGGAAAGTAATAATTGATCATTACAGGAATTCGGAAAACACAATCCGAGATCTTATAATATAAAATCTTATAGGAATGGATTAACGTTGCTTCCATTTCCTTTTCTTCAAATTCAAAAATCATTTGCATACATTTGTTTTATACAATGTGATAGTTTGAAAAATCTTTACGTTATATAATTATTGAATCAAACTAATTAATGTATCCATTGCCTGAAATAATTTTTAATAGTCAAAACCATCTTCTTAACTAGGGAAACCTGCAATAAGCATGGGCTTACTCCTTGCTGACTTCCTGAATCTGTTCTAGGAATCTAAAGATGGCTTTGTCCCTAACCAACCTCCTAAATATTCCAACCTCTTAACTATTTTTCATCTAAATTTTTTGACATCTATTTTTCTGCTGTGCCCTGTTTTTTGTCATAGAGTTTTGACCTTTTAATTGGTTTCTGGAAGGAAGAAGAAATAAATGTTCAGTCTGCCATGATTAACATGTTAAAATTCCTATTTATGGTTAATCCTTTTGCACAGCAACAAATCTCTCCTATTTGCTCCATTTGGTCACATTATTCTTTTTACTTAAAGCACCTGTGTCCTTCTATCTCCTGTATCCCATCCTATTATTAAAAGATAGATTCAGGCATGATGTAATTTCAGCTGTTCGGGAGACTGAGATAGGAGGATCTCAAGTCAAGACCAGCCTCAGCAACTTAGCAAGGCTCTAAGTAACTTAGTGAGACCCTGTTTCAAAATAAAAAAATTAAAAAGACTTGGGGTGTTGTTCAGTGGTTAGGCACCTCTGGGTTAAATCTCCAGAGTCAAATATATATATATATATATACATATATATATATATATATAAAATAAAGACAGAAATGAGTTATTGCAATTTAGATATACTTTTCTTAATTTTTCCAACTTTTCATGGTACAATGGTTCTGTTTCTCAGTATCCAAGAGTGCTCTTACTTAAAATCCTCCTCATCCTACAAACAGGAAATAATAGTAATATGAGCCATTTACATATGATGTGTTGTGATTAATTACATATTAATGTGAAAGCATTTGAGGTAACTTGTTCCTTCAAGCAGGGTGTGTGCATAGTTTTCTTTTCCTCTGATGTTGAAATAGAAATTGGTATTTCTATTTAAGGAATTTAGATTCTCTGCCAGCTAATAAAGAAATGTGCCTTTTGTGTACTTTAGGGATATTCTGAAATCATACTGAATTATGTAGCTTAGTCATAAAAATGCTCCAGTAAGGTTTCTGTCTCCTCTGGACACCCAAATCTTGACCACAGTGGTCAGGGACAACATATGCACTGCAGGTACTTAAGAAAAATTACCTTAGACTTTATGACAATAGAAAATAAATATAAAATATAATTGATTCACTTTTTGGAATACCTTATAAAAGTATAAAAATGCATGGTATCCTGAGGAGCTACATCCTGATTCAGTCTCCTATTGGATTCTGCAATTCTCCGCTGGGGTCATCTATCATATTCTATCTATGGATGTAATTCCTTTGTTTTATAATCTACTTATAGATTATTCTTAGTCTCTGCTACAGTGGTCATCAATTAGTATTTTAAATATAATCCTTATCCATTTTACAAGCAAACTTTCTTTTTTTAATATATATTTTAAATTATTTATTTATTTTTAAATTTTTTACAGACTGCATTTTGATTAATTGTACACAAATGGGGTACATCATTTGGTTTCTACGGTTGTACACGATGTAGATTCATACCATTCATGTACATAGGGTAATGATGTCTGTCTCATTCCACCACTTTTCATACCCCGCTCCCTCTCATTTCCTTCTACATAATCTAAAGTTTCCCCATTCTTCTCTCACTCCCCCCACCCCCACCCCATTATATATCATTCTCCACTTACCAGGGAATACATTTGGCCTTTGGTTTTGGGGATTGGCTTATTTCACTTAGCATGATATTCTCCAATTCCATCCATTTATTTGCAAATGACATATTATTCCTCTTTATGGCTAAATGATATTCCCTTGTGTATATATACCACAGTTTCTTTATTCATTCATCTGTTGAAGGGCATCTAGGTTGGTTCCACAATCTAGCTATTGTGAACTGCGCTGCTATAAACACTGATGTGGCTGTGTTACTGTAGAATGCTGATTTTGAGTCCTTTAGGTATAAACTGAGGAGTGGGATCGAATCTTCATCCTGTTGGCTTAGGACCAGACTTCCTCAACAAGACTCCCCAAAGCACAAGAAATCAAAGCAAGAATCAATGAATGGGATGGACTCAAACTCAAAACCTTTTACTCAGCAAAGGATACAATCAAGAACGTGAAGAGAGAGCCTACAAAGTGGGAGAAAATCTTTTCCACATGCACTTCAGATAGAGCACTTATCTCCAAAATTTATAAACAACTTACAAAACTTTACACCAAAAATGCAAACCTTCTTTAATTCAACCTTCTGAAGATTCCAGTTGCAGTATCTTTACTTTCCAATTTGATGGTCTCAGTTTGGTTCTACACAGGATCCTCAGGATATTTTGTGTCTCATGCTTTGACAAGGAAGTGTCTACACCTCAGTTTTTCAGCAAGAATCTCTTCTTAATTGGGACTTCTGTGAAAAATTAATGAGTCCTTATTGAATAGAAATAAGGACATCTGGTGTTTCCACTATTAGCCATTAAACATTGCTCCATTATTACCCTACTTCCCTAGAGACTGCTCTTTAAACATGTTAACTCCAGGTTGTGTAGGTTTTTATTGATTTATCTATTCAGAAATTTGGCCTTGAAAATTAAATATAGCTCATTTACAGACAATTGGAAGTGAGATGGAGTTTCGATGCACAGGGATGGTGTTAGTCTTACCAGGTGGTGCCTCTTCTGATCAGCACATGCTGGAAAATAAGCTTCTTATATCTGATGGAAAACTATTTTAGGGACTACTATGGTAGAGAAGCAAATGTTCTAGCATCTCAGCTACTTCTTGGAACCAGAGTCCTGTCTGATCCACATGAACACACCTGATGGATCTTCTTGAGCGAAATATTTCCTCTTGCTTTTCCCTTCCTCTTTGACTGGGTAACATGTTAGTAAAAATTCTGACCTGACACTTAACTGTTGCTTTTGTTTTAAGATACAGAGTTTTATATTTTATAAACTACTACATATCTGGCATTATGTCAGTTAATATTTACTGAGCAACTTTGTTTCACTTATTTTTGTTTTTGTTAATAGCTCTCTGGCTTAGAAAATTCTGGGGTCAGGAAATAGAACTCATGGGAACAAGTAATATTGCTATTTTTTTCTAGTTTGTATGTCGTATTCATTTTTCTTTCCAATGTACAGAGTAGGGTAGTTTCTTTTACCATCTCACTTGCATAGTATAAAATAATGAGTTATGTTACCTGAGTCTATAGTACAGATGCAGCCATCTATTTCATGAAAGGTTAAATTTAACACTCTTCAGTGATGATTTTTGACTCTCTAGAAGAGATATGTATTGGGCCCATGTGAAATGGTATGCATTGTGGCTAAAGGGACAAACTCATATCATCGGATAGTACTGGGAAATGTACACCACTTTGAAATTGGGGGATGTTTCCAGAGAAGGAGAATGATTGAAGGATCACAGACCACCTGAAAGGTGCCCACTTTTGAAGCCCTAGAAATATATTCAGAGAGAAAGAAAAAAGGTGGGCCTTGAGTAAAATTCTGAAGAACTGACATTTCAGGGGAAGGAAAAACAATCTACCAGGTAGTTCAAAAGAAAACCAGGAGTCTGATACCACATATGTGAGAAGATTGAGGGCTTCAAGGAGATGACAATGGAAATTACCAAGGGCCTGGAAGATTAGGAGGAAACTTGAGCCTTGGATTTAGTATCATCAATTTTATGACTTCTGCCACATCCTGCTATAGTTGACTGTGCCAGGATGACAACCAAGATAATTTTGAGATTTTTTAAAAATTATGGACACCATTTTTTCCTGACTGAAAAGATGGGTAGGTTGAGGAAGAAATAGGGTATCGGCTCTAATTTCCATCCTTAATCAAAAGAGTGTCAAAGACACAATGTAATTGTCAGTTGCAGAGGATTTAAAACTGTTATAAGGGAAAACAAATAGAAGATTGTCAAGGACAGGTTTATTACTTAAGAAGACATAGCTCTGTGAGTTATACATCTTCAAAATGATCACAAAAGGAAAACACAATTCAGAAGAACTATCACCATGAAATGCCTATTACTAGCATTCCAAAAAGGCTATAACTATTTGTCTAATTGTAATATTGAAAATACATGAATGTGATATTTGTGAAATATTTTTATTACCTTCAGAAAAGATCTAATCAAAGAATTTACTTTTACCACTGTCTATATAATGAAAAGTTCCCCTTTGTAATAAACCACCTACCTGGTTTTGTGAAATGCTTCAGAGAATTAGAAAAATGTGGACAGTCTGTTTTTTATTTTCCTATTGGTATAATTTATTTAGATATGGATTGCCTAGTCAAACAGAATAAAGCATAATTTTGTTTGGAATATATTTTTAAATAAATTACCCAATTGTGGTTATTCATTTGTATTTAGTTTTGCATTATTTTCTTAATGTGGAATAATTTAAAAACATTATTGAACCATTGGCTAAAAGAAATCCAGTAAAATAATTTCAAACCAGTGTCATTATTTAATTGTAAATAATGTTGTCCAGGAAAAACACTTTCAAAATTAGCAGTGCCTTTTTTTTTGGTTCTGGGGATTGAACCCAGGGGCACTTAACCACTTAGCCATATCCTCAGCTGTTTTTTGTATTTTATTTAGAGACATGGTTCTGCAGAGTTGCTAACTGCCTTACTAAGTTGCGGAGGCTGGTTTTCAACTTGAGATCCTCCTGGCTAAGTCTCCCGAGAGCAGTGCCTTTTTTTTTATTGTAAACAAATGAGATACATGTTGTTTCTCTATTTGTACATGGAGTCAAGGCATACCATTTGTGTAATCATAAATTTACATAGGATAATGTTTGATTCATTCTGTTATTTTTTTTCCTTCCCCCCTTCCCTCCCACCCCTCTTTTCCCTCTATACAGTCCTTCCTTCCTCCATTCTTGTCACCCTCCTTAACCCTAACCCTAAACCTAACCCTAAACCTAACGCTAACCCCTCCCACCCCCCATTATATGTCATCATCCGCTTATCAGCGAGATCATTTGTCCTTTAGTTTTTTGAGATTAGCTTATCTCACTTAGCATGATATTCTCCAATTTCATCCATTTGCCTGCAAATGCCATAATTTTATCATTCTTTATGGCGGAGTAATATTCCATTGTCTATATATGTCACAGTTTCTTTATCCATTCATCAATTGAAGGACATCTAGGTTGGTTCCACAATCTGGCTATGGTGAATTGAGCAGAAATGAACATTGTTGTGGCTGTATCTCTGTAGTATGCTGATTTTAAGTCCTTTGGGTATAGGCCAAGGAGTGGGATAGCTTGGTCAAATGGTGGTTCCATTCCAAGCATTCTGAAGAATCTCCACACTGCTTTGCAGAGTGGCTGCACTAATTTGCAACCCCACTAGCAATGTATGAGTGTACCTTTTTCCCCACATCCTCGCCAACACCTATTGTTGCTTGTGTTCTTGATAATCACCATTCTAATTGGAGTGAGATGGAATCTTAGGGTACTTTTGATTTGCATTTCTCTTATTACTAGAGATGTTGAACATTTTTACATATATCTGTTGATTGCTTGTACATCTTCTTCTGTGAAGTGTCTGTTCATTTCCTAGCCCACTTGTTAATTGGATTATTTGTATTCTTGGTGTAGAGTTTTTTGAGTTCTTTATAGATTCTGGAAATTAGCTCTCTATCTGAAGTATGAGTGGCAAAGATATTCTCCTACTCTGTAGGCTCTCTCTTCACATTACTGAGAGTTTCCCTTGCTGAGAGAAAGCTTTTTAGTTTGAATCTATCCCAGTTATTGATTCTTGCTTTTATTTCTTGTGCTATGGGAGTCCTGTTAAGGAAGTCTGATCCTAAGCCAACTAGGTGAAGATTTGGACCTACTTTTTCTTCTATAAGATGCAGGGTCTCTGGTCTGATTTCAAGGTCCTTGATCCATTTTGAGTTGAGTTTTGTGCAGGGTGAGAGATAGGGGTTTAATTTCATGCTGTTGCACATGGTTTTCCAGTTTTCCCAGCATCATTTGTTGAAGAGGCTATCTTTTCTGCATTGCATATTTTTGGCCCCTTTGTCTAGTATGAGAAAATTGTATTTATTTGGGTTTGTTCCATGTTCTCTATTCTGTACCATTGATCTACCTGTCTATTTTGGTACCAATACCATGCCGTTTTTGTTACTATTGCTTTGTAGTAGAGTTGAAGATCTGGTATTGTGATACCACCTGCTTCCCTCTTTCTGCTGAGGATTGTTTTAGCTATTCTGGGTTTCTTATTCTTCCAGATGAATTTCATGATTGCTTGTTCTATTTCTGTTAGGTACATCATTGGGATTTTAATTGGAATTGCATTGAATCTGTATAGCACTTTTGGTAGTATGGCCATTTTGACAATATTAATTCTGCCTAACCAAGAACATGGGAGATCTTTCCATCTTCTAAGTTTTCTTTAATTTCTTTCTTTAGTGTTCTGTAGTTCTCATTGTAGAGGTCTTTCACCTCTTTTGTGAGATTGATTCCCAAGTATTTTATTTTTTTCGATGCTATTGTGAATGGGGTAGTTTTCCTAATTTCTCTTTCTGAAGATTCATCACTTATGTATAAAAATGCATTGGATTTATGAGCATTGATCTTGTAACCTGCTACTTTACTGAATTCACTTATGAGTTCTAAAAGTTTTCTGGTGGAATTTCTCAGTTCCTCTAAATATATAATCATGTCATCAGTGAACAGGGATAGTTTGAGTTCTTCTTTCCTATTCGTATCCCTTTAATTTCTTTGTTTTGTCTAATTGCTCTGGCTAGAGTTTCAAGGACGATGTTGAATAGAAGTGGTGAAAGAGGGCATCCCTGCCCTGTTCCAGTTTTTAGGGGGAATGCTTTCAATTTTTCACCATTTAGAATGATATTGGCCATGGGCTTAGCATAGATGGCCTTTACAATGTTAAGGAATGTTCCCACTACCCCAATTTTTTCTAGTGTTTTGAGCATGAAGGGGTGTTGTATTTTATCAAATGCTTTTTCTGCATCTATTGAAATAATCATGTGATTCTTAACTTTAAGTCTCTTGATATGGTGAATGACATTTATTGATTTCCTGATGTTGAACCAATCTTGCACCCTGGGATAAAAACCCACTTGATCGTGGTGCACTATCTTTTTAATATGTTTTTGTATGCGATTTGCTAAAATTTTGTTGTGAATTTTTGCATCGATGTTCATTAATGATATTGGTCTGAAATTTTCTTTCCTCAAAATGTCTCTGTCTGGTTTAGATATCAGGGTGATATTGGCTTCATAGAATGAGTTTGGGAGGGTTCCCTCCTCTTCTATTTCATGGAATACTTTGAGGAGTATTGGAATGAGCTCTTCTTTAAAGGTTTTGTAGAACTCGGCTGAGAACCTATCTGTCCCTGAACTTTTCTTTGTTGGTAGGCTTTTGATGACCTCTTCTATTTCATTGCTTGAAATTGATTTATTTAAGTTGTGTATATCTTCCTCGTTCAGTTTAGGTAATTCATATGTCTCTAGAAACTTGTTGATGTCTTTGAGTTTTTCTGTTTTGTTGGAGTATAGATTTTCAAAATAGCTTCTAATTATGTTTTGTATTTCACTCGTGTCTGTTGTGATATTTCCTTGTTCATTCCGAATTTTAGTAATTTGAGTTTTCTCCCTCTTTCTCTTTGGTAATGTGACTAGGGGTTTATCAATTTTGTTTATTTTTTCAAAGAACCATTTATTTTGTTAATTTTTCTGATTGTTTCTTTTGTTTCAATTTCATTGATTTCGGCTCTGATTTTAACTATTTCCTATCTTCTACTACTTTTGGTGTTGGTCTGCTCTTCTTTTTCTAGGGTTTTGAGCTGTAGTGTTAAGTTGTTTATTTGTTGATTTCTACTTCTTTTGTTGAATGCGCCCCATGAAAAAAATTTTCCTCTAAGTACTGCTTTCATAATGACCCAGAGATTTTGATATGTGTCTTTGTTCTCGTTTACTTCTAAGAATTCTTTTATTTCCCTCCTGATGTCTTCTGTTATCCATTCATCATGTAATAGTGTATTATTTAATCTCCAGGTATTGGAGAAGTTTCTGTTTTTTATTCTGTCATTTATTTCTAATTTCAATCCGTTATGATCTGATCGGATACAAGGTAGTACTTCTATCTTCTTGTATTTGCTAACAGTAGCTTTGTGGCATAAAATATGGTCTATTTTAGAGAAGGATCCATGTGCTGCTGAGAAGAAAGTGTATTCGTTCTTTGTTGGATGGTATATTTTATAAATGTCTGTTAAGTCTAAATTGTTGATTGTGTTATTGAGATCTATGGTTTCTTTATTCATTTGGAAGATCTATCCAGTGGTGAGAGAGGTGTGTTAAAATCGCTTAGTATTATTGTTTTGTGGTCTATTTGATTTCTGGAATTGAGAAGGATTTGTTTGACATACATGGATGAGCCAATGTTCGGGGCATAGATATTTATGATTGTTATGTTGCTGATTTATGCTTCCCTGAAGCAGTATGTAATGTCCTTCTTTATCCCTTCTGACTAGTTTTGGCTTGAAGTCCACATTATGTGAATTGAGGATGGATACTCCAGCTTTTTTGCTGAGTCCATGTGCATGGTATATTTTTTCCCATCCTTTCACCTTTAGTCTATGGGTATCTCTTTCTATGAGGTGAGTCTCTTGCAAGCAGCATATTGTTAGATGTTTCTTTTTAATCCAATCGGCCAGTCTATTTCTTTTGATTGAAGAGTTCAGGTCATTAACGTTCAGGGTTATTATTTGTGATATGATTTGTATTCCCAGTCATTTGACTCATTTTTATTTTTTGACATGATTTGGTTTCTTTTTTATTTGGCTATTCCTTTGGCTAGTTCCTCCCTTTGCTGATTTGCATCATTTTTTTTTCATCCCTTCGTCATGGAATATTTTGCTGAGAATGTTCTGTAATGCCGGCTTTCTTTTTGTAAATTCCTTTAGCTTTTGTTTATCATGGAAGGATCTTATTTCATCATCAAATCTGAAAGTAATTTTTGCTGGTATAAGATTCTTGGTTGGCATCCGTTTTCTTTCAGGGTTTGGTAAATGTTGTTCCAGGCCCTTCTAGCTTTAGGGTCTGGATTGAAAAATCTGCTGATATTCTTATTGCTTTCCCCCTGAATGTAATTTGATTCTTTTCTCTCGTGGCCTTTAAAATTCTTTCTTTATTTTGTATGTTAGGTATTTTCATAATAATGTGCCTTGGTGTGGGTCTGTTGTAATTTTGTATATTTGGAGTCCTATAAGCCTCTTGTACTTGGTTTTCCATTTCATTCTTCAGATTTGGGAAATTTTCTGATATTATTTCATTGAATAGATTGTTCATTCCTTTGGTTTGTTTCTCTAAGCCTTCCTCAATCCCAATAATTCTCAAATTTGGCCTTTTCATGATATCCCATAATTCTTGTAGATTCTGTTCATGATTTCTTACCATCTTCTCTGTTTGTTCAACTTTGTTTTCGAGGTTAAATATTTTTTCTTCAATATCTGAAGTTCTGTCTTCCAGGTGTTCTATCCTATTGGTTATGCTTTCTATAGAGTTCTTAACTTGGTTTATTGTTTCCTTCATTTCAAGGATTTCTGTTTGTTTGTTTTTAACTCTTTATTGAAATGATCTCTTTCTTCCTGTATTTGCTCTTTTAACTGTTGATTGGTGCGATCATTTAATGCCTGCTTTTGCTCTTTCATCTCCTCCTTCAATGCCTGCATTTGCTCTTTCATCTCCTCATTTGCTTCCCTGATTGTTTTAATTATGTACATTCTGAACTCCCTTTCTGACATTTCTTCTGCTGTGCTGTCATTGGGTTTTATTGATATAGTATCTAGGTTTGTTTGGGACATTTTCTTCCCTTGTTTTCTCATATTGGTCAGATGTCAGTGGGACTGTGAGATATTGCCATTTCCTCTATTGGCTTATAGTGTCCCTGTAGATTTCCAGTATATCACCTCCCAGCCTTCAGTAGCCTGAAGTCTTGGAGGAACTTGATAGTGCAGTGCTTCCAAAGAAAGCTGCCCCTAGCCCGCTACTGGTTCCAGGGCTTGGAGCTGGCTCTGTGCAGAAAGGCTCTCATTGGGCGGTCTGCTCCGAGAAGTTGGCCATGAAAGGAGCCTGCTGCCAGAGGAAGCCAGGCTGCTTGGGGAAGTCCCTGGCTGCCCTGTCCTGGTCCCAGTCGCTGCCTGCGGGCAGGAGCTCGCCGCTGGCTCCAGGACTTGGATCTGGTTCTGTGCAGAAAGGCTCTCACTGGGGGGCCTGCTCCGAGAAGCTTTCCTTTGGGTGGGCCCACTGCTGGAGTGAGCAGGGCTACCTGGGGAAGACTCTAGCTGCCCTGCCCTGCTCTGATAAGCCACCTCTATCCGGGCCTGCCGCCCAGGCCAAGATTTACCCAGTGGGGGAGACTCACCCGTGGCTCTATTTTAGTCCAAGTCTCTCAATGCCTCCCTTTCTTGAATCCTGGGTTCTGGAGCGACAGGAGATGCAGTCATCCTCTAGTCCGCCATCTTGGATCTCTCCAGCAGTGCCTTTTAATAAATTAAATACTGATAATCATAAATGGTCTGCAGATAATAGGTTGACACCCATGAAATTAATGGGAAAGGGCAGTCATTCTAAGTCTTCAACCTGGAAGATATCTAAAATCACACAATCTCTGCTTTTCAAAATAGAATTTAGGTCTCTAGCATTACCATGATTGTGAGGTGGGCTTTGGTGCTTTTTTACACAGGATTTTTTTTGTGTGTGTACTGAGGATTGAACCCAAGGCCCTGGGCAGGTTAGGCAAGCACTCTATATGACTGTGTTATAATTCCAAACCAGGAATTATCATTTTTTTAATAATTTATTTATTTTGATTCATTGTAAACAAATGGGGTACAACTTATTTCTCTGGTTGTACATGAAGTAGAGTCATACCAATTGTGTAAACATACATGTACAAAGGATAATGATGTTTGTCTCATTCTGTTATTTCTCCTCCCCCAACCCCTCCCACCCCTCTTTTCCCTCTGCACAGTCCCTCCTTTCTCCATTCTTGCCTCCCTCCCACCCCCATTATGTGTCATCATCCACTTATCAGCAAGATCATTCATCCTTCAGTTTTTTGGAATTGGCTTATCTCACTTAGCATGATATTCTCCAACTTCATCCATTTGCCTGCAAATGTCATAATTTTATTCTTCTTTATGGCTAATACTCCATTGGGTATATATACCATAGTTTCTTTATCTATTCATCAATTGAAGGGCATCCTGGTTGGTTCCACAATCTAGCTATTGTGAATTTATAGAAGAAAAAGTAGGTCCAGTTCTTCATCATGTCAGCTTAGGATCAAACTTCCTTAACAGGACTCCCAAAGCACTAGAAATAAAAGCAGGAATCAATAACTGGGATAGATTCAAACTGAAAAGCTTTTTCTCAACAAAGGAAACTATCAGCAATGTGAAGAGAGAGCCTACAGAGTGGAGAAAATCTTTGCCACACATACTTCAGATAAAGCACTAATCTCCAGAATCTATAAAGAACTCAAAAAACTTTACACCAAGTGCTGAATACCTAAAGGAATTGATACTGTTCAGCATTTTTGTCAAATAGATTTAAGTTTTTAGTTTAGGTTTCAATGTTTTCCTTAAGTGTCACTATGGTCACTGGGTCATTGTACTGTCCAATGGTAAAATTTGCTGAAACTCAGTTTATTGATGTTCCATTATTAAGTGCTTTGTTGTGTGACATTTCAAAACCAGACAAGGAAATTGACAAGGAACATAAAATAAAATATTCATATTTGATGTATCTACATAAAACAGACAGATATTTATCGAATGAATAGAGTTTGTTTAGATCAATGGTCATTATATAAAACTAATTCAACTGGATTATTTGACTTTTACTTATTTGTTTGTTTCACTGCAACCATTGGTTAATTTAGAAATAGGTAAAAGGTTTTGGTTTCTTGGAAACAGCTTTCACATGACTTTCTGTTATAAAAGTATGAATCTTTTGAAATTATTCAAGAATACTGTCATCAATATAGAACAATCTCACATGACCATCAGGATATTTTTGTAATGTTTTCACACCAGAGTGACTGAAAACATTTTTTAAAAGTCTTGAATACTGCTCTGATGCCAGATTCATTTTTACTTACTAGAAATCAGCTGCTCTTCCTTTTTTCTTCCTCTATTCTTCCAAATACCTCGCCTTTTTTTTTTTTTTTTTGAACCAGTAATTGAACTTGGGGCACCCAACCATTGAACCACATCCCCAGCCCTATTTTGTATTTTATTTAGAGACAGGGTCTCACTGAGTTTCTTAGTGCCGCATCATTGCTGAGGCTGTCTTTGAACTCACAATCCTCCTGCCTCAACCTCCCGAGCCTCTGGGATTACAGGCATGCACCACCACGCCAGGTTACCTCACATGTTTGAACTTCCCTAAATCCAGTCAAAGAACTATTCTGTTCATCATCTCTCATTCCCAGACCTTCACTTGTCTTATTTTGATATGATATCATGTCTCACTGTGCTGCTACTATACAGTGCTGTGTATTATAAACTAATGTCCTACATTATTGACCAATCCTTTCTGTACCTCACTTTAACTAATATTTATAGTTCACCAATAATATATTCTCTACAATGCTTCAAGAGACAATAATGTCTCCCACTTTTTGTCTTTTTTCCTATAACTATCTCCATACCACACTTGCAGGACTGTGAATATGCATAACACTCCTGGCCTTTATATATAATATATACATATGTATACATATATGTTGTAGATTAACCCAATACCTTTATTTTATTTCTTTATTTTTATGTGATGCCAACGGTGGAACCCAGTACCTCACATGTGCTAGGCAAGTGCTCCACCACTGAGCCACAACCCCAGCCCTCTCCTGGTTTTAGATGTCTCTTTATTCTACATTATTTCATTATTCCAAATCTCAATTATCTCTATAACAAGTAATCTTGTCCTCCTTAGGACTTTATGTCACATTCATTGCTCCTTTTTCTGCCATTATCACTTGTAACTTCAGCACCCAGAGCAATGTCTTTCTAATATCCTCTTTTAACAGATTCCCCCATGTCTTTAAACCATGGCTTTTCATTTTTTCTGCCTCTAACAAATGAGGCAACAATATGGACCATCTTACCATGCAACAGGTCTACAAAAATATATTAAATATTAAATACAAAAATATATTAGAATTCAGTTCTTAAATAGAATGACTTATCCTTCCAATATTTTCTACCTGCTCATTCCTGTTGAACTTGATCTAGGCTGTAATACTTGATCACTACCATTCTATTGACTGCTTTCTTCTCTTCTAGTTCATTCTCTCTCACCTAGATTTATTAACCTTCTTATCCAACTTAGATCCATGGTCAACAACTTTTAACTTTGCCCCCAGTAGTGCCCTGGAATACCTTATTAGTTTATTATAGATCTGCAATGATGACTATTGAACAATATTGAACTCCTAGATAATATTAGGTGCATTCAGATTTATAGAGGAGATAATTGAGTAAGTTTGGACAATATCTCTATTGATCATTGATATTCCAGGAGAGAGAAAAGAAAACAGGCTTTAATTAGGGCAGGCAATATCAACATTGTTATTATCTGATGAATGGTCTCTATTATTACTTTGAATAAGCCGCTATTAAGCATACGAAAAAATTTAAATATTTTACTTATATTTATTCCTCAGGTAATATCCTTACTTTCTTTATAGATTTAAGTTTCCAATTCATATCACTTTTTTGTATAAATACTTCTTTCAATATTTTTTGCACAGCATATCCATTGGGGAGAAATTCCCTCAATTTTTAACCAGTAGAAGACTTTATCTTTTTTATAAGTCTTTAGTTGTAGACAGTTACAATAACTTTCCTTCTTTCCTTCTTTCTTTCTTTCTTTCTTTCTTTCTTTCTTTCTTTCTTTCTTTCTTTTTCTTTCTTTCTTTCTTTCGTGCTGAGGATCGAACCCAGTGCATCAACAAGGTAGGCAAGCACTCTACCACTGAGCCACAACCCCAGTCCTTTTATCTTTTTTTTTTCCTAATGTTTTCAACATGAAAATTTATTGGTGTTGTTGAATAATAAAATCACTAATACCACAAGCAAAACTAATAGGAATAAACTTGCAGAGTTAGTTTTAGTCAAGATTTTGAAGAAACAATTTGTTTACTGCCTGACATGATCAGGTTTAAGTATGTTTACAAAACTATTATTTTTTTAATTTATTTTTATTGTAAACAAATGGGATACATGTTGTTTCTGTTTGTACATGGAGTAACAGTATACCATTTGCATATTCATACATTTACATAGAGTAATGATGTTTGATTCAATCCGTTATTTTTTCCTTCCCCCCCACCCCTCGCACCTCTCTTTTCGTTCTATAAAGTCCCTTCTTCCTCCATTCTTGCCCTCCTCCCAACCACCATTACGTGTCATCATCCGCTTATCAGTGAGATCATTCGTCTTTTGGATTTTTGAGATTGGCTTATCTCACTTAACATGATATTCTCCAATTTCATCCATTTGCCTGCAAATGCAATAATTTTATTATTCTTTATAACTGAGTAATATTCCATTGTATATATATGCCACAGTTTCTTTATCCATTCATCAATTGAAAGGCATCTAGGTTGGTTCCACAGTCTGGCTATTGTGAATTGAGCAGCTATGAACATTGATGTGGCTGTATCTCTGTAGTATGCTGATTTTAAGTCCTTTGGGTAAAGGCCGAGGAGTGGGATAGCTGGGTCACATGGTAGTTCCATTCCAAGTTTTCTAAGGAATCTCTGCACTGCTTTCCAGAGTGGCTGCACCAATTTGCAGCCCCACCAGCAATGTATGAGTGTACCTTTTTCCCCACATCCTCTCCAACACCTATTGTTGCTTGTATTCTTTATAATCACCATTCTAATTGGGGTGAGATGGAATCTTAGTGTAGTTTTGATTTGCATTTCTCTTATTACTAAAGATGGTGAACATTTTTTCATATGTTTGTTGATAGCTTGTAGGTCTTCTTCTATGAAGCATTTGTTCATCTCCTTAGTCCATTTGTTGATTGGATTATTTGTATTCTTGGTGTAGAGTTTTTCGAGTTCTTTATAGATTCTGGAAATTAGCTCTCTATCTGAAGTATGAGTGGCAAAGATATTCTCCCACTCTGTAGGCTCTCTCTTCACATTGCTGATAGTTTCTTTTGCTGAGAGAAAGCTATTTACTTTGAATCTATACCAGTTATTGATTCTTGCTTTTATTTCTTGTGCTATGGGAGTCCTGTTAAGGAAGTCTGATCCTAAGCCAACAAGTTGAAGATTTGGACCTACTTTTTCTTCTATAAGATGCAGGGTCTCTGGTCTGATTTCAAGGTCCTTGATCCATTGTGAGTTGATTTTTGTGCAGGGTGAGAGATATGGGTTTAGTTTCATTCTGTTACATATGGATTTCCAGTTTTCCCAGCACCATTTGTTGAAGAGGCTATCTTTTCTCCATTGCATATTTTTGGCACCTTTGTCTAGTATGAGAAAATTGTATTTATTTGGGTTTGTGTCCATGTCCTCTATTCTGTACCATTGATCTACCTGTCTATTTTGGTGCAAATACCATGCTGTTTTTGTTACTATTGTTTTGTAGTATAGTTGAAGTTCTGGTATTGCGATACCCCCTGTTTCATTCTTCCTGTTAAGGATTGCTTTAGCTATTCTGGGTTTCTTATTATTCCAGATGAATTTCATGATTGCTTGCTCTATTTCTGTAAGGTACATCATTGGGATTTTAATTGGAATTGCATTGAATCTGTATAGCACTTTTGGTAGTATGGCCATTTTGACAATATTAATTCTGCCTATCCAAGAACATGGGAGACCTTTCCATCTTCTAAGGTCTTCCTTAATTTCTTTCTTCAATGTTTTGTAGTTTTCATTGTAGAGATCTTTTACCTCTTTGGTTAAATTGATTCCCAAGTATTTTATTTTTTTTCAGGCTATTGCAAATGGAGTAGTTTTCCTCATTTCCCTTTCAGGTGTTTTGTTGCTTGCGTATAAAACTGCTTTAGATTTATGCATGTTGATTTTATAGCCTGCTATTTTTCTGAATTCATTGATGAGGTCTAGAAGTTTTCTGGAGGAGGTTTTTGGATCATCTAAATATAGAATCATGTCATCCGCAAATAGTGACAGCTTAAGTTCCTCTTTTCCTATTTGTATCCCTTTAATTTCTTTGGTCTGCCTAATCGCTCTGGCAAGAGTTTCGAGGACAATGTTGAATAGAAGTGGTGAAAGAGGACATCCCTGCCTTGTTCCCGATTTTAAAGGGAATGGTTTCAGTTTTTCTCCAATAAGAATGATGTTGACCATGGGATTAGCATAAATAGCCTTTATAATGTTCAGGTATGTCCCTACTATCCCTATTTTTTCTAGTGTTTTGAGCATGAAGGGGTATTGTATTTTGTCAAACGCTTTTTCTACGTCAGTTGAAATAACCATATCATTCTTATCCTTAAGTCTATTGACATGATGGATTACATTTATTGATTTATGAATGTTGAACCATCCTTGCATTCCAGGGATGAACCCCACTTGATCGTGGTTAACAATTTTCTTAATATGTTTTTGGATACGGTTTGCCAATATTTTGTTAAGGATCTTTGCATCTATATTCATCAAGGATATTGGTCTAAAATTTTCTTTCCTTGATGTGTCTTTTCCTGGTTTGGGTATGAGGGTGATATTAGCTTCATAGAATGTGTTTGGTAGGGTACCCTCCTTTTCTATTTCCTGGAATACTTTGAGAAGTATTGGAATGAGTTCTTCTTTGAAGGTCTTATAGAACTCGGCTGATAATCCATCTGGTCCTGGGCTTTTCTTGGATGGTAGATTTTTAATGGCTTCTTCTATTTCATTGCTTGATATTGATCTGTTTAAATCATGTATGTCCTCCTGGTTCAGTCTGGGAGCAGCATATGTCTCTAGAAATTTGTCAATGTCTTTGGTAGTTTCTATTTTGTTGGAATACAGATTTTCAATGTAGCTTCTCATGTTCTGTATCTCAGTGGTGTCTGTCATGATATTTCCTTTTGCTTCATGTATTTTAGTAATTTGATTCTTCTCTCTCCTTCTCTTTGTTAGTGTGGCTAAGGGTTTGTCTACTTTGTTTACTTTCTCAAAGATCCAACTTTTTGTTTTGTCAATATGTTGAATAGTTTCTTTTGCTTCAATTTCATTGATTTCAGCTCTGATTTCCTGTCTTCTACTACTTTTGCTGTTATTCTGTTTTTCTTTCTCTAGGGCTTTGAGCTGTAATGTTTGGTCATTTAGTTGTTGACTTTTCATTCTTTTCCGGAATGTGCACCATGCAATGAATTTTCCCCTTAGTACCGCTTTCATAGTGTCCCAGAGATTTTGATATGTTGTATCATCTTTCTCATTGACCTCTAAGAATTTTTAAATCTCCTCCCTGATGTTTTTTGTTATCCATGTTTCATTCAATAGCATATTATTTAGTCTCCAGGTGTTGGAGTAATTTCCCTTTTTTATTTTGTCATTGATTTCTACTCTCAGTCCATTATGATCTGATAGAACACAAGGCAGTATCTCTATTTTTTTGCATTTCCTAAGGGCTGCTTTGTGGCATAACATATGGTCTATTTTCGAGAAGGTTCCATGTGCTGCTGAGAAGAAAGTGAATTCACTCGTTGATGGATGGAATATTCTATATGTCTTTTAAGTCTAGGTTATTGATTGTGTTATTGAGTTCTATGGTTTCTTTGGTTGGGTTTTGTTTGGAAGATCTATCTAGTGGTGACAGTGGTGTGTTAAAGTCACCTAGAATTATTGTGCTGTGGTCTATGTGATTCCTGAAATTGAGAAGGATTTGTTTGATGTACAGGGATGCACCATTGTTTGGGGCATAAATATTTACTATCATATGTCTTCCTGATTTATGGTTCCCTTAAGCAGTATGAAATGTCCTTCTTTATCCCTTCTGACTAACTTTGGCTTGAAGTCCACTTTATCTGATATAAGGATGGAAACCCCCGCTTTTTTACTGAGTCCATGTGCGTGGTAGGTTTTTTCTCATCGTTTCACCTTTAGCCTGTGGACGTCTTTTTCTATGAGATGAGTCTCTTGCAGGCAGCATATTGTTGGGTCTTTCTTTTTAATCCATTCTGCCAGTCTATGTCTTTTGATTGATGAGTTTAGGGCATTAACATTCAGGGTTATTATTGAGATATGATTTGTATTCCCAGTCATTTGACTTATTTTTGGTTTTTAAGTTGGCTTGGTTTCTCCTTGGAGTGTTTTTTCTCTAAGGTAGTTCCTCCCTTTGCTGACCTACATTGTTGTTTTTCATTTCCTCCTCATGGAATATTTTGTTGAGAACAGTCTGTAGTACAGGCTTTCTATTTGTAAATTCTTTTAACTTTTGTTAATCATGGAAGGATTTTATTTCACCTTCAAATTTGAAGGTTAGTCTTGCTGGGTATAGAATTTTTGGTTGGCAACCATGTTCTTTCAGAGCTTGAAATATGTTGGTCCAGGCCCTTCTAGCTTTTAGAGCCTGGGTTGAGAAGTTGGCTGCTATCCGTATTGGTCTCCCCCTATATGTAATCTGATGCTTTTCTCTCGCGGAATGTTAGGCATTTTCATTATAATGTGCCTTGGTGTAGATCTGTTGTGATTCTGTGCATTTGGTGTCTGTAAGCCTCTTGTATTTGATTTTCCATTTCATTCTTGAGGTTTGGGAAATTTTCTGATATTATTTCATTGAATAGGTTGTTCATTCCTTTGGTTTGCATCTCTGTGCCTTCCTCAATCCCAATAATTCTTAAATTTGGTCTTTTCATGATGTCCCATAGTTCTTGGAGATTCTGTTCATTATTTCTTACCATCTTCTCTGTTTGGGAAACTATTTTTGAGATTAAATATTTTGTCTTCATTGTCTGAGGTTCTGTGTTCCAAGTGGTCTAGTCTGTTGGTGATGCTTTCCATTAAGTGTTTTATTTGGTTTATTGTCTCCTTCATTTCAAGGATTTCTGTTTGGTTTTTTTGAGAATCTCTATCTCTTTGTTGAAATGATCTTTTGCTTCCTGCAGGTGCTCTTTCAGCTTATTGGTATAATCATTCATTGCCTGCATTTGCTCTCTTATCTCATCCTTTGCTTCATGAAGCATCTTAATCATATATAATCTGAAGTCCTTTTCTGACATTTCTTCTACCATAGTGTCATTGGATTCTATTACTATAGAATCTAGATTTGTTTGGATCACTTTCTTCCCTTGTTTTTTCGTGTTGTTCATGTATCTTCCCCTCTAGCAGTGCAGCCTGGGGTATTGCAGATTTCCCCCTATAGGCTTATAGTGGCCCTATAGGTTTCCAATACCCTTTCTTTAACGGGAGATCAATATTAGCAGTGCCCAAATCAGACAGTATGCAATCCTAGACCAAATAGCCCCTATGGGGACAACACAAAATTGTCATAATAAACAAAATGATTTCAAATATTATCTTTGGTAAAGCAAACAGGTTTGGAATAAGGTCTTCAGTTTCTAATGGAGGACAAAGAGGATGAAGAGGGATGTAGAATGTGGCTGTTAATGGGATAAGAAAAGAATATACAGAAGTTCTAGAAAATAGAAAGGTGAGAGTGTAATCAAAAGAAATCGGATGTTAGCATGCAAAGAAGGGAGAAAGAAACTCTAAGGGAACAGGTAAACAAAAGGAAAAGAGAGCAAGGAAAGTAAAGAAATAAAAAACTTAAATTTTTTTTAAAAAGGAGAAAAAAGAAAATCTACAGTATAACAGTCACATACTAATGAAACCTCCCAGTCTTCAGTAGCCTGATGTATGAGAGGTACCTGACAATGAGCTTCAAGCCTCCAGCAGGCGTCTCAGGATGGGATTTGCCCCACCCAAAGATCGGAGCTATGGCTTCCAGGATTATCCAAGATGGCTGCTCTGGTTTGGAAATGTGTTGGCGAATGGGGAGCTGCAGCTCAGGGGTGGACGTGGTCAGCTGGAGTTTCTGGAGATGGGATTCGGTTGGTCTGGCAGGGGTCATGGAGGTTCGGAGTGTTTGGTGTGGTTGTGGGATCCTGGAGGCCGGGTGCAATCAGTTGGTCTGGGGTCCTGGTGATAGGGCACAGTCAGTTGGTCCAGGGGTCCTGGCAGCAGGGAGCAGTCAGTCAGGGCCCCAGAGGCAGGGAGTGATGGGTCAGGCTGAGGGATCCTGGAGACGGGGCTCAGTCAGTCCGGCCAGGAATCCTACAGGGCCTGGCTCTTGTCTCAAAATGGCGGCAACCACGTGCAATCAAACCTACAGGTACTGTAACAATGAACTTCCAGGCAACAGCAGGCAGCTGGTGCTCCACTGGCGGTTGGCGATCTGTTTGCTGACTGTTGGTGGACGATCGGGAGGTGAACCTCGAGCACTGGGTGATGGATAGGTGTAAGCTAGGCGATGGACAGGCGAGAGGCAGGCAAATGGCGGATGATAGACACCTGACAGAGAGTAATCTCTCCTTTTATCTTTTATTTTGAAGGATAATTCCATGAGATAAAAATTTTAGGTTGGTGAGATATCCTTGCAACACTTTAAACTTTTCCTTTACTCTTTTCATGCTTGCTTTGTTTCTCAAGAGAAGTTTGATATAAATCTTATCCTTCTTCCTCTAAACATAAATTAGATTTTTTCCTTTTAGATTCTTTTAGTGTTTCCTTTGTCTTTGATTTTATGCCATTTGAATGATATGCCAAGCTATATTTTATTTATTTGTTTTTATTTACAATGTATTTATTTTAACTGGTAGATAAAAAACAAAAAGTTTTCCATATTTGTGATGTAGCATGATGTTCATATGTATCTATCCACTCATGTATACATTGTGTAATAGTTTAATCAGGTTAAAGGTATCTATCTCCTCAAATGTTTATATTTCTTTATGGTAAAACCCTTCAAAATTCTTTCTCCTAGCTCTTTGTTATATATTGTCACCTCACAATAATAGCACAGAACTTCTTGCTCCCATTTAACCATAACTTAGCCCTTGTTTGATCAACATTTTCCCATTCTTCTCTCTCCCTAACCTTTGGCAACTACCATACTAATCTCAATTTCTATGAGACCAACATTTTTAGATTCCACAAGAGTGAGATCATACAATATCTTTCTTACTATTCCAGTTTATTTCACTGAAAATAATGACTCCAGTTCATCTATTTTGTTATACAACAACAGAATTTCAATCTTTTTTATGACTGAATAATATTCCACAATTTCTTCATCCATTCATCAGTTCATAGACACTTAAGTTGTTTCCATTTCTTGGCTATTGTTGGTACTATTACAGTGAACATGGGTGTACAGTTGTCTCTTCAGCACACTGATTTCATTGCCTTTGGATAAATACAAAGTAGTAGAGTTGATGAATCATATGCTAGTTCTATTTTTAATATTTTAGGAACCTCCATACTGTTTTTCAAAATGTTTGTACTAATTTACATTCCCACTGAAAGTGTGCAAGGATTTCCTCTTATCTACAGCCTTGTCAGCATTTGTTATCTTGTAGTTTTGATTTATATTTCCCTGAAGATTAGAGATATTGAGCATTTTTCATATACCTATTGACCATTTATCTACTTTTGTGAAATGTCTATTCAGGTCTATTGCCCATTTTTTAAGCCAAGTTATTTGTTTTCTTTGTGTGGAGCTTTTGGAATTCCTTATATATAATTGATATCAATCCCTTGTCAGATATATAGTTTGCAAATATTTTCTCCCATTCTGTAGCTTGTCTTTTCATTCTGTTGTTTACTTTGCTGTGCAGAAGTGTTTTAGTTTGATATAATTCTATTTCCCAGTTTTGTTTTTGTTTTATATGCTTTGGGGATCTTGTCCAAAAAAAAAAAAAAAATATTGCCCTTTTCTTTTTCTAGGAATTTCATGGTTTCATATTTTACATTTATGTCTTTAATCTATTTTGAGTTAACTTTTGTAATTTGATTGAGATAGGGAACTAGTTTTAGTTTTCTAAATGTTAATTTCTGATTCTCCATTATATAATAACATTTCTTATATCTTTTTTACTGTTTTTGATTTAAAGTCTATCATTTAATATAAGGATGGGTACTTTCACTTTTTTAAAATTTGATTTGCATGGAAGATCTTATCTATTCATTCATTTAGTCTGTGTGTGTCCTTAGAGATGAACTGTAAGCAACAGATAGCTGGATCTCATTTTTAAATCCATTCAGTCACTGTAAGTCTTTTAACTAGAGAATTTAATCTCATACAGTCAAGGTAATTATTGGTTGGTAAAGTCTTACTTCAGCTGTTTTGTAACTTGTTTTCTAGTTTTATTATGATCTCTGTCTTATAGGCCACATTTGTGGGTAAGTGATTTACTCTAGTAGTATGTTTTCATTCTTTGCATATTACTTTTGGTTTTTCCATTATAGATTTTTGCTCTATGGTTACTTGTGAAACATATTAAATATTAAAACCTTTTTTTCTTTTTTCCCATTCATGTATTTATGCCGCAAGCAAAATAAATAATGATTTAAAGTCATAACATTATTAAAAGTTAAAGGAGAATTTGTGACATGACTGCATTAACAAGATAGACACCAGTCTAAGTGCAACACTAAGCCGTTGTTCTCTGGTCCCATAGTGGGATAATTACATGACAATCACATCTCAAATTTCACTAAAGACCTGGACTGAGGCAAACAAACCTTTATTTTTTTAAATTTATTTTATTTTATTTTTATTTTTTCACATAAGGGAATTTATTAAGCAAACAGTGTCTCCCTGCAGGATAAGAGAGAAAATGAGAGGAAAAGAGAAAGAAAAAGAAAGGGCACAAGCTAGAGAGAGTGGAAAGCCAGGAGGATAGAGAAAAGTGTGTAGGACAGAAAGAAGAATGGAAAAAAGATCACAAACAAACCTTTGAAACAAACTTTCCAGTGAATAGAGACAAGCTGCAAATCATTTCTGTTAAAATTTTACTGCAAGATGGAACAATGTTCCCAGGTGAATACCGACTCAAACCCCTCATTTCATGCACTTGGTCTTGGGTTTGTGTTCATTTCTTAGTCACATTCAAAACTAGAAAGGTGAGGTTTTTCAAGATGGCGGACTAGAGGGCGGCTGCATTTCATGTTGCTCCAGGACTCAGGATTCAAAAGAGGAGAAAGTGAGTGACTTAGGACCAACGCAAACCCGCCGGGTGAGTCTCTCCTGTTGGGGAGGCGTCCCGGATGGGGTGGTAGCCCCGGAACGCAGGGAACTTTGTGAAGTAGGGTTGCCCGGCGAGACACCCCTCCCCCCGCTGGAGCAGTAACATGGACCACTGGGAACTTTGCAGAGGAAGCTGCTCAGCACAGCGCTTGGTTTCAGAGTAAACCGCCGGGCTTCGGCGGCTGCCCAGAGGACAGCCTGCATAGGCAGGCGATCAGGTGCAGAACAGGGTCCCAGGTCCTATGCGGATTTTCGGTGGAAGAGCTGCAGAGACAAGCTGAGGGGCGGAGCGAAGGTTCCAGGACTGCGGGCAGATTCTCTGAGGAGAGGCAGCCTAAGGAGACTCATCTGCGAAGGGTGAGGCTCCCAGGCCCAGGAGGTAGGTCCGGGCCCCTGGGAACGTTGCCTGGGAAGGCTGCCCTGCCCAGGCGGCAAGATACCCTTCTCCCCGCTGGAGCAGTGAACACGGACAGCAGGGAACTTTGCAGAGGAGGCCGCACAGCACAACGCTTGGTTTCAGAGCAACCTGCCGGGGCTCTAGCGGCTGCCAGAAAAGAGCTGGGCGGCGAGCTGTTTGAACTCAGAGCAACCTCCTGAACAATGGGGTGGGGGCCGTCCAGAGGAGGTGGAGGTGCGCAGTGAGTTGCTTGGTCTCCAAGTGCCCACACGGAACACCGGGTGGCTGCCTGGAGGAAGAGGCAAGCAGCGGGTCACTGGGGCTCGGAGCATATGTACGAGGCTCCAGGTGGCTGCTCAGAGGAGCGGTCGCATAGCCAGGCGATTAGGTGCAAAGCACGGTCCGGGGACCTAGGCGCCTTTTGGTGAAAGAGCTACACAGAGACAAGCTGAGGGGCGGAGCGAAAGTTCCAGGACTGCGGGCAGATTCTCTGAGGAGGGGCAACCTAAGGAGACTCGTCTGCGAAGGGTGAGGCTCCCAGGCCCAGGAGGTAGGTCCGGGCCCCTGGGAACATTGCCTGGGAAGGCTGTCCTGCCCAGGCGGTAGTTGTGGACTGAGGGGAACCTCTAGGAGGGGAACTGACCAGCGAGACCTCCCCACCAGATGAGTCTTCCCCACCCGGTGAGGTTTTCCCAAAAGGACGGTAAAACCAGAGACACAGGCCCAAACAGGACTTGCCTCAGCCTGTAGTCTAGTTCCCCTTTGGATGACCATTGGTCAACAAGTGGAGGCACCTCTGCCCACTAGCAGGGAATATACCCCACCTGAAGACCACCACCCCTAGAGAGGCAGCTTCCTTGGGAAGCACCGCATTATCAACTTCCTCCAAGACTTCAGGCTACTGCAGGATAAGAGGGGATACACTAGCAATCTTCAGGGGCATTATAAGTCAATAGAGGAAATCTGCAACATCTCAGCGGTCCACTGATACCTGAACGACATGAGAAAACAAGGGAAGAAAATGCCTCAAACAAATCTGGATGTTACATCAATAAAATCCAATGACAGCATGGCAGAAGAAATGTCAGAAAGGGAGTTCAGAATGTACATAATTAACATGATAAGGGAAGCAAACGATGAAATGAAAGAGCAAATGCAGGCATTGAATGAACGCACCAATCGACAATTAAAAGAACAAATACAGGAAGCAAAAGACCATTTCAATAAAGAGTTAGAGATATTGAAAAAAAACCAAACAGAAATCCTTGAAATGAAGGAAACAATAAACCAAATTAAGAACTCCATAGAAAGCACAACCAATAGGATAGAACACCTGGAAGAAAGAACCTCAGATATTGAAGACAAAATATTTAACCTTGAAAAGAAAGTTGAACAAACAGAGAAGATGGTAAGAAATCATGAACAGAATCTCCAAGAACTATGGGATATCATGAAAAGGCCAAATTTGAGAATTATTGGGATTGAGGAAGGCTTAGAGAAACAAACCAAAGGAATGAACAATCTATTCAATGAAATAATTTCAGAAAATTCCCCAAATCTGAAGAATGAAATGGAAAATCAAGTTCAAGAGGCTTATAGGACTCCAAATACACAAAATTACAACAGACCCACACCAAGGCACATTATAATGAAAATACCTAACATACAAAATAAAGACAGAATTTTAAAGGCTGTGAGAGAAAAGAACCAAATTACATTCAGGGGGAAAGCAATAAGAATATCAGCAGATTTTTCAATCCAGACCTTAAAAGCTAGAAGGGCCTGGAATAACATTTTTCAAGCCCTAAAAGAAAATGGATGCCAACCAAGAATCTTATACCCAGCAAAACTTACCTTCAAATTTGACGATGAAATAAAATCCTTACATGATAAACAAAAGCTAAAAGAATATACAAAAAGAAAGCCAGCATTACAGAACATTCTCAGCAAAATATTCCAGGAGGAAGAGATGAAAAACAAAGAAGCAAATCAGCAAAGGGAGGAGCTATTCTAAAGGAACTCTCAAATAAAGAGGAACCAAATCGTGTCAAAAATAAACAAATAAATGAATAAAATGAGTCAAATGACCAGGAATACAAATCATATCTCAATAATAACCCTGAATGTTAATAGCCTGAATTCATCAATCAAAAGACATAGACTGGCAGATTGGATAAAAAAGAAAGATCCAACAATATGTTGCCTGCAAGAGACTCATCTCATAGAAAGATACCCATAGACTAAAGGTGAAAGGATGGGAAAAAACATACCATGCACATGGACACAGCAAAAAAGCTGGGGTATCCATCCTCATTTCAGATAATGTGGACTTCAAGCCAAAGTTAGTCATAAGGGATAAAGAAGGACATTTCATAATGCTTAAGGGAACCATAAATCAGCAAGACATAACAATCATAAATATCTGTGCCCCAAACAGTGGCTCACCCAAGTATGTCAAACAAATCTTTCTCAATTTCAGAAACCAAATAGACCATAATACAATAAAACTCGGTGATTTTAACATGCCTCTCTCACCACTGGACAGATCTTCCAAACAAAAATTGAACAAAGAAACCATAGAACTCAATAACACAATCAATAATTTAGACTTAATGGACATTTATAGAATATACCGTCCAACGAAGAGTGAATACACTTTCTTCTCAGCAGCACATGGATCCTTCTCTAAAATAGACCATATATTATGCCACAAATCTAATGTTAGCAAATACAAGAAGATAGAGACACTTCCTTGTATTCTATCAGATCATAATGGATTGAAATTAGAAATAAATGAAAGAGTAAAAAACAGAAATTACTCCAACACCTGGAGATTAAACAATATGCTATTATATGATGAATGGATAACAGAAGATATTAGGAAGGAAATTAAAAAATTCTTAGAGGTAAATGAGAACAAAGAAACATCATATCAAAATCTCTGGGACACTATGAAAGTAGTACTTAGAGGAAAATTTATTTCATGGAGCACATTCAATAAAAGAAGTAAAACTCAACAAATAAACAACCTAACACTACAGCTCAAAGCCCTAGAAAAAGAAGAACAGACCAACACCAAATGTACTAGAAGACAGGAAATAGTTAAACGCAGAGCTGAAATCAATGAAATTGAAACAAAAGAAACGGTACAAAAAATTGACAAAATAAATATTGGGTTCTTCGAAAAAATAAACAAAATTGACAAACCTTTAGCCACACTAACAAAGACAAGACGAGAGAAAACCCAAATCACCAAAATTCGGAATGAACAAGGAAATATCACAACAGACACAAGTGAAATACAAAACATAATTAGAAGCTATTTTGAAAATCTATACTCCAACAAAATAGAAAATTTCAAAGATATCAACAAGTTTCTAGAGACATATGAATTGCCTAAACTAAATGAGGAGGACATACACAATTTAAATAGACCAATTTCAAGTAATGAAATAGAAGAAGTCATCAAAAGCCTACCAACAAAGAAAAGTCCAGGACCTGATGAGTTCTCAGTCGAGTTCTACAAAACCATAAAGAAGAGCTCATTCCAATACTTTTCAAGTATTCCATGAAATAGAAGAGGAGGGAACTCTCCCAAACTCATTCTATGAAGCCAATATTACCCTGATACCTAAACTAGACAGAGACACATCGAGGAAAGAAAATTTTAGACCAATATCCTTAATGAACATCGACGCAAAAATTCTTAACAAAATTTTAGCAAATCGCATACAAAAACATATTAAAAAGATAGTGCACCATGATCAAGTGGGTTTCATCCCAGAGATGCAAGGTTGGTTCAACATCAGGAAATCAATAAATGTCATTCACCATATCAACAGATTTAAAGTCAAGAATCACATGATTATTTCAATAGATGCAGAAAAAGCATTTGATAAAATACAGCATCCCTTCATGCTCAAAACACTAGAAAAAATAGGGATAGTGGGAACATTCCTTAACATTGTAAAGGCCATCTATGCTAAGCCCATGGCTAATATCATTCTAAATGGTGAAAAACTGAAAGCATTCCCCCTAAAATCTGGAACAGGGCAGGGATGCCCTCTTTCACCACTCCTATTCAATATCGTCCTTGAAACTCTAGCCAGAGCAATTAGACAGACCAAAGAAATTAAAGGGGTACGAATAGGAAAAGAAGAACTCAAACTATCCCTATTTGCTGATGATATGATTATATACTTAGAGGAACCAGGAAATTCCACCAGAAAACTCTTAGAACTCATAAGTGAATTTAGTAAAGTAGTAGGTTACAAGATCAATGCTCATAAATCTAATGCATTTTTATACATAAGTGATGAATCTTCAGAAAGAGAAGTTAGGAAAACTACACAATAGCCTTGAAAAAAAAAATACTTGGGAATCAATCTCACAAAAGAGGTGAAAGACCTCTACAATGAGAACTGCAGAACACTAAACAAAGAAATTAAAGAACACCTTAGAAGATGGAAAGATCTCCCATGTTCCTGGATAGGCAGAATTAATATTGTCAAAATGGCCATACTACCAAAAGTGCTATACAGATTCAATGCAATTCCAACTAAAATCCCAACGACGTACCTTACAGAAATAGAACAAGCAATCATGAAATTCATCTGGAAGAATAAGAAACCCAGAATAGCTAAAGCAATCCGTCGCAGGAAAAATGAAGCAGGGGGTATTGCAATACCAGAACTTCAACTATACTACAAAGCAATAGTAACAAAAACGGCATGGTATTGGTACCAAAATAGAAAGGTGGATCAATGGTACAGAATAGAGGACACGGACACAAACCCAAATAATTATAATTTTCTCATACTAGACAAAGAGGCCAAAAATATGCAATGGAGAAAAGATAGCCTCTTCAACAAATGGTGCTGGGAAAATTGGAAATCCATATGCAACAGAATGAAACTAAACCCATATCTCTCACCGTGCACGAAACTCAACTCAAAATGGATCAAGGACCTCGGAATCAGACCAGAGATCCTGCATGTTATAGAAGAAAAAGTAGGTCCAGATCTTCAACATGTCGGCTTAGGACCAGACTTCCTTAACAGGACTCTCATAGCACAAGAAATAAAAGCAAGAATCAACAACTGGGACAGATTCAAACTAAAAAGCTTTCTCTCAGCAAAGGAAACTATCAGCAATGCGAAGAAAGAGCCTACAGAGTGGGAGAAAATCTTTGCCAATCATACTTCAGATAGAGAGCTAATTTCCAGAATCTATAAAGAACTCAAAAAACTCAACACCAAGACTACAAATAACCCAATCAACAAATGGTCTAAGGAAATGAACAGACACTTCACAGAAGAAGACCTACAAGCTATCAACAAACATACGGAAATATGTTCAACATCTCTAGTAATAAGAGAAATGCAAATCAAAATCACCCTAAGATTCCATCTCACCCCAATTAGAATGGCGATTATCAAGAATACAAGCAACAACAGGTGTTGGCAAGGATGTGGGGAAAAAGGTACACTCATACATTGCTGGTGGGGCTGCAAATTAGTGCAGCCACTCTGGAAAGCAGTGTGGAGATTCCTTAGAAAACTTGGAATGGAACTACCATTTGACCCAGCTATCCCACTCTTTGGCCTATACGCAAAGGACTTAAAATCAGCATTGTACAGAGATACAGCCACATCAATGTTCAATGCTGCTCAATTCACCATAGCCAGATTGTGGAACCAACCTAGATGCCCTTCAGTTGATGAATGGATAAAGAAACTGTGGCATATATATATACAATGGAATATTACTCAGCCATAAAGAATGATAAAATTATGGCATTTGCAGGCAAATGGATGAAATTGAAGAATATCATGCTAAGTGAGATAAGCCAATCTCAAAAAACCAAAGGAAGAATGATCTCGCTGATAAGTGGATGATGATACATAACGGGGCATGGTAGGGGTTAGTTTTAGGGTTAGAGTTAGGGTTAGGGAGGGGGCAAGAATGGGGGAAGGAAAGACTGTATAGAGGGAAAAAAGGGATGGGAGGGGTGGGGGGGAGGGAAAAAATAACAGATGAATCAACCAACATTACCCTATGTAAATTTATGATTACACAAATGGTATGCCTTACTCCATGTACAAACAGAGAAACAACATGTATCCCATTTGTTTACAATAAAAAAAAATCATATATGTACATGAGGTAAAAAAAAAAAAAAAAAAAAAAAACTAGAAAGGCTTCACTCCAAGCTTAAAAATGCAATCCCACCTCCCTGAGGACCTCAACAGAAATGGATGTTAATGAGCCTGTGTGCAACCTTTATCCAGAAGCACCAAGAAAATCAGAAACCCAAACACAGAGCACAGTGTCCTTTCTTTAAACAATAGTTTTAACTGTCAATGAGCTCAGACATCTGACAGACTTTATGCATTTTATAAACAAACCAAAATACTGTCTTCATGTATCTTTTTTTCAAAAAATGTTAACTAGAACATTCAAGTTAAAAAAAAAAAAGAAAGAAAGAAACATTGAAAAATGAAAATTCAAAGATTTATGCCAAAACACAAATCAACCCTCTGCAGCCCAGCTCATTTGTTTTGGGGTCATGAAGCTCTGTAGAAGGCAATCAAGCAGTGGATGGTCTCTCCCACAGTCAGTACCATAGTGTCTGGCAGAGCATTTGGTCAGGCAGGCTTTGTTTCAGGTGGATGGGCACCACATCAGATTTCTGGAAAAACTTCTATAGTTCTGGAACTTGTTCTTTCCAACATAATCATGTGCAAAACTAGAGGTCAGTTTAGTTGGTGTGACAAACATGGTAAGTGATACTTCTGTGGAAACTATAGAACTTAATCCCTGCAGGCTGTAGGCCTCTAAGACCCATGCTCCAACCAACTTCTGTGTGAAGGCATCAAACTTGCATTGCATAGTGCTTGGTGTCTGGCTGCTTGCAACTGCTGCCTGTGTGACCCTGAAAATATCTTTGATTATTAGAAGCTACTTTGAAACAATAACAACTTAGCATGATTATTTATTTATTCCATTTTTAAATTTGTTCTTTGTAGTGTACGTGAAAGTAGAGTGAATGTAACATGATTTTAAAGGTAAGAACAAAAGAAGAAGATGAGGAAGAGAAGGCAGGAGATGAAAGAAGGAAAAATGTACCAGCAAGAAAATTCTACACTTGTCTCCATTCTTTTCCACTTCACATTTTATTACCAATCTCCTATCATATTAGTGTTTTTATTATCTTTGTTTTGTTTTTCAGTCTTCATACTAAGGATATGAATGGTTTGTGCCAAACTTAACAATATTAGAACATTCTGAATTTGTATGATTAATTTTGGCAGTGAATTTCATACCTTCTCAAGTTTGCTCCTTACTCACTAATGTATCATTCTTTCAGTGTGAAAAATTCCCATCAGCCATTTCTTATAGGATCTGCTGGAGACATATTCATTCATTCTGCTTGTTTGTTCAGAATTGTCTTTGTCTCCATTACATTTCTAAAGGATAGTTTTGCTGGGTATGGTATTTTTGTCTGTTAACTTTTTCCCCCTTCTGTGCTAAGAAAATTCTCTAGGTTTTAGAGATTTTCTGTTATTATTTATTTGAATAAGCTTTCCATTCCTTTGGTATTCTCAAGTCCTTTGTGAACCCAAATAATTTGATTGCTCTTTAAATTCTGCCCCAAAATTCCTAAAATCTTGCTTCATTACTTTTCATTCTTTTTTTCTTCTTCTTTCTCCAACTGTATATATTCAAATAGATCTTTGAGCTGACCAATTCCTTCTGTTTGATCCATCTTGCCACTAATTACTTCTATCACATTTTTAATTTTACTAATTGTATTTTTCTGTTAAAGAATTTCTGTTTAATTTTTTAGTTGCTGCCATCTCTTTGTCAAGTTTTTCTGTTAAGAGTGTTGAATAATGCCTCTGGGTTTTTCTTCAAGTTCATTGAGCTTTCTTAGAAGAGCTCTTTGGAATTCTACATGAGAGCAACTCCCATTCTGATTCCTGTCCGTCAGTTTATGGCACTTTATTTGAACTGTTAAGTTAAGTAATGATTTTCTGAAAGTTCTTGCTATTTGTTGGCATGTGACATCACCCAGACATTGAAGGATTAGGTGTTTACTTCATAGCCTGTCTTTTTCTTTGCCTGTCTTTTCAGAGATTCTCATCAGGCTACTTATTTTCTCTGAGCCTATTGTCATTTTCACAATTTCAGCACTGGATGGCACCCAAGTCCAGGTTTGCCAGGATTCTGATGGTGGTGTGTTGTTAACTGTGAGCACCGGTGTGAAATCCAAACTAGGTTTGTCCCATATCCACAGCTGATGCATTGTTCAGAATTAACCAAAGGAGTATCTAATAAGAAAGAATAATGACCAGACTATCTTTGGGTCAGGATAGGCCCAGATACTTTATCTGTAGTCACTATAGGATTCTGTGTGACTTTCTCAGCATAATTACCATGGATGCACCAGTCTTAGGCTCCTGTGTCATGTTGGTGTCCAGCAATGCTGTCAAGATGTATACACCCTGTGTCTAAAGCCCACCAAAAGCAGCACAGCACTGAGGTAGGACTAAGATCCACATGGCTACTGCATAGTCAAAAACTGTTGCAACCAGCTATACATAAAGACTAATAGACTGGGCTCATATGTCTTCCCTTGCTACCGGGGCTGCTAAAGAGGCTCCACCTGCAGGCAAGTCTGTAATGGGGATTGTTACCATCTTCCTAATGTTAATTTTCACCAAGTTCCAGGACAAAGTCCTATGCTTACACACTGTCCTATGAGCAGAGAAAGGGATCTTGTTTTACACTATGCTGCCTGAGGTTGGGGTAGTGCTGATTAAGGTGAACCCTTGGTCATGTAAATAGAAGGTAAGTTGGAGCACACCTGAATTTCACACCTGCAAGAAACTGCACAGTCTCAGGGGACAACTGAGGCCCACACCACAGCTGGCAGTGATGCAGTGTCTTCAGTCTTAATGTGGAATATGCTCCAGGCTAGCAATGATACAGCCAAATGCAGAATCCGTCCAACAAGCATTCAGCGGGACACAAATCTGGGCCAGGTCTAGAGGCTCCATTTGCAAGCCCTCACCTGCATATGGGACCTTTAGTTTCTACCTGGGGGGCAGAAGTCTCACCACATCAGGCCTGATATTGGACTCCAAAGTCCTGTGCTAACTTTAATGATCTTCTCCCTTACTTGTCCCTCTGCTGTTTTAGGTTGGTAGAGTGGTGGTGGAAATAGTCTCTTTGTCACCTGCATTTCAGCAGCTCAGTCTGGAACTATTGACCTGGCAGTAGGGGATGTGGAATTCTGATTGGCACTGCTTTCACCAGGATGAACCTGGAACTGGTTTCAAGTTTAAGGTCTGCACTTATTTTCTTCTTCCTCTCTGAAGCGGAAGCATTTTTCCATGTTCAGCTGCTTGAATTTGGGGGAGGAATAACACCAGCTACTCCTTTCTTTCTACTTTCTTCAATATGTATTTTCTTTTTGTTAGTATACTAAGAGCAGGAATTGTGGTCTTTTTCCTGGTTTCCTTGACTCCTGTGAAGGTAGTTTGCTGTGCAAATAGATGTCCAACTTGAGTCTGCGGAGAGACAAATGCTGGTGGAACCTGGCCAACATCTTGCCCTGACCTATCTTACTCCACTCACAGCATATTAATCAGTTGTTTGAAATTCTTGGGCTGATAATTCCAAAATATCTTCCACATCCTGTTCCATGTTCTCTGTGATTCCTGGATTTGTGGTTTGATGTCTGTCATTAATTTTGTACATTTTCCAGTCATTATTACTTCAAATATTTCTTCTTTTATCTTTCTTTCCTTCTGACCTTTCCATTATACATGTTACATATTTTGTATTTGTCTAATGATTCTTAAATATTTTCACTCATTTTCTCTTTTTCATTTTCAAAACCTGAAACACATCTTTACAACTTTAAGTTCATTGATTGATTCCTCAGTTGTGTTCAGGGTACTGTTGAACTCATCAAGGAAACTCTTCATTTCTGTGACAGAAATTGTTTCTAGAATTTCCTTGTTACTTTTTCTTAGAGTTCTTGTCACTTTTTATGTCATCTATCTATTCTTACATGTTGTCCACTCTTTCCACTGGAAATTTTAACATATTAATCACAGATACTTAAAACTCTTGGTCTAGTATTTCCAAAATTTCTGCCATGCATGCCTCTTGTTCTTATGCTCATTTTGTCTCTCAAATTGTGTGTTTTTGGTTTTGATTTCTCTTTTCATTCAACTTGAAATTATTTATTGAAATCTGTATATGATATATTGGGTAAAAGGAAATGAGACAAGCAGTCCTTTACTGTGAGGTTTTATGTTTATCTGACTGAGGGTTTGACTGTGTTTACTATTTGCTGTAGCTATCTTGTCATGACAGGACCTGTCACGTCAGAGGTTGCCATTTTGTTGTTGTTGTTGTTGTTGTTATTATTATTATTATTATTATTATTATATGCTATAGACTTTGGTTTCCCTAGAGACTTCTTAAATAGTGCCAGAATTTTGCAGTTCTTTCAGTTGTACACTCCTGTTATTACACAGGAGCCTTATTGATGTGGTGATAAGGTATGAGAGAAATAAACATGTTATAATCCTCTAATTAGATCTCAGTCTTTTAGAAAGCCTGTGACTTGAGTTGTGACATACACAGATATTTCTCAACTTAAAAACAAATTCCTCCTTCACATGAGATAAAAAGACTAGTAGGACTTGATTTGAGTATTTCTTTTCTTCCAACTCAAAGAGAGCCTGGGTTGGGTTATTGCCCTCACTCAGGTTGTTTAGGATCTGGCAAAACCCAGGTTAGTTAAGTTTTAATAAAATATTTTATTTGCACATAGACCTTTGTTAAGAACAAAAAAAATGCTCTGGACATATTTTTAAATGGTTTACTTTTCCAGTGTCTGTACCAGAAGCCTGAGGAGACTTTTCTCTGATTTTCATAATAAGAATATTATGGGGCCCCTATAGAGAAGACTCATAAAAGTGTGAGGGCGCTTCTAAAACTGTGCTCCAGAATTTTTAACCCGCGAGCTACTCTTCACTGGGTCTCCAGCAACACTTAACCCTCAATTAAGGTTTAAGTGTTCCTATTGATACTGGCTCCAACTGCGGTCTTCGCTCCTGGACTGCTGCTCCCAGCACGGTAAACTTTGATTTACCTGTACCTCCAGTTTTCAGGGAAGCTGCTTGTCCTCTGATCTCAATTGTATGGGATCTTCAAAAGAGGGACTAATTTTCAGTTTGTTCAGAATTTTTTTCTTATTGTGGGGACAGGAAAGCTTCCAAGCTCCTTTAGATGTTGGACTGGAATGTGGAACAGAAAGATTCAAATGAGTCTTTATACACGAATGTATTTAATTAATGTTATCTTATTCTTTTATGCCACTCAACATTTCATTCTTTGTATATTTAAACCTATAATATATACCTTCATGAGTGATATCTTCAAATGCAATAATTCTCTGTAATTATGAAGTCATGAATTATGTAGACATCAATAGGGAAATTCATAAAAAGGAAAAACCTACTGAAAATAGTTTATTATTACTTTGGTGAAAAGAGAATTTGCAGAAGAATCTTCAGCTGTACTTTTTAATGTACGAATTTTTAATATTTTTGTTAGATGTTGTTAGCTTTATTTTTAGAGGCATGATAAATTTAAATGCTCAGTATGAACTAGAAACCATATGGAGAAAGCGGAGAGGTAGCTGAGTGTATGTGTCTCTGAACTCTCAGAACACTACGAGGGAATGAGCTCAGGCCAGTCTTGCCTGCTCCTGAAAGACAGAGATCATCACTCTACTCTTCTTATGCAGCTTGGACATAATTTTATTTTTACATTTGTAACAATATATTGTAACATACATTTGTAAATTTCTCTACTTGCTATAAAACTTGTAAATAATTCTTCTTGTTGTTCGTGTGTGGGGGAGAAGAGGACTGGAGGTTGAACCCAGTATCTTGAGCATGGTAGGCAAGTGCTCTACCACTGAGCTACATGCCCAGCCCCAAACTTGGAAATTCTTGAGAGAAAGAACCATGTATTCACCATTATTTTATCCTAGCACCTAAGACAGCAGCATGCATAGAGTTGCATTCGATGTTTTTTGAATGGGCAAGTAAAAATAGCAAATGCATTTTTTATATATTACAAAAGTTCATTTCCACATTTTTGTCTTAATATAACATTTCTCCCCTTATGAATGAAAAATATTTGCATATAATTACTTGATCATTCTTTATTATTCAGTGGTTTAAATTTTTTCCTTTTTTTTTTTCTTTTATTGTATACTTTATTTTTAGGATATTACCTATGTTTTGGAATACTGACTCTTTATTTCTTCTCCCTAGGAAAATGCACATAAGAAAATGTGTACGTAATGTTTTATTTATAGTTGCAAAGTCTTCAAAACTCCATTTAATCTTAGTTTTCACCTCTGTAAATAGGAATTTTGTTCCTAAAGTATTTGTAAACATATTTCAGGGTTCTCCCCTCATTCTCCTGTTCTTTCCCCTTATCCTCTTCCTATTATAAGTACACCATTAATAAAGCACACAATCTTAAGTATACAGCACAATGAAATTTTTTATAATGGCACATCTATGTCATTATCACCAAATAAAATATAACTTTCCCAGTAGCCTAAAAGGACACCTTGTTCTTCTTCCTGTCAATACGTTTATTCAGAGGCAAAAATTATTCTAACCCCATTTGTTAATTTTGTTTAATCCTAAATTTAATATAAACGGAGTTATGCAGTGTATATTTTTTGTATCTAGCTTCTTGTTCATCCTATATCTGGGAGATGCATTCATGTTTCCTCATTTATTCCTTTTTATTCCTCTTAGATATTTCATTATGTGAATAATCACCTGTTATTTATCCTTTCATTTTCATATGCATTTGGGTTATGCTTATCTTTTGACTCTGATATTTACTGCTGAACAATCTTTTTTCCTTTGGTTGACATGTGCCCTCTTCACCTAGGACTGGAAGTTCTAGGATGGGTCGGGTTTCTTGACCACACCAGCAGTCTACCACAGAGTCCTGGGCCCAGAAGAGTACCTTTGTTGGGGCTTAATGTTTTGTGATGGTCATCTTTATATTTAAAAAGAAAAGTTGTCTTTGAATTTATGTGACTAAAGTCTGATGGGACAGTAGATCATGTGCTCCAGGAGTGGAGTCTTGGCTCATGGCTCTCCTGTCTCCCATTTCCTCTCTCTCTGTATGCATGGGATGGCTTCTCTGTTGCCTTTGCACCCTTGATGTTATCCCTTCAGAGCTGACCTCCTCCTCACTGCCTCACCCCAAAACTTTGTCTTCTGCAGGATCCTGAGTGAGGAAACCAGGAGAGCTGGGTCCAGAGCCAGTAATACTTGCCATTTGGCATCTCTGGATACATCATAATGATGTCCCTCTTCATTCAAGGGTAGGGGTGACTTTGCAGGAAAGAACTTTTCACCCACTCCCAATTCAGGTATAACTATGTTTCTCTGTACAAAAGTTGAAGCATCCATGGGGGTTGCTTGTCTGCTGTGGTTGGGTTGGTGGCCTATGGGAAGGATAGATGTCTGATTCTGACCCAGAGCATAGCAGCTTGGTCCAGTGTTGGATGGGAGGGGGATTTCCAGTGCATACTTTCTAAGTTGTAGAGTGGGGCTCTCAAGCACCTTTTAAGGTTTACACTTACCCTGTTAGTAACCCTCTTAGTATTACCATGCCTGAGGGAGTATGACATTAAATAGCAAGTAAAAACAAAACAAAACAAACAAAAAAACTAACCAACCAACAACACCTCTTCTCAATAAATAAATAAATACAAACAGAAATACCATGAAAGATTAAGAGAAAAAGATCAAGTGTGGAAGAAGCAAGTTTCATATTTTGATACTTTAATGGTGCATTTTCTCAGTTTTCAAACAAAAAATCTGCATTTTACTTTGCAGTGAGTCCTACAAATGCATAGTCTTTGGATCACAGAGCAAAGATATATTTATCTTTTGTAGATGCTACTAAATCGTTTTGCAAAATAATTATACCATTTTTTCTCCATCAGGAATGTATGAATTCCAGCTGTTCCAAACCTTTGATGGCACTATTTTCAGTTTTTTAATTTTAGCAGAATGATCATGATGTATGGTTTTGCAGTGGCATTTTAGTCTAGTTTAAGTTAATGTTTCTGTGAAAACCAATAATGTTTAGTCACTTTTCATGTGATTTGTGGACATTTAGACTTTTTCTTTAAGAAACATTAAAATCTTTTCCTGAGATTTATCTTTTACTTGTGAATTTTATACCTTCTTTTATATATTCTAGATGTATGTCCTTTATTAGAAATATATATTGTGTATACTCCATGTGTGTATAATATGTCAAAATACACTCTACTGTCATGTATATCTAAAAAGAACAAATAAAAAAGAAATATATACTGTGAATAACTTCTAAAGTATTTTGTTTTTTCTGTCTTAATAGATTTTGATTAACAAACTAAAATCTTAGAGAAAACTGATTATTCAGTTTTGTTCCCTCAAGGTGAATGTGTTTTGTGTCTTACTTGAAAAATATTTGCCTTGCCAAGACCTGTGATTGATCACTAGTTTTCATTTACATTGTGAAATAGAAACCAGCTAAAATGTTCCTTGTGTTACTCAATTCATCCAGGACCATTACTGTAAGGACTCTCTCTTTTTCTTACTGGATTGGCAATGGTATCTCTGTCATAGATCAGGTGATGAGATATATCTGCTTTTAGACCCTTTATTTCCTTATATCTATGCATCTGTTCTTCCATCAACAAATCTAATCACATTCAATTTGTAGTGAGACTTGGTATTTTTTAGTGCAAAACCTCAATTTTGTTCTCGATTCTTCATATTTTGTATTCAAAATCATTTGCATTTTCACATAGAATTAGACTCAGTCTATCAATTGCCACCAAGGAGATCTCAATTCTAAATTTTTTTTTTATTGGGATTGCATAGCATTTTTAGATGTTTTTTGGAGGTGATGACATTTTTTAAATGTTTAGTCATCTAACCATGATCATGACAGAATTCTTCATTTATTTAGATCTTAAATTTCTTTCAGCAGTTTTAAGTACAGAGATCATGGACATTTTCATACAAAGTATTTTTTCAATTAAACACAGATATGTAAATTTTATATTTCTTTTTTCTAAATATAATATGCATTGTAACAATATACCTGGGAAATGTGTACTGTATTACTAATGGTGGTATAAGAATTCAGTTTCTAAAAGCATTATAAATTATATTTGTTCAAATAGAAAAAGAAGAACTCAAAATATTACTATTTGTCAATGACATAATCCTATATTTAGAAGATCAAAAAAAATTTCACCAGAAAACTTCTAGAACTGAAAAATGAATTCAGCAAAATATCAGGATATAAAATCAATACCTATAAATCAAATGTATTCCTATACATTAGTGACAGATTCACTGCAAGAGAAATTAGAAAAACTACCCCATTCATATTAGCCTCAAAAACAAAATATACTTGGAAATCAAGTTAAGAAAAGAAGTGAAAGACCTCTACAATGAAAACTACAGAACACTAAAAGAAAAATTGAAGAAGACCTTAAAAGATGTAAAGATCTCCCATTCTCTTGGATAAGCAGAATTAACATTGTCAAAATGGCCATACTACTAAAAATATTATACAGATTTAATGTGATTCCTGTTAAAACTCTAATGACATTCTTTATAGAAATAGAAAAGTCAATCATTAAATTATTTGGCAAAATAAGAGACCCAGAATAGACAAAGCAACCCTTAGCAAGAAGAGTGAAGCAGGAGACATCACAATTCCAGAGCTAAATTATGCTACAGAGCCATAGTAACAAAAATGGCATGAAATTGGCACCAAAACAGATATATAGACCAATGGTATAGAATAGAAGACACAGAAGCAAACCCATATAAATAGAGTTCTCTCATATTAGACAAAGGTACCAAAAACAAACATTGGGGAAAAAATAACCTGTTCAACAAATGGTGCTAGGAAAACTGGAAATCCATATGTAGGGAGATGAAATTAAACTGCTCTCACCCTGCATGAAACTCAACTCAAAGCAAATCAAGGACTTAGGCAATAGAACAGAGACCCTGCATCTAATAGAAGAAAAAGAAGGCCCAAATCTCCACAATGTTAGCTTAAGAACTGATTTCCTTAACAAGACTCCTAAAGTGCAACAAGTAAAATAAAGAATCAATAAATGGAATAGAATCAAACTAAAAAACTTCTTCTTGACGGAGGAAATAATCAATAATACAAAGAGAGCCTACAGAATAGGAAAAAAATCTTTCCCACACTTAGCACGTGCACTGATTTGCCTTATTTTTCCAGGGTCCAGGTGATCCTCCTGATTGGGAGGTCATGTGACCCAGAGTTGCAAAACTCCTAAAGAAGATCCTGTGTTCTGTGAGTTCAAGATGACTCAGAGGGCAAGAGTCAAATATTGTTTTTCTTGGTCCTTTTATTTTAACCTTAATCTTTAAGCCTTGGTATTAAACATCTAGCAAGTCAGTCTCACCAGTCTTAAAGTAAGAGTACTGGGCTTTAACTTTTTTGTCTGTAATTTTACAGTCATTTACCCCTTTTATTTAATTAAATTTGCTATTTTTATGTCTAAAATTATCATTACAGACAACTTATAGTTTGGAGAACACCAGCTTAATAAAATGCTCTTTTAAACCTCCTACTTTAAAGATTTGTATACCTGGAAGATATGAACACATTTAGAATGCAAAGAAGACAGTAATAGCAACACAACTGCATTGAAGGTTTTATGTTAATCAAGTTTAGCTTTTAAACATTTACAGAAAAATTTAGAATCTGTAATGTAATGTAAAAATAACAGTTGTTGTTTGTACAAACCCTAATTCATTTAATTCTGAATTAGTATTGGAAAGTAGACTTACATCCTGTCTGTCTATAGAAGATGGCCCATCACTTTAACTTAATGTAGGTTGTTATATTGAAAGGTGTACTTCTGTAAGGCACTAACAGATAACATTTAAATTTGACTAAGAAAACACAAAGTGAAATTAACAAGAGTTAAAAACATATTGGACTTACGTAATAGCTATGAATCAAGAAACAATTTCCATAATCTTAAATCATTACTTTAAACCTTACTTAGTTATACATTTATTTATTACAGTAACCTTTACAACAAAAATTTATTCTTTGAACATAACTTTAAATGTGCTTAAGTCTTTCTGCTTTGAAACCATCTTAACATGGAGTAAGGTGAGAGGCAGAATCTTAACTTAGGTGAGGTAGGGCTGTTGGCAAATCTTAGGTAAAATGTTCTATTTCTGAAACTGATCTTTGCCTCTTTCTTAAATATCATTTTACAAAGTTTACATATACTATTTCCTGATTTCTTATGATTGTTAGCTAACACAATATAGCATTACATCTAAAACATGAATCAAACAAAGGCTAACAGAGCTTTTAACTTTCTCTTTGTGGGAAACTGGCAAAATGTTTTTATATTTCACAATATAACCTTTAAACATATCAGGTTCTCTTTGTCTTTTAAAAATATGTTAAAATTTCTACCCCAGTGTAAAGGTAACATAAAATTCAGGTCTAGTTACAGAACATTAAATGATGTAAATAAATCTTCAATTAAATTTGCTATTTTTATGTCTAAAATTACCATTACAGACAACTTATAGTTTGGAGAACACCAGCTTAATAAAATGCTCTTTTAAACCTCCTACTTTAAAGATTTGTATACCTGGAAGATATGAACACATTTAGAATGCAAAGAAGACAGTAATAGCACCACAACTGCATTGAAGGTTTTATGTTAATCAAATTTAGCTTTTAAACATTTACAGAAAAATTTAGAATCTGTAATGTAATGTAAAAATAACAGTTGTTGTTTGTACAAACCCTAATTCATTTAAAACCAACTTCTCTAACATAGATTAAACTTTGGTTTATATCAGTGCATTAATATTTAACCTTAGGAAAAAGCCTAGAATAGCTTTGATCTGTCGGGGTTTCCAGGACCCCCAGCCTTGGGCATGGTCAAGATGGCACCTGACGCTGAGCCAAAAGTGGCCAGCTATACAGTAAACAACCAGCGAATTCCAATGATTGGCTAGTTAACGATGTGACTAGAGCATGCCCCCCTCGTGTACCTATCCTATGCTTGCAGCTGTCCGCGTTTACCTCGTGTACTCTCCCCTGATTGGTTGAAGTGTATATAAGCCTGGTGGGTGGGAGAGTAGAGAGGCAGAAGCGGAAGAAGCGGCGGAGGCAGAGGCTGAAGCTGAGCTGGAAGCTGAGAGTGCGCAGAAGCTGGGAGTAAGAAGAAGCCGAGAGAAGAGAAGCTGGGAGTGCGCGGAAGCTAGGAGTAAGGGAAGTGTAGGAAAGGGACTGTGCACAATAAACTTCCAAAGCTTCAGACGTTTGTCGTGTCTCTCTCTGCGGGCAGAGGGAGCGCGATAACTGGTGCCGAAACCCGGGACATGAAGGGAAGATGAAGGCCTTATAAAAGAAAACAAGGTAAGATATTTGAAAATTTTTTTTTGTATACAAGTTAAACCGGTTATAAAAAAGTTAAAGGGTATCAGGATACGCTATCAGCGGTCCTGGGGACACGCGGAGTGCGGTCCGGTTGAAAGGTATCGGGACGCGCCATCAGCGGTCCTGACGCGTAGAACGCGGGTCAAAAGGTATCGGGATGCGCCGTCGGCGGTCCTGACGCGTGGAACGCGGGCTAATTAAAGTGAAAGTAGAAACACGTTTGAAGCGGTCCAATTAGGGTGTAGGTAGTACGTGAAAAGCCGCTATAAAAATTCTAATGCACACTTGATAGTTTTCCTTTCAGTAATCTCGTTGCTCCTGGCAGCTAGGCCACTGTTTGTTATTGTAACTGCCATAACTAAAGCTATTCAAATTAGTAACAATGGGGTCTGAATGCAGCAACCCCTCAGGGAGCTAAATTAGTAACAATAGGGTCTGAATGCAGCAACCCCTCAGGGAACTATTAAAAAACAATGGGACGCCATTGAGGGAAAAAACAGCTAAAGTAAGAAAAGCTGCTCAGTGTGCCACAAGGGGGATCTTCATGAACAGGATTTAATAGTAACAGAAAAGAACGCTTAAAAAGAATAAAGTGAGGAAAAATTGAGTGGTGGTGACCTAGAAAATAATTGCTCAAAAAATCTAGGAACAAGGGAAAAAAGGAACTAAGTCTAACACAAAGAACCCCAAAAAGGAATAACCAAGTGGTAGTGAAAACTTAAGAACAAGGGGAAAAGGTAGGAGAAACCTAAGCCTAATAAAAAGAGCTTCAAAATTTGTAGAACCTGCCCGTATTTGAGGAGCAAATGGAGATACCATCAACCATTGAAAAAACTTTAAAGAGGCAGTTAAGACTATTGGAGACAGCTATGCAGAGCAGTGTTATCTGGAGGACAATGTCTAATTGGAGAAGCTCAGTGGCAAGAAATAGCTGTTGAAACTGCTTGCAGAAACATAGTGGCAAGGTTTCCCGATAGAAATGTTGAGATGAGAAGGCCAATACGTTTCAATAGATGCACAAAATCAGCAGCAAGGAGATAATGCCCTAACAAAAGATAAGAGATAACTATAGTAAAATCTGTTACACCTTATGCCCCAGGGCTATGTCCAAGATGCAGAAGAGGAAGTCATTGGAATAGTGCCTGTCAGCCTATTAGAGATAGGGAGGATAATTTCTTAGGGTTGAATCCTAAACTTCAAAAAAACGGGAAACAGGGCCCTCCCCGGGGCCTGCAACAAATATACGGGGTAATTCAACAAGTTCCCCGACGGTGGTATCCTCCCACAGAGAAGGGGAGCGCAGAGCCACCTCAGGAAGTGCCGGATTGGACATCTGTGCCACCTCCAGACTCATACTAACCCCAGATATGGGGGTGCAGATGATTGATACTGATTGGCATGAAAAAATCCCACAGAACAGTGTAGGACTATTACTAGGTAGAGGTTCCTCAACACTAAAAAGACTTATAGTACACCCAGGGGTTATTGATCCTGATTTCACTGGACAAATAAAAGCCTTGGTCTCTTCACCAAAAGGAATTACGGTCATCTCTCCAGGGGATCGCATTGCACAAATGCTTATATTGCCCAGTCGACATTCTTTGTGGCCCAGTAAAAATACAAATAAAAGACAAGGAGGTTTTGGATCAACAGGAACCACTTTAATAAACCTTACTATGGATATGGGACAGAGGCCCCTCCTAAAATTAAAAGTGGGAAATATGGAATTTACAGGTTTATTAGATACGGGAGCAGACAAAAGTATTATTAGCGCAATGGTCTGGCCAAAGCACTGGCCATTGATCACAGCAGCTCAGAGCTTGAGAGGCTTAGGAGTAGCAGAGAGCCCCAATCAAAGTGCTTCCTCGTTATCGTGGAAAGATACAGAGGGACACACAGGAATATTTCAGCCATATGTCTGTAATGTTCCTATTAGCCTATGGGGACGAGACGTCCTGCAGCAAATGGATATGAAACTCACCACTGATCAGACTTACCAAGGGACTCCTGTAAGAAATATGTTACAAAATATGAACTATGATGATAAAAAAGGATTAGGAAAACATAGTCAAGGATCTACCCAACCACTGCCTTTACTTCCACCCAAAAATGATTCTCATGGATTGGGTTTTTCCTAGGGGCCACTGATAAACCATCAATCCCTATAATATGGAAAGATGATAAGCCTTGCTGGATTCCACAGTGGCCCCTAACAAAAGAGAAGTTAGAGGCAGCTCATAAGTTAGTACAAGAGCAGGTACAAGCAGGTCATTTACAACATTCTACCTCTCCTTGGAATACTCCAATATTCTTAACAAAGAAAAAATCAGGAAAATGGAGGTTATTATATGATTTAAGAGCCATAAACGAACAAATGTACCCTATGGGACCCATCCAATGTGGACTCCCTCTTGTCACTGCACTACCAAAAAATTGGCCTACTATTATTCTGGATTTAAAAGATTGCTTTTTCTCTATACCCTTACACAAAAATGATTGTTGGAGATTTGCTTTTACTTTGCCCTCTCTTAATCACACTCAGCCTGACCAGAGATTCGAATGGACCGTGTTGCCTCAAGGTATGGCTAACAGTCCTACTATATGTCAAATATACGTAGATAAAGTGTTAACAACTACTAGACAAAAGTTTAAGAGATTGTTGATTTATCATTATATGGATGACATACTTATTTGCCATCCAGAAAAAGAAGTTTTGTTAGAAGCATTACAATTTATAACTCAAGCATTAGAAAAGAGAGGACTAACAATAGCTCCTGAAAAATTACAATTAGAGGAGATCCAAGAATATCTGGGTACAAGGCTCACTGCTACTATAGTCAGACCAACAAGGTTGACCATCAGGACAGATCAATTGAATACCTTGAACGATTTTCAGAAACTCTTAGGTGACATTAACTGGATCAGATCCTATTTAAAATTATCCACAGGGGAATTAAAACCTTTATTTGATATATTAAAAGGTAATCCTGACTTGAATTCCCCTAGGAAACTTACTCCCGAAGCACGGATATCCTTACAGCTAGTAGAGAATAGACTTCAACAGTGTTACGTTGATCATTGTGATCCTACTCAACCATTAAGTTTAATCATAATCTCAGAGAAGCATACCCCTTTTGGCATAGTTTGGCAAGGAGGACCTCTGCAAAGTATAAATCTCCCTAGCTCTCCGGCTAAAACATTGCAATCATATCCCCAAGCTATTGCTCAGGTAATATTCAAGGGAATAGAATCTTGCATTACTGTTTTTGGAATCCATCCGTCTATTATTATAACTCCTTATTCCACTCAGCAAATTAAATGGCTAATTAATAATGATGATGATTGGTCAGTATTATATTGTTCCACTTCAGCTCAGTTCGATAACCATTATCCCCAACATCCCTGGATTCAATTCTGTAAAAATACTCCCATAGTTTATCCAAAAGTGACTAGTGTCCAGCCTCTTAAAGACTGTGTAACCATTTTTACTGATGGCTCCAAAAATGGAGTAGGTGCAGTACTTATCAGTAAACAACTTCACACCATAATAGTTCCACCCAACTCCGCACAGGTTACTGAACTTGCAGCTGTAATATTAGCCTTTAAATTAGCAGATAATCAGCCATTCAATCTTCTATCTGATAGCTTATATATTGTTAACACTTTACAGGTTCTTGAAACGGTACCTCATATTTCTTCCATGTCCACGGTAGCTTCTTATTTTACTACGCTTCAAAACCTTATCCTACAGCGTAAACATCTATTCTATGTAGGACATATTAGAGCTCATTCTAATTTACCAGGACCTTTGGCCAATGCTAATGACTTGGTAGATATGGCCACCAAATCAATTTTTGTTTTTTCCATAGAGGAACAAGCAAAACTCTTTCATGAAAAATTCCATGTAAATTCCACTACTTTGAGCAGAAAATTTCCTATATCTAAATGTATGGCTCGACAAATAGTAAAAAATTGTCAACATTGTGCTCCTTTAATACCAGTACAATCCTTTGGAGTTAACCCCAGGGGACTGCTGCCTGGTCATATTTGGCAGATGGATGTAACCCATATTTCTGAATTTGGTACTGTTAAGTATGTACATGTGTCAGTAGACACTGCTTCAGGGGTCATTATGGCTTCCGCTCATTCTGGAGAAAAGGTAAAAGATGTCATTCAACACTGCCTACAAGCATTTGCTGGCTGGGGCATACCTAAAGTTATTAAAACAGATAATGGTCCTGCTTATACTTCCAAAAGCTTCCGGTTGTTTTTACAAACATTTAACATCCAATCAGTCACTGGCATCCCCTATAATCCTCAGGGACAGGGCATTGTGGAAAGAGCACATCTTACTTTAAAAAATTGTCTAAATAAACAAAAAGGGGGAATAGGAGCCTCCTACAAGTCTCCTAAAGATAAACTTAATTTAGTTCTTTTCATTCTAAATTTCTTAACTCTGGATAGGGAAGGCCATTCTGCAGCTGATCGACATTATAATCCCCATAATACTCCTCAAGTATGGGCAAAATGGAAAGATATCCTGACAGGTTGTTGGAAAGGACCGGATCCAGTCCTTCGTTGGGTCCGAGGGTCTGTTTGTATTTTCTCACAGGATCAACAGACTCCAGTCTGGATTCCAGAAAGGCTAATCAGAGTTTTACAGCATGCAAGTGATGCTGCTTCTCCTCGCAGTGGCGAGTCTGAGCCTTCCTCCAATAACAAAAACTCAGACGGAAAGGCAAACCCGGAACCTATGGGCCATTGTTAGCCTGGCCATATTTTTCACTTCTAACTAACACATTTTTTATCCTTCCTTTTCTTGCTTTTCACCAATTCCTCTAAAAGCCTGTCAATTCTACTGATGATTTTTCAGGTCGTGCTGTTTTTGGTGACAAGGATATCTCTAGTCTTTCTTTGCTTTAACAGAAGGAATTTCTGCACTTTGCCATTGGAATCATACTACAAATCAGACCCAGAGTAGAGCAACTCGTTCTGCTGACCCTAGCTGTAATATTGCTTTTCCTCCCACGTCAGCTTGTGTATTTCCTCCCTTTTATGTTTCTACCAACTAACATTTCTAATAACACCTCTTAACTGTTCACTAACCGTGTGCTATCTCTCACAATACTGGAATGGTTCTTTTGCCACCTGTGCAATTTGCACATTTCTTTCTTCCTACCAGTCCTAGTTTCTGTTGCAGATATAGAATTGCCAGCGCTATTATCAAGAAACAGGAGAGGCTTTGACATTGCAACAGCCGTGATCATTGCCACCACAGTCCTTGCAGTAGCAGCATTGACACAACCATAACAACGATCATTTGGCCGAGAATGCAACTGCAGCCTTGCAGACCATAGAGACTCTATCAGAGAGTGGACTCATTATAAGAACAAGTGGATACCTTGCAAGAACTTTTGGGACTGGGATGCGTTTATTCCCTGAGAGCTGTTTGTGTTGCCCGTATTGTAACACTTCTGGGATGTATATTGTTTCTGTATTTAATATGGCTATATGGTTTTTCTTCTGTTTATAGATTTGTCAAACAGCAGGCAGGCTTAGGAGCTATGGTGGTACTCCTCTGCCTTGGCCCTCCTTCTCTTCATTCGTTTTGGCATGCATCTACGAGCTAGCCAATAGAGAGATCAAATTATCTTTCATCAGGCCATGACCGCCCTAAAGGCCGACAGCCCCCCATTAGTATGGCTCTTGATGCTGGACCAGTAGTCAAAGACGGGTAATGAAGGAGGTGGCTGTGTACCAACCTAAGACAGGAGCTGCAGCATGCTCTGCAGGCTCTGATGACAGGTAAGGACATATGCTGACTACTCAGCCTAAGACAGACACGGTCCCGAGCCTTAGTTTAATAGTAAAGAAGGGGGATCTGTCGGGTTTTCCAGGACCCCCAGCCTTGGGCATGGTCAAGATGGCGCCTGACGCTGAGCCAAAAGTGGCCAGCTATACAGTAAACAACCAGCGAATTCCAATGATTGGCTAGTTAACGATGTGACTAGAGCATGCCCCCCTCGTGTACCTATCCTATGCTTGCAGCTGTCCGCGTTTACCTCGTGTACTCTCCCCTGATTGGTTGAAGTGTATATAAGCCTGGTGGGTGGGAGAGTAGAGAGGCAGAAGCGGAAGAAGTGGCGGAGGCAGAGGCTGAAGCTGAGCTGGAAGCTGAGAGTGCGCGGAAGCTGGGAGTAAGAAGAAGCCGAGAGAAGAGAAGCTGGGAGTGCGCGGAAGCTAGGAGTAAGGGAAGTGTAGGAAAGGGACTGTACATAATAAACTTCCAAAGCTTCAGACGTTTGTCGTGTCTCTCTCTGCGGGCAGAGGGAGCGCGATATTGATCAACTTTGTTACACAGAAAGTTTTTGAAATTTACCCTTCAGAAACTTTCTGCAGCTTACTTAGACATTCTACTTCAGCACACAAAAGACTTTCTTACCCAGAAATATTTCTTATTCCTTCTGTTTTTCATACTAAAATATATTTCCATACTTAGAACCTTCTCATATGTCTTTCCTAGTTGTTGACCCTTTCTCTTACTTCACATTCTGAAACAATGCTTATGAAATTTCTGAATTTAGTCAAATTATTTTACCTTAATAAGATGAAATACTTTTATGTTATTGTTTAAGTCAGCTTTTTCACTGCTGTGACTAAAGGACCCAACCAAAACCATTGTAGAGGAGAAAAAGTTTATTTGAGGGCACACAGTTTCAGAGGTCTCAGTCCACAGACAGCAGTCTCCATTCCTTAGGGCTTGAGGTGAGGCAGAACATCATGGTGGAAGAGTGTGGCAGAGGGAAGCAGCTCACATGTTGATCAGAAAGCAGATGAGTCTCCACTCTCCAGATACAAAATATGCACCCAAAAGCCAAGCCCCAATTCCAACCTCCTCCAGTCATACCCTACCACTTCAGTTACCACTCAGTTAATCCCTATCAGGGGATTAAATCATTGATTGGGTTAAGACTCTCATAACCCAATCATTTCTCCTTGGAACTTTCTTTTGGGGGACACCACACATCCAAACCATAACAGTTATTATGTTACTTTAGTTGAAACCCAATTGAAATCTCTTATACTTTCTGTATATAAATTTCACCTGATAAAATCTTGACTCTTAGTAACCTTGTTTTAGTGAAGACACAGACACAGCAATTTATGAAAATATGTATAATGTTTAAGTATATTACCCTGAATTGAAGAAGTCAAGAGTACTTGATTTTATATTTAGCAGTTAGCATTTTAACTTTGTAAGTTAACCAGATGTCTTCTTAACACATATATGAAGATTAATCCCATTGATGTTAAATTCTAATTTACTTATTTCTAACTGCAAAAAACCAAGATATCAGACATGTGTATTGAACAGCATCAGTCATCTTTTCCTTGTTGAAGAAAAATACTAGAAACAATAGTTTTAGACAACAACATCTTATTAGTTGTTTGACTACCTAGAAAAACTTGTGAGCTAATAATTTTAAAGACATCTTTACTCTCATTTGTGTTAGGTCTTTTAGTCCAAAGTAACTCCATTTTGAAAAACAGCACCTGCCCACCCAGGCATAATCTTCTCAGTAGCCACCTTCCCCCAAAAAGATTCCCAATAACCCAAATCACAGCACAGACATCAAGTAACAGTCACAGGGCCAGACGGGTTATTTTTTAACTACTCCATTGTACATGACTATATAGTTTAGAAATTTTTCCTGCAGGCTGCTGCTCCTTGCAGAGGGTCAGCCTGGCAGACTCTCTCTGTCAATAAACTTCTGCTTGAACTCAGAGCTGTGCCTATCATGGATATTTGCATCAGTTACCCTAATATTCTGGTGCTGAAACCCAGGAGGGGATCCACAGTCATTGCCTGCTGGCTTGCCCCTCAGGGGAATCCCAGCTGCCATGACCATGCCCCCTCCTCCCTGGCCAATATCCACCATAGGCGTTTATGCCTCTTGCTATAGCCAACCTCCTTGTCCACCACAGAATCTGACTCTGGACAGCCTTCTGTCTACTGGTGGTGAGTTCTCAGAGTTCTTCTACAGTGGCCCTGAACTCTCTCTCTCTCTACAAAAATCCCAACCCTAGATCAGGGTCTCCCTCGACTTCAGCTGCTGACCTGTCAGGGACAGGTGATGACCCTCAGTAATGGTCTGCTCCTACATTGGAAATCATAGAGGTTGTGGGGATGCCCCCTCCTCTCCTGTTTCCCTTCTCTGGGCTCCTGAGAACTCTTAGCCATGGGCTTGGCCCAATCTAAAATTCTCTGCAACCCCCACCCCCTTGGCTGTCTCCTCAAAAACCTTTGACCTCTCCATTTAATCCAGATCTTAGACCCCACAAGCTCACTTTCTATTGAAACACAGTTTGGCCCCAATATATATTAGATAATGACTCCTATTGGCCAGAGAATGGGACTTTCAATCTCACCATTATACAGGATTTATATAACTGCTGTCACCTCAGTGGCAAGCAGATAGAGATTCCCTATGGTCAAGCCTTCTCTTTTCTTCCCTCTTGCCCATCTTTGTGCCAATCCCACTTCCCTGCTCAGGTCCTCCTTGCTCGATCTCCCTTAACCCTTTCACCTCCCATTCCTAACGACTTTCCCTTTACTGACCCACAGATCACTCTTCCCTTCCTCAACCTCCACCCATGCTTCTTCGTCTGTGTTGGGGGCTGTGCCAGCCAGAACAGCGCCTGATCACATCGGCAGTGGGGAGGTTAATTAGCATAAGTGCACTCAGGTGATTTATCCCTGGCCGTATTCAGTTAAGTCCACCCACACAATGTGTGGACAGGTGCGCCTGCTCGGGCCTGCTCGTTTTGACCCTTGCCGTGATGGGGCAGCTGACTCCTCACCTGATTGCAGCTGGCATGGCCCCGCCCTCCACCTCCTGGAGGGAATGTAAGCGGGCCATGGGCAGGGGCTCGAGAGTAAGGTGCGACAGTAAGGAGCAACAGTAAGAGCAGCAGAAAGAAGCGAAGAAAAGTTACTAGCAGGAAGGAAGAAGAAGAAGTGGCAAGCAGATAGAAGCGGCTCGCAGAGAGAAGCAGCAGGCAGCGGCGGAAGGCAGATCACAGAGCGGAGAACTGAGAACACATCTTTAGGTTGCAGATCACAGATTGCAGTACGCAGGACACATCACTAAAGCACCTTAGGTAGACGCACCCTTAGTTCACAGGATGCAGGACGCATCTTTAAGCAGAAGCAGCAGAACTAGAAGATAGGATCGCTGAAAGTGTAGTCTCTCTCTCTTAAGCAAAGTCTCTTTCTCTCCGATAAGCAAAGCCTCTCTCTCTCCTCTCAAAGCAAGTAAACCTCATTTCCTCTATCCTCTATAAACAAGCAAGCAAGTAAGGAAGTAGCTCAGAAATAGAGGTAGCTCAGTTTCCAGTCTGCCACCCGATAAAGACCCATGCAAATTGTTGCTGCAGGTGGTGACAAATACCCGTGGATTTGGCACCTCAAAGAGCCAGTGACAGTCCACTGGCTGTTATGAGCACCAAGGAGGAGTCAATGAGAGTAAATTTGGTCCAAAATCAATTGACTTTTATTTGATGCTGATCACACAATTATTTATAGTTATTCTAACTTTTAGTCACACCAATATCACACATAACTTAATCACTCAATTATTATAAGCCCTGAATAAACAAGACTCACTCCTTACTGAGACCCATTCCTAAGGTCCACTCCTGTGTGACATGTCTTAGTCGAAGGGCAGCGACTCCCAGAGGTCGCTGGGGAACTCCCTCAGGCCGGAGTCCTGATCGGTGAGGATGGTTGGAAGGCGAAGGAGGGCGGCGAGGTCAGGGCAGGCAGGCCAGGTGGAGACAGCTCAGGCAGGATGCACATGGGCAGCTCCACTGTCACTTTCACAGGAACGTCAGTCTCTGTCAGGATGATGGATGTTCCAGCAAGCAGCAAGCAAGTCAGTGAGCCCCTTTCAGACTTGGCCCAACACTGGTGTCATTGGTGTAAAATGGGGAGTGGAGGTAGGCTCATTATGAGTCCTTTTAAATCCTTTTTATCAGACTCTGCCAGCTGGTCTCGGTCCGAGGGAAGTTAGTTATTTATTGTTTTCTTTTTTTAAATTCATTTTTATTGTAAACAAATGGGATACATGTTGTTTCTGTTTGTACATGGAGTAACAGCATACTATTTGCATATTCATACATTTACATAGAGTAATGATGTTTGATTCATTCTGTTATTTTTTTCTTCCCCCCACCCCTCCCACCTCTCTTTTCCTCTATACAGTCCCTCCTTCCTCCATTCTTGCCCCCCTCCCACCCCCCATTATGTGTCATCATCCCCTTATCAGTGAGATCATTCATCTTTTGGATTTTTGAGATTGGCTTATCTCACTTAACATGATATTCTCCAATTTCATCCATTTGCCTCCAAATGCAATAATTTTATCACTCTTTATGGCGGAGTAATATTCCATTGTATATATATACCACAGTTTCTTTATCCATTCATCAATTGAAGGGCATCTAGTTTGGTTCCACAGTCTGGCTATTGTGAATTGAGCAGCTATGAACATTGATGCGACTGTATCTCTGTAATATGCTGATTTTAAGTCCTTTGGGTATAGGCCAAGGAGTGGGATAACTGAGTCAAATGGTAGGTCCATTCCAAGTTTTCTAAAGAACCTCCACACTGCTTTACAGAGTGGCTGCATTAATTTGCATCCCCACCAGCTATGTATGAGTGTAACTTTTTCCCCACATCCCTCCAACACCTATTGTTGCTTGTATTCTTGATAATTGCCATTCTAATTGGGATGAGATGGAATTTTAGGGTAGTTTTGATTTGCATTTCTCTTATTACTAAACATGGTGAACATGTTTTCATATGTTTATTGATTGCTTGTAGATCTTTTTCTGTGAAGTGTCTGTTCATATCCTTAGCCCATTTGTTGATTGGATTATTTGTATTCTTGGTGTAGAGTTTTTCGAGTTCTTTATAGATTCTGGAAATTAGTGCTCTATCTGAAGTATGAGTGGCAAAGATACTCTCCCACTCTGTAGGCTCTCTCTTCGTATTGCTGATAGTTTCCTTTGCTGAGAGAAAGCTATTTACTTTGAATCTATCCCAGTTGTTGATCCTTGCTTTTAATTCTTGTGCTATGGGAGTCCTGTTAAGGAAGTCTGATCCTAAGCCAACGAGGTGAAGATTTGGACCTACTTATTCTTCTATAAGATGCAGGGTTTCTGGTCTGATTTCAAGGTCCTTGATCCATTGTGAGTTGATTTTTGTGCAGAGTGAGAGATAGGGCTTTAATTTCATTCTGTTGCATATGGATTTCCAATATTCCCAGCACCATTTGTTGAAGAGGCTATCTTTTCTCCATTGCATATTTTTGGCATCTTTGTGTAGTATGAGAAAATTGTATTTATTTGGGTTTGTGTCCATGTCCTCTATTCTGTACCATTGATCTACCTGTCTATTTTGGTACCAATACCATGCTGTTTTTGTTACTATTGCTTTGTAGTATAGTTGAAGTTCTGGTATTGCGATACCCCCTGCTTCACTCTTTCTGCCAAGGATTGCTTTAGCTATTCTGGGTTTCTTATTATTCCAGATGAATTTCATGATTGCTTGCTCTATTTCTGTAAGGTATGTCATTTGGATTTTAATTGGAATTGCATTGAATCTGTATAGCACATTTGGTAGTATGGCCATTTTGACAATATTAATTCTGCCTATCCAAGAACATGGGAGATCTTTCCATCTTCTAAGGTCTTCCATAATTTCTTTCTTCAATGTTTTATAGTTTTCATTGTAGAGATCTTTTACCTCTTTGGTTAGATTGATTCCCAAGTATTTTTTTTTTTTTTGAGGCTATTGCAAATGGGGTTGTTTTCCTCATTTCCCTTTCAGCTGCTTCGTTGCTTGCATATAAAAATGCTTTAGATTTATGCGTGTTGATTTTATAGCCTGCTATTTTTCTGAATTCATTGATGAGGTATAGAAGTTTTCTGGAGGAGGTTTTTGGATCATCTAAATATAGAATCATGTCATCCGCAAATAGTGACAGCTTAAATTCCTCTTTTCCTATTCCTATTCCTTCAATTTCTTTGGTCTGCCTAATTGCTCTGGCTAGAGTTTCGAGGACAATGTTGAATAGAAGTGGTGAAAGAGGACATACTGTCTTGTTCCCGATTTTAAAGGGAATGGTTTCAGTTTTTCTCCAATAAGAATGATGTTGACCATGGGATTAGCATAAATAGCCTTTACAATGTTCAGGTATGTTCCTACTATCCCTATTTTTTCTAGTGTTTTGAGCATGAAGGGGTGTTGTATTTTGTCAAACGCTTTTTCTGTGTCAATTGAAATAGCCATATCATTCTTATCCTTAAGTCTATTGACATTATGGATTATGTTTATTGATTTACAAATGTTGAACCATCCTTGCATTCCAGGGATGAACCCCACTTGATCGTGGTGAACAATTTTCTTAATATGTTTTTAGATGCGGTTTGCCAATATTTTGTTAAGGATCTTTGCGTCTATATTCATCAAGGATATTGGTCTAAAATTTTCTTTCCTTGATGTGTCTTTTCCTGGTTTGAGTATGAGGGTAATATTAGCTTCATAGAATGTGTTTGGTAGGGTACCCTCCTTTTCTATTTCCTGGAATACTTTGAGAAGTATTGGAATGAGTTCTTCTTTGAAGGTCTTATAGAACTCAGCTGACAATCCATCTGGTCCTGGGCTTTTCTTGGATGGTAGATTTTTAATGGCTTCTTCTATTTCATTGCTTGATATTGATCTGTTTAAATCGTGTATGTCCTCCTGGTTCAGTCTGGGAGGAGCATATGTCTCTAGAAATTTGTCAATGTGTTCGGTAGTTTCTATTTTGCTGGAATACAGATTTTCAATGTAGCTTCTCATGTTCTGTATCTCAGTGGTGTCTGTTGTGATATTTCCTTTTGCTTCATGTATTTTAGTAATTTGATTCTTCTCTCTCCTTCTCTTTGTCAGTGTGGCTAAGGGTTTGTCTATTTTGTTTACTTTCTCAAAGAACAAACTTTTTGTTTTGTCAATTTTTTGAGTCATTTCTTTTGTTTCAATTTCATTGATTTCAGCTCTGATTTTAATTATTTCCTGTCTTCTACTACTTTTGCTGTTATTCTGTTCTTCTTTTTCTAGGGCTTTGAGCTGTAATGTTAGGTCATTTAGTTGTTAACTTTTCATTCTTTTCTGGAATGTGCTCCGTGCAATGAATTTTCCTCTTAGTACCACTTTCATAGTGTCCCAGATATTTTGATATGTTGTATCATTGTTCTCATTGACCTCTAAGAATTTTTTAATTTCCTCCCTGATGTTTTTTGTTATCCATGTTTCCTTCAATAGCATATTATTTAGTCTCCAGGTGTTAGAGTAATTTCTCTTTTTTATTTTGTCATTGATTTCTACTCTCAGTCCATTATGATCTGATAGAACACAAGGCAGTATCTCTATTTTTTTGCATTTCCTAAGGGCTGCTTTGTGGCATAACATATGGTCTATTTTCGAGAAAGTTCCATGTGCTGCTGAGAAGAAAGTGAATCTGCTTTTTGATGGATGGAATATTCTATATATGTCTATTAAGTCTAGGTTATTGATTGTGTTATTGAGTTCTATGGTTTCTTTGGTTGGATTTTGTTTGGAAGATCTATCTAGTGGTGACGGCGGTGTGTTAAAGTCACCCAGAATTATTGTTTGTGGTCTATTTGATTCCTGAAATTGAGAAAAATTTGTTTGATGTACAGCGATGCACCATTGTTTGGGGCATAAATATTTACTATCATATGTCTTCCTGATTTATGGTTCCCTTAAGCAGTATGAAATGTCCTTCTTTATCCCTTCTGACTAACTTTGGCTTGAAGTCCACTTTATCTGATATAAGGATGGAAACCCCCACTTCTTTACTGAGTCCATGTGCGTGGTAGGTTTTTTCCCATCGTTTCACCTTTAGTCTATGGATATCTTTTTCTATGAGATGAGTCTCTTCCAGGCAGCTTATTATTAGATCTTTCTTTTTAATCCATTCTGCCAGTCTATGTCTTTTGTTTGATGAGTTTAGACCATTAACATTCAGGGTTATTATTGAGATATGATTTGTATTCCCAGTCATTTGACTTATTTTTGGTTTTTAAGTTGGCTTGGTTTCTCCTTGGAGTGTTTTTTCTCTAAGGTAGTTCCTCCCTTTGCTGACCTACATTGTTGTTTTTCATTTCCTCCTCATGGAATATTTTGTTGAGAACATTCTGTAGTGCAGGCTTTCTATTTGTAAATTCTTTTAACTTTTGTTCATCATGGAAGGATTTTAATTCATCTTCAAATCTGAAGGTTAGTTTTGCTGGGTATAGGATTCTTGGTTGGCAACCATGTTCTTTCAGAGCTTGAAATATGTTGGTCCAGGCCCTTGTAACTTTTAGCGTCTGGGTTGAGAAGTTAGCTGCTATCCATATTGGTCTCCCCCTATATGTAATCTGATGCTTTTCTCTCACAGCCTTCAAAATCCTATCTTTATTTTGAATGTTATGCATTTTTATTATAATGTGCCTTGGTATAGATCTGTTGTGATTCTGTGCATTTGGTGTTCTATAAGCCTCTTGTATTTGATTTTCCATTTCATTCTTGAGGTTTGGGAAATTTTCTGATATTATTTCATTGAATAGGTTGTTCATTCCTTTGGTTTGTTTCTCTAAGCCTTCTTCAATCCCAATAATTCTTAAATTTGGTCTTTTCATGATGTCCCATAGTTCTTAGAGATTCTGTTCATGATTTCTTACCATCTTTGTTTGGGCAACTTTATTTTTGAGATTAAATATTTTGTCTTCATTGTCTGAGGTTTTGTCTTACAAGTGCTCTAGTCTTTTGGTGATGCTTTCCATTGAGTGTTTTATTTGGTTTATTGTCTCCTTCATTTGAAGGATTTCAGTTTTGTTTTTTTGAGAATCTCTCTTTGTTGAAATGATCTTTTGCTTCCTGCAGGTGCTCTTTCAGCTTATTGGTATAATCATTCATTGCCTGCATTTGCTCTCTTATCTCATCCTTTGCTTCGAGAATCATCTTAATCATGTATAATCTGAAGTCCTTTTCTGACATTTCTTCTAACATACTGTCATTGGATTCTATTAATATAGAATCTAGATTTGTTTGAATCATTTTCTTCCCTTGTTTTTTCATGTTGTTCATGTATTTTCCCCTCTAGCAGTGCAGATCTGGGGTATTGCAGATTTCCCCCTATAGGCTTATAGTGGCCCTATAGGTTTCCAAAACCCTTTCTTCAAGGGGACATCAATATTAGCAGTGCCCAAATCAGACACTGTGCAATCCTAGACCAAATAGCCCCTATGGGGACAATAACAAAATTGTCATAGTAAACAAAATGTGTTCAAATATTATCTTCGGTAAAACAAACAGGTTTGCAATAAGGTCTGCAGTTTCTAATGGAGGACAAAGAAGATGCAGAGGAATGTAGAATGTGGTTGTTAATGGGATAAGAAAAGAATATACAGAAGTTCTAGAAAATAGAAAGGTGAGAGTGTAATCAAAAGAAATCGGATGTTAGCATGCAAAAATGAGAGAAAGAGACTCTGAGGGAACAGGTAAACAAAAGGAATAGAGAGGAAGAAAATTAAAGAAATAAAAACTTAAAATTTTTTAAAAGGAGAAAAAAGAAAATCTACTGTATAACAGTCACATACTAATGAAACCACCCACTGTTCAGTAGCCTGATGCATGAGAGGTACCTGACAATGAGCTTCAAGCCTCCAGCAGGATGGGATTTGCCCCACCCAAAGATTGGAGCTATGGCTTCCAGGATTATCCAAGATGGTCATTCTGGCTTGGAAATGTGTTGGCAAATGGGGAGCTGCAGCTCAGGGGTGGACGTGGTCAGCTGGAGGTCCTGGAGACGGGATGCGGTTGGTTTGGCAGGGGTCATGGAGGTCCAGAGTGTTTGGTGTGGTTGTGGGATCCTGGAGGCAGGGTGCAAACAGTCGGTCTGGGGTCCCGGTGATAGGGCGCAGTCACTTGGTCTGGGGGTCCTGATGGCAGGGAGCAGTCAGTCAATGTGAGGGCCCCAGAGGCAGGGAGTGATCTGTTGGGCTGAGGTATCCTGGAGACAGGGCTCAGTCAGTCCGGCCAGGAATCCTACAGGGCCTGGCTCTTGTCTCAAAAGGCGGCAGCCACGTGTAATCAAACCTGTAGGTACTGTAACAGTGAACTTCAAGGCAACAGAAGGCAGCTTGTGCTCCACTGGCAGTCAGCGATCAGTTTGCTGACAGTTGTCAGACAATCGGGAGGTAAACCTCGTGTGTTCGGTGATGGATAGGTGTAAGGTAGGCGATGGACAGGCGAGAGGCAGGCAGATAGCGGATTATAGGCACCTTACCCGGATGATAGGCGCCTGACCTTTTTTTTTTTTTATTGTAAACAAATGTGATACATGTTGTTTCTATTGGTACATGAAGTAAAGGCATGCCATTTGTGTAATTACATATCTACACAGGGTAAGGTGTTTGATTCATTCTGTTATTTTTTTGCTTCCCCTCCACCCCTCCCACCCCTCTTTTCCCTCTATAGAGTCCCTCCTTCTTCCAATCTTGCCCCCCTCCCACTCCCCCATTATGTGTCATCATCTGCCTATCAGTGAGATCATTTATCATTTGGTTTTTTGAGATTGGCTTATCTCACTTAGCATGATATTCTCCAATTTCAACCATTTGCCTGCAAATGCCATAATTTTATTATTCTTTATAACTGAGTAATATTCATATATATATATATATATATATATATATATATATATATATATCACAGTTTCTTTATCCATTGATCAATTGAAGGACATCTAGGTTAGTTACACAGTCTGGCTATTATGAATTGAGCAGCTATGAACATCGATATGGCTGTATCTCTGTAATATGCTGATTTTAAGTCCTTTGGGTATAGGCCAAGGAGTGGGATAGCTGGGTCAAATGGTGGGTCCATTCCAAGTTTTCTAAGGAATCTCCACACTGCTTTCCAGAGTGACTGCATTTATTTGCAGCCCCACCAGCAATGTATGAGTGTACCTTTTTCCCCACATCCTCTCCAACACCTATTGTTGCTTGTATTCTTGATAATCGCCATTCTAATTGGGATGAGATGGACTCTTAGGGTAGTTTTGATTTGCATTTCTCTTATTACTAAAGATGTTGAACATTTTTTCATATGTCTGTTGATTGCTTGTAGATCTTCTTCTGTGAAGTGTCTGTTCATTTTGTTAGCGCATTTGTTGATTGGATTATTTGAATTCTTGGTGTAGAGTTTTTGAGTTCTTTATATATTCTGGAAATTAGTGCTCTATCTGAAGTATGAGTGGCAAAGATATTCTCCCACTCTGTAGGTTCTCTCTTCACATTGCTGATAGTTTCCTTTGCAGAGAAAGTTTTTTAGTTTGAATCTATCCCAGTTATTGATTCTTGTTTTTATTTCTTGTGCTATGGGAATCCTGTTAAGGAAGTCTGATCCTGGGCCAACATGTTAAAGATTTGGACCTACTTTTTCTTCTATAAGATGAAGGGTCTCTGGTCTTATTCCAAGGTCCTTGATCCATTTTGAGTTGAGTTGTGTGCAGGGTGAGAGATATGGGTTTAGTTTCATTCTTTTGCATATGGTTTTCCAGTTTTCCCAGCACCATTTGTTGAAGAGGCTATTTTTTCTCCATTGCATATTTTGGCACCTTTGTCTAATATGAGAAAATTGTATTTATTTGGGTTTGTGTCCGTGTCCTCTATTCTGTACCATTGATCTACCTGTCTATTTTGGTACCAATACCATGCCGTTTTTGTTACTATTGCTTTGTAGTATAGTTGAAGTTCTGGTATTGCGATATTCCCTGTTTCACTCTTCCTGCTAAGGATTGCTTTAGCTATTCTGGTTTTCTTATTATTCCAGATGAATTTCATTATTCCTTGCTCTATTTCTTTAAGGTAGGATGTAGCTGTTAATGGGATAAGAAAAGAATATACAGAAGTTCTAGATAATAGAAAAATGAGAGTATAATCAAAAGAAATTGGTTGTTATCATGCAAAAAGGGAGAAAGAGACTCTAAGGAAACAGGTACACAAAAGGAAAAGAGAGCAAGAAAAGTAAAGAAATGAAAACTTAAAATTGTTCAATAAGGAGAAAAAAGAAAATCTACACTAAAAGTCATAGAGTATTCAAACCTCCCAGTCTTCAGTAGCCTGATGCATGAGAGGTACCTGACAATGAGCTTCAAGCCTCCAGCAGGCATCTCAGGATGGGATTTGCCCCACCTAAAGATCAGAGCTACGGCTTCCAGGATTATCCAAGATGGCCGCTCTGGCTTCCAAATGTGTTGGCAAATGAGGAGCTGCATCTCGGGGTGTGGACGTGGTTGGCTGGAGGTCCTAGAGGTGGGGTGCAGTTGGTCAGGCAGGGTCCTGGAGGTTGGGTGTGTTTGGTGTTGTTGCGGGATCCTGGAGGCCAGGTGCAATCAGTCGGTCTGGGGTCCTGGTGATAGGGCGCAGTCAGTTGGTCTGGGGGTCCTGATGGCAGGGAGCAGTCAGTCGATGTTGGAAGTTAGTTATCTTACTCGGGGTCAGTTGCACATGTCTCCAACTTGGGGGCAACGTCAATCCTATCTAATCCTATCTAGGGGCAACAACACATCATTACCTCATTACAACAAAAGCAAGTTGTTTTTTGTAAGTTACACAGCACAGAGTAAACAAGTTGTTTTTTTGCAAGTTACACAGCACACAGAATGTCACACATTTAATTTTGCTCCTTACACTGGTCCAGCCACACCTTCTCACCTCACTCAGACACACTTTCACTAAATAGGGACCCATCTTCCCTGTCTGGTCCCATTCTTCACCCCCCTTCCCGTTCTCTTGACCTCAACACCACACCCCCCACTCCCACCTCTCCTTCTCCTTCTCTTTCTTCCTCATACCTGCTCTCATGGGCCTCACCCAGTTGCACCAGCAGCCCCCCTCCTACCATTGCAGGAGGTAGGTGGAGCCAAAGGCATTGTGTGTATTCGTGTTCCCTTTTTGCTCACTGACCTCTCCCAGATGAGAAAGTTTTAGGTTCTTACTCTACTGATCCTGATTCCTATACTAAAGGATTCCAATACCTCACCCAGTCCTACAACCTGACATGGCATGATATCTATATCATTTTCTCTTCTACCCTCCTTCTGGAGGAGAGACAGAGGTTTTGGACCACCACTCAAGCACATGCAGATGAGACATGTAGAACCAATCCCACTCATCCTGTTGGAGTTACTGTGGTTCCCTCAGAGGAACCTAGCTGGGATTACTAAACCAATGGGCACACACTAAGAGATCAGATGGTTATTTGTCTCTTGGCAAGTCTTAAAAAGTCCGCTCAGAAGGTGGTTGATTTTGATAAGCTTAGGGAAATTACCCAAGAACCTAATTAGAATTCAGCCCAATTTCTCTCCCATCTTACAGAGGCTCTTCAACCCTATACCAAGGTTGACCCCAATCCCCAAATGGCACTATCATTCTAATGATCCATTTTATCTCCCAATCTGCCCCAGATATTTGGAAAAACAGGAGGTTAGAGGAAGGCCCCCAGGTCCCCCAATCAACCATTCTTAATGCTGCCTTTAAGGTTTTTAATTATAGAGAAGAACAACAGAAAATAGATTAAGAGAAAAAAGTTAAAGGCAAATGTCAACTTTTGGCACAGACCCTGCCTGGAAAACCCAAGGGTACAGCTTCACATAAATGGGACTACAAGGCACCTCCTGAACCTTGTTTCAAATGAAAACAGGAAGGACACTAGGGCCATACAAGCCCTAATCCCTGACTGCCACCTGCCCTGTGCCCTAAATGCAAAAGGGACAGACACTGGGCAGTCGATCGTCCCTACACCCAACAAGGTGAGTGGTCAAAACTCCGAGGATTGAAGGTGTCCAGGACTCTGTCCTGACGACAATCACCCACCAGGAGGCCAGGGTAACTGCCGCTGTTGAAGGTAGGCCAGTTTCTTTCCTCATTGATATGGGAGAAACTTTTTCAGCTTTGCCAGAATTTTGGGGACCAACTGGGCCTTCCTAAACCTCTATATATTTGGGGTAGAGGGAATAACTTCCAACCCATGCATAACAAACCCTCTCAACATTGAGGGAACTCCTTTTACCCATTCATTTTTAGTTATACTTCATTGCCCCACTCCCTTAGTGGAAAGAGACCTCCTCTCCAAATAGAATGAGGTCTCAGCCCAAAGTCATGTAAAAAAAGCCTTAATTCAAGTCCCTACCCTCAACTTACCTATGAAGCAAAAATTTAACCTGCTTATCACTGAGAGAGAAAAATAACCTCAACCAGCCCAGCAGCCAATGGCATGTCCCAGTAAGGAATAGGATATAGCAGCCCCATTCCTAAAAAGTAGTGGGAAATAATGTTTCATAATTTTTCTGCATCCAAACCTGACCTGATTACCAACCAGGGAAAAAAGGATTAAAAAGCCCTAGGCAGCAATTTTCCTTGCCTAGCCTTACTGAAGCCTACATTGGAATGTAAACTGCAATAGCACAACCAGCAACCAACCTAAGACTGAAGGAAAAAAAAGTGTCCATTTTAAAGTTCTCCTGAGCTGCAACACAGAAAAATGATTTTAAGACTGACTCTCTCTCTCTCTCTCTGCCTTTCTCTCTGTTTCTCGCTCTTTCATGCTATTTTATTTTTCTTCAACAAGAAAGAGGTAATGCTGTCCAATACACTTTTCTGATACTATAAGTCTTCTAGTTAATAAGTAAATTGGATTTGACATATATGGGATTAATCTTCATAAATGCGTTTGTTAAAAACATCTGATTACAAAGTTAAAATGCCGTTAAATATAACAAAGTACTCTTAACTTCCTGAATTCCATGGGGTGATATACTTGAACATTGTTTGTGTTTTCGTAAATTGGTGACATGAGGGTCTAAATAAGTGCTAAGAAAATCTGTGTATAAGTAAAGGGCATTTTTCAACAAGTTTTGTGTAAAGCTATTTAAGTTTTTTCCCTAAGGTCAAATATTAATGTACTAATAAAAAAACCAAGCTTAATCCATTTGTTACACTGACAAGGATTTCTTAAAAACACTAATTTACTCTTAACATTGTGTCTGTTAAGTTTTATTCTTAGAACAATTAGTCTTAAGAATTAGGGTTTGTTCAATTATGGTTAAGCAACAACTGTTAGAGTATTATGCTACATTACAGAGGCTAAATTTTCCTTTAAAAGCTAAACTTGGTCAATATAAAAATATCAGTATGGCATACTAAACGAGTTCATATCTTCTACATATACAAGTCTTTAATGTAGAAAGTTTAAAAGAACATTTTTATCAAGCTGCTATTCTCCAAACTTAACTTGTCTGCAATGGTAATTTTAAACTTATAAGAATAGTGTATTTTATTAGAGATTTATTAATATCATTTAGTGTTCTGTAACTGGACCTGAACCTTATGTTACCGTCTACACTGAGATAAAAATGCAAATGTATTTCTAAAAGTTAATAAGAACCTAATCTGTTTAAAGTTTTATATCATGAAACAGGAAAGCATTTTGCCACTTTGCCTCACAAAAGGAAAGTTAAAAGCTCTCTCAGCCTTACTCTGATTCATGTTTTAGATATAATGTTATATTGTGTTAACTGTTATATTTTGTTAACTAATGTTCATATAGACTCAGGAAACAATATATGTAAACTTTGTAAAATAACATTTAAGAAAGAGGCAAAGATCAGCTTCAGAATTAGAACACTTTACCTAAAGATTTGTGAAGAGCCCCACCTTACCTGAGATAAGGCTCTGCTTCCCACCTCATCACATGTTAGAATGACTCCAAAGTAGGCCGGACTCCAGCTCATTTAAAGTCGTATTCCAAAGATTTATTTTTTTGTGATCTCAAATAGGAGATATAATGTATAACTCAGTCAAAATTCAAGATAACCATTATGCAGGCTGAATATTTGATAATTTCATTTTGCAAAACTGTTACCTGTTAAGGTTTTGCAGAGGTACTACTTCAAGAGCACACAACCTAGGTTAACCTGAGATAATAAGCCATCACCTACAGGACAGATAATATATAATGGTAACTTCCAGTACTAGTACAGACCCCAATTAAATAAAAGAGTAAGTGATTGTAAGGTTATAGACATTAGAGTTAAAGCCCAATACTCTTACTTTAAGACTGGCGAGACTGCCTTGTTGTATGTTTAAGATCAAGTTTAAGATTAAGATTAACACAAAAGGGCCAAGAAAACCAGTATTTGGCTCTTGCCCTCTGACTCAGCCTAGGGAATGGGAGAGCTTCTCTAAGGAGCTTTGCAACTCTGGGTCACTTGACTTCCCGATCAGGGAGATTAATGAGACCACTGGAGAACAGAAAGCCAATCAGTGCACCCGCTGCAAAAAGTAGAGTTGTTGGAAAAGGGACACAACCCTAATGCTTCCAAGGGAAGCCACCTCATCAAGGAGACCCTACCTAGAAGATGGCACTAAAAGAGATAAGAAACTGCTCTCAAGTTCCCCAAGAGTGATCCCTGTGGAAACTCAGCTGACTCTTAACAGCAAATAGAAACAAGGTCAATTTGACCAGCTTGATCTTGAACATCTAGTAAAAACAGTTATAACCAAAATACAGTCATAACTAGGTTTAAAAGGAAAGACAATAGTTCCTTTATTAGAACTTAAGATATACACTTGTGTCAGTCCCCGAGCCCTGATGTACCCAAATTCAAATTCTGAGGGTTCCCCACCCCCTTTGGGAGACTCATATTTATCCCTGACTACCAAAATTACTTCTCAAACTGACACTTTACCCCACAACCAAAGCCTACCCATTCCAATAATAGCACACACCAGATTAGGAACTCCCCCACAAATTATTCCCTTACTCATAAGGCTAAAAACATCCACCAGGATTAACATAGGAATAGCAGGATTAGGAACCTCTATTCATTATAAAAATAGTTAGCACAGGTTATTGCAGATATTCAACGGGTCATTGATTTGGTACTAACTTTACAAACTCAATTGGACTCCCTGACATCTGTCATCCTACAACCAATCAGAGAAGAATGCTGTTTTCAGGAGTGATGAGATACAAGGTTAAAGAGCTCTAGGACCACCTGGAATATGGAAAATAAGTCTGACTCAGGAGCCTTCTCAAATAGTAAGTTTCAATATAATAAATTTAAAAATGTTACCCATATTAATATTTCCTTTCATAAGGAACTTTATCTCACAGCATGTGTATAAAGTACCTATGATTTGTTGTCTGGACAACAATGTATAATGTGTTAAAATTACAATCTCAGGTTCTGGCCATGGTCCATACAAAAGAGCCTACTCTTATTAATGAAGAAGTCTGGGGCAGTTTACCTGAAGGAATTTCTTCTCTGAACACTTTTAGATACTTTTCTACACATATAACTGGGTTATAATTATACCATTAATTTTATTTCTGTTCTTATTTTGCATAATTTGTCTAGCAGGATGGAAGCGATTAAAGCACCAGGAAACCATGATTCCAAAACTAATCTCGCTTGCTATGCTCCGAAGGACCACACCCCTGAAATCAAGGAGAGTATTCCCTAAATCTGAGTGAGGCCCGTGACTTTGACTAAAAACAATAGGGTCCTAACTTCATTACCTGCTGAAATTGTTCCCTTAGTTAGCAAATCAATTAACCATCACCTGTCTTATAACTGCCTGACTTCACTGTACTTATAATAAACTTTCCCCTGCCTATTCTTAATTCTGTATAGGAACAATTTCTTAATAAGCTTACCTGCTCAGCCCCAGCTGCCTCCCAGAACTCATGGATGACATTCTCCTGCTCACCTCCTGACCCACTGAGACCACAAAGGGGAAGTCCACCCAAGATGACCTCAAGGCTCCTCCCCACATACCCCTCCCTGCTGGGATTTCCATGCTCTATTCTAGAACTCTGAAAGGAGAGTCCCCCTACTTCACCCCTTCTCAGCTCAAAGTAGCCAGATCTGACTTGGTTCCCTGATTCCCCCTCCCTTTTCAGAGTCTGAAATAAAGGGTTATGGGAAATAATATTCCTAAAAGACAGCCCTCCCAAGAAACACAGAGGGACAGTGTGGCTCAGGAGGAGAGAGGGGAAATTGGCCAAACAATAAACCTCTCCCAGTGCACCCTCTCCCAATAACAATGGACTCTATACCATGACCTTCCCCCATTGCAAATTAGCCCTAAGTAGAGGCACAGCAAATATTGAAACTCTGGGAAATAATGGATCCCAGAATAAGAATAGTGAGTTTCAATCTTTTACAAACACCTTCCTAAGTTAAAGTTTTAACCTGTACAACTAACCCCTGATGGTCAAAACTTCAAGTACCCTCCTTTGCCTCTGTTGCCAGTTCTTTTTGAGCCAATACAGACCCCTCCCCAAAGTTCAGGCCTAAACTCTTCCTTGCCCCCATTCAGCTTCAAGAAGCCAGAATGAATAATGCCCCTTATCCTTATAAGACTAAAGGATGAAATGTTAGGTTTTTTAGGCCAAAGTAACTCCATTTTGAAAAACAGCACCGGTCCACCCAGGTATAATCTTCCCATTAGCCACGTTCCCCCACAGAGTCCCAATAATTGAAATCACAGCAAAGACATCAAGTAACAGTCACAGGGTCAGACGGGTTATTTTTTAACTACTCTATTGTACATGACTACATAGTTTAGAAATTTTTCCTGCAGGCTGCTGCTCCTTGCAGAGGGGCAGCCTGGCAGACTGTGTCAATAAACGTTTGCTTGAACTCAAAGCTGTGTCTGTCATGTATATTTGTACCAATTACCCTAATAATTTGTTTACCTAATTTAAATTAAACTTTTTAAATCACATGAACTAAAGGTATTTGGATCTATTTTTCATTCAGATTTTAATTTATGAGTTTTCATTTGTCTATATACCAATTTTGATACCATGTACACAAACACATGTAGACACAACAAAACATAGTGTGCACACATACACAAAACAGACAAATCTTGCAGCTGTTGTAGGTAGAGCTCTACTATAATGCTACAGATGTTTATCAAAGTCTCTATTAGATTGAGAGCTAACCCTTGAAAAATTGGGCCTCTTGAAAGAAATAGTGTGAAAACCTCTATAAAATAAGACTGATCAGAAAAATATATTAATTTAGGCACACAGAATCAAAAAGCATGAGCTCAAAAATATAGAATTTTAAAAAACAAGAGTTCTGGAAAAAATGACAGGTCCATTAATTATTCTAGTAAAGCAGCATACGGTCTACTTTTTGGTTCAAGTGAGTTCACATACTGAAAGAATGAGCAGAGAGAGAGAGCAAGAGCGAGAGCGAGAGCACGTGCGCGCCCTGAAATCATTTTCCCTCCCTATGCTGCAGCCAAGTGTTTTAGGTTTCCCAAGTCACTGGGATTTAAAGACACCTTTTCTTTTTCTTTCTTGGGTCTCATATAGGTCCCTTGCTGAGCCTACAGACTTCTTCCAATTACATGTCAATAAGCCTTGGTGAGTTCTGGCAGAAGCCAAGGGAATCTGCTGTTTGAGTTACACCTCATGCCGAGGGCATTTGGATCATTTTTATTTCCCAGTTGGTAATTAGGTCGGGTTTGATGCAGAAAATTATTAGACATCTCCTTTATCTCAACTGTGATTAGGTCATCCCCCACTATTACTTTTAAGGATGAGGCTTCCCTCTGAACAAAAATAGAGAACAGAAATATGTGAACCTGTGCTGAGAAAACTGTTTCTTTGACGAGGGGGTTGTTCACCAATTCAGAGCCTCTAGGCGTCAGTCCTTTCTGCATTTCTTCCCTGACCTCTGACTGGGACTTCACTGACAATGGAGGAGACTAATTAACCTTTTGATAATTATTCTAATTTAAGGGAGGACATTTGCCATCTAGTTGTGCCCTTAAAATTTCTTATGTTTAACTCACAGAACCATGATTTCATATTATGTTCCTCAATTTGATTTGAAGTAGGAAGCAAACCTGTTAGTGCTCTGGGTGATGTCTCCACTATAGAAATAATTTGGATTCCTAAACTAGGACAGATGAGTGGTAGTTTTATTCTAATTAACTGAGGCAGATTTTTGGTATTTTTCCTGCCAGATGAGAGAAGCATAGGAGAAAGTGTGTCTCATGAGAGTCTAGAAAAGGTCATAAAACTCTCCTCCTCCAGGGAAACTGGATTCCTCTTATCAACATTATTTCGGGCTTGCATTTCTCCTGCAGGAAACAGGTGGTTCTATGTCACAGGAATGTGGCCTATACTGTCCTCAGAGGCCAGGCAAAGTTGCAAGTAAATTGCTTCTTAGAAAAGAAAATATGTGGTGTCTTTGAATTAGATATGAACAGAGGAATGGTGTTTAGCAATTTTAAGTTGAGAAGTATCCCAGACTGTGGGGTTAATCCCAGTGAACAAGGGATTATCAGGAGTCTTAAGGGGCATGGGGACTAGGTCTGGGTTAGAATGTATTAAAAAGGTGGTAGTGAACCTTAAAGGAGGAATATTGATGGATAGAGACTTTTAATTTGTGTAGGAGATCCTGACCCAGCAGGGGGACAGGCAATTGACGACTATAAAAGAATGGAATAGTGAGAGGGATCCAAACATGCAAAAGAGGTGGGGGTGTCTTTAGTGAATATTTAGGGCTTCCAGAGACTCCCATAATAGGGATTTTTGCTTTGAAAGGGTGTCCATGCCATCAAGTCAGAAGGGAAATACTCACCCCAGTGTCAACCACAAAAGAAACTGCTTGGCCATTCACCATCCCTGTAACCCAGGGCTCCTTTAATATATCACCTGAGGTAACAGGGTCCATGGAGACTGGGCCCCCTTATTCCAGTAACTCAGTATATGGGACTTGGGAAGCAGTATGCACCAAGGGGAGGGGTGTCCTTTCCTGGGTACAGTCGATTTTCCAGTGTCCCCATTGCCCACGGTTGGATGGCTAAGGCCAGGAGCTGATATTTAGTACTAAAATGCTTTTCTTTCTTCTTTTTGGCCTCATCTTCCCAATTGTTAAATAACTTGAAAGCAGCATCTAGAAGTTGATGCTGAAGTGACTTGGGACCCTTTTCTAACTGTCTAAGTTTTTATGGAAATCAGGGTACATATTCACCAAAAAATTGGACATGGAGAAAGAGAATACTGAAAGGAATATTAAGATCTAGGGTGGTATATTTGGTAATAGCTTCAGTAAGTTGAGCCAAAAAGAGGGCAAGGTTTTCACCAGGTCCTTGGGTGTTTCCCCTAATCTCACCATAATTAACCTGGGTATGGGAATTTTTTGTCATACCTTCAAGGAGGCAAGTAATCATGTGTTGGAGTCTAGTGACTCCAGCATCTTGAAATTCGTATGTCAGCCCTAGGGATGGCAGCATCTGCTGCAGGGTTGGTCATGGGGCTTTGGGTATGGAGGAGATCAGCATGCTTTTTACACACCTACCAGATATGGGTACATTCATCAGCCATCAGGGTGGAAGTGAGGATATAGAAAATGTCTGCCCAAGTAAGGTGATAAGTCAGACATGCTAACTCCTTGCTATACTTAGTAGAATTTTCAGAAAATGAGCCTAATCTGTCCTCTATTTGGGACATATCTCTCATAGAAAAGGTAACGTGAACCCGGCCCATCCCTTCAGCTCCTGTGACCTCACGGAGAGGGAACACGTGTTGCACTGGAAGAGTTTTAGACTGTGTACTAGTGGATGATGGCAAAGGAAAGGGTAAGTGTGAGTGTGGGGTATGAGGAGAGGGGTCAGATGGGGGAAGCAGCGGGACCCTGAGAAGGGGTCCCTGATGAGGGGGCAGTGGGACTCCAGGATCTGTAAGGAGGGGCTTTATCTGCTATTTCTGGGGCAGCAGATGAGGAAGAGAGTTGTGAGGCAGTGAGGATTAGTTGTAAAGCAGAGCAGGGCTGGCATAATGAGGGCTTTAAGCAGAGAAAAAAGAAAGCTTGCAGTAGGGAACCTCAGACCATTTGCCATTTCTTTGGAGGTGATTGTCTAAATTCTGGAGAATTTCTTTATCCAAACTCCCATACTCACATCATTGGTACAGACTGTCTAATTTATGTTGCCACCAGATCTGAGTGCTGAGCCCAATGAGGCATTTGATTTTGAGGTCAGTTTGGGAGTAGAGGGTCTTAGAAGTATTAATGAAACAACCTAATGGGGAGTCCTAGAGAACAGGCTGATTAGCTCCCATGTTGAAGAAGTTTGACTAAGGTAGTGGTCGAGATCAGAGCATACTTGGAAATCTACCATCACTGGACTGTTCCACTGGAGAATGAGAGAACGTCTTCTCTCCATTCTCAATGGTGGAAACCCCTAGTGTCTGGGTGAGCCAAAAGGCAAGGGTCTTAGGCAGTGAGCTTTTCTGTGAGAGACTGGATAGGAGTCTTACATCTCCATAAAGTGAGAAGGTCAGTGTTACATGCAGGATCGAAATGGCAAAAAGTAGTCTCTGATCTGGATGTCTTGGGGTGTAAGGCAAGGGGGTTTGAAGGAGGGAAGAGAAGAAGTAGGAGATGCTTCCAATCACCAATATAGGACCTGATATCATCCATGTTGCAATAAGTCTGCAAAAACCTAACCCAAGGATGGAGTCAGTTTACAATCACATACTGGCAGCCATTCAGCCAAAGTGGACTTGGAAGGCATGAAGGGTCTACTTATATAGGGTGGGAGGGAAGGAGGTGAACAGTCAATCTGGGACGTCAACCATGGTTGCACGGCTGTGGCTGGGGATTTCCCCAACCTCAGAGAATCACAGGGGTGCCAGATGATCAGTGGTCACTTACCAGGTCTCAACAGTTATTCGATTGATTGTTGGGGAAGAGGTACATTAGGATGGGGAGGGGGAATAGTGTTTGAGGTTTCGGCACCAAAATGTAAACAAAAATAACAGAAACAGGAACAGACCTGGGATCAGCAAGTTGGCTTATTAAGCAGCAGCGGAATGGCACATTTTCAGGGGAGAAAATGGCAACTGGTCTGTTTTTTATAGGTTTTAATGAGAGTTAATCAGATCAAATATTTAGTGTGACTTAAGCATTAGAGACTTAGGATATGCCGACTGGGCAGTCGGCATATCTAATTGTGCAGGTTGGAAGTCTGAATCAGGAAAACAGTTGTAAAAGCTCAAAACCCATTGTTACTGGGATGAAAGTCCAGAGCCCCAAACCCATTGTTTGTCTTCTCCACCCAGGACTCATCCTTTCCCCCTGGGGGGTGTTATTCCAAATCCTTCAATTAAGACAGCTCACATTCTAGCAGAGCAAGTGAATCAGAATAAACTGTGGTCAGGTTATGAACTAGGCAGAGGCTGTGGGCTAAGGACAGAAGGTCATTTTTTCCCCCGTAAGGAAGATGAGGGAGCAAAATGTAAATTTGTGTTTATCCCTATTACTCTTTTCTCATTGAATTAGACCCTGCTACCCCTTATTTTAAAATACATTGACCACAAAGTTCTACTTTGGTATATAACATATGATCCAATCTTGCAATTTTAATTCATGAGGCTCAATTATTTAAAGTTTGAAAGTACATAATTTTGCCTGGTATTCAATAAATTTGGATTTTGAAACTCAAATCTTTACCAGTAAGTTAGTTGTCCCTGTTCAATCATTTCAGTTAAGTTTCCCAAAATAAAGGGCAGAGCTTAGAGTCTCTACTGCCTTTTTTATTGATTCTTTTTAGTTATACATGAGAGTAGAAACATTTTTTGAAATAATTGTACAAGAATGAAATATCTTATTCTAATTAGGACCCCATTCCTGTGGATGTACATGATGGTGGAATTCACTGTGGTGTATTTATATATGTACACAGAAAAATTATATCAGACTTATTCCACTGTTTTTCCTTAACTGGTCTCAGGAAATTTAGTGCCATAATTTATGACATTCCCTTCCCCTCTCCTTCATCTCCAGCTTATTGATTATTGGATTCAACAAATATTTATCAAGGGTATCAACTACTTTTGCTAGTGCTATTGAAAGAACAGTGACAGACAAATGTCAATGAGCACACACCCCTAAGGATCGCAAAGTCTGGGGAAGAATCAAATAGATTCACAAGGAAAACAACTTGTGTATGAAATTCTTTGAAAGGTACCTACACTCAAAGACACCTCCTAGATATTCCATTTGTCTCATACAGGAGTTATGCTCTTCCTTGACAGATTTGGTTGAGCTACTCATAACAAAGAAACATGTCCTTGTTTGCCCAAGAATTCAGTCGTTTGTTCAGGAATTCAGTGCTTCCCAAGAATTCAGTCGTTTGTTCAGGAATTCAGTGCTTCCTTTCAAAATTAAAGTGAGCTGAAATTCGCACCTTATGGTTTTAATGTGATTGTAATCTATTTTAAATCACCTCTCAACAAAGTCTAAACTTAGCTTTTATTTCAGTTTAACAGATTTTCTCAAGTTAGGTTGTTTGTTTTTTCAGAGAAGGAGAAGTTTATTTTGGGTCATGATTTCAGAGGTTTAGTCCATGGTCAGCCAAGTCCATTGCTCTGGATCTGAGGTGAGGCAGAACATCATGGAGGAAGAGCATGGGCAAGTTAAATTCTCCTTTCGTGGCTGGCCAGGAAGAAGAGAGAGAAAAATGGGAGGGCTTGGAGGTCAGAGGAACCCATCCAGGACACCCCTCCAGTGACCCATCTCATTCAGTCTGAAATCATGACAGTAGCAACTTCTGAGTGTCTGACTGTCTGAACCCAGTGACATAACTTCCTAGGTTCCCTTGTGCAAACAAGAGACCACTGTGATCTCTTTTCTGGGACCAAAGTGAGACAGAATATCATGGCAGAAGGGTATGATAGAAGAAAGCTGCTCCCTTCATGGCTGCCAGAAAGCAAAGGGAGTCTGAGGTTTCTCCGCTTAATCTGTGGTGGCTATTTCATTTTCCCATTTCTCCAATGTGCAAACAAATTTTAATGGACTTGACATTGTCCTCTCAGTAATTATTTATACATTTGTTATACTTTTCTCCAAAGAATAGTTGTACTGTCAAAAATGGCAAAAAATTAAAAGACCATCAGTAAGAAAAGAGCTAATTTTGCTATATGAAAACTAAGGCATATTCTGCACCCAACAAAAACAATGAGATCAATTTATATGTGTGACTTGAAAAAATATCTTTAGTATTCTCATACATTAAATACTGAAACAAGTTGGGTTCACAATTATCATAATAATGGTTTCTTATCTCAGTCAAACTACGACATCAGGAAAAATCTAGTAGCAATAAGAAGAAAAGCAAGAAACTTTGAGAATCACTGATGATGTGACTTAACTGAGAAAAGGCACTAAAATAACTGGAGAAGCACCACTGGGGAAGGCAACTGATTAATAACATTATTCATCTGGGACTGATGATGTTAGAATAACATTAACTAAGAGGTTTTCCTAGGTATTCATTTTCGCAAAGGGGCATGAGCTCCTATGATTTTATTTTATTTTATTTTATTTTATTTTTATATCTCCTAAAAATTATAATTTTATGAGGCAGTTGGAAATTTGAACATTGGTTATTTGATGACATGAAGGACTCATTGTTAGTTGTTTTAGGCATGGTAATTGCTTTATGCTTATTTTGAAAAGACAGTAGCTGTTATACTTTAGATATAAGTACAGAGATGATTACAGGTAAAATCATATAATGTCTGAAATTTTCTTCGGAATAATATGGGAGGGAGAAAGTGGGAAAAGGGTGTGAATGGGGTGGGGTTGGTTCTAAAGCTGGTGGTTGTTGCAGTTGAGTGACTGGAACATAAAGAATCTATATACACACTTTCTGTGTTCAGAATTTTCTTTTTTTTCTTGTATAATTCTGATTTTATTTATTTATTTTTTTCATTTTCATATATTGCTATATTTGCTTGGCTTAGGGTTTTTTTTATTGTAAACAAATGGGATACATGTTTCTCTGTACATGGAGTCAAGGCATACCATTTGTGTAATCATAAATTTACATAGGGTAATGTTGTTTGATTCATTCTGTTATTTTTTTCCCTCCCCCCCAACCCTCCAACCCCTCTTTTAGCTCTATACAATCCTTCCTTCCTCCATTCTTACCACCCTCCTTATCTCTAAACCTAAACCTAACGCTAACCCCTCCCACCCCCCATTATATGTCCTCATCTGCTTATCAGCAAGATCATTTGTCCTTTAGTTTTTTGAGATTGGCTTATCTCACTTAGCATGATATTCTCCAATTTCATCCATTTGCCTGCAAATGCCATAATTTTATCATTCTTCATGGCGGACTAATATTCCATTGTATATATATGCCACAGGTTCTTTATCCATTCATCAACTGAAGGGCATCTAGGTTGGCTCCACAATCTGGCTATGGTGAATTGAGCAGCAATGAACATTGATGTGGCTGTATCTCTGTAGTATGCTGATTTTAAGTCCTTTGGGTATAGGCCAAGGAGTGGGATAGTTGGGTCAAATGGTGGGTCCATTCCAAGCTTTCTGAGGAATCTCCATATTGCTTTCCAGAGTGGCTGCACTAATTTGCAACCCCACCAGCAATGTATGAGTGTACCTTTTCCCCACATCCTCGCCAACACCTATGGTTGCTTGTATTCTTGATAATCACCATTCTAATTGGGGTGAGATGGAATCTTAGGGTAGTTTTGATTTGCATTTCTCTTATTACTAGAGATGTTGAACATTTTTTCATATATCTGTTGATTGCTTGTACATCTTCTTCTGTGAAGTGTCTGTTATTTCCTTAGCCCATTTGTTGATTGGATTATTTGTATTCTTGGTGTAGAGTTTTTTGAGTTCTTTATAGATTCTGGAGATTAGTGCTCTATCTGAAGTATGAGTGGCAAAGATATTCTCCCACTCTGTAGGCTCTCTCTTCACATTGCTGACAGTTTCCTTTGCTGAGAGAAAGCTTTTTAGTTAAAACTATCCTAATTGTTGATTCTTGCTTTTATTTCTTGTGCTATGGGATCCTGTTAAGGAAGACTGACCCTAAGCCAACAAGTTGAAGATTTGGACCTACTTTTTCTTCTATAAGATGCAGGGTCTCTGGTCTGGTTTCAAGGTCCTTGATCCATTTTGAGTTGAGTTTTGTGCAGGGTGAGAGATAGGAGTTTAATTTCATTCTGTTGCATATGGATTTCCAGTTTTCCCAGCACCATTTGTTGAAGAGTCTATCTTTTCTCCATTGCATATTTTTGGCCCCTTTGTCTAGTATGAGAAAATTGTATTTTTTTGGGTTTGTGTCCATGTCCTCTATTCTGTACGATTGATATACCTCTCTATTTTGGTGCCAATACCATGCCATTTTTGTTACTATTGCTTTGTAATAGAGTTGAAGATCTGGTATTGCGATACCCCCTGCTTTGCTCTTTCTAGTGAGGATTGCTTTAGCTATTCTGGTTTTCTTATTCTTCCAGATGAATTTCATAATTGCTTGCTCTATTTCTATAAGGTACATCATTGGGATTTTAATTGGAATTGCATTGAATCTGTATAGCACTTTAGGTAGTATGGTAGTATGGCCATTTTGACAATATTAATTCTGCCTATCCAAGAACATGGGAGACCTTTCCATCTTCTAAGGTTTTCTTTAATTTCTTTCTTTAGTGTTCTGTAGTTCTTATTGTAGAGGTCTTTCACCTCTTTTGTGAGATTGATTCCCAAGTATTTTATTTTTTTCGAGGCTATTGTGAATGGGGTAGTTTTCCTAATTTCTCTTTCTGAAGATTCATCACTTATGTATAAAAATGCATTGGATTTATGAGCATTGATCTTGTAACCTGCTACTTTACTGAATTCACTTATGAGTTCTAAAAGTTTTCTGGTGGAATTTCCAGGTTCCTCTTAATATATAATCATGTCATCACCGAACAGGGATAGTTTGAGTTCTTCTTTTCCAATCCGTATCCCTTTAATTTCTTTGGTTTGTCTAATTACTCTGGCTAGAGTTTCAAGGATGATGGTGAATAGAAATAGTGAAAGAGGTCATCCCTGCCCTGTTCCAGTTTTTAGGGGGAATGCTTTCAGTTTTTCACCATTTAGAATGATATTGGCCATGGGCTTAGTGTAGATGGCCTTTACAATGTTAAGGAATGTACCCACAATACCAATTTTTTCTAGTGTTTTGAGCATGAAGGGATGCTGTGTTTTATCAAATGCTTTTTCTGCATCTATTGAAATAATCATGTGATTCTTAACTTTAAGTCTGTTGATATGGTGAATGACATTTATTGATTTCTGGATGTTGAACCAACCTTGCTTCCCTGGGATAAAACCCACTTGATCGTGGTGCACTATCTTTTTAATATATTTTTATATGTGATTTGCTAAAATTTTGTTGAGAATTTTTGTGTCGATGTTCATTAATGATATTGATCTGAAATTTTCTTTCCTCGATGTGTCTCTGTCTGGTTTAGGTATCAGGGTGATATTGACTTCATAGAATGAGTTTGGGAGGGTTCCCTCCTCTTTTATTTCATGGAATACTTTGAGGAGCATTGGAATGAGCTCTTCTTTAAAGGTTTTGTAGAACTCGGCTGAGAACCCATCTGGTCCCGGTCATTTCTTTGTTGGTAGGCTTTTGATGACCTCTTCTATTTCATTGCTTGAAAATGATTTATTTAAGTTGTGTATGTCCTCCTTGTTCAGTTTAGGTAATTCATATGTCTCTAGAAAATTGTTGATGTCTTCGAGGTTTTGTGTTTTGTTGGAATATAGATTTTCAAAATAGCTTCTAATTATGTTTTATATTTCACTCATGTCTGTTGTGATAATTCCTTGTTCTTTCCGAATTTTAGTAATTTGAGTTTTCTCCCTCTTTTTCTTTGTTAGTGTGGCTAAGGGTTCATCAATTTTGTTTATTTTTTCAAAGAACCAACTATTTATTTTGTTAATTTTTCTGATTGTTTCTTTTGTTTCAATTTCGTTGATTTCGGCTCTGATTTTAACTATTTCCTGTCTTCTACTACTTTTGGTGTTGGTCTGCTCTTCTTTTTCTAGGGTTTTGAGCTGTAGTGTTAAGTTGTTTATTTGTTGATTTCTACTTCTTTTTTTGAATTCACCCATGAAAGAAATCTTCCTCTAAGTACTGCTTTCATAGTGTCCCAGAGATTTTGATATGATGTGTCTTTGTTCTCGTTTACTTCTAAGAATATTTTATTTCCCTCCTGATGTCTTCTGTTATCCATTCATCATATAATAGCATATTATTTAATCTCCAGGTATTGGAAAAGTTTTTGTTTTTTATTCTGTCATTTATTTCTAATTTCAATTCATTATGATCTGATAGAGTACAAGGTAGTATCTCTATCTTCTTGTATTTGCTAACAGTAGCTTTGTGGCATAAAATATGGTCTATTTTAGAGAAGGATCCATGTGCTGCTGAGAAGAAAGTGTATTTGTTCTTTGTTGGATGGTATATTCTATATATGTCGGTTAAGTCTAAATTGTTGATTGTGTTATTGAGATCTATGGTTTCTTTATTCAATTTTTGTTTGGATGATCTATCCAGTGGTGAGAGAGGTGTGTTAAAATCGCCTAGTATTATTGTGTTGTGGTCTATTTGATTTCTGGAATTGAGAAGGATTTTTTTGATGTACGTGGATGAGCTGATGTTCGGGGCATAGATATTTATGATTGTTATGTCTTACTGATTTATGCTTCCCTGAAGCAGTATGTAATGTCCTTCTTTATCCCTTCTGACTAGTTTTGGCTTGAAGTCCACATTATCTGAAATGAGGATGGATACTCCAGCTTCTTTGCTGTGTCCGTGTGCGTGGTATATTTTTTCCCATCCTTTCACCTTTAGTCTATGGGTATCTCTTTCTATGAGGTGAATCTCTTGCAGGCAGCATATTGTTGGATGTTTCTTTTTAATCCAACCGGCCAGTCTATTTCTTTTGATTGATGAGTTCAGGCCATTAACATTCAGGGTTATTATTGTGATATGATTTGAATTCCCAGTCATTTGATTCACTTTTATTTTTTGACATGATTTGGTTTCTCCTTTATTTGGCTATTCCTTTAGGCTAGTTCCTCCCCTTGCTGATTTGCATTGTTGTTTTTCATCTCTTCCTCATGGAATATTTTGCTGAGAATGTTCTGTAATGTCGGTTTTCTTTTTGTAAATTCCTTTAGCTTTTGTTTATCATGGAAGGATCTTATTTTGTCGTCAAATCTGAAAGTAAGTTTTGTTGGGTATAAGATTCTTGGTTGGCATCCGTTTTCTTTCAGGGCTTGGTAAATGTTGTTCCAGGCCCTTCTAGCTTTTAGGGTCTGGATTTAAAAAGCTGCTGATATTCTTATTGGTTTCCCCCTGAATGTAATTTGATTCTTTTCTCTCACGGCCTTTAAAATTCTGTCTTTATTTTGTATGTTAGGTATTTTCATAATAATGTGCCTTGGTGTGGGTCTGTTGTAATTTCGTATATTTGGAGTCCTATAAGCCTCTTGTACTTGGTTTTCCATTTCATTCTTCAGATTTGGGAAATTTTCTGATATTATTTTATTGAACAGATTGTTCATTCCTTTGGTTTGTTTCTCTAAGCCTTCCTCAATCCCAATAAGTTTTAATTTTGGCCTTTTCATGATATCCCATAATTCTTGTAGATTCTGTTCGTGATTTCTTACCATTTTCTCTGTTTGGTCAACTTTGTTTTCAAGATTTAATATTTTTTCTTCAGTGTCTGAGGTTCTGTCTTCCAGGTGTTCTATCCTATTGGTTATGCTTTCTATGGAGTTTTTAACTTGGTTTATTGTTTCCTTCATTTCAAGTTTTTCTGTTTGTTTGTTTTTTCATTATCTCTTACTCTTTATTGAAATGATCTCTTGCTTCCCGTATTTGCTCTTTTATCTGTTGATTGGTGCGATCATTTAATGCCTGCATTTGCTCTTTCTTCTCCTCGTTTGCTTCCCTGATTGTTTTAATTATGTACATTCTGAACTCCCTTTCTGACATTTCTTCTGCTGTGCTGTCATTGGGTTTTATTGATATAGTATCTAGGTTTGTTTGGGACATTTTCTTCCCTTGTTTTCTCATATTGGTCAGATGTCAGTGGGACTCTGAGATAGTGCAGATTTCCTCTATTGGTTTATATTGTCCCTGTAGATTTCCAGTGTATCACCTCCCAGGTTTCAGTAGCCTGAAATCTTGGAGAAACTTGATAATGGAGTGCTTCTGAAGAAAGCTGCCCCTAGCCTCCTACTGGTTCCAGGGCTTGGAGCTGGCTCTGTGCGGAAAGGCTCTCACTGGGCAGTCTGCTCTGAGAAGCTGGCCGTGAAAGGAGCCTGCTGCCGGAGGGAGCAGGGTTGCTTGGGGACGTCCCTGGCTGCCCTGTCCTGGTCCCTGAAGCTGCCTGCGGGCTGGAGCTCGCCGCTGGCAGGACTTGGAGTTGATTCTGTGCAGAAAGGCTCTCACTGGGTGGCCTGCTCTGAGAAGCTGGCCGTGTGGGAGGAACTCATCGCTGGAGTGAGCAGGGCTACCTGGGGAAGACTCTAGCTGCCCTGCCCTGCTCTGATAAGCTGCCCTTATCCAGGCCTGCCGCCCAGGCCAAGCTTCACCCTTGGAGGAGACTCACCACACAGCTCTATTTTAGTCCGAGTCTCTCAATGCCTCCCCTTCTTGAATCTGGGTTCTGAAGCTACTGGAGATGTAGTCACCCTCTAGTCCGCCATCTTGGATTGCCCCGTGGAAAGAGCCTGCAGCCAGAGGGGGCAGGGCCTTCTGGAGAACTCTCTGGCTGCCCTGCCCTGGTCACAGAGGCTGCCTGTGGGTCGGAGCTCTCCGCTGGCTCTGGGACTTGTGGCTGGCTCTGTGTAGAAAGGCTCTCACTGGGCAGTCTGCTCAAGAAGCTAGCCTTGAAAGGTGCCTCCAGCTGGAGGGAGCCAGGCTTCTTGGGGAAGTCCCTTGCTGCCCTGTCCTGGTCCCTGAAGCTGCTTGTGGGCTGGAGCTCGTTGCTGGCTCCAGGACTTGGAGCTGGTTTTATGCAGACAGGCTCTCACTGGGGGGCCTGCTCTGAGAAGCTGGCCATGTGGGAGGAGCCCACCGCCAGAGTCATGACTTTATTTTAATTGAGATAATGTATACATACAGCAAATGCACAGATCATAATTATGTAATTCAGTAAGTTTTAAGAAATTTATGCACTCACGTAACTAACAGTCAATATCTAGGATATTTTCTTCACCTCAAACATTTCTCTTATGCCCCCTTCTAGTCAAATTCCTCAATTTCTAGAAGCAACAATTATTGTGTCCTATCACATAGTTTAGTTTTACTTGTTTCTAACTGAAACTTGTAGTACCTGAATCTCTGTTTGTATTCCTCTGTGCCTGCTCCCAACAGTATTTTTGGCATTCTTTCATGTTGTTTGTGGTCCATTTTCTTTACTGCTTAAGAATATTCAATTACATGAGTATGCCATAATTAATTTGTTGATTCTTAAATTGAGGCATACTGAAATGATTTCCAAAATTTGTGATAAAATTACTATGAATGTGTTTGTAAAAATATTTTTAAGCCATACACCTTTTTTGAATTTATTTTAAGTAAATACCTATGAAAAATTGCTCAGTTTTGATAAAAAAAATATTCTAGATTCTATATTCTTACATTTGGTTTGGGCATTTTTCCTCTTAATTTTAGCCATTTTGGTTACTGTGCAATATTATTTCATTATGGTTTTAATTTTCACATCCCTGATGACTGAGCGTTGAGCACTTTTCAAGTACTTATTTTTAAAAATATATTATGTTTGAAATGTCCACTTGAAATTTTGTCCATTTTTAAACTGAGTTGTCTGTCTTATTATTTTTAAATTGTATGTAATTTTTATATAATTTGGCAGAAAACTTTCATCAAATATGTGTTTTGTTAATACTAACTCCCAGGGTTTTTCATTTGCTTGGTAGTATCCTCCAATGAAGATTTTTTTTTTTTAATTTGAAGAAATCCAATTTTATTTATTTTTCTTTTACATTTACTGTTTTTTATTTTAACAATTCCAAAGTTACAAAAAATTCTACTTCTTCCTAGAAATTCTACAATTTTATTTTTTAAATTTAGGTTAAGATTCTTAAATTAATTTTGTATATACTATGAGGTAGAGGTGAACACCATTTTTTAAAATAAGTTTTTCATTGGTTCTTCTAGTTGTTCCAGCACAATATGCTAAAATGGTGTCCTGTCCTTTCTGAATTTTACTGGAAGTTGTGTAAAAAACCAACTAATTCCATATATTCAATTCTGGATTTCTTCCCCTCTGATTTTTTTATCTATTCTTCTGCCCAAATTATAGTATGAGGGTCACTGAATCTTCATGGTAACAATTGATATGTACTATGAGTCCTTAATTTCTTATATTTTTCATAAGATTGATTTGACTAGTTCAATTTGTAAATTTTATTAATGTACATTACTTTATTATATTTTTAAATTATTTAGTTTTGGTTGACAAATAGTTACATGTACTGATGTTTTGGAATATGCACACATTGTGGAAAGACTATGTTAAGCTAAGTAAGATATGCATTACCTCACTTATAATTTACTTGTAGTGAGAACATTTAAAATCTACTACTTCTCCACTTACCTTCTGAAGGACAGAGTGGTTGCTTTCAAATTTTGGCAAGTATGAATAAAGCTGCTATAACATTTATGTGCAGGTTTTTGTGTGGGCATAAATTTTTCATTTCTTGGGGAAATATCAGGGAGTACAACTGCTGAATTATTTAGCAAGATGTGTTTAGTTTTATAAAAAATGGAAAAATTATCCTCCCAAGTCATTGTACCATTTTTCACTCCCATCAGTAATGAATAAGAGTTCCTACTTCTCCACTTCCTCACCAGCATTTGGTGGTATCATGTTTTGGGTTCAGGTCATTTTGGTACATTTGTATTATATCTCACTGTCACTTTAATTTGCAATTCCCTAATGATATGATATTGAGTATTTTTCATATGCTTATCTGTCATAGGCATATCTTCATTGGCAAGGTCCATTTTCAGGTATTTTCCCCATTTTAAATCAGAGTGTTCATCTTCTTTTTGTTGGGTAATAGTCTTGTGTCAGTTATTTCTTTTCAAAACAGGCTCTCCAAGTCTCTGACTTGTCTTCTAACCCTATTGACTGTCTTTTACAGAACAGAGATTTTAATTTTTATTGTCATATCCAAAGGAAATAAAATCACTATCTCAAAAAGGTATATGCATTTCCATGTTCATAGCAGCATTATTCACAATGACAAAGATATGGAAGCTTCTACCAATGAATGAATGAATGAATAAAGAAAATGTGGCACATATATACTTGTGAATACACATGGGCACCAGACATACACGCTGGAATGAAATACTGACATTTGCGACCATATGGATGAAACTATAGGACAATATGCTAAATGAAATACATCAAATACATACAGACAGATATCATTTGATCTCTGTCTATCATTTGTCTCTATCTTTGGAGCATAAAAAAATTGAACTCATTGAAGTCAATAATTTTGGTTACCAGGAGTCAGGGGATAGGGGAAATGAAAGGATGTTGGTTAAAATTGGTGTGTGGAATTACAATTATAAGCTGAATAGGTTCCTGAGGATGAAATGTATAGCATGGTGACTACAGTTAATAATTGTTATATACTTGAATTTGGTATTAGTCATAAGTATTCTCATCACAAACACAACAAAAGGCAACACAGATATATTCATTACCTTGATTGTGGTGATAATTTCACAAAATATATATGTTTCAAACCATGACATGGTACACCTTAAATATATATATTTTCATTAATTGTACTTTGATATAAGTGAAAAGGTTTTTAATAAAGGCAGTTCATGGCTGGGCATGGTGGCACATGCCTGTAATCCCAGCAGCTCAGGAGGCTGAGATAGGAGGATCACAAGTTCAAAGCCAGACTCAACAGAGGTGAGGCACTAAGCAACGCAGTGAGAACCTGTCTCTAAATAAAATACAAAATAGGGCTGGGGATGTGGCTCAGTGATTGAGTACCCCTGAGTTCAATCCCTGGTGCTCCAAAAATAAAAAAAAAAAATTTTAAAAAGACCAGTTTCACAATTTTTTCTTTTATGGGTTATACCCTTGGTGTTGTATCTAAAAATACACTACTATATGAAGATCATCTAGGTTTCTTCTGTGTTTTATTCTAGGAATTTTATAATTTTGTGTTTTACATTTGTGCATTCAATTATTTTAAGTTAATTATGTGAAGAGTTTAAGATCTGTGTCCATATTGACTTTTGCATGCAAATGTCCAGTTGTTTCAGTACTATTTGTTAAAAAGACTATCTTCTCTCCATTGACTTGCTGTTGCTCCTTTGTCAAAGATCAGTTGACTTAATTTAAGGGGGTGTCTATTTCTGGGTCTGTCTTAATGTTAGTCCCTTACTTTATTCTTCTCCTTCAATATTGTTTTGGTTATTCTGTGTCTGTTACCTCGCCACATAAACTATATAATCATTTTGTCAGTATCCTTAAAATAATTTGCTGGAATTTTACATTTGGATTGCATGGCATCCGTAGATCCAGTTGGGAAGGAATGACATCTTGACAATATTGAACTTTCCAATGCAGTTACATGCAATATCGCCTATTTAATTTTTAACTTCTTTTATCCGAGTTTCACTCTTTCCTTACATAAATCTTATACATATTTTGTTATATTTATGCCTAAGGATTTTGTTTTGGGGATGCTAATATAAATGGTCCTTATTTTAAATTTCAAATTGTACATATTCATCACTGGAATGTAGGACAATTATTGGCTTTAAAAAACTCTCATCTTCTTTTTTTAAAATTTCCAGTAATAGTTTATTGATTTCCGAATGCACAGAGGCACCCAGTCTGAACATCCTGGGATAGCAGTAAATCTCTATTACAAAAAAATTTACAGTATGAAAATGATATGCTGAAACATTAACTAAAATGTGTAATTCCCTTGAAAGATTGAGTGTTCCCTTCTTTAGTATAAAGGGTGGAAGGGGAAGAGAGAATGTGCACAGGAAAACAGGCAGAAGACAATGGAAAAAAACTCACATCTTCTAAACCTACTTTTATTATTTGGTAAAAGAACTCTAAGGAGAAGATAAGCCCTTCCAGGGCACACCCCCTTCCTCGGTGACTTACTTTGTCCAAGTAGGTCCCACCTCCCAGTAGTTCATCCAGCTATCAGTGAATTAATCCATCCACTAATGTGATCAAAGCACTCAGGATGCAATCATTACCTGACAGCCCCACCTTGGAATCTTGCTGCATTGGGGATCATGAGTTTTGGGGTGATATTCCAGATCTAAGCCATAAACAGTTGCCCTAGAGTATGTACTAAGATTTACAACTGGTTCAGGTTTACTGTCAAATAACACTTCCAATTCAAAAGTAGTGCAGGTACCTTATAATAACAAAATAACACTGATTCTTCCCTCCCATCAGTGTATCATTCCTGTCACTTATTTCAGTTTTACAGAAATCATACATATGTGTTGAACCTTGAAGGTCCACCAAGGGCCTGTTATAAGCCTGTGGTGCTATTGGGAGGTGGTAAGATCTTTAAGAGTTGGGGCCTAGTGAAAGGAAGTTAGGTTATTAGGGGTATGCTCTTGAAGGGGCTGTTAGAACTCTAGGCCTTCTCTCTCTTTGCTTCCTAGCTGCAATGACATAAGCAGATTCCTTAACCACATGCTCCCAGCAATGATGTTCTGCCTCACCACAGGTTCAAATGTACCAGGACTAAGCAACCATGGACTGAAATAAAAGTAAACCTCCCCTTGTTTTATGCTGCTTTCCTCTGGTATTTGGTCATAATGTCAGAAAGCTGACTACCACACATATACATCCTTATTCATAGCATACATAATAGAATACATGTTGCTATTATTATTTTGAATAAATCATGTTTTAGACCAATTAAGGATAAGAAAAACAAAAGTTTTCATTTTTCCTCCACTTATTCCTTCTCCGATGCACTTCTTTTATATATGTAGATCCACATTTCTGACCCATATCATTTTCCTTTCTTTTAAAGAATTTCTTTTAACACTTCCTACAAGGCATATTTTTAGCAAAAAATTCCCTCAATTATTGTCTCTCTGAAAGAGTCCTTATTTCACACCTTTCAAGGATAATATAGGACAAGTTGGGTGTGACTTGAATCTTAGCTCTTCTAAGTTTTTCTCTCCTCTAGAAACTTCCAGTATTTTTAAAAATCTTTCATTTTCTGCATTGACTATAACATGGCTAGATGTGGTTTTTTGGCATTTATCCTGTTTGCCGTTCAATTTCCTGGATCTGGAGTTTGGTGTCTGACATTAACTTGGGAAATTTTAGTCACTACTGCTTTAAATATTTCTTATATTCATGTTTTCTCTTCCCGTTATTCCTTCTATGAATTATCATAAGTTTTATAAATGTCCCAAAGCACTTGAATATTCTGGGTTTTTATTTTTCAGCCTATTTGTTTCCTTTTTGCTTTTCTGTTTCACAAGTTTCTATTGACATGTCCTCAAGCTCACTCTATGTTCTGCTCTTCTCTCACAACACTGCACTGTCTGGAAACATTTATTTTCCAGACAGTAGAACATAGGGGAACATGTATTTCCCCCAGTTTCAGAGTTACTTATGAATGTGAGAGTTATTTTTAATTCCAGTTATTCTGGTAGGTCTGGCTACAGTGATTTTCATAAGAATTTTCCCACTTAAAGGTCATGTCATATAAGAGAAAAGATGGTCTGTGTTCCTGCCATGCCTACCAGCTCATGATCACACCTGGGAAATTGAGCAATCTATTAGAATCACTTGGCACCTCTCACACATCGTGTACATACAAGAACCTCCCAAGTTTACATGCATTAAACTACACAGTAGCTGATGTAGAAATAGTGATTGTGAGGGACAAAATGTCATCAAACATGCTTTTTTGAAAAGCTTTTTAGTAACTATCACAGTTTTTGAAGAACAGAGGAATAGACAGTATAAAACATGATGTTAAAAGACATGATTTAAAATTCTTTTTTTTTCCTCTAACTTTGTGACCTTGGGAAAGTTACTTGATCTCTCTGTATCATATTTCCTTCATTTCTTAAATGGGCTAAAAGAACAGTTTTAATGCTAAGTAACAGAGGTAAAGAAGCTGGTTTAAGGTAGACACTTAACAAATAATTCTTAAATCTTATAAGGAAAAGAAAGAACTGCAATCTATGAATATTTTCAAGATTTTAAACTGAAAAACAAAGAGAGAAAGCTAACTACTACTCTGTTCAGAGTGTATTGTAGTGTATTGTGAAAAGCAGTTAACTAAAAAAAAAAGCAACATTAGTGATATATTAAAGCAGCAATTTCTATTTTCCTCTCCAAAAGGAACCTTTATAATGGTGAACTAAGGAATGCATTGAAATGCTTAGAGACGTCTTAATAGATTTGCATCACCAGTTGAGATACATATTTACTTTCTTGGGTGGTAGCTGAGAGAAATCCATCAGAAGCTCCCTGCTTTTAATGTCTGGCACAAAACGTGGCACTATGTCATGAACAGATTGTTCTTCAGGAGTTACCTGGCCCTGACCTGAGAGCATGGTTTTCATACTGTGCTCTGAGGGATGCTTAAGCTCTGAAGTTGAACTTTGGATTAAGTTTAGAGTCCTACATAGGGTTTCAGTTAGGAAAAAAAAAAAAAAAAAAAAAAAGAAGAAGAAGGAAGGAATAGGGGAAGAGAGGAAGGAAGAATAAAGGAGCAAAAGAAAGGCAGGGAGAATCTCTTACTATATTCCGTGATACTACCTAATTTTAAGAGCAATAGTAATCATCATCATTATCTTCAACATCAGCACTGCTATAGTTAATAAAAACTTACATATATTCCCTCCAAAATTTGTATGGAATGTTTTATGAGGATATTAAACCTCAGGTAGTGCAAGGATCAAAATTAGCACATTTCATTCCAATATCTGTTTCTTTCTGACACTACCTTTTGTCTTCTTTGAGTCCGATGTGTGATATAGGTTAGCAAGGAGAAAGTTTATTAAGGAATGTTCTTGGGGGTCTAGGTTTATGGGAATTGAGGAATGAAGCAGAATATGGCAAGGGAAGAGTTGGGTTTTGATTCAATCACCATAATGCCCCAGTTGGTCTCACAGGCAGCTAAGTCAACTGTCCCAGGGAACTGTCTGAATTATGGTATGGGGCCAAGTCTTTAAACTCCCACCATTAGATGTGACCACAGTCATTATTATGTTAACAACCCACTTAATACGAATACGGGGTACTTGCAGAAGGGAGCTTGAGTTTGAGCAATGCCAAGTCACTTTAGCAGAGTCAATTCACCAACAGGGATTCAGGCTGCAAGTTGTCATTCAACAACATTCCAGAAAGCATGAAGAAAAGTCTGTTAGTCCTAATGGGAGATCCAGGTGGCACAGCAAAGCAGTGTTGCATCTATCTCCCCAATATGCAACAGTGATTCTTCCAAATATAGTCACCAGAAGAAATCTGATGCAGAAAAAAAGGATTAAATAAGAGGATTAAATATGTAGAACCCAAGAATTGTCTCTATGGGGAAAGGATGGATGTAGTGTTTATAATTACCAAGTTCATTTTACACAAATGACACTATGCTATAATCTCATTCTCTCTGTATATATATATATATTTTTTGTTTCTCTATTCTCCCTATAATATTATCTATGTACTTAATTTTTTTCTCCCACGGAGTGTTCCCACCACATAATACTTTACCATCTCCCCCACAAACAAAGATACCTAGTTTTCTTCCAGTTCTCTACTACCATGGGGTATGGCTGTCTCCTGATTGTAAGACCATTGTGATGAAAGTGTAATATATGGATGATGTTTATGGAGTAGCCCAATGTCCAGTTAGAGGTAAGCAAATCACTATTAATATTTCTTTAATTAAAAAAAAAACTAAAAGATGTTTTTCCTATAACTTCCAAACTCACACAATGAAATGTGTCTCCCAAATCCACCTGGAACAAACGCATCAGAATCACATATCAGACCCACCAAAGGGAGAACACGGCAGCCTCTCTATTACCTTCCTGCAGGTGCTTTCCACCCTCCAATGTTCTCATCACAAAAGCCTCTAGCAAGCAAGGAGTAGAGTGAATTACCGTGATGAATCCTACCCTGAGTGCTGCCCAGTGCTGCAGTAAAGCCTTTGCTCCCACAGACAGAGCGCTTCACATGGGCCCAGAGCAGATCAGGTTAGCTTGTAGCAGCACACCTGAGTCCGCACTCCTTCTAAGAAGTCAGGTTCCTTCCTGATTCCCAAGCAGAAAGAATCAGATTGTTCCTAAGTCTCTCCCAAATGCCTCGTTGTGGACATCCTGCTTGCTGCTAAACTGACCAAATCTTTAATAAAAAATAGACCAAGGAACTGGTGAGAAGTCACATTGCTGTTTAGGTGTTATTTAGAAGAAAAGTCAATTTAATACAGCAAATAAAAGATAAACTCCTGATAAGTTTCCAAATGCTTTAGAAACCCTGCCTACAATCACAATCCACAAAAAAAGAAATAATGAGACAGCCAGCAGAGGGAGAGTCAGGTCTGCTGGGTTTTCTCAGACTCTGGAAACCTCAACGCTGAGCTCTCAGACATTTCCCAACCCTCAAGTCAGTTCATAGGGTCCTCCTATGGACCATCGGATCTTGGATGAGATTTTTAGGTCTTCTTCAGCATTTAAATTTCTTAAAAATAATCTTTTTTTGACTCAGATCTTTTGAGTCTTTTCCCCCCTGTTGTTAGCTAATATTTACTATTGAATTGAGAGAGAAGGAAGCATAGAGCGAACAAATTGCTGCTGAACATAGTAAAGCACTGACTGGTCCAAAAACATTTATTTTGCAGGATTTAAACCTTAGACTGTGGAACTGATAAAAATAATTTAGAACATCAAGTTCAACCACTTACTTCATCTTACAAATGAAGAAAATATGTGATTTGAAGCAATGAAGAGATTTGCTCAAAAACAACTGGTTCAAAGAGTGGCATGATGTCCTGGTATGAATCTTCTGGCCAGTAGTTTCCCTCTTACTGGTTCATCCAAGGAAAACCAGAATTCCAAGCTAGTAACTGGGTCTCAGGATGGGCTGTGCTATATCACCCTATGTATTTCCCTTAATACATATTCTTACTTCTCAACCAGTACTTTTCAGGATATATTCCTACACATAATCATCTTTTAAATTAAGCCTGCTGCAACAATATACATGCCTTAGGAGTAGGATAGGTGAGCAACATTAATTCTGTTTGATAATGATTAAAACAAATGAACTGTACATCTACTTCCAGGAAGATAATGATTATGATCACAACACTTATTCTGTTGGCTAAGTGATTTATTCTCTACTAATGACATCTAAATTTCTTTTCCTCTTACTGATGATGAGCTAAAAATTTCCTGTCAATAGTTTAAAATTATATACATAACAAAATTTTGGCAATTTTTCTGTGAAACTTGCTTTTCTAATAAAATATGAATCACTTCTGGAGTATCTTAACCTACAACATCTGACATACTTAAAAAAATAAATAGACTCTATGAGTAGCTCCCACATTTAAGTAGATCCTAGAAATACCTGTGATTGGGACATCATGGGAACAAGTCCTTTCTTCATTTCTGACCACAACTGTATCTTCCATATCACAAACTAGCTACCGAAGAGCAACCATCTTTGACCTGACAATAACATCAGATTCCTCCTACTCCTACCCACATTTCCAACCTGACACTCTACTACCTTTGCTGCCTTTAACCATTCGAGAGGTCAAAGAAAGACATTTCAACATTGTCCTTTTCTCACATACCCCTGATATCCCAACTGGGAAACTGATATTTAAAAAAGTAAAACATTGTGAAGGACAATCATGCCACATTTATTTAAATTAAACAAAGCATATTTACCCTATCAGTTATCTAATCCAGAGAAATACCAACATATATAGATGGTTTTAGCCAAGAATTTCAAGCTATAGATTTGTCCATAACAGCAAAAACTGAAAGGAACATAGCTTGTACTTGGGTAGGAGGATATGGTGATAAGTGGATGAATGAGAAATCTATTTTGATAGGCATAATTAACAGAATTTGCCGACAAATGAGATAAGGATGTTTAAAGCAGTGTCCTAGACATCCCAAGAATCTTTGGCCTGAGTAACATGGAAGCATAAAGTATTCAATAACCAAGAAGGGGAAATACACAATAAGAGTAGATTGAAGGGTAATGGTGTGGGAGGAAGAATTCAGGAGCTCACTATTGGACAAATTAAGTTTTGATGGGTTTTAGGTGTCAGGTAGATAACTGGACACACATGCCTAGTGCTCAAGAGAAAGTCTAGGACAAAGGCCTCAGTTGGGGAGCAAACAGCATACAGACAGCATTTATAGATGAGAGATTAGATGAATTCACCTAGGGAGCAAACATGGGGGGAATAACAGAATTCAGAGAATAGGAAGATGAGCAGAATCCAACTGAGGTAGAAGAAACAATAACCAGGTAGAGGAAAATCCAGGGGTTGTTATCTTGGAAGCCAAAAGAATGAGGTTCAAGCGGCAAGTAAGCAAACTTAAGTATTTAAAATGCTGTTAAATACTGTGTCAACTTTTAAAACAGCTTTTTTTTTTTTAAGTCACATTAAAAAAAAAAAAAAGATCTAGCATACAAAAGAAATCTGAAAAAAATCTAAAGCACTAAGGACTGGAATCAGTCAGTTCCAGTGCCCTGGGGCCTTAGCAACTTTTCTGTTTACAAAGCACAGTGCTTTGTCGGAATTTTAATAGGGCACTTGCAAAATCTGTCACTTATAAAGAAAAACTAATTTTATTTTTGAAGAATGAGTCTGGTAATTATAGATTTTAGTTTCTAGTCCAATTGCTCATAATAATTATATAAATAAAATTTTGATAACTTGAAGCACACTAACATGAGCAAACTTGCTTCTTAGGCAGCTGTCTCAGCTTTTAGTATCAGGAAGCATAGAGATATTTTTTGAAACCTTCCAATTACCCTGATTTTCATGTGCAATTTCATATATCCAAAGGTAGTTTGTGTGTGTGTGAGTAAGATTTTGCTAAGTGAAATAATCCAGATTGAGAAAGGCAATGTTTGAATGTTTTCCATCATATGGGCAGGGAAACCTAGAGAGGTAAAAAGTATTAAAAAGAAAGGTTGATCTTACAAAGGTAGAAGGGAATTCAGTAGAGGAGAAGGAGGAGATCAAGGGGAGGGAAGAGAGAGGGAAAGGGGAAGAACTATGGAATAAAATGGACCAAATTATGCTACCTGCATGTTTGCATATACCCCAATTAATCCCATTTTTAATGTATAAATATAATGCACCAATGAAAAAATACTTGTAAACATATAGAAGGAAGTCCAGAAAGTAGCAGAAGAGGAACAGGGGGAAGGAGGCAGGGAGGAAAAGGGAAGTACCAAGGAATAAGTGGAGTGAATTATGCTATGTATACATGTGAATGTTCCACAGTGAACCCTACTATTATGTATAGTTACAATGCACTAATAAAAACATACAAAATAGTTTGATCCTATACTAACTACTTATTTGCTTATTGCTTCTGGAGAAAAATCTCAACTATATAACTTACTATAAATTCATGGTTTCTACTTACAGAGATCATGCTGTCTGGAAATTCTAGGTTCTTGATGCTACCTGTAGGTCTCCCTAGTCAGTTATCATTTTTATTTTTATTTGGTTCAAACCTTCAACCCCCTTAATACCTCCCTGTTCCTTTTCAAAATTAATACAAGTTATCTCATGTGAAGTCCTTACCCACACCTTTTCCTCCATACTGTCCTTTCTTTTTTCCCTCCTGTTTGTGGAAAAAAGCATCATTCTATAAGTTGTACTCCTATGGCTCTATTATGGATGCCCCTCATTCTGAGACCTCCATCAACTGATTGTTACCTTTCTCTCCTGTGTCTTTCAACGTTTTACTTTTTGCCCATTTGTTCTGATCAACCTTTAAATATGTTTTTACCATCTTAAAATAAAACAAACTCAAATCTTCCCTTGAAGATTATTTTCTAGCTGCTTCCCCTTCATTCTCCTTTTTTCACAAAGTTCTTCTCAACAATGATTCTTCAAACTACTTCTGCAAATCACTCAGTTCTTTAGTCCACCTTGGCTTCTGCCATGCCACTGACATTGCTCCTGCCCCAAATACCAATTAACTCTTTCTTTTTAAATTGAATATTTTACTTTCAGCATAAATGAATTGCTTAGATCATTTAATACTTTCAATGAGATGTCCCTGTCCTTTGACTCCTGTGACATTGCACTCACTCTGGCTTTGCTTCCTACTTTGTCAGCCATTTCTTATCAATTTTCAGACTGTTCTGGCTTTCCTTAATGCTGTCCTTCCTGAGGATCATTTCTTAGGCATTCCTTTCTTCTCATTTTATAAATTCTCCCTGGGAAGTCTCATCCATTGTCATGTCTTCAGTTTGAGGACATGGCCTATTATAAAGCCATGAAAAATTTTATTTGTAGGTTAAAATCATGCTACTGCTACTAAATAATAATAAAGCAAAAACTTCATGAAAAAATCTCATAGGTACATATGATGGATTATTACTCAGCTTTAAAGAAGAATGAAATTATGGCATTTACTGGTAAATGAATGGAGTTGGAGAATATCATGCTAAGTGAAATAAGCCAAACCCAAAAAACCAAAGGCTGAATGTTTTCTCTGATATGCAGATGCTAATTCACAATAGGGGCTGGGAGGCACTAGGGAAGAATAGAGTTACTTTAGATAGAGGTGAGTTAAGAAATGGGTAGGGGTATGAGGGTAGGAAGAATAGTAGAGTGAAACAGACATTATTACCTCATGTACAAGTTTGACTGCATGACCGATGTGATCCTACAATATGTACAATCAGAAAGATGAGAAATACTCCATTTATGTGTGATTTATCAAAATGCATAAATGCATTCTACTTTCATGTACAAGTATTTAGAACAAATTAAAGAATTACATTAAAACAGCATTATGATTCCAATCTGATTTCTACTATTGTAAATTAAAACATGGCTTTAGACAAAAACCAAGCCTCATCTTCAAGATTAAATTTTCTCTGGTAAAAATAGGAATGAAAACACCTCTTCTACTTATTCATAAAGTGTTTTTTTTTTTTGAAATACAGCAAGATTATGAAAGTACATAGTGGTATAGGAATATAAATGAATTTTAATGACTATATATTATACATATGGTTTTATAAACATGGATATAATGGGACTGAAAAATGTAATTTATTATACGGGGAATGTACAATCCCTAAAGTAAAGTGGGCCAGTAAAATACCTTGTCCTAAATATCCCTTTCAGTTACCCAAAACATAGCTAAGAGGCATAGTTTGGATATGAGGCATCCCTACAAAAGCCTGTGTTCATGGAAGAATATTCAGAGATGAAAGGCCTGGACTGTGAGAGCTATGATCTAATCAGTCAATCATAGTTTGAATGGACAGACGAGGTGGTAATTGTAGGCAAGTGGGTATGGCAGACAAGGTGGGCAATCCCACAATGAGTTGACCACCTTTCCTCTGGTGGGCCCTTCCCCAGTGACATGCTATCTTGGGCCCTGAGCAATGGAATCAGTCATCTATCCATGGATTGGGACCTCTGAAGTTATGAGCCCTGAATAAACTCACCACCCTCTAAGTTGTTCTCAATAGGTATTTTGTTCACAGATATGAAAAAGCTGAATAAAACTCAAAGTTAAGGAAAAATGAGAGCAGAAAGTCCAGATGCATATCATCTTGAAGAACACTGTTTTTTTCATATGCACACTGGAAACAAGGGCAAGTTAGTGTTATCTAGAGAATGCTATTTTCTTGCATGTACAGTGGGACACAGGACTGTTCCTTCTTGAGATGCTAGTAAAACAAGCAAATGAAGCAACCAATGCTGATAATGTCACTGGTTTTGCAGTATAACATATAAACCTTCTCTCAGTGGGGATGGGCATGGAACCGAAAGCATTGTGGAAAAGACATGTCACTCATCCAGCTGATTGCTACTGGACAAAAGATGAGAAAAAGAAGGTCTTGCCTGGCAAAGCATACTGAGGAATGAAAGTGCCGTCAACCTGTTGCTACTGAAGTCTTGTTGGAGCAGTCACAGATCGCTTGTAGGCTTTCCCCAATAAACCCCGTCTTCCATGCCATGTCTAGACATCTCCTTTGTCTGCTTGCAGCCTACCCCACTGTTCTTGTACAGCTGAACTATAGATGAGATAGTGCATTACTACCCTGTGTAGATTTTTGAAATATATACTTTTCTAATTTGATTGGTTTTATTTTTCTTCCATGTGCCTAAAACATAAGACATTTTGGAGTGTTATGAAGTAGTTGTTAAGTTTTTCGTATTATACAAAAGGAAACTAAAGGGAAGAGGTCAAATATTTTGTCCTAGATCATGTAAATGTCAGAAGTGTAGTTGGACACAAAACTTAAGATAAAAAAGTTCTCTTTTTTTTTCTCCTGTGGTGTTTTTAGTCCTCAGTTCTGCTTTCCAGTGGTGTCTACTTTTAATCTTTTCCTCTTTTAGTTTTTTTTTTTTTTTCCTGGTGATTGCCATCAAACCTTCCCATCATGTATTTAGGCCTCTGTTATTTGATTTATCAATTTTTGACACTATCTCTATTAAAACTTATGAAATATTTTACCTTCTATTTTTATATTTTATTCACTGGTATAGCAAATTAGAAGTTAATATTTTGTTTTTATAGCACTCAAATTTGAGGCAATTTCCTTCCATTTATGGAAGCCTCTTCTGTCTTACAGCTCTATAATCTTGCACATCTTTGGTGGTCTCTGCATCTAGCTAGTAGAAGGAGAAGGTAGTGTGAAAAGGCCACATTCACATCTCAAAAACTTGGCCTGGAAGCAACACACATCAAGTTGTGGTGGAAGTTCTGGTGGAAGCCACACTTAGGGGTAGAAGATGGGAGCAAGGAAAAGGAGTCCTAAGCTAATGAGCAGCCTGCTACATAGTTCTTAGGATGCAGAGACATGAATGTTGGTGGACTGGCTATCTCTGCCCCAATCATAGAATAATAGCAAATATCTTATTGGTATCCTGCATAATTATTATCTCTGTGTATTTCTTCAGCTTTAGAGTAGCTCTTAAATATACAATGTGTTATGGTTTGGATGTAAGCTCACATGTGAGACAATGTAAGAAGGTTCAGAGGAGAAATGATTGGGTTTTCAGAGTCTTAACCTAATCAATAAATTAATCCCTGATAGAATTAACTGACAGGTAACTGGAGGCAGGTAGGGTGTGGATGGAGGAGGTGGGAATTGGAGGGGTGGCTTTGGCATATACCTATTTGTATCTGGTGAATGGAGACTCTCTCTGCTTCCTGATCATTGTGATGTAAGCTGCTTCCCTCCACCACCTTCTCCCGCCATGATGTTCAACCTCACCTTGAGCCCCAAGGAATAGAGTTGACCTACGGACTAAGACGCCTGAAACCGTGAGCCCTCAAATACATTTTTCCTCCTCTATAATTGTGCTGGTCAGATCTTTTAGTCACAGCATCGAAACAGAATGTATAAAGGAATAACAATTACATAACATCCCTTCGTTTCATCCTCACCTTGCATTCCACACTGTCACCAAACCTAGCATTACTTTCACATTTTAATATTTTAAAAAAGTTTACATTATATTCTGTATCCACATTTTAATATTTAAAAAAAAGTTTATATTATATTCTGTATCCATAGGTACATCTTCTATGCTGGTCAAGAGTGATTCTAAACCAAACAAACCAATAACTTCAAGGCAGCTATGTGATCAGATTTAACAACAACACTAAGAAAGCTGCAATCCTTGAGGTTAAGTGATTCTATCTTGTCATCAAATGCTCAAAACCAGGCCACACCTCATTTTGTTCCATATTGGGAAGATGACTCTCATGTACAGCTTTCACTATATTTTGTATTTCTCTTATTGAGAAAACTTAATGACTTCATCTAATTGTTAAGTTCCTTCAACTTCTTATTCATGAGATGTGGGTAATTGGGTCCATTTTCTTAAATGTCTTTCTTGGATCCTTATAACACTGGGATGGATCCCTCAGTCTCTATATGGCTAACTTTCTAGATTTTGGCTTTTACTTCTACTTTAGTTCTGATTTTCTTTGGATTCTTATTTCTTTTTCTCTTAAACTTTTCTTTTCCGTGTTCCTCAGTAATCCTTAAATAATTTTTTTTTTTTTTTTTTTTTTTTTTTTTTTTTTGCGGTGCTGGGGATTGAACTCAGGGCCTTAGCCCTTGCGAGGTGAGCACTCTACCAACTGAGCTATCTCCCCAGCCCTCCTTAAATGATTTTAAAAATAGGAGTTTTGTAGAAAACATTGTGAATTTGCTTACACATCTGAAAAGACTTTATTTTACTTTGAAGTCTATTGATTTTGGGGATAAGTAGAAAATTCTATTTTCATTTTCCTCCCTTCCCTGAAGACCTTTCTCTCCTCAGAATGCTGATGTAAGTTATTTGTTTTAGGATCAGAAAAGTTTTAAGATGATTTTTGTTTGTTTGTTTGTTTTTTAAATCTTTGGTGTTTTGAAATTTCATGAATTTCTAAAATCTAAGTAGACATATTCTGAATTCTAATTACTTTTAAAAATTACACTTACTACAGTTTTCTACTCAAGAATGCTTTATTTTAAGTCCTTTGGATATAAACTGAAGAGTGGGATAACTGGGTCCTTTCCAAATTTTCTGAGGAATCTCTACACTGCTTTCCAGAGTGGTTGCACCAATTTGCAACTCCACCAGCAATGTAAGTATGCCTTTTCCCCCACATCCATGCCAACATCTATTATTGTTTGTGTTCTTGATAATAGCCATTCTAATTGGAGTAAGATGAAATCTTAAAAGAGTTGTTCTAATTTGCTTTTTTCTAATTACTAGAGATGTTGAACTCTTTTTCATATATTTATTAATCACTTGTAGGTCTTCTTCTGTAAAGTGTCTGTCCAGTTCCTTGGCCCATTTATTGATTGGGTTTTTTGTATTTTTGGTGTAAAGTTTTGTAAATTCTTTATAAATTTTGGAGATTTGTGCTCTGTCTGAAGTGTGTGTGGAAAAGATTTTCTCCCACTCTTTAGGCTCTCTTTTCACATTATTGATTGCATCATTTTCTGAGAAAAATATTTTTAGTTTGAATCTATCCCATTTATTGATTCTTGCTTTGATTTCTTGTGCTTTGGGAGTCTTGTTAAGGAAGTCTGATCCTAAGCCAAACATGATGAAGATTCGGGCCTACTTTGTCTTCCATTTTGTGCAGGGTTTCTGGTCTAATTCCTAAGTCCTTGATCCGTTTTGAGTTGGGTTTTGTGCAGGATGAGATAGAGGTTTAATTTCATTTTACTGCATTTGGATTTCCAGTTTTCCCAGCACCATTTGTTGAACAGGCTATCTTTTCTCCATTGTGTTTTTGGCTTCTTTGTCTAGTATGAGGTAACTGTATTTATGTGGGTTTGTCTCTGTGTCTTCTATTCTGTACCACTGGTCTACCTGTTTAATTTGGTGCCAATACCAAGCCGTTTTTGTTACTATTGCTCTGTCATATAGTTTAAGGTCTGGTATTGTGATACCTCTTGCATGACTCTTACTGTTCAGGATTGTTTTGGTTATTCGAGGTCTCCTATTCTTCCAGAAGACATATAGTCCATTAATAAATATATGAAAAAGTGTTCAACATCTCTAATAATTAGAGAAATGCAAATTAAAACAACTCTAAGATTTCACCTTACTCCAATTAGAATGGCTATTATCAAGAACACAATAATAGATGCTGACGTGGATGTGGGGGAAAAGGCACACTTTTACATTGCTGGTGGAGTTGCAAATTGGTGCAGCCACTCTGGAAAGCAGTGTGGAGATTCCTCAGAAAATTTGGAACCGACCCAGTTATCCCACTCTTCAGTTTATATTCAAAGGACTTAAAATTAGCATACTACAGTAATGCAGCCACATCAATGTTTATAGCAGCTCAATTCATAATAGACTGTGGAACCAACTTAGATGCCCTTCAATAGATGAATGAATAAGGAAACTGTGGTATATATACACAATAGATTATTACTCAGCCATAAAGGAGAATAATATGACATTTGCAGATAAATGGATGGAGTTGGAGAATATCATGCTAAGTGAAATAAGCCAATGCCAAAAAAACCAAAGACTGAATGTTATCCCTGATAAATGGATGATGATATATAATAGGAGTGGGGGGTGAGGGGGGTGAGGGAAGAATGGAGGAACTTTAAATTACGTAGATGGAAATGAGAGGGTGGAGGGGGTGGGGGCTATAAAGAATGGTGGAATGAGACAGACATCATTACCTTATGTATATGTATGATTACACAAATGGTATGAATCTACATGGTGCACAACCATAGAAAGGAAAAGTTGTACCCCATTTGTGTACAATGAATAAAAATGCAGTCTGTAAAAATAAAAAATAAATAAAAAATAAAATAATAAAAGAATTATAAAAGGGAAAAATGCTTTTTTTTTTCTTGTTCCTACTTTTCATGACAGATTTTAATAAAATGGTTGAGATATATTTCCACATCTTTTATGGAGTACAAAGTATATTTATTTTAAAAGTTTTTCTGTTTCCCAATAGATTCCTACCTTCTCCAGTGTTAATCTATTCATTTTGTATTTTACATTTTGTGCTGTACATTTTTTCCAAATGACTCATGATTGTTGTTTTTCTAATTTATTGATAAATGAAGGACGAGGCTTATTAGTGTTGTGTCTTCTGTGTGTATATGTGTATATGTATACATACACATATTTTATGTATATATTATATAGACTTACATTATTAGTGTTTTTTCTTTTGCATATATATTATGTATATGTGTGTATATACACACACATATCTTTATATCTGCTTTAGCAATAAACCTCTACCCTAATTGAGAGTACTGGCTTCAAATTTGGTTTTCCTGGGGAGGTTGTTTCTATGGCAATCAGGATTTGGTCAAGACACAAAAACAGCTTCTCTCACTTTAAAAAAGTATTAAGGATAGCAAATTATGAACCAGATATTAGACAAGTAAAAATCAAAGGGAACAATGAGTTGTCACAAATGTAATAACTTCAGGAATCATTCACAACAGCTAAGTCTTGAAGAATGAAAGGAATGAAATTGGAGTGACTACAACTTGGAGGTTCACAGGGTGAGTCTACTGGCACTAAGCAGTGTAGTCATGAGGAAGGAGCACCTCTCAGTTGGCACAGGTTCCTTGGTGTTGGGTCTAATGACACGTTAACTAACTCAGGCTGACTCCTTACTCCCTGGCAAGTGAGCAAAATCAAGGCTCAAAGGCGGTTTCAAAGGTTCATGAGATAAACCGGACCACCCTCAGGGATTGGTTAACGACAGTTCCGCTAACGTGATTAGTTCGTGCTTGCCATATAGTCCAATGGGACTCTCGCCTGCATGAACCCCCTTGCCTTGCTGACCTTCAAGCTGATTGGTTCCTGCCTAGCCCCCACCCTACATAAAAGCTGTGGGATTTCCTCAATAAACGAGTTCCTGCTGTGACGGATCTCCCTGACGCGTCTGATTGTCCTCCGCCGGGAGGGCTGGGGAGCCGGCGGTCAGTCGGCCTTACCTATCCTGATCTGACCTTGTTGGGGAGTGTCCCCTTCCCTTGCCGCTGGTCAAGAAGGGCAAGTGGGCTTAAGACCCCGACACCTTGGGAGCTGAGAAGGACCTCTGGAATTGAGATTCAGGTCTCTCAGGAGGAACACTTCTCATCTTGTTCTTGTGCTTTAGAAGCTCAGAGAAAAAGCCATGTAGAGCTTAGACCCAAAACCTCTGAGAAAGTTCAGGTCCAGAAAAACGTGTTGAAGTCTGAAGGGACACACACACACAAAAAATACCCTGCAAACTGCAATCAATAGTGGTTACTGGAAGAAACTACTGCTCTCCAAGTAAAAAAAAAAAAAAAAATGCTGCTTTCACCTTGCCCAGTGCCTGCACACATCTCTAGAGGCACATACCAGTGGTCTCCAGTGACGCCCCAGCCCAGCATGAAGTGTAGCACCCACACCCTGGTCTAGCACCCATGCTACAGATAACCATCTACCAACACATGGGGTCGCCTCTGCCCATTAGCATGGATTATTCCCAACCTGGAGGCCACCATCCCTAGGGGGGCAGCTTCCTTCTTGGGACACCACATTATCAAGTTCCTCTCAGGCATTAGGCTACTGAAGACTAGGAGGTTTGAACAGCACAACATAGTGTTATTGTATATATTTTTAATTAGTAGTATTATGATTATTCCTATTATACCTACTATTATTCCTACTTTTCTTTTATTATTATTTTTCTCACTCTCTCTATTTTCCTCTTATCTATGTGTTTCCTTGGAAACTCTTTCCCCCTTTTCTCATGCTAACAACCAATTTCTTTTATTTCTGTTTTCACTATTCCTACAACCTAGTACCTCTATAGACTCACTTCTTATCTCATTAATGTTACAACCTACATGTCTCCCCATCCTCTTTGTCTACCATTAGAAATTGTAGTCCTTATTGCAAACCTATTGTTTATGCTGTAGATAATAAATCATACTCATCATCTCTATTTATTAAGACAATATTGCTAATATCTAAATAGGGACTATTTGGGTTAAGGCTGCATATTGTTTTTATGTTGTGCTGCTAATATTAATCTCCCACTTTAAGGTGAGGTACTGGAAACCTGCGGGGACACTATAAGTTCATAGGGGGGAAACTGAAATACGTCAGATTCCCAGTGCTAGAGGGGAAGATACATGAACAACATGAGAAAACAAGGGAAGAAAGTGTCCCAAACAAACCTAAATGTTATATCACTAGAACCCAATGACAGCATGGCAGAAGAGATATCATAAAGGGAGTTCAGAATGTATATAATTAAAATGATCCGAGAAGCAAACGATGAGATAAGAGAGCAAATGCAGGTAATGAAAGATCACTCCAATAAACAGTTAAAAGAGCAAATGCAGGAAGCAAAAGATTATTTCAATAAAGAGATAGAGATTCTGAAAAACAAAACAAACAGAAATCCTTGAAATGAAGGAAACAATAAACCAAATTAAAAACTCAATAGAAAGCATAACAAACAGGCTAGATCACTTGGAAGACAGAACCTCAGTCAATGAAGGCAAAGATTTTTATCTTGAAAACAAAGGTGACCAAACAGAGAAGATGGTAAGAAATCATGAATGGAACCTCCAAGAATTATGGGATATCATGATCAGACCAAATTTAAGAATTATTGGGATTGAGGAAGGCACAGAAATAAACCAAAGGAATGAATAATCTATTCAATGAAATAGTATCAGAAAATTTCACAAAACTGAAGAATGAAATGGAAAATCAAATACAAGAGGCTTACAGAACACCAAAGTTACAAAATTACAACAGATCCATGCCAAGGCACATTATAATAAAAATAACTAACATACAAAAAAAAAAAAAAAAAAGAATTTTAAAGATTGTGAGAGAAAACCATCAGATTACATATAGGGGGAAACTAACATGGATATAAGCAGATTTCTCAGCCCAAACCCTAAAAGCTAGAAGGGCCCGGAACAACATATTTCAAGTTCTGAAAAACATTGATGCCAACCAAGAATCTTATACCCAGGAAAACTAACCTTCAAATTTGATGATGAAATAAAATCCTTCCATGATAAACAGAAGTTAAAAGAATTTACAAACAGAAATCCTGTGCTACAGAACATTCTCAGAAAAAATATTTCATGAGGAAGAAATGAAAAACAACAATGTAAGTCAGCAAAGAGAGAAAAGACCCTAAAGGAATAGCCAAATAAAGGACAAACCAAGTCAAGTTAAAAACTAAAAATAATTCAAAATGACCAGGAATACAAGTCATATCTCAATAATAACCCTGAATGCAATGGCCTAAACTCATTAATCAAAAGACATAGACTGGCAGATTGGATTAAAAAGAAAGATCCAACAACATGCTGCCTTCAAGAGATTCATCTTGTAGAAAAAAACATTGGCAAACTAAAGGTGAAAGGATGGGAAAAAACATACTATGAACACAGACTCAGTAAAAGAGCGGGCGTTTCCATCCTCATATCAGATAAAGTAGACTTCGAACAAAAGATAGTCAGAAAGGATAAAGTAGGACATTTCATACTGCTTAAGAAAAGCATAAATCAGCAAGACATAACAATCGTAAATTTTTATAACCCAAACAATGGTGTGTCCATGTACATCAAACAAATTCTTCTCAATTCCAGGAACCAAAAAGACCACAACACAATAACACTAGATGACTTTAACACACCTCTCTCACAATTGGATAGACCTTCCAAACTAAAAATTGAACAAAGAAACCATAGAACTCAATAACATAATCAATAGTTTAGACTTAACAAACACATATAATATTCCATCCATTAATGAGTGAATACACTTTCTTCTCAGCAGCACATGGATCGTTCTCTAAAATACACATGCTATGCCACAAAGCTACTCTTTGGAAATACAAAAAAAATAGAGGTACTACCTTGTATTCTATCACATCAAAATAGAATGAAATTATAAATCAATGATAAAATAAAAATGGAAACTACTCCAACACCTGGAGACTAAATAATACACTATTGCATGATACATGTATAGCAGAAGACATCGGGGAGGCGATTAAAAAAATTCTTAGAGGTAAATGAGAACAATGATACAACAATCAAAATATCTGGGATGCTGTGAAAGCAGTACTAAGAGGAAAATTCATTGCATGGAGCACATTTAATAAAAGAAAAAAAAGTCAACAAATAAATGACCTAACATTACAGCTCAAAACCCTAGAAAAGAAGAACAGATCAACACCAAAAGTGGTAGAAGACCGGAAATAATTAAAATCAGAGCTGAAATCAATGAAATTGAAACAAAAGAAACCATTCAAAAAATTGACAAAACAATAAGTTGGTTCTTTGAAAAAGTAAACAAAACTGATTAACTCTTAGCCACACTAATGAAGAGAAGGAGAGAGAAAACTCATATTACTAAAATTCATGATGAAAAAGGAAATATCATGACAGACATTATTGAAATACAAAACATAATTAGAAGCTATTTTGAAAATCTGTACTCCAACAAAATAGAATATCTCTAAGACATCAACAGGTTTCTGGAGACCTGTGATCCACCCAAAACTGAATCTGGAGGACATACACAATTTAAACAGATCAATTTCAAGCAATGAAATAGAAGAAGCCATCAAAAGCCTATCAACCAAGAAAAGTCCAGTACCAGGTGGATTCTCATCTGAGTTCTACAAGACCTTCAAAGAACTCATTCCAATAGTCCTCAAAGTATTCCATGAAATAGAGAAGGAGGGAACCCTTCTAAACTCATTCTATGAAGCTAATATCACCCTGATGCTAACCAAAGACACATCAAGGAAAGAAAACTTCAGACCAATATCCCTAATGAAAATAGATGCAAAAGTTATTTTAAAAAATTCTAGCAAATCACATAGAAAAATATATTAAAAAGATAATGCACCATGGTGTTTCATCATCTGGAAATCATTAAATGTAGTTCACCACATCAACAGACTTAAAGTTAAGAATCATATGATTATTTCAATAGATGGAGAAAAAAACATGATAAAAATACAGCACCCCTTCATGCTCAAAACACTAGAAAAAAATAGGATAATAGGAACATACTTCAACATTGTAATGGCTAGCCATGCTAAGTCCACTGCCAACATCATTCTAAATGGAGGATAAGTGAAAACTTTCCCCCTAAAAACTGGAACAAGGTAGGGATGCCCTCTTTCACCACTTCTATTCAACATCATTCTTGAAACTTTAGCCAGAGCAATCAGACAAACCACTGAAATTAAAGGAATATAAATAGGAAAAGAACTGAATCTATCCCTATTTGCTGATGACATTATTCTATATTTAGAGGATCCAAAAATTCCACCAGAAAACTTCTAGAACTCATAAATGAATTCAGCAAAGTAGCAGGATATAAAATCAACACATGTAAATCTAATGCATTTTTATTAATAAGGGATGAATTCTCTGAAAGAGAAATTAGGAAAACTACCCCATTCACAATAGCCTCAAAAAAAAAAAAAAAACAAAAAAAAAACCTGGGAATCAATCTAACAAAAGTGGTAGAAGACCTCTTCAATGGGAACTACAGAACACTAAAGAAAGAAATTAAGAAAATCCTAGAAGATGGAAAGATCTCCCATGTTCTTGGATAGGCAGAAATAATATTGTCAAAATGGCCATACTACCAAAAGTGCTATACAGATTCAATGCAATTCCAATTAAAATCCCAATGACATACCTTACAGAAATAGAGCAAGCAATCATGAAATTCATTTGGAAAAGAGACCCAGAATAGCTAAAGCAATCCTTAGCAGGAAGAGCAAAGCAAGAGATATCACATACCAGACCTTAAACTATACTACAGAGCAATAGTAACAAAAACAGCATGGTATTGGCATCAAAATTGACAGGTAGACCAATGGTACAGAATAGAGGATACAGGGACAAACCACATAAATACAGTCACCTCACACTAGACAAAGGTGCCAAAAACATACAATGGAGAAAAGATAGCCTCTTCAACAAATGGTGTTGGGAAAACTGGAAATCCATTAGCAGCAAAATGAAACTGAATCCCTATTTCTCACCCTTCACAAAATTCAACTCAAAATGAATCAAGGACCTCGAAATTAGACCAGAAACTCTGCACCTAACAGAAGAAAAAGTAAGTCCAAATCTTCACAATGTCGACTTAGGACCAGACTTCCTTAACATGATTCCCAAAGCACAAGAAATAAAAGGAGGAAACAATAAATGTAATAGACTCAAACTAAAAAGCTTTTTCTCAGCAAAGGAAACAATCCACAATGGGACCTACAGAGTGGGAGAAATTCTTTGCCACACACACACTTCACATAGAGCACTAATCTCCAGAATCTATAAAGAACTCAAAAAACTTTACACCAAGACTAAAAATAACCCAGTCAACAAGTGGGCTAAGGAAATGAACAGACACTTCACAGAAGGTCTACAAGCAATCAGCAGATATATGAAAAAATGTTCAACATCTCTAGTAATAAGAGAAATGCAAACCAAAACCACCCTAAGATTCCATCTCACCTCAAATAGAATGTCTATTATCAAGAATACAAGCAAAAATAGGTGTTGGGGAGGATGTGGGAAAAAAAGGTACACTCATACATTGCTGGTGGGGTTGCAAATTGGTGCATCCACTCTGGAAAGCAGTGTGGAGATTCCTTAGAAAACTTGGAATGAACCCACCATTTGACCCAGCTATCCCACTCCTCGGCCTATACCCAAAGGACTTAAAATCAGCATACTACAGAGATACAGCCACATCAGTGTTCATAGCTGCTCAATTCACAGTAGCTAGATTGTGGAACCAACCTAGATGCCCTTCAGTAGATGAATGTATAAAGAAACTGTGGTATATATATATACAATAGAATATTATTCATTCATAAAGAAGAATAAAATTATGGCATTTTCAGGTAAATGGATGGAATTAGAGAATATCATGCTAAGTGAAATAAGTCAATCCCAATAAAACCAAGGCTGAATGATTTCTCTGATAAGTGGATGATGATACATAACTGGGGCGGGGGGAGAGGCAAGAATGGAGGAAGGATGGATTGTATAGAGGAAAACGAGGGGTGGGAAGGAGGCAAGGGGGAAGGAAAATAATAGAATGAGACAAACATCATTACCCTATGTTCATGTATGATTACACAACAGGTGTGACTCTACTACGTGTGCAACCAGAGAAACAAAAGTTGTACCCCATTTGTGTACAATGATCAAAATTTTAAAAATAAAAATGAAAAAAAGAGAAGTTCTGCTTTTACAACACTGCCAGAGAGGGTCTTCTGGGCTGCCCTGTAGTGAGCCCGTTTTGCAGAACCTAATAGAGAAAAAGTCAATGAAGGAGAAATATGGCTTGTAGAATCTCAACTCTGTTAGAGGAAAATAGAGAATAGATAGGTGGATTTGAAGTTGAGAGATAAGAGTATAGTACTGAATAAGAATAAGAACATGAATAAACACATGGAAGACAATAAAATCAGTTCATAATTTTTAGTTTTTGCTTTTATCCTTTCAAATAAAGAGTAGTATGAACAAATAACTCTATATTTATCACCTGTTATTTCGTCTACTTTTATTTGGAGGTCATATCAAAATGTCAGTGCCTAGATGATTGTTAAACAAGTACTCATGAATTCTGAGAGGGGAGAGGGACAGTAGGTGCTGTAGAGTCAGTCACTGATAAATTATTACATTGATCACAATTCAGGCCAAGAAATACTAGTTTTTCTTGATTCCTCTAAAGTATCTCACCCTCTTTGACTATTTGGTTGCAGCTCCCATTTGGGAGAAATGAGAAAAAGGAACTTCAAATAACACATTATAGAAAAGAACACTAAAAGATTAGTGTTAGTTTCCAATTTAATTTTGGCAAATGTGTACAAAGCAGAAAATGAACCTACCAAGTGAGTCATAGTAAATAGCTCACATTCCATTCAGTTCCTTACAGGAAGATAAATCAGAGCCCAAACTGACTGTAAGCTTGCTTGACAGAAGAGTTTAAAATGCATTCCTTTACCTAATTATTGTGTAGAAGTAATCTGGAATTTTTTTCTGAATACCATGAACTGAATCTGACTGGAATTTACCGAAACAGTTGATTAATCTTTTAGTTACTTAGACCATTTCAAGGAGAAGTTAGAGATTCATAATTGATTTCTAAAAGTGATGTGAAAATGAAGTAATTTCAATTGATAATTTTCATTTATAAACTGTGAAATGCAGTCTCAGAAATTCTTATGTTTTTTTCATCATAACACAAAAGTCTTATAAACAGTACCTTGATTCCTTCTGCTTTAATTCAACCTAATTTTAAATATTAAATACAGCTTCATCCTTAAACAAATACATAACATATTTAAGCAACTGGGCAATCCAATTTGCCATGTAAGAAGACAGATATCTGCCTTCAACTTTATCCTAATAAAACAAAGCCAAACTAATATTAAGAGATAAAGAAAATCTAGTTTAAAAAAAATACGTGTTAGTTCCTTATTACAAGGCATATTATGAATGTTTCCAATTGCTAAGTTAATAAAATGTCTATAGGAAGACTCCTAGTGACTCAGGAGGCTGAGAATCAAAAGTTCATCACCAACCTGGGCAACTTAGCAGATCCTGTCTCAAAATAAAAACTTACAACAAAAAGACTAGGGATCCTGTTAGTAGAGCAGCTGTGGATTCAATTCCTAGTACCCAAACAACACACACACACAACACACACACACACACACACACACACCACATACAGAAGCCCACAGGAAGACAGTCACTTCTATTACTAAAAATGCTTTCCAGAAAAGATATTTACCTGAATTGAGTTCTTTTAACAATGGCATAGTGTGACAGTTCATCAAAAGCCTACAATAAATAAAATGAACATATAATTTGACATCAATTTAAAAAAGAGATAAAGACTATGAAAAGTAGTAACATAATAATATTAAAAACTCATGACAATTGTTACTAAATTTAAAAGTTTGAGTTCAGTTAGAGTTATGGAAGCTACTGAATCATTTACTTAACACTGCCTGATTTTGAATGCCGTTAATAGCTGTGTGTCCACAGGCAAAAACTTAACAACTCTTGTCCTCCATATCGTCATCTTTAAAAGGGGGGTAGTAGTAAACCATAGGACAATTGCAATGATTACGTGAGTCAATAACAGTAAGAACAGTAAGCACGTAAAACAATGCATGGCACATGGATGAGTGCACAATATCTATTAGCTGCTGTTATGATGATTATGTTTGTAAATGGTCAATCCATTGAGAGGCAGTTCTAAATGTCAAGTATATAAACAGAGTCTTGCAGATTTTAATATTTTTAGTTTAATATTCAAATGCTGAGAAAAAATATGAACCATAATACAAGTGCTGACAAATTCTGAGATGGAGTATGAGCTGTACTAGATAACCACTGATCATTCATTACACTGATCAACTAGTTTGGCTGAGAAATCCTAAATTTTCTTGATTCCTCTAAAATGCCTCACTCTCTTAAGCTATTTGACTGCTATTTCAGTTTTGGAGAATGATAAAAGGAACTTAACACATTGTAGAAAATAAAAGCAAAATTTAGGGTAAGCTTGTGAGTTATTTTAGATAACAAGAAATCAATATTTGAACTTCATATGAACAAGTTGAGACTAAATTACCACAATCCCACTCTGCATACTCATATTTATTGAGGTTATCTTGCTAAAAGTGGACAGTACTTTAAATCTAAATTAAATCTTTATCTGTAAATAATGGAAATGGTGTTTTACATAGAGATATAGATCATAAGTTACTTGTGTTTTGGATCTGGGTACTATTTATTTAGTAAGTGTTAGTACTCTGTTTAAATTACTTTCTAACTATAAATTATCCTAATGATGTAGGTTCAGAGAAAGGACAAGATCAATAGGGACTTAGAAGAACAGAAAAGATGAGAAATGAGGCTAGAGCTGTGCTCTAGAAGATGGACTTAGTTGTATAGAAGTGGAGATTGAATTTGAGAACAGAATTAGTACAAGATCCAAAGCTCACTGAGTATAAGAAATAGTGAGGAGCTCAGGGAGAGTCTGGCATAATTTGGAGGGTATAAGAAGACACTAAAGATTCTAGGCAGAATATTACAGGCAAGTCAGAGGTACTCAAAACAGTAGGATAAGAAAATGAAATACACCATTTAAGATTTCATTCGTTTGGTAGATTGGACAAGATGGGCAATGGAACGACAAAAAGTCCAAGAATAAGAATGAAACCCAAAGTGTGACATTTTAACACCTTTGGATAGGGTAGAAAAGAAAGAGAACGAGTGGAGGTAAAAATAGCCAAACATGATTGAGCTAAATACAGGAGAGGTAGAAGAAAGAAATCACTGAGAGTTGAGCCATTGTTGTTGCTGACAGAAGTGGGAGAGTTTTGGAGACACAGTGAATTTATTTGTGGTAGATAGCAATTCCTTTTAGTAATCTGAGTTTCTTCATATTCTTAAAATGAAATAATTTTAAGACATATAATTTATACCTACATTCAAGGTTCTACAATTTCCATCCTAACTATCTTATTTCTACCTCGAACGAGGAGCTGGTGCTGGGAACTTACTTGGCTCATAATCAACTGTAACAATTCACTCAGCAATTTATGGCATGATTTAATGTGTAGACCCAGAATCATTAGAGACTTTCTTCAAATGCTGTGGGATAGCGTTTGGCTTCTAGCTTATTTCCATATCAACATGTTGTTTAATAATGATAAACTAATTAATAATATCTCACAATGAACTTCACACAGGATGGAATTGCTCTGTAAAGAAGTTCAAATGATGTCAGAATGTCAAACAGAAAATAGCATTAGAATTATTTAAAGTTTTCTTCAGAAGAAGTTTCTTGGAGAAATTTTTTTCCTGTTATTTTGCCAATATGATGATGTCATATATCATTAGTAGGCTAAATTTCTTTGTAAGACATAAATCTTTAGTTCTTCTAGACCATTAATATGGTTCTGTCAACAAGCATAGATTATTACCATGCAAAGAACATAATTAGAATCCAAAACCTGTTGCTACATGTGAGGAAAACTCCTCACTAATTCTATGTCTATCTAGGCAATAAAACATGCCATAAATTTATTCGTTTAAGCTGACATAAATCTCAGTTTGGTACATGGTATCACAAGTCATATAAAGAAAAAATTGGCAGGCATCTTAAATTAATGACATCAGAAATTTATGAATTATGTGACTACATCTACAATTAAAGGTCTAAACAAGAACTCAATATGTTACTGCTTAAAAGTACCCCATTAAGATTTAATCTGATGTTATATACATGCTTAATAATATAGAATTTGGAGTTTGTTTCAGATTGATGAACATTCAGATCAATGATCTGGGGCCAAACTAATCCAAAGGATGGGTGTGCTTCCTGGTGGTCATTTTTAATAAGGCTTGTCCTGATTCTTTTGTAAGGAGGGTTTTTTTCATTTGAAATTCAGCAAAATGTTTCATTGATAATATTTCCTGTCGTAGTAATTTTGGGATCAATTATTTTCATAAGCTTATTACCTAACACAAATAGTATTTACTTTCATTGGTCTAAATTTCCCCTACTTTCAAATGCTATTTCTGTGAGCCCTATGACATAAATGACAAAGAAATTTGAGGAGTCAGGCATTTTGTTTGTGCCAGATCTGATAAACTTCAAAACAATGCTGCTGCTTACCATCTGCCTTCCAATTTTGTACAAATTCTCCTTTGACCAACCTTATCTTGAAGCCACACAGGGAAAGAAGTTAAGGAAATTGCTATTCCAACTGAATTGAAAGGCATTAATGATCCTATTACCCAAATGGAATACTAGTTGGTCCACTGTATGGTGTGATAAGGGACTGACTTAAATTAATTACCTACATTTACTTATAAATTGCAACTTTGGATAACTGAAATATTGTTATCAGAGGGTACTTTAATGGGAATAGAAGCACAGAAGGTTACTTGCTTTCTTGTTTAAATGCATTTGAGAACATGGAGAAACAAAAACTATGTTCTCAATACTATGTATTTCAAGATGCTACTCTTGCTATTGTTCCTTTATTTCCCTACCTATAAGTAAATGGGTAGTTCTCTATGATCTGAGAAGAAAAATTCAGGAAAGATTTACAGATGGTCCAACATTATGTTGGAATCTCCTGAAACTGGACTATTATGACATATGACCTTGTTTGTGGATGGCCCTGAAAGAGAGTGTTGAGGGAAAATCCTCCCAGTGTTTAGTCTATTTACTTTATATGAAAGGAAGGATGGTTACAGATGTGCTTTCATGGTATTCATGAGCAGTGCCTAATGGTTTGGTTGGGAGATCAGAGACTTGTAGGATCATGATGAATAAATAATGAAAAGGAGACCTGCGGGAATGCTATGTGAAAGAATCTTTCCAAATAAGCACAAAGCATAAAAATATTTATACTAGATGAATGCTCATCAAATAGACATCTGAGAAAAGTTAAACCATAATAATAAGGTGTACAAAGTGATTCATTCTGTGGATATCAATGAACTTTTCCCCTTAGCTCTCTGGGCCTCAATAAATGGCTTATGATAAATTGGCCATTTAGGCATGGTTATAAAGAAGTATTAAATGATTCTCTGCTAACTAAAGTTGATTTGGCACTGGCTGAATGCCTAGTCTGCCAACAGCAAAGATCAACAGTGAACCACTGATACAGTACCATTCACAAGGGGGATCAGTCAGTCATTTGTGGCAGAGGAATAGCATTGCTCTCACTGGAATAGGCATTTCTTCTAAAAATTATTTGTCCGCCCTGATAGCATTTCTTTTGTAAAAATTACATTCGATGGTCTTGAATAATGTCTTGTTTATTGTCATGTTATTCCAAATCAAATTTCTTATAACTGTGAACATGAGTCTCAGCAACATGAGCCTGACAACTGACTCATGCTCATGAAATTGACTTGTCTTATCATGTTCCTTATCACTCTAAAGCAGGTACCTGAGATAAGAGTGCAATACCATTTTACTATTCAAACTATGATATCAGCTTGCAGGAATATTCTTTGAGGGGCTGGGGGTAACATCATAAAAACAAGGTATATTTTCTGAACTGATGACCATTTTTGTTCTATTTTTTCCATGACTAGGATTTAAGAAACTTGGAAGTTAAATATTGGAGATGGGAGTGGTTTTCTGCCATGGGACAACTTTGGACTTTGCTGATTTAGAGGTCTAAGTTCCCAAGGAAGTGAAGTTTCCTCCAAGAAACTTAATATTTTTTCTATTAAACCTAGGCCGGTGCTTTTGCCTCCAGACCTGTTCTGATTACTCAGGCGAGTGAACCAATGGGCAAAGAAGGGATTATTTACTGGCTGGGATAATGAATTCTGATACAAAAAGGACAATTAAGTCATGTATACAACAAGGGGATGAGAAGGCATGTCTGGAACAGACCACCTGAATTTTTTCCCCCAACCTAACAGTTTCACTTAGGGCTACTTGAAGTTTTCTGTATAAAACAGAAGGAGAAGAGAGCAGGGTATAGTAAAGGTTCTGAAAAGGAAGGCAAGTGCCTAAGATTTTAAAAATGCTTCCATACAAGGGATGGAAAATAGGACAAAAAAAATGTTTCAAGACATAGGCTGAAAGAACATAGTGATAATGATTCTCACAGGCAAGTGTCAGAGAACAGCAGTTATTAAGCAGTTGCATACATAAGGGATGTATAAGAGATAATGAAATAAAGATATACATTCAGTTCTAGGCTTGTTATGAAAAGGGTCTTTTTTCCTATAATTTGAAAATATAGTATAAAGATCATAATAAATACATTAGCTACAGGGGTTAATAAACACTATGCCAATGTGTCTCTTTTATCTATCAAAAAGGAAGGCTTCAAAAAGGCATGAGGATAATAAAATAACAAAGTTTCCTCACACAGCAAGCAAACTATGGTAGAGAGACAGTCCCATTTAATCCCAATCACCCCAGAGGCAAAATGGCTATGGGCTAATAATTTCCAATGTGATATTTACAAATAAATTAAAATTTAAGTTCTATAGAGGTCATCAGAATAATTATTTTCTTGACCCAATCTATAGGAATGTGCTAACTTTATAAGATATTGACTCTTAATAAATTTTGAGGTCAGTATAATTAGTAAATATTTCTGAGCACAGAAATTCTGAACAAAACAGAAATGCCTGAGAACAGTTTATAAACTCAAATAACATTATCTCCAAACATTTTAATACTCACATATTTCAAATGTTGCAAGGGTAAGTTATATGTGTTGTGTAGGGACAAAAGCATTATATATTTGCATGTAGGGAAAAATGATTTCATTTCTTGTGAACATTGAGACATGTTTTAGCACACACACACAAATGATATTAACTCCACAACAATCTCATGATTTCTTTTTAAAATAAAACACAATTTATTGAAAACCCACTCATAAAATGAATGATTGCAGAGCTGTAGAGCAGCTAAAAAAATCAACCGCATAGCAGTGTAAATGAAGCACAGTGACTCAGATAAAGGTTGTCCTCACAAGAATGTTCCTTTAGCAATGAACTTGGACAGGAAGTTTCTTTTTTAAAAATTGAGCTGATAGGCCTGTAGCAGCAGATTCCTCCCTGGCAGTTTTAAAACCTTCTGCCACTGCCATAGCTATTGCTACCGCTGGAACCACCATAGCCACCTTGGTCTCATGATTTAGCAAAGTATTGACCTCCACCATTAAAAGGTCCAGAGCTTCTGCCTTCAAAGTTTCCACCCTTCATAGGTCCAAAATTTGATGACTGATATTATAATTGCCAAAATCACTATAACTTCCACTACTTCCAAAATTGCTTCTGTCATTACCATTCCATTGTAGCCAATCCTGCTGCCACCATATCCACCACCACCACAGTTGCCACCAAAGGCATCATGACCACTGAAGTTTCCTTCACGACCAAAATTGTCTTTTCCACCAAAGCCACCATGACCACTGAAGTTTCCTCCATGACCAAAATGTCTTTTCCACCAAAGCCACCTCCATGACCACCACCAAAGTTTCCAGAACCAGTTGAATTTCTTTGGCTAGATAAAGCACTACCCATTTCTTGCTTTGACAGGGCTTTCCTCACTTCATCGTTGTGGCCATTCACAGTATGGTATTTCTGAATGACAGTCTTATCCACAGAGTCATGGTTATGGTCATCAAAAGTTACAAAGCAAAGCCCCTCTTCTTTCTAGTGCCATGGTCCATCATGATTTTAATAACTTCAATTTTCCCACACTGTTCAAAATAATCTCATAGGTGATGTTCTTCAGTGTCTTCATTAATGCCACCAACAAAGACTTTTTCACAGTTAAGTGGGCCCCTGATTTTTGAGAATCTTCTCTTGAGACAGCTCTCTTTGGTTCCACAGCTCTTCCATCCACCTTGTGGCTGCATGGCTGCATCCACTTCCTCCACAGTGGCATAAGTGACAACCCAAAGCCCCTGGAGCACTTGGTGTTTGGGTCTCTCATGAACACATAGTCCATGAGTATTCCCCATGCTCAAAATGGCTTCTCAGACTCCATCAGTTGTTTCAAAGCTGAGCCCTCTGAAGAATAGTCTTTGCAGCTGTTTGGACTCATTTAGATATGATGACAGTAGGCAGAAAGATTTTAATGATGCTTTCTGGGCAGCATCCATGGACAGAAAAGGAGTAAGTTAATGAAACATATCCTATAATATCTTAATTGGAGGAAACACACTTGTCAGTTAGTTACAGATTATATATTAATAAAATTACCACCTAGGTATCCTCACTAAATAGTAATAAAGACAATAAGAGCAAAATTTAAGGGGGGAAAAAGACCCACAAAAACTGCTGCAACCTGAGCAGCAATAGCAAAAGATCATGAGGAGGGATTGAAGGGAGATTAAGAAAAACACAGAGACATTTTAAATAAAGCTGGGGCCAGGTGAGACACGTCCTGTGATGGAAAAACAGTGACCCAGAACGAGCTCAGCATGTCTATTATGTGGGGTCTCATGATCAGAAAGTTTAACTACAGAAGTTCTGCAAATTGTTCAAAGCTTGTGAGTTATCAAGAGGCTTCTTTGTGCACTAAAAAGTTACAGTGTTAGGAACATCTTGAGGTTATCCTGCTGTACCAGAAAACCCACTGTACTGGGATGTCTGATAACTATTGGTGCCAGAGCCAAGTGTCAAGGCTGTTCACATATCCAACCTTTTGGCAAGGAACATTTCCAGACTTGGCTTTTGTGATGACGTGGCTCACTCACTCTCCACACCAAACTATCAAAACAAAAACCTATGAAGAAAAGCTGATAACAGTAGTGAGAATGAAAAGGAAAGCAGCATCGACAACTCAACATCTGTGGATGTGAGAAGGGCATAGAGCCTCTGGAAATGAACATTCTGAGGCCTAACCCATATCTGTGTGGGTCAGAAGTCCCTAAGTGTGTTGGTAAGTTCTGTTTGACTCCAACGAATGGCAGAAACTAGAACTACATATAGATATACCATCTTTGCCAAGATAAACTTTCTTATTCTTTTATCACTACATTATAGTTAGACATGATAGTGGGATTCATTTTGACATAATCATACATGCATGGAATATGATTTGCTCCACTTCAGTCCCAAGTACTTTCTCTTTCCCTCCCTTCCATCCTCCCCTATTCCCTTTCTCTACTCTACTGGCCTTCCTCCTGTTTATTCACAGATTTTTAAAAATTGGTACTTTATAGGTATACATAAAGGTGAAATTACTGTGGTATATTCACATGTGTACGTAAAATAATTTGGTCAACTTCATCCTACTGTTATCCTTCTTCCTTTCCTGCCTCCTCCCCCCCTCAGGCCCCTTCCTCTGCTTCACTGATCTCCCTTCTATTTTCATAGGATTACCACCCCCATTTTTTTCCCCTTATTTTGGTCTATGTTCTGAATAGAAGAGAAAAACATTTGACACTGGGATTTCTGAGTGTGGCTTATTTCACTTTGCATGATGCACTTCAGTTTCATCAATTTACCAGCAAATGCCATAATTTCATTTTCTTTATGCTGAGGAAAACTCCATGGTGTACATATACAACATATTCTTTATTCATTTATCTATCGATGGACACCTGGGTGGATTCCATAACTTTTATAAACTCTGATGTGTCTGTATCACTATAGTAAGTTTATTTTCGTTATGTTCGATAAATGGAGAGATGTAGGATACCTGGGTTATATGGTGATACCATTCAGAGTCTTTTGAGGAATCTCCACATGACTTTCTAGAGTGGTTTCTGTTCCACCAACAATGTATGAGTGTTGTTTCCCCTCACAGCATTGCCAGCATTATTAGTATTTGCATTCTGATCATTTCCATTCTAACTAGAGTGAGATGCAATCTTTAATTCTTTTGCCCATTTATTAGTTGGTATCTTGTCTTTTTGTTTTTAGTTCTTTATATATTCTAGATGTTAATCCCCTTGGTCCCTCATGGCTTTATGGATTATTCTGTCTGTCTTGGAACAATTGTTTGATAGAGGTAAATATTCATTTGGTTAAGTCATTTTTTTTTATATATTTACAGGTGAAATTCAACCCTAATTGATACACACACATAGTTTAATATGTGTGGTTAATATCAGAAAACATAGATGTCTACATGAAACAGACTGAAAGGAGGACCAGCAAACATTGCGGGAGAGGGCAAATGTGCTTGTTTTGTTTATTATACTTTCATATTTGAATCTCTCACAGCGAAGATATTTATAAACAAAAATATAGTATTTTTAAATGTGTGATAGAGCATTGTCTTTCAAGTTGTGTCAGAAAAAAATTGGTGAACATATTTCAAGATTCAGGTTATAACTATGCAATTTGAAGATTAGTTACTTATGCCAAAAATAGCCACTAAGTTCTCTCTCTCTCTTTTTTTTTTTTTTTTTTTTTTTTTTTTGGTACCAAGAACTGAACCCAGGAGTACTTAACCACTGAGCCACAACCCCAGCCCTTTTTTTTTTTTAAAATAGTTTATTTAGAGACTGAGTTGCTAAGTGCCTTGCTAATCTGCTGAGGCTGGCTTTGAACTTAGATCCTCCTTCCTTGTCTCCCAAGTAGCTGGGATTACATGAGTGTGCTATTGTACCCAGGTGATTTTTCTCTATTTTTCATCTGTCACTGTTAAAAATTCTCCAAGCAAGCACTACTCTTTCACCAAGTCATCTACTATGGTCTGCACTGCTCTGATCACTTGATTGCTGTGGGCTATGTTTAGGGCCCTCTGTGGAGATTGCAGGTTCTGTGAAGTCACACTCTGTGCACCTCTTTGACATTTTCATTGAGAACAAATATTTGTACCTCATTTTCTAGAGCAGCATACAAAAGGAAAACCAGCTAATGACTCTGTGTAAATAAGAGACTTGCACAGAAATGATGCTAAGCTACAGAGGCAAGCAGGGAGCTCCAGGCCTGAAGGGTATGCCATGGGTCATTCTGAGAATCACTGTATCTTAGTGGATAGCAGTGAAGCTCCTGTAGCTTACTCTACAGAAACCACCTATGTGCATATCATGTTTGGCTCAAAAATTGCTATTTTTCCTAATCATTCCTATGTATTTATAATTCAACAAACATCTATTGAATACCTAAAATATCCAGATACTCCACTCAGTTGTGGAATAAGGAGAGGGGAAATGCAAGTCCAATGACTGAGATTGCATTTTTTTTCCCCAGAGGTCTCCCAAAATCGTGGGGAGGTTGGAAAATTTAAAAATTTAGTTGTCAGACACCCATAGTGCAAAAAGAAGTAAGAGAGTGTGAAAGGAGCAAACATATTATGAGTCAGAAGAGAAATATGGGTTAAGAGCAAAAGTATTAGCTCAAACCAAAGTAAATACAAGGCATTCATTCATCAATCCACTTATCTCTTCAGGTATCACTAGCCACAACCTGCCTAAGGGCATGCAGCACCTAGCTGCTATGGGGAATGCACAGACATGAAACCACAAGTTTTGCCCTTCAAGGTTTACAGACTAATGAACTAATTAGGAGGAAAAGGTCAAATCAAATAATCCCAACAGATCAGCATGCTTTAAATATTATGACAAGAATCCAAATCAAAGACTAAGAGCCCCCATGGCAGCGAGAGATCCATTCTTGATGGGCACTCTGAGAAGCCCTCATTAAAGAGATGGTATGTGGACAAGGAGAATGATTTTAACAGGACCAAGTGGTGACAGAAGCAGGGAAAGGGAAATTTAGGCTGCACCACCAACAGGAAAAATGATGTACTGTCCATCAAGAAGAAAGTATGCTCAAAAGCAGTCCAGTGGACAGCAGGGGTGCTCAGGGCCCTAAGAACAGTCAGCAGTACAGTTACAGCCATCAGTTATCTATGACATTCAAGAGATCTTGGAATGGGAGCTGAGAGGAGGTTATCTTGATCCCACAGTCTCCTCCAACATTGTCTTTGATCTGTGACTTTGAGTTTTTATTTGATTTGGGGAAAGCAAGACCTATTCAATAAAAGTATTTTAAAGACTGAAAACTACTGAGTTAGTGCATTGATTGGTTAATGTAAGAATGATAGAAATGTGCTCAGAAGAACTTTTGGGCCAGATCCTGAAAAGGCATTAAATATCCAGGAGAGTGTCTTATACAGAGAGTAATGGTGAGGTCCTGCAGAAACTTTTTAAATAAAAAAAATTTACCACACACACACATACACACACACGGTATTATGTAATAACTCTTGGGCATAGGTGCAGGAAGAAAAGAGATTGGAGCCACAGAGATTAATCACAAGGAAGTTGTTATAGCAGTTCAGAAAGTACTCAGGGCCTGTGTGAGGATAGAGGGAGAAGAGAAGAGGGAGAAGGAATTATCAAAGAACATTTTAAAAAGGACTTTCCAGTCCCCTTTATTTTGTAGGGAAGTGAGAGACAGGCTAATGATTTAGATGTCCTTTAACATTTAATGTTTGTATTGTAATGAAACATACACATTTTAATTTGAGTGATATTTTTAGAATATTTTTATAGAAAAATCTGAAGATAGTACAGAGATCCCATAAATCCTCACCCAGTTTCCCTTATTGACATTTTTCTTTAGAATGTACATTAGTTATAACTAATAAACCAATGCTAATAGCTGATATATTATTAACTAAAATCCGTACTGTATTTATGTTCCTTAGTTTACCTAAGATCCTCTTTCTGTCCTAGATCCCATCCAGCATACCTTGCTATGTTTAGTTGCCTCCTTAGGCTACAACATATGTACATATTTGTTTTGATGACCTGGACAATTTTGAGGAGTACTGCTCAGGTATTTCACAGCCTGTCCCTCTACTAAAATTATTTTATTGTTTTCTCAGGATCAGACTGCAATTATGTGTTTTGGGAGGAAAACCACAGAGGATATTGTGCCCTTTTCATGGCATTGTGTCAGTGAGATATGCTATCAATAGACTTAATCACTGTTGATACTGACCTCCATCACCTGACCAAAGTAGTTTTTTGCCAGGTACCTCTGTTGTAAAGTTACTCTCTTACCCCCATTTTATACTTTGCACTTTGGAAGGAAGTCACTATGTGTGCACAAAATTCTAGAGGAGAAATGCTTTCCTCTATTGACTCAGATTCCCCTACCAGGATACTTATTTAGCAAAAAACGCTTTGGGTTTTCTAAGACCACAGACTTAACAAATGTTTAAACAGACAACTGTGGCAATTTGAGTACGCCCCTCGGGGTCTCACTCCTAAACAGATTATGAAATATCACTTTCAGCCATAAGCTATGATTTCTCTGAGGACTTCAGAGATAGTTTCTTTCCATTGTTCATTGACTTTTCAGTTATGCCTTCTTGTTCTAGCCAATTGGAACAATTGTTTCCTTAAAGATAAGATATCTCTGTGAGCACACCTGCAGACTGACTTCAGCATGCTGGACTAGACCACATGTGGGCCTTTCCAGTAGCCGGTCCCATTCCCACTCTGGCACCACAACTCTCCACTCTGACATCTCACAGAACAGTTGCCTGCCTAGGATGAGGCCCACCTCTCAGTGCTGAAGCATAGCCAGGTTCCTACTGCCACCCTGTCCCAGAAACTACAGAATATTTCCACATTGCTTTTGACTACAGCCAAGCAAGCAGTGACCTAATCAAGTTCCTGCAAAACCCCTGTGCCCTAGGAACTGTAGGGTTTATTTCTCTTGGCACTCCTGCAGCAAATTCCTTTCTGCATTGTTAACCATCTAACAGGTAAACTCTTCAGATCCCCTATCTCTCGCGTACACTCCTTGACACATTGTTCTCTTCTCTACAAGATATTGTTGAGATCCTGTTGCATACTTCTCAAGAAACCTATGAGGGTATTATCAAATAATTTTCTGTTCTTTGATGATTCTTAGTCTCTGTTTCTTTATGATTCAACCAACTGTTTGAAATAAAACCCCCTTCTCTTCCTCAACCATGAATATTTGTATACATACACATAAGTCCTACAGAAAAACCATAAGGTTACAAAGCCCAAGATTAGTGAATGGTTTCTGGATGAATCAGATAATAATTTTCAGTGCCATAAAATATAATTGCATGCTGGTTTTCCTTATAAAACAATTGTTCCTTAAAGATAAGATATCTCTGTGGTTGAAGTGAATGTATTGGCCCTGCTCCAAAACTTTCAGTAACTTGATATTGAAAACAAAACAATGAGTAACCTTTGGGGTGCAAATATGTTTTTATTATCTAATTACATGTGTTGTCTTAGCAAATAATTGGTCTTGCTATCTAATGATTGCTTAGAGAAATACAACTACAGAATAAAGCTAAACTTGAATATTCAGTTTTTTACTTTAAAAGCTATTTTATTTTGGGACAGAAAATACATGTAGTCATAAGATATTAGAAAACATAAAAGAGAATATAGTGCAGAAGTAGACTCCATTCCATTTATGACCCTCATTTACCAAGTTCTCTCCAGAGGCAACCTATTGTTACTATCTTTTGGTATGTATGCAAAGATTCTATTTATTTTCATTTTTCCCATCCCCTTTTATTTTTATAAATATCCAGTTTTGATAGGTTTTTCTTTCCCTAACCTTTGAATGGTGTGACAAGATGTTAGAATGCCTCATTTTCAATCAAGGTGCCAATACATTGTAGATCACCGCACCAAAATCAGTGAAAGACAAGTCTTTGCATGCAATATTTCAGAAGGAAATGTGTCAGAATCATTACATAACTCCTGGAACCCTCAACAAGATCAAGAATATCACAAGACACTGGAGAAGGAGAGGGAAGATTGAAGAGATTTTATCAGAGACAGTTGTTTCCTGCTGTGAGTTCCCACCCCCATCTCCAAGGAGGTAATTGTGGGGTTTACCCACTTACCTTATGCTTTGGATGGGAGTTTTTATGGTATCATACAGAGAATTCTCCATATAAGGGAAATGCAGCATACAGGGGCATGACTCTCAGTAAGAAAACCTTTTAACAGCTCTGGCAGCAAAACAGAAAGAATCACATGGAGTTTACTTTGTATTTGCAGAATTATTTGTGGCCAAGGTTCTTTGGTGGCTGTGTATGTTCACAAAATTTTCCATAGTCCTTTCAAGGAGAGTTAACAGTTATATTTCTTTTTCCTGAATCTGAGCACACTCTATGACTGCTTTGACAATAAATTATAGTTGGGATTACTCAGTGCCAACTTTGGTCCATGTCCTTTCTTTAGAAAATGTTCTGGGAGTTATGAACTGCCTGGTAAGAAGTCTACTTGAGACTACCAAGCTAGATGAGCATGGATATCTGGTCTGGATATCTAGTCTGGACAAGAGTCAACTGCTTAGACAATCCCAAACAAAGCACTACACACTTAAGTCTTGGTCACTCCAGACAAGTCCATCCTTAGTTGAATACTACTGAGTGAAATTCTACCAATGCGAGAAGAAATTTCCAGTTGAGTCTTGCTTGAATTTTTAGTGTACAAAATCTTGAGATGTAATAAAATAGTTGCTTTAAGCCCCTAAATTATGGTGCAATTTGTTATACAGAATACCTGAGTGTTTCCATGAGTAAGATGAGGTGTTCTAGAAGAGAGTTTCAGTGTGGTTTTAGGATTAGGTTTAGAGTTAGGCACAGAGCTGGGACCTAATAGACCCTCCTAAGAGGCACATGAAAGAAAAACCAAACTACTTGGGACTAGGAAAGAGTTGAGAGTGACTACTAGAAGAGTTTCATCTGCCCCAAATCAAAGGAATTGTGGTTGAAGATGCTCAAGAGTGAATTACAGAAAAGTCCATGAAAGAAAGCTTATATGCTCTCTAGACTAGAGAATGCAAAGCAATTTATGATACACTGGAATACAGGAAAAACCAACAAGCCTGAAGCTAACCCACAGTAGGCAATGGAAGATGATTTGCTATTAGATTAACTTTGCAGTTTCCAATATTACACAGATCAGGAAACTTCAATTAATGATTGAGCTATCATTTATGGTTAAAATGACTATTAGATCATCTAAAGTTGATGCACATATCAGAGTTCCTCCTTTTGCACCAAAGGAATATTACCCCTTTCAATAAAATTTAATATGAAGGAAGACAATTTTTTTTTCACTATAACTTGCTAAACTTTTCAGTTACTGAATCATGGATAATAATCTCATTTATGTCATGCAATCATTTTGGCATATGCTGTACTTTATAGCTAGATGGCTGTAGGAAATATATTAAGTAGTAGTTAAGTGTATTTTAGGTGCTTATAGTGACCCTATGTCTTGAATTGTGCGGTTAATGCTATGTGGAGTAGGATTTGAGACCTCGACTATTCAGAGTTACCTCAAGCATTTTTTCTAAAAAATTACAGCTTTCCCACAGACACTGAGTGATAAATCTTATCATAGTGCTTTGCTTATAATTTATCTCATAGCTAAATTTAACTCCAAACTCTCCTAGCAAGTACTTTATGATATCTATTTTATGGAATATTATTCTTGGTGTCCCATTTCATGAACATGTTTATTTTATATAATCTGGCTAAGTTTTCTATTCCTTAAAAGTTGTCCTATACATAGCATAGACCTTAAGTTGATGGACTCTCAAGCCAGACAGCCTGTATTCAAAGCCCTGTTCCACCACTTACTGTGTGATCTTATACCTTGCCCCCCCGTGTTTGTTTTCCTCCTTTGTTAAAATATGGATAATATTAGTTTCTATCTTACAGGTTATTACAAAGATTAGATTAATGGTAAAATAAACATGTGGAACAATGTCTAGCACGTAATCGTAAATATTAACTACTACTACTACTAATGATGATGGTATCTTCTTTGAATATGTGGATTCCAGGTACCATGGGGTCTAAAACTCATAGAATTAAGGTAGGCTTTGATAAGAAATAGAAAAAGAAGAGTACAAGTTTAAAATCAGAAATATAAGTAGGAGACATTCTCAATCTTCTCTAAAACTTAAGACAAATGCTTTTTAAAAAACATTCTCAATGTAGTTCACAGACAATATTATTTGACTTACATGTTTGCATTATAACTTATTTCAAAGTTGTGAAAATACTCACATCTCAGTAATTTAACAGTAACACCAGAATTTATTTTGGCCTGTTCATAAACTTTGAACTCTTCTATTAATATGTATATGACTTCATTATAGTCATCAGTAGAATTAGAAAGTAAAAGTACTCTCCTCTATTCCTTATCCTTTGCTTTATTAGGTGGAAAATGTATGTAATGTTATGCCAATTTAAAGAAGCAATAGTGTTGTATATCCACTGAGAGCTGTAAAAAATTTGGGATATGAGGTGGAGGTTTGCCTCAGTGCATGCTTAGCATGTGCAAAGCCCTGAAGTTCAGTTCTCAGGACCTCACACATAATAAATAAATAAATAAATAAGTTAGAAAAAAGGAATAACGCCTATGTCGTAAAACCAAGAGTGATTGTGGTAGGTTATAACTGAGTCTATTATATTGAAATGAATGGATCTAATGGGTCAATGAGAGATAAAATACAAAAAGTTAGTTTATATGAGACACCAGCAAATGTCATAATTATAAAACTTCAACTAAAAAGAGACAGAAATCCAGATTCCAGAAGTTAAGACACATAGGTTAAATAGATAAGGACAATTTTATTTTAAGGATAAAACAAAATTTTATCCTTTGTGATATATTAATCTTTGAGGACTTGGTACCTGTCCCCTCTCCTCCAATCTTCAGTCAAGGTTACAGGTGTAAAAATTAGTGAATCCAAAGTCCTGGATGTCTCTGAATGAGTGAACACCCTTATTCCATGAAGACGTCTCAGACTGCTAAACTCGAGTCTGCCTTCATGAAGAACAAAGGGAGCAATGTGGAGCTGAATTCACAATTGACTAGTAGCAGTAAATCTACCTATACCATCAAGTATACTGGATCTGATCCTTTATGGGCAGTACATTCTTGCTTAATTTGATCGCTGAAGAACAAATCATAATCCCTGAGACTAGCCTTTGTGGTCATGTCTTTCTCACATCTTAATGGTAAGAAGGAGAATTATTCAATGCTAAAGAACCTAGTATTGCCTCTATCATGCAGAAGGCAGTGAAAAACTGTTCATCAATGACATTTGAGTGTGTACATAAATTCACATTGTGTGTTGTCTTTGTATATGGTATGTTGTGTATTGAATATAAATACCTGATTATTTTTGCATCAGATTTATGGCCTACATGTCATATGTAGTTCTCATTAGTCTTCACTTGTAAGCTCCTGAGTAGTTACTGAGCCAAATACTTCTATATTTTTTTACTCTCTGGAATAGTACAGCACAGTTAGCATCTAATAAGTGTTATACTCTACCATTTATAAAGTGCATCACATGTGAGAAATGGTGCTCCAGAATAAGTTTCCATGTTTTCAGAATGCATATTTGTGACAAAAATGTTTTTGACAAATCTCTAGGGTTGCATAGGTTTTCACTTTGAGGTAAATGTTGGAACAGGCACAAAAGACACATGACAGGACAATAGAAGGGAATTCCTCCTGTTTCTCACAGTTCACCTAAATTTATGAGATTTCATATGCACCATGTAATTGGTATGTTCCCACACCTAAATCTATCAAAACAAGAGGAAATAGGATTTCCTGTATTCTGAGAAACTTAGTAGCTTTTGGAAGCTGTATGGGATCGTGGTCCTATTTCCTGCCTCACTGCCTGTAGGAAAAGTATCTCAGAGATTATGTCTCACATGCTCTTGGGTATTTTAAAATAGCATATCAAATGCACAAGAAGTAGCAAGGTGGGTTTTTTGGGTACATTTGGAGGTTAAATATAAGTGAACTTTAGAATTTATTTAATACTGACTATAATAATATTGCAGTCAAAATAATTTCAGAAACATTTAGAAATTCTTGATCCCTGTGAAACATTATTCAGAATACTTATCAAATATACAAAAAGATCAATAAGAATACTTTTTTATTTTTCTGATAAGGTTTCCTTAGCCTTATGAGCAAAACTAATAAATGTATAACTTATAAAAGTTGAATCAGAGTTCATAATTAAGAGAATTAGAAACATTTTTGCTTTATTGAAATTATTGTATCAGAAAACTGTTGAAAAACATGTTTAAAAACAGCTTTTTCTGATTTTTTTAAAATGTTGAAACATCATGATTGGATTATATTTTATAACTTCTAGAAGGGTTTCTAGATAAAAGCTTCTTGGTCTATTGTCAATAGCTTTGTGTTATCTTTGCCTTGTCTTTGAACAATTTTCCAACTCCTTGGAAACTAACATTATTAGACAGGGAAAGAGAGATGTATAAAGGTACCTTCTTATATACTTTGTTTTAAAGTAACTTTCAATTTACAGAACAGGGCTGGGATATAGCTCAGTTAGTAGAGTGCTAGCCTTGTAAGCACTAAGGCCCTGGGTTCAACCCCAGCACTGCAAAATAAAATAAAATAAAATAAAATAATAATAATAATAATTACAGGGCTGGGGGATATAGCTCAGTTGGTAAAGTGCTTCCCTTGCAAGCACAGGGCCCTGGGTTTGATCCCCAGCACTGAAAAAATAATAAATAATTGCAGAACAATTGCAGTGATAGATGCCATAAACCCTTCACTCACCTATCTTGCAGAGCTATGGAGTTTCCCATTCTCTCTTTGATGTTTTCCTATGATTTAGCTGGGGTTATAGACTTTGAGGAAGAACACCATAAAACTGTAGTGCCTTCTCATTATACCATTTTTAAGGGGTACCTTATATTGATACGACTGATTAATGATAATATTTATTTTGATCACTTGATGGAGGTGAATAGTGCCCAATTCTCTCTACTCTATAGGTGCTGTCTTTCCCCAAAGGGAAAGAATATGGAAAGGTGAGTTCTTTGCATTAGAAGAAAGTCACAAAGTTCAACATACCTTCAGAAAAAGAAATAACTTCGTTTCCTGAAGAAAGTAGTATCAAAGAATTTATAGCCATTATTAAAAACCACTTCAGAGATTCTTTAAGACTACGTAAACAACATGTTTCTCCTAAAAGTTGTGCCTTCTAATATTCATATGTCAATTTTGCATGTGGCAATTATTGTTATGGTGTTTGGGTGTTATTCTCTACTTCCCTCAGATCATCTAATTTATTAATTGGAATTCTTTTAAAGAAATACTTTTCCCTTCCCTATTTTTTCATTATTGTTTATTTACTCAATCACAAACGTATATGATAAATAGATATTCAAATATGGACTCACATATGTTTACTTTATTCTCTGGATTATAATTCCACACCATTTTCATTTATTTTATTGCTTAGATCATCTCATTTTGGCCATTCCAGCTCTCTCATTCTGACTCCTGTATACTTTTTTGGGGGGAGTGGGTACCAGGAATTGAACTCAGGGGCACTCAACCACTGAGCCACACCCCAGCCCTATTTTGTATTTATTTAGAGACAGGGTCTCACTGAGTTGCTTAACACCTTGCTTTTGCTGGCGCTGGCTTTGAACTCACAATCCTCCCGCCTCAGTCCCCTGAGCTGCTGGGATTACAGACCTGGCTCCTGTATACTTTTTTTTTAATATTTCTTTAGTTGTCCATGGACCTTTATTTTATTTATTTATATGTGGTGCTGAAAATTGAACCCAGAGTGCCTCACACGTGCTAGGCAAGCACTCTGCCACTGGGCCACAACCCCAGCTCCTCCTGTATACTTTTGATATGCCCCTAAACTTCTTTAATTTTTTTTTTTTTTTCCTTTTTTTTTTTTTTTTTTTTTTTTTTTTTTTTTTGTATTTTAGTACTGCCTTCCTTTCTTGCAGGATAAAATGCTCCAAGATCATCTTATATTTTCTTTGTCCCAGATTAGATTCAGACTTTTCCCTAAGGGATCATGTTTCTTTTATTGGTGAATGTTACATAAAAACAAAAATATGCATGTTTCATGTATTTGTTTGCTACTGGAGTGTGTTACTCATTCTAGACCCTCTTAATAAACAGTCTTAGGAAATATGAATATATATACTAACCCATACATCAATACTTATATGGATATATACTTGTAGTTATATAGCTGTATGTAGATATTTCTTTGTTCCTTTCTTATATACAAGTAGTTTCTGAATTGTTAATAAATATTGCTGTCAGAAATGAATTTACCAACTAGAGTACTGTTTGTAAATAATTCTTACTGTCTTCAGTTGTTCATTATCTGATATTGTTTTCCAAAGTTTTTTAGATTGACCTCTTTCTTCCTCCCTTCCCCACCCTTGCAGTGAACTGAAATCATACATTTATAGATCAGTTTAAATGAATTTGTCACAGTCTGGATTCTCCCAAATCCTAAGTTCTTTAACATACTCATTGATTTTTTTTTGTTTGTTTTTTCATTCCTTTGTTTTGTTTTGATTTGGTTTTTTTGTGGTGCTGGAGATCAAAACCCAAGACCTTCCTTTCATGTTCTAAGCAAGCACTCTACCACTGAGCTACAACCTCAGGTCATTGGTTGGCTTCTTGAAAAATTTACATACTGTAAAGCTTAATTTTTATGGAGTATACTTCTGTAGGGTTTGAGAATATATAGAGAGTACTATACAGATCAGTTCCATCACATTGAAAGTCCCCCTATGTATGAAGTCAGTCATTTTCAAATAACCTTTAATAGTGCCAGTCTTTCTCTTGAACACAGGTTTAACAACAGCTTGGATTTCATAGAGTTGTAGAATAATAAACATAGTAAGAGTAAACAGAAAAATGAAGAAAGAAAAGTGTTTTTCTGCTGGGTATAATGATGCACACCTATAAGCCCAGTTGTTCAGGGGGCTGAGGCAGGAGGATTGAAAGTTTGAGGCTAACCTTGGCAATTTAACAGGGTCCTGACTCAAAATTTAAAAAACAAAAAGGCTGAGCATGTAGCTCAATGGTACAGTGATTGCCTGACAAGTGCAAGGCCATGTGTTCAATCCCTAGTAACACAAGAGTATAGAAGTAACAGTTGAATTAACTTCAAAATGAACTGAGAGTCAATTTAGAAGTCCGCACTAGCATTGTTTTGTTTGCTTGTATAGAGGAGAGTGCCAAGTGCTCTAAATAAGACCTCAGTTGGTTAACACATTGAGGAAACCACCAGAGAAAGCAATTTTGATTCTCACCTTAACCATTATTATATGCTTGATATATTTCTAGGAAGTTGACTCATAAAACCATAATCCTTAATCCTCTTTTGTATCTCCATTCCCATTGCCTTGATTCAGCTCCTTGTCATCTTTCACCTAAACAGTTGAAACATTTTCTATCCAGTTTCCTTCAGTCAAGTGTCTCCTAACTATAAACTCCTTCTTGCCTACTCTCCAGATTTAGTTTTGAAATTCAAATCTGAGTATGTTTCCCTTTAGATTAATATGGTTGATATGATACGTTTTTCCCTAGATCATACTAGTTTGCCATCAAAAGATCTTCAAACTCTTTTACACTGTATACATATGATCCATCCCACCTGACCCACCTAGCCAAGCCTGTGCACCTCACAACTTGCTCTTTGATGATACAAAATAGTCTCCCTGACTTCATCTCTGTGCCTTTTCCTGGTTTTTCTCTCTGGAAATACTAACCCATTCTTCCAATCCCCACTACTTTTCAAAGTGAATTCTTTTTTTTTTCCCTCTCTTTCCGTCCTTCCAGGGCCCTTTCATAGCAGTTCATGTTGTTCTAAATTTGTTTCTATCTGTCTTTTTCACAAAGTTTGAACTTCTTAGAGGAAACTATCTTTCAATTTTGGTTTCAGTCTTAAAACCTAGAATGTGCGTCACTTACTAACTGGCACTTGTTAAATATTTGTGGTGTGAGTGAATGTTAGGTTAGAATGAATGCAGACAGTCATAACAAAAATAAAATGGCAGAACTGACAGGAAGAATCCCATGGGCCTCTTCACTTCTTCCTTACATTTGGTTAATAAGAAAAGTGAGAACTGCATGATCATGTGGTAGGCTATCCAGGCATAAAAGTCAGCTCCATCACAAAAATATGTCAAACAAAAGTTCCAAAATATTTATAGTAATCATTAAGAGATGTTTTCTGTTGCAAAATTCTATGGGCTTAAAGTTTACCATTGAACTACTTATGGGTCATTTTTTAAAAAAGCCTTTGGACATTGTGTACCTTTTATCTGAGATTAAATGTAGGAGAAAATTTAGTATCATTAGCCACATATTAAAATAATCTCTTAGAATGGATTACTTTATAGAAGATTCCAGCAATGGCTCATTTTGTACATTTCATTTGAAATAGCTAATTTAAACAGAGGATTATACTTTTGATCCTGTCTCGATTATGACTACATCTTATTAGGTCTTTCAGGCGTGATTTTTTTTTTTTTTTTTTTTGGTGGTACTGGGATCGTCTAATTAGGTCTGACAGCCATTTATAATCCCTCCATTCTAAGGCCATGCACATTTATTTACTTGCAATACAAATGAGTCCACATTAAAATTTAAGTTATTTCTTCTAAATTTGACTTTGTTTATTTCTTTCAAGTGTTCCAATGTATGTAGATCTTTTGGGATTTCAATGCTTTATGTCTCATGTTAAGTCCATTTTATAACTTTGTATCATCTTCATATTTTATTGCTAATATCTGAATTCTGTATATCTTTTTCTAAAATGATGAAGTATTTTAGAAGCACAGAATAAAATATAAAATTTTGTGAAACATATCTAATCATGCTTCTCAATCATTAATGGACTGTCTTAAAATCTTCTGACTGTATAACTCGTAATGGATTCATGAAAATCAGTCATCCCAGAAGGGTAGAGAAATGAAGATGTTTCATATCCTGCCTAGAGGTGTATGCACGAATTTCAATAAGAAGTTGGAGGCAATGGGTACATTTCAAAAACATCCAAAAGTGATCTGGTATCTAATGTCTACCTACCAGTCATTCCCCCACAAATTCAACAGGGTCATCATATCCATATTAATTGTTCAGGAATAATAATGCTTTAAACTTCAATCAAACAATTATATTATGCAAATGAAGTATTTAAGTTAAAATTTTCCTTATATAATTTCTGGATCACAAATACTACCTGAGACATTTGTTTCCATGGGCATAGTATCCCAAAATCTATGATTTGTATGAGTACTTAAAATAAATGCTCAATTACACATACATGTCAAAATCTAGCAGACATGTCAGTTTCTATGTTCCCCAATGCACTGAACATAAATATATCTTTAGAATGTTAGCTGGAAAGCAAGTCAGGGACTCCAGAGAGAGACTTACGGAGAGGTCTGTTAGGCTAAGATTCTGCAAAGAGAGTAGTCTGCCAGTACAGAAGGAAAATGATTCACCTCACAACTTCCTGGAATGGAGAAATACAATCTGGTTTTAGGGCTTCTGAAATGTCTGGGGACTACATACAATCACCACTGGTCTGATGGAAAAAATGCTTGATTTGAGAAAATGGCACTGAGGCTGAATTTAAACACATTATGTGATGCATTTAAAACTATCAACAATATTTTTATGCCACCACCTACAATATTTTTCAGTTTGGAGATGTGTAAGGTGAAGGTAGGAAACTTACCCTGGGACTTCCCCTAGCTTTCTTCTTTTTCCGCAACATACTCATCACATTCTTTCTTTGGCTGATTCATTTCTATCAACATCTTCTAAAATCCAGGGTAAAAGTCAAACACCATTCTTTGCTGTGGGTAAATCAATCAAAAAGAGGTTGTGACAAAACTGGTAGCTTTTCCTGGTGACCAAGAACAAACCTTGGCAGTGATGTAACTGAGACACTTTCACTTAGCCTTAAAAAATGCGACGAATAACCTTGGTTTCTCCTAGGAGTTACTGTTAGCCTATTGTCATTTTAAAATACTGTAATATTCAAAAACATTAGTGCCCTGTTTACATTTTAAAAACTGCTTTATTGAGATATAATTGGTACACAATAAACCACATTTTATAACATTAACTGTACATGTATCACAAGTGCACATTTTAATGTTTTAACATATGTATACATGCCCATGAAACTATGATGAAGATAGTAAAAATACTCATCTTCCCCCCAAATTTTCTTTTGTAAACTTTCTCCAATCTTCAGCAACCACTAATCTGGATGCAAAAATGCTAAAGTCATAACTAACTTGGTAGCATATTAAAAATAGATTTTTCTGGAAAATACTTATTAAATGCTAAACTTCAACAGTTTCCTCTAAATCATGTGTTTTCCTCAATTCCAAGCTTAATGTACTAATCCTTATCTAGTTAAAGCCGAATAGGGTTCACACTTTGCTTTTGAAAATAAGTCTTAAAAAAGTTTGTATCTTCTTCCTACTTGATCCCTGTTTTAACCCTGTTTAAACCAAACAAACATATTTTAACATGGTCTATTTGAAATTATATATTATCCAGTAAAGGACATAGGGATCTGGCGGTAGTTGCGTCAGAGCGGACATCTTGTGGCTGTGTGGTGCTCGAGAGCCCCGCAGGGCGGGAGAGGAGGCCGAGGCCGCAGCTTGAGGGAGGCCCTGGCCCCTCTGCGCCTGTGTCTGGCACAGCCGGTGTCTGACGAAGAGACGATCCTTCCCTGCCGCCCAGATAATCAAGAGTTTTGGCCGGACCTTTGAGCACACACCGAGATATTGAGGAGCCAGACGTAAAGCGCAGACTGTGGCGCTGAAACGGATTAATAAGGAACTTAGTGATTTGGCCGGTGACCCTCCAGCACAATGTTCTGCAGGTCCAGTTGGGGATGATATGTTTCATTGGCAAGCCACAATTATGGGACCTAATGACAGCCCATATCAAGGTGGTATATTCTTTGTGACAATTCATTTTCCTACAGACTACCCCTTCAAACCACCTAAGGTTGCATTTACAGCAAGAATTTATCATCCAAATATTAACAGTAATGGCAGCATTTGTCTCCATATTCTAAGATCACAATAGTCTCCTGCTTTAACTATTTCTAAAGTTCTTTTATCCATTTGTTCACTGCTATGTGATCCAAACCCAGATGACCCTTTAGTGCCAGAGATTGCACAGATCTATAAAACAAACAGAGATAAGTACAACAGAATATCTCGAGAATGGACTCAGAAGTACGTCATGTGATGCTACCTTAAAGTCAGAATAACCTGCATTATAGCTGGAATAAACTTTAAATTACTGTTCCTTTTTTGATTTTCTTTTCCTGCTGCTCCCCTATCAGACCTCGTCTTTTTTAATTTTATTTTTTGTTTACCTCCCTCCATTTATTCACATGCTCATCTGAGAAGACATAAGTTCTTCCAGCTTTGGACAATAACTGCTTTTAGAAACTGTAAAGTAGTTACAAGAGAACAGTTGCCCAAGATTCAGAATTTTTTTAAAAAATGGCGCATGTGTATTATGTGGCCAATGTCTTCACACTAACTTGGTTATGAAACTAAACCATTCCTCACTGCTCTAACATGCTGAAGAATCATCTGAGGGGGAGGGAGATGGATGCTCAGTTGTCACATCAAAGGAAGCTGCATTATTCTAGAAGCATCCATTTTGTTTAAACCTTCCACTGTTAGAGTTTTGAGGTTACATGATATACTTTATGCTCATAAATGATGTGGCTGGAGAATTGGTATTGAATTTATAGCATCAGCAGAACAGAAAATGTGATGTATTTTATGCATGTCAATAAAGGAATGACCTGTTCTTGTTCTACAGAGAATGGAAACTGGAAGTCAAACACCCTTTGTATTGCAAAATAGGGTCTACAGAGAATGGAAACTGGAAGTCAAACACCCTTTGTATTGCAAAATATTGTAATTTTCATTTAAATTGTTAGGAGACTTGGAGCTATTGTTTAATCTATCTTCCAATATACTGTTTAATATAGCACTGAATAAATCATGCAAGTTGTCAATGGATGAGTGATCAACTAATAGCTCTGCTAGTAATTGATTTATTTTTCTTCAATAAAGTTGCATAAACCAAAAAAAAAAAAAAAAAAGAATATACATAGCAATCAAAATGTATCTACCAATACAGGTGGAATCACTGAGATCAATTAGCCTATGACTTAAAACTTTTTCACAGAATTCCCCAAAGTGGTCCAGGCATCCATAAACCCATTTGATCATCCAACAACTTAATGACAAAATCACCAACATCATTGGCTTATGATATTTCTTGCATTATTGTTTGTATAGTATCTAAATATTTCTGAATATTAACTCTATTTCTAGACAAAATTGAGCTGCAATTTTTTAAAATTAGGGACTATATGTTATATTCATCTTATAGCCACAACTATAATAGCACCTAGCACAGCAATACAATATGTCTGTTATGTGATACTATTTTTTTTTTAGAAATTAGTCAATTAGTTAACTACTATGACCCTTTGGTTTTATTTAGAAGCTGTCTTCATATCTTCTTTGTCCTGTGTTTTCAATTTTTCCGCTTTGTGCATGAATTGGACAAATAAGAAGATAAAGAGGTAGCATCTACTGAAGTCTATGGTTCTCAATACATATAATTGCAAAAATACAGTGCCCTCTTTTCTTTCCTAATTTCATCCCCATTAAGCCTGGACCCCTATTGGTCATTAAACACTGTTGAATGGAGTTAAAATTTGCTGAAGGAAGCTATGAATAGACTTTTCATTTAATCCTAGATATTCAGGTGAATTTACATATCAGAAAAATGTATAATTTTTATAACTTCAACCTGTTATCCAAGAGCAACTGCTTCTAAATCAACTATAAAGGAAATCTCAGATCTGATTCCCCTTGCTTTCCTACTTACCTGACTGCCAACGTCTCTTATTGCTACTTAAAGGTACTAGCATGAAGATTATCAGTGTGTGTGACTTCTCTTAAGTTAAGAGAGACTCTAAACTTAGAATAAGTGTCTATTCAAGAGCCTAAAAAATACCTTTGCTTGAGAACACTAATCTCCTATTAATATTTTTAATTTAGTTCATGCAAGAAAAAACATTTTTAAAACAATAATATTTTTAAAAGATTAGATATCTGGCAAATTGTCTATCAGAAGCCCATACTTATGATATTTGGGTAATGTATGGATCAGAGTCAAGAACATTGGCACATAAAGTGCAAACAGGAAAGTTTTGTTTCCATATTAAACCAACTGACTCATCTGCTTAAAAACTTTCATGATGATGAAACCTCTGTTACTGATGACTATGCCTCTGAAATTGATTTTTTCATTCTGCTCTGAAGTTGCAGGGCACAACTTTTGTGTTCTTCTAAGTGAGTTAAGGTGTATGCATGCTGCCCCCCGCTATTAAGTCTGTGGATCTTAGTCTATGCCATGACCAGCTGCAGTGCCCTGGGTCCTGTAGAATACCTAAAGCATTTGGACCTTTGCTTAGTTTCTGAATATCTAAGTTTGTGCAGTCAACTTCTAAACGACAAATACAGTGCTACATGATCCTTTAAAAGAATTTGTTCATCACTTCCAGGAGCTACCAGGAAAGAGCAAGTCCATGAGGTAGCATAAACCCACTCTATGCAGATTGTTCTTTTCTTTATAACTCACATATGGTTTAGGTGAGTTCTCATGGTTACTTTTGACTGCACAAACTTAGATATTTGGTAAGAATAAAAAGAAAAAAAAATGAAGAAGAGAAAGGGGGTGGGAGGTCAAAGGAGGATGATGGAGGTGGATATGATCAAAGGATGTTACATGCACACACAACTATGCCACAGTGAAGCCCATTATTCTGTATAATTCACATGCACTAATTTTTAACAAAGAATAAAGGACCCAAGCATAAAATTTCTTTCCAAGAGGGACTTGGGTTATTAACCTGAGAGAAGGATCCTTGCAGGACAAACTGTTTTCTTTGTTCAATCACAATAAAGAAACAAAACTTATCAAAGAAATATATTCCTGTCTATAGGCCATTTGCCTTGCTTGGCAAAAGACTAGACTGACAGACAAACCAGCTCAACTGCCCCAAAGTCAAATCACCCCTCTATGTAGCATCGCCCTCCCCAGGCCAAAGTTAGCCTCTAAGAATTGGTTAACTTCATTTTGCAGAAGAAAAACAGAAATCACAACTATGAGCTAATTTTAGAATAATAAAACCTAAGAAGTTATTTATGTTGGTTCATTGTCACTGAGAAAAATTCTAGTTGGTGATTCTTGTCTTGTAGATTAGACAAGTTGGAAACAGTGGAACAAATAGTGGGGAGTAGCTCTGGGACCCAGTAAAGGCAAAATAGAAAAGAAAAATCATCAGTCTTTGAGGTGGAAAGGAGAAGCTACACCATTTGTCTCAAATAGCTCTTATAATAGAAGGGAAAGAATTGACCACACGGATTCAAGAGTTGGCACCACTTCATGTCATCCATCTGACCCATAGTTTGGCAGTCTTGGAAACTGCCCAGTCCTTAAACAACAGAAGGGCACTTGAATACCCTGTTTAAATACAGAGGCATGAAGAATAGCATCTTGCTTCTGACCAGTGGGGAACAAAACAGGACCACTTAGGTTATCAGTGGACATATGATTCCTGTTACAGAGGAACAATGCCCAGTCCAAATGAAGAACCCATGATTTCAACCAGTTCTCTGTGAAACTGAAACCATTCACAGGAGAGACCTCAGGGCTAACCCTCTGCAAATCTACTTCCCAGAAGAGAAAGAAACAAATAGAAGCTGGATTCAAAACAGAAACCTGTAAGTGACAGTTTCTGTTTCATATATCTCTGCTTTCCTGTTTGCCTTCACCACCCACCATTCTCTAAGAGTTGACTACAATATCAGTTTTCCAGGAGTTAAGAGTCATCTACTACTTCCTTCCCCCATCCTGCCTTTCCTGGGATTTCCCAAGGGCTCTTGTTCATTTTTCATGTTAAAAATGGTTAGCACAAACATATGGTTTTGTGAGAGCATTCCAAGCCCGGTTTCACATTCACACCCCAAAAGCAATAAAACCACATGGAATCTCCCCATGTGACAAATACAGACGTGCACTTATTTATGACCTGTGTAATATGTAAACAAGAGATATGACAGCAAAGGTCAATTTGCTGATACTACTAAAAGGCTTGTGTTTCAACATCTTTATTCATTAGTGCTGAGTTCCTCAGAGCTCTAGGTTTTACTTTGGACAATCCCTCCTGCTTTTCCATAGAAGATATTGGAATCCCTTAGCTTATGACTTTTTATTGCCATCTGTTTTTCTTTACCACCTTCCCTCTTAGATCCCTGGAGCCCATTAATATAGATAGTAGCCTAAAGACTGTTTCTTCTGTATTCCTAGATATTTGGTATGGTAGCAGGAGGAGTGAAAAAAATAGTTTAGTTGGTCTGGTTTTGTATATAAGAAATAACAGGAGGCATGGTAGCATGTGGCTTTGCTCCCCTGAGATTAATAGGGGCATAGGAGAAAGCACACTGTTCTTGAGCCAAAAGATACTGGTTCTCTTCCTGAATCTGATACTGGCCAGCTGTGTGTCCTCTAAATAAAGGTGAAATGTACCTTGGCTCCACAGGATTACACACATTGTGAACTTGAATAGCCTCTAACCTTTCCTTTGATAATTGAGATCCGGAGATCCAAAGTGATTTGTTTGAAGTCTGATGCTATACAAAGAGAGAATGAATCCGTTCAATACTTAATATTTGGAGGTGGGAGAGAGATGACTCATTTGAAAAATAAGTGCTGTGTATTGGAAACAACCCACTGCCTGAAGTTAGACTGAGAATGAGGGCCAATTCCCCAGCTGTGAACTGGGATGAATGAATGCACTGCTGCATGAGGAACGGACATAAGGAAATTAATTCTTGGATACATTTAAATTTAAGTAGGAGATTAACATTCAAGTAGAATATCCTAAAAGCAGAACAGAAGTTTTAAAGGCCCATCAGAAAGCTGAATCGCCAATGCACACACCACAGGTTTATTAGTTGTACTAAAATAAGGAAATGAACCATCAAAGAGGAGGACAAGAACAATCGAAGGGTATACAGAATTTTGACAGGAAGAAGCAGAAACTAAGGAGAAAACTAGAAATAAAGACATGACAGAAAAAGAATCAGAAGCTCAGGGAACCAAACAGAAAGGTGGATGTGCATTCACTGAACATTTACCATGTGTAAATATTGTTCTCTTCACTGTCTCAGGTTTCCTCAAGAATATTCGAAGAAACCTAGAAGTACCTGCTGCTAACTTCATTTGTTAAAAGAGAAACACATAGTTCAGGGAAGTAACCTGACTTGCTGAAGGTCAAGGTTAATGCATGGGAGAGGCATTGTTCAAACTGAGGTTAGTCTGTGTGATTCGAAAGTCTGTGGTTTCCACTATTACTTTCTCTTTCCCACTCCCTTGTGTTTAAAGCAAGAGGAACAGGAGGAATGATAGAAAACCCTGGTTTAGCTTGATTGTTGATAAAAAGAAATGACATACAACTCCTTTTCAAAAATATTACATATATATAATACCTAATAAATATAAATTTATAATTAAATTTAAACTGATATGTATATATTTATAATTACTTATATTTATAAATATATGATTTTTAATTTTTTTTTCATTCGTTGTACACAAATGGGGCACAACTTTTCATTTCTCAGGTTGTACATGAAGTAGTTACACTGTTTGTGTAATCATACATGGACATAGGGTAATGATGTTTGTCTCATTACATTATCTTTCTTCCCCCCGCTTCCTCCCCACCCCTCATTTCCCGCTACACACTCCAACTTTCCTCCATTCTTCCCTTACTCCCTCTCCCCCATTGTGTATCATCATCCACTTATCAGAAAAATCATTCGGCCTTTGGTTTTTTGGGATTGGCTTATTTCACTTAGCATGATATTCTCCAATTCCATCCATTTACCTTCAAATGCCATAATTTTATTCTTCTTTATGGCTGAGTAATAATCAATTGTGTATATGTACCGCATCTCCATTGGTTCCACAATCTAGCTATTGTAAACTGAGTTGCTATAAACATTGATGTAGCTGCATCTTGGCAGTATGCTGATTTTAAGTCCTTTGGGTATAGGCCAAGGAGTGGGATAGCTGGGTCAAATGGTTCCATTCCAAGTTTTCTAAGGACTCTCCATACTGCTTTCCAGAGTGGATGCACCTGTAATGTATAAGTGTACCTTTTTCCCCACATCCTCCCCAATACCTATTGTTGCTTGTATTCTTGATAATAGACATTCTAATTGGGGTGAGATGAAATGTTAGGGTAGTTTTGATTTGCATTTCTCTTATTACTAGAGATATTGAAATTTTTTTCATGTATCTGTTGATTGCTTGTAGACCTTCTTCTGTGAAGTGTGTGCTCAATTCCTTAGCCCATTTGTTGATTGGGTTATTTGTATTTTTGGTGTAAAGTTTTTTGAGTTCTTTATAAACTCTGGAGATTAGTGTTCTATATGAAGTGTGTGTGGTAAAGATTTTCTCCCACTCTGTAGGCTCTGTCTTCACATTGTTGATTGTTTCCTTTGCTGAGAAAAAGCTTTTTAGTTTGAATTCATCTCATTTATTGAATACTTGGGAATCACTGTAACAAAAGTGGTGAAAACTTTACAATGAAAACTACAGAACACTAAAGAAAAAAAGAAATGAAAGAAAACCTTAGAAGATAGAAAGACTTCCCACGTTCTTGGACAGGCAGAATTAATATCAAAATGGCCATACTACCAAAAGTGCTATATAGATTCAGTGTAATTCCAATTAAAATACCAAAGATGTACCTCATAGAAATAGAGAAAGCAATCATGAAATTCATTTGGAAGAATAAGAGACCCAGAATACCAAAGCAATCCTTAGCAGGAAGAGTGAAGCAGGAGGTATCACAATAACAGAACTCAAATTATACTACAGAGCCATAGTAACAAAAATGGCATGGTATGGGCACCAAAACAGACAGGTAGACCAATGGTACAGAATAGAGGATACAGAGACAAACCCACATAAATACAGTTATGTCATATTAGACAAAGGAGCCAAAAACATACACTAGAGAAAATTAGCCTCTTCAACAAATGGTGCTGGGAAAACTGGAAATCCATAAGAATATGAAACTAAACCCTTATCTCTCACTCTGCACAAAACTCAAGTCAAAATGGATCAAGGACCTAGGAATCAGACCAGAGACCCTGCATCTTATAGAAGAAAAAGTAGGTCCAAATCTTCATCATGTCAGCTTAGGACCAGACTTCCTTAACATGACTCCCAAAGCACAAGAAATAAAAGCAGAAATCTATAAATATGTTTATACAATATTTCTTCCTTTTCTCTTTTGTTCTAAATATTCCTAAAACTCACCTGCTTTCCTATATTATTCCTTCAAGTACATCCAAAAATTCTTCTTCCTTCTTCCTCCTTCTTTACTTGTTAAAGAGTTAACAGTTTGGACTTCACCCTGAGTGAGGAGGTACTGAAATATTTGAGCAAAGGATACGATTAATATTTAGTAGATTTATCCTCAATACAATAATCTCAGTGATGACCGTGAGTAGAAGACTAGGCAGAGGCAGACTGTCTTTTCAACTGCTGTACCTCTGCTTTCCTCTGTACATGATTCCCATGATGCCCACACCCCGTAGTGCTCTCATAACTCAATTGTTTAGGAACCCTTATTTAAAAATTAATAAACTCATCTGTTTCCATATTATTCACTATTTTCCTCTATTCTTACAATTGACTGAAATTTGGTTATGCCCAGGTAAGGAGGCTTCCCTGAATTTAATCATTTCCCTATGTGTCAGGTACATCAAGATGACACCAGGAAGACTGGTGTGCTATGCTAACTCTTTTAGGCAATTATTCCTCTCCTTTCCTCTTAAAGTCCATCTTTTATTCTTTGTTTGCTGTCACTTACCCAAACTATTCTCACTTCTCTTTATTCATTAAAGTTTTGGTCTTTTTCTCACTTCCAAATTCTGCCTTGACCCTGAGGGGCACATAGCTGATCCATATTCAATCTCTGCTCTTTAGATTTAATGACTTCTCTATCTCCAGGGTTCTCTTTGTAGCTCTATTTAAGTCACCTATTTCCATGACCACATCCTGGGCCTTATTATCAAAGGTGGCTACTTTACCATTGAAATAATAAATGCAGTCCCTTTAAAATTACACTTTCTGTCCTTTCCACTTGATTTGTCTGTTAACCCCCAATCCAACAGGTCTTGCCCATCACTGAGATCTTCAGTCCAAGAATTTCTCTAATTTTTCCTACCATTCTTCTCTTCTCTTACCATCCTCCTTAAATTGACAGAATTATATTGAAAAACAAAAAAGATGTATAAATCGAAAATAGGGTGTTACCTCCTTGGAAGATTGCAAGCAATTTTACAACAGTTCTTTTAACTTGTCCCCATGACATGTTCCAAAATCTGGGCCGTGAACTCTATTTGCTGCTTTTCTCCTACACAATACAAGAGCTTTGCTCAGGATTCTATCCTTTATTGACTTTCCATGGAATCAATATCTACAGTTATGTCTTTGCCCTTTGCATCAGCAATATCTGACTCCTCATTAGATCAGTCACAACTGCAAACACACAATCTCCCCTCTTTCATCTTTAATCATCACATGAACTTTCAATGCAGTTGACTTCCCCTGTCTTGAAATGCTTTCTTCTCTTAACCTCTGCGGCTGTTATCTCCCTCTTTCCCTTCTATCTCTTTTATTCTCATATTATCCTCCCCCTATGTTCTAAATATTAGAGTCTTTTATCTCAATCCTGGGCCTTCTTTACTTTTTAACCTAGATCCTCTCCTTGGGTAATCATTTCCAGTTCCATGATTTTAAATATCATGTATACACTAAAAACTTCCATAAGCATGTCTTTATTCACCCAACATTTTAATTTGGTTATTAAAAAGGCATCCTGATGCCAATACCATGCTGTTTTTATATAGCTCTATAGTATAGTTTGAGGTCCAGTATTGTGATGCCTCCGGTTTCACTTTTCTTACTAAGGATGGCTTTGGCTTTTCTGGGTCTCTTATTTTTCCAAATGAATTTCGTGATCGCTTTTTCTAGTTCTATGAAAAATGTCATTGGGATTTTAATAGGAATTCCATTAAATTTGTATAATGCTTTTGGTAGTATGACCATTTTGATAATATTAATTCTGCCTGGCTAGGAGCCTGGGAGGTCATTTCATCTTCTAAGATCTTCTTCAATTTATTTTTTTAGTGTTGTGTTGTTTTCATTGTAGCGGTCTTTCACCTCTTTTGTTAGATTGATTCCCAAGGGTTTTTTTTTTTTTTGACGTTGATTGTGAATGGGGTAGTGTCCTTTATTTCTCTTTCAGTTGATTCATTACTGATATATAGGAACTTAAAATTGCCAAACTACAACTCTTGATTTCCCCCTTCTTTAGTAAAGGGTTGACTTAGCCAGCCCTGATTGCTCAAACCCTACACACTCCAGAGATCCTCTAGACTGCCCTTTTACTGATACTTAGGAGGCAAGATCTGAGTCTTTGGAATATTCTTCCTAATATCAGTATCCCTGTATGCCTGGAGGACTATATCTGTGTGAATTTGGATGGTTGTACAGACAGGACTCTGACTAGCTAAGGCCAATAACATGGATGCTCCATGCCTTTGTGAAACAGCATCCAGTGAAAACCCTGGACACAGGGCTCAGAAGAATTGCCCTGATTGGCACACTGTGTTCATGTTATCAGGTATCCTTGCTGAGAGAATTAAACACTGCCCATGTGACTACACAGCAAAGGGACAGGTGGGAGCTTATACCTTTTTTCTCCTAGGTCCCACCCTATTTTCCTTTATCTTTTGCTGGCTTTAATCTATATCTTTTCACTATAATAAACCATCCCAATGAGTACAAGGGCTTTTATTAATTTTGTGAGTCCTTCTAGTAAACTGTGGAAACCAAGAGGTGTCTAGAGACCCCTACCAACAGAGCCCTAAAACATTTCTTCTCTACTTTTTCCCATGTTAGTAACCACAATTACATCCACCAATTTTCTCAAGAATTCAGTGATTAATAGTGAATCCTCCTGACTTGCTACCACACAATTTAATTCATCAATAAGCCCTCCTGGCTCCAGCTCCTAAATATATCCTGAATCTATGTGCTTCTCTTCATCTCAGTATTGCCATTCCAGGACAAGTCTCAACTAGCTTTTGCCCACACTACAGCAGTGGCCTCCCAAATGGTTCCACATTTGAGATCCAGCAATCCATATAGCACAAAGAATGTCCACTCACATTTACATCCCCCAGTGATTTCTCCTTTAACTTAGAGTATAAACTGCTTTACTTGACCTATAAGTCCTATATAAACTTGCCCTTTATCTTCTATTCTTCTCATTCACACTGATTAATCTTCTGACTTATTTTCTATTCATCCAACACTCCAAACTCATTCCTGCCTCAGGTCAATTCTCTATTCATTCATATTCTCCCTCTCTCTCTCTCTCTCTCTCTATCTCTCTCTCTCTCTCTCTCTCTCTCTCTCTCTCTCTCTCTCTCTCTCTCTCTCTCTCCTCTCTCTCTTAGTTAATTTGTATGAATAACTCCAACAATAACAAAATCAACATGAAAGCAGGGACCTCCTAATCTTATTCTTAGAGCCTAAAATCGTTTAATATATACTTGTTGAATGGCAGGACTTAATCTATCATGGAAGCTGGGAAACACACTCACAGGCATCTCAGTCTTGGGCCCTCTTTTCCTTTAAACCTAAATCCTCTCCTTGGGTAATCAATTCCAATCTCATGATTTCAAATACCTTTTAAACCTTGCCTGGAGAAGAGAGAAATTTAATTATAAATTGTAATATACCTCCCCCTCACAATATCATTCCTACTGTGAGATAAATGTGTCCGATTATCTTTGTCTGATTCCAGTAGATGTGTTCAAATTTCTTTCCTGTAAGTCTATACTTTTTAACTAGGTCTTCCAGATAAAACAAGTGATAACTTTTAACTTTGACACAATTCCTATCTTAAATTAATTTATATTCTGATTATTATCTGTATTCTTCTCATGAGTGTACCCTGACAGTAACTAAAAATATTTGAATTTCTACTTCATCTTTCTTGACACCCTTCATGTTCTGCCTGCCAAGTTCCTTTGGTACTTCATCTGGCCTTCAGCCTATCTCCACTTTATCTTTTCCATTTCTAAATGATGAGATGTGATTTCAGTCCTGAATCCTCTGTATTTCTCAGTCTATACTCCCTCTCACAACAGTCATTTTTAACTTCAAGATCTCATTTGTGGGCTAGGGTTGTAGCTCAGTGGTAGAGCGCTTGCCTAGCACGTGTGAGGCCCTGGGTTCAATCCACAGCACCACATAAAAATAAATAAATAAAATACAGGTATTGTGTCCATCTACAACTAAAATATATCTAAAAAAAAAAAGGTCTCAGTTGTGACTGGTGCAGTGGTGCAAGCCTGTAATTTGATTTACTAAGGCTGCTGAGGCAGGAACAGCCAAATTCAAGTCCAGATCCAGCAATTTAGTGAGACCCTTTCTTGAAATAGAAAATAAAACAAAGCCTGACTTTGTAGTTCAGAGGCAGTGGACTCCTGGGTTCAAAACCCAGTACTAGGGAAAAAGAAGATCTCAGTAATACTCAGAATTCATTGAAACCTAAGTGTGATTTGACTCACTTCACAAGCTCAATAAATGGATTTTAGAATGAATTTCAAATCTAATTCTGATCTATCTAGTCTTCATATCTGATTAGTAAATACTTCTCTTAGATAGTTTGCTGTTTGGAATGACACCTCTCTCAAAGTAAAATTTTCTTTATTTCTCAAAATTAACCTCTTTCTTTCTGAATTTTCCTATTTCTCTTAAGGGAGACATTAATATTTTTCAGTTTTAACGTTAGAAAGTCTGCAGTCAATGTTAACTTCTCTCCTCCTGTATCACTCATAGTCCTTGGAGAAAAATAGTTTACTCCAAATGATTCAAATGAAGAATGAAAGGACTACTGTAAGAGGTATGAGCAGGTTGAAGAAGCAAAGGATAGTGATCAATCCGAAGACTTGCAGTTGTGCAGAGCAGTTAAAAGCCCTAAGGATAAAGGGCTAAAGTCCATGAGACCTTGAGCTGTGCGGAAGGACCCTCCCACAGAAGCTATCCTTGCAGACAGACGTAATCATTACCAGAGCATACGTTACAAATAAGAAGGAAAGCGGAAAAAATGCTCTCACATTTATCTCCTACTACCTTCCAATCTATTGTTCCTCTGGCTGGATGAACCCAGTTGGAAGCAATACGGCAAGGGAGCCATGTTAAGGCAGTTCACACAAGTGGCCTTCCATGGCACAGAAGAGGGCAGAGAAGGAAGATAATGAAGAATAAGGGGGAGAAGGATCAGAATTTTTCTTGTCCCTGCCCCCTCTCCACATTCTGAATATTAATGTCCCATCCATCACAAGATGATCAGATAACGAGAATTGTGACCGAATTGGTGGACTAATCCATTTGCTGTGCTGATAATTTGATTGGATTATTAGGTAGTAACTGTAGGCAGGTCAGATGTGGCTAAGGGAAGTAGGTGACTGGGGGCAGGCCTCGGGGGTCATGTCTCATTCCTGGCCTCCTTTCCCTTTACTTCCCAGCAGCCCTGAACTGAGCAGTTTTCCTCCACCACACCTTTCTGTCATGATGTTCTGTCTCACCCCAGTCCCAGAGCAATGCAGCCGGGTGACTGTGGACTGAGCCTTTGAAACTGTGAGCCCCAAATAAGCTTCTCTCCCTCTAAATTGTTCTGGTCAGATATTTTAGTCATAGTGACAAAAAGCTGACTGACACAAACTTCCTTTTCAAATGCCCTTTAAAAATATATCCCTATCTTCCCTTTGCAATTCCAATGTCACCTCCCTGCATAAACCTAGACCACTTCACTTTTAAGTCACAGGTATAATTTTCCCTTGAAAAATTTGAACTATATACCACTACCAGCTTAATTTCCTTAGAAGATACTTTTATGTGTGTCACTTAAAAGATACTTTTATGTATGTCAAATACTTTTGTTGTTTTCCTGGGTCTTCCTGAATTAAATATAAAATATCTCCCCTTTGTGTATGAGTGTGTGTGTGTGTGTGTGTGTGTGTGTGTAGGTGCTGGGATTGAATCTAAGATTAATTATTTTTATAGTTTCAAATCCTACTATTAGTCTACTTGAATAATACATACTAATTAATATTTACTTACTATGTTCCAGGCAGTTTTCTGAATATTGAAATTCAGCAGTACACAAAATTTATAGACATCTTAATGCCATGGAGCTTTCATGTAGTTGTAAGATAGATAATAATCAAAAAAGTAAATTATATAGTGTATTACAGTAGGTAATAAATGCTACTAAAGAAGAATATAGCGTGTCAAGGAAGTCTATAATTCTTGTAGGAGTGATTAGAGCAGACTTTACTGAATATAGATAACATCTGAGCAAAGCTTTGGAAGGCATATTGGAGCAATTCACCTGAACATATGGAAGAAAACCACTTGTACTAAAGGAAACAGTAAGTGCCAAGACCCTGAGGCTGATGAGTATCTGGCAGGTTCAATGATTAGCGAGACAGGCAAGCGTGGCTGGTGTGGGGATGAGTGAGATGGAGAGTGGGAGGAAATGAAGTCAGAGAGGTGATGAAGACCAGATCACACAGGACATCATAGGCCCTTAGAAAGGCCTTTTACTCTAAACAAAGTGGCCATCACCTGCACTTCCCCATAGGTACATGGCCATTCCTGCTTCCACAGAGTTCCTCAGCAGGTTTCCCTTGCCTGGAATGACTTTCCTAATTTGGTCTGCTTATCTAAAGACTGCAAGGCCAGACTGTGTTCCCTTTCTTTGGTAACACTTTCTGGGACCCCTGCAGTCTACAGTGATTTTCCACATTTTTGTCACACAAATGATACCTGGCATAGATATCTTTTTAAATATCTTCCTAACTTGTCAATGTCTTTACCATAATATTCTATCTTGAGGATAATGATAATGATTATGTTAACTCACGATGATGATTTTGATTGTACTCAGAATTGGGTTGCCAAGAATTGTTACATGCATATAACTAGAGTGCATATATGAAAAGTACTTAACATCTAACAGGCATTCAATAGGCAGAAATATTTGTTTTTCATACATAATAAATTATCGTCATCAGTGTTAGATCTAATTTGGAAGTGGTAAAGACTGTTTTCTTTATCATGAACAGTATCTGCTGAATATGAATGATTATTTGACCAATTTATGATTATTCTTCCTCCTACTCAATAAATATCTTAACTACTCAAGTCCCATTCAATCATATGCAGTCTTGGTACATTTCTTATATTCTTTATTCCATGTATTTTTATTGGTGCTTTATAGATGTACATAATGGTGGGATTTGTTGCTACATATTTTGTTTTTCAGTATTTGGAATTGAACCCAGGCCCTTGTGCATGCCAGTCAAGCATCCTACTACCAAGCTACATCCTTCGTCCAACATTTATTCAACATTAATTAATTAATTAGCTAATTAATTTGATAGGGGTTTGAATCCAGGGGCACTTTACCACTGAGGTACATTCCCTGCTCTTTTTATTTTGAGATAGGTTCTCACTAAATTTCTTAGAGACTCACTAAGTTGCTGAAGCTGGCCTTAAACTTGAGATCATCCTGCCTTAGCCTTCTAATTCTCTGGGATTACAGATGTACACTACCATATCCAGCTTGTATTCTTAATTTACTTTTATTTGGCTCTGCACATTTACCTTTTATCTTCTCAACTACACAGTAGCTTGAAGGCAAAATCTTATGTCTTGTGCATCCATGCATCTAAGCCAGCATTTTGGACCACAAGTATTGTAAAATAAGGGTATTAGGAGGGAAGATACTCTTTGGCTAAACTTTTTGTATGTTTTTCACACACTTTAAATTCTCCCATGAGTAAAATTCATTTAGAGTCACCTTGGAGAAAGCTAATTTTGTCACTCGAATTTATCATCCCCTGCTATATGAGCCACGGCTAGCACTTTTTGCTATTGCATGTTCTTGCAAGTACTAGCAGGTCATAGCCTCTACCTGCAGCAGTGCTTTGTACTTGCATTATGCTATCTGATAGAATTAGGAAAAATCACTCTTTTCTTTATCTTAGATCTTTTGAAAGGTACGAAAAATAAGTGCCAAGATATTTAATTTAAAAAAAAAGAAAGAAAGAAACCAAGAGTATGCAAAGGAAAGAAATTTTATCATCTCAGACCCTTAGCATTTAGCTAAAAATTTCCTTAAGTATAGCTTATTAGAATTCTGGTACAGACACATGTTTTTTTAAATTGAAAAATATCTGTGCGTGGGAAGGCATGCTGGAATGCTATGCGAATTACAATGATCAAGTATGGAATTTTTCTGGGTGCTGTAGTGGTGCACACCTGCAATCCCAGCAACTCCAGATGCTGAGGCAGGAGGATTGCGAGTTCAAAGCAAACCCCGGAAATGTAGCAAGACTCTCAAATATAAATAAAATATAAAAAAAGGGCTGAGGACATGGCTCAGTGGTTAAGTGCCCCTGGACTCAATCCCTGGTACCCGTCTCCCCAAAAAGAGAATTTTTAGCCTAAAATTCAAACAGACTAGAACATCTCTTCCTCATCAACATAAACTATTAAAGGAAATTATTAGAGAGAAAAACTTTCTATACAGACAATATGACCTTTTATGTTGTTGAAAGTTAGTAAATTAACTAAAGGTTAATTTATACCATTCTGCAAAACTTCTCAGTTAGCCACATTTTCTATGTAGCTCATTCTCCAAACACTCCACAAAGAGCATACTTTATGGAAAAAAGAAGATGATAGTAAACATATATTGCACTAATCATCCCCAGATAATAATATCACTCATCTGGTTATGGGAAACAGTTCTTCTTCCACCCCAACTCATAATCTCTTCAGAAGGAAGAGACCTCAGGACTTCTTTCGAGGCTCCCCCTCTTCCACCTCTGAATACTGCCACACTGACAACCAACCTTCCAACACCTGAACCCTTGAGGGAAACTGTTGAACAATGTCCACAAAACTGCAGTCGCCAAACTGGCATGGTGCCACGTGCTGGTCCACCTGCACCAGCGGAACCCAAGAGAGAGCCCAGAAATAAACCCACACCTTTACAGCTGACCGATTCTTGACAAAGTTGCCAAAAAACTCACAATGGGTAAAAGACAGTCTGTTCAATAAATAATTTTGGGAAAACTGAATATGCACCTGCGGAAGAATGAAATTAGAGCCTTACCTCACATCATATTCAAAATCAAATTAAAAAGATTAAAGGTTTAAATATAAGACCATGATACCATGACAAAACATAGGGTAAACATCCATAACATTCTGGGCAACGAGGTTTAAAATCTGACTCCAAAAGCACAGGAGACCAAAACAAAAACAAATAGGATCACATCGAATTAAACAACATCTGTGCATCAAAGGAAACCGTCAGTAGAGTGAAGATAAAATCTACAGAATGAAGGAAAATGTGTGAAAACAATACTCATGATGATCTATTAATATCTAAAATATATTTTAAAAAAACTCAAAACAACTCAATAGCAGGAGAACAAATAACCAAATTTTAAAAATGAGTAAAAGATTTGAATAAATGTTTTTTCCAGAGAAGACATACAAATGACCAACAGGGATATGAAAAAATGCTCAACATCACTAATCAGGGAAATGAAAATCAAAACCACAATGAGATATCACCTCACTCCAGCAAGAATGGATGTTGGGGCTGGGGATGTAGCTAAGTTGGTAGAATGCTTGCCTTGCATGCACAAGGCACTGGGTTCAATACCCAGCTCTGCAAAAAGAAAAAAAAAAAAAGATGTAAACAAAAGAATAAATAAATAAATAATAATAATAATAATAACAAAAAAGTGTTAGCCAGTATGCAGAGAAAAAGAAACACTTGCACACTATTGCATTAACAGTTACAGAAAACAGTCTAGAAGTACCTCAGGAGATTAATACTATAACTACCATATAACCTAAAGATCTCACTATTGGGTACATACACAAAAGAAATGAAAGAGGTATGTCTGAGAAATCATTATGCACAATAACCAAGACATGGAGCCAACCAAAGTGCCCATCAATGAATGAATGGGTAAAGAAAATATCAAGTATATACACATAAATGCGTGTGTGTGTATGTGTGCGCGTGCGTGTGTATGTACAAAATGTAATACTATTCAGCTTTTTTTTTTCTTAAGGAAAATTCTGTCATTTGCAACAACACAAATGAGCACAGAGGACATTATGTTAAGTGAAATAAGCCAGGCTCAGAAAACCCGTGTTATCTCACTCATCTGTGGAGTCTCAAAAATTTGTTCTCAAAAAAATTTAATCTCTAAAACATTTGAGTAAAGTGGTGGCGACCAGAGGCCAAGGGAGCTGTGGAGACAGAGATTCTGAGGAAATGTTGGTCAGAGAATATAAAAGTAGTTAGGGGGAAGAACTTTGAGAGTCATTGTAGACCATGGTGAATATGGTTAATGATGACCTATCCTTGAAAAATGCAGAGAGAATACATTTTAAATGTTTTCACTACCAAAAGGAGGACTGTGAAATATAGCGCCTGTTAATCAGCTAGATTCAGTCATTTCACATGTATGTACACTTCAAAACATCATGGTATACATGATAAATATGCGTATCTTTGTGTGTCACTATATAAAGAGTTTTCACTTAATTTTTAAAGTGTGGAATAAAATGCTATCAAAATGTTTAAAATTATTGTTGACTAATTTTCACCACCTGTCAACTGTTTACATATACTTACATGAATTTTATTCACGTTTAATCTTTTAGAAAACATCTTTTTTTTTTTTTTTTTTGGTACCCAGGATTGAGCCCAAGAGTACTTAACCACTAAGCCACATCCCCAGTCCTCTTTAAATACTTGATTTAGAGACAGGATCTCACTGAGTTGCTTAGGGCCTCTCTAAATTGCTGAGGCTGGCTTTGAACTCTCAATCCTCCTGCCTCAGCCTCCTGAGCCGCTGGGATTACAGACATGCCACCATATCCAACTAGAAAACAGCTTTTTGAGGTATAAATGATTCATAATAAATTGCATGTTTTAAAAAATGTACAACTTGGTTAATTTTGTGTGTTTTTGTTTGTTTGTTTGTTTTTAGTACCAAGGATTGAACCCAGGGACACTTAAGCACTGAGCCACATCCCCAGCCCCTTTGACTTTTTTTATTTTGAGGTAGGGTCTTACGAAGTTACTGAGGCTGATCTTGAATTTGCAATCCTCCTGCCTGAGTTTCCTGAGCCACTGGGTTTACAGGCACTGAATAACTTGGCTAGTTCTGACATGTGCTAACACTGTGAAATCATTACTATGATCAAGATGATAAACCTGTCCATCACTCCCAAAAGTTTCCCCTTATCATTCCTCCCTCCCTCGCTTCCCCTGCCCTGTTCCTGTCCCCGGGGAATCACTCCCCCTCACTATGGATCATTCTTCATTTTATTAAATTTTATACACATAAAATCAGTCAGTATGTACTATTTTCTCCTGGTTTCTCTCTGTCAATAAAATTATTTGTTCATGCATTTGCTAGCTGCACAGTATTTCATTGTATGGATCTGCCAAAATTTGCTTCTCCAATTAACTACTAAGTGAAGTTTGGATTCCTTCATTTTGGGTTATTACAAACAAAGCTACTATGAACATTTTGTACAAAATACACACAAAAATTGGAACTCAAGAAGATTCTTATCCTTTTTTGGCAACAAATCAGTTATGTGGCTAATTGCCATTATTCCAGATCAAGGAAGAAGTTGTACAAGAGTTATTTTAACACAGAGAGAAAAACAGGCTCAGGAAAGAAGCTTACAAGCACCAGAACAAATGCTGCCTGTCTTAACATTCATGTAAACAGCCAGTCAATTGCCCTTTTTATGTAAACTAGTTCATGGTGGGCTTACCCACTTGCAACCAAAATAATCCAAATTATAACCAAGGAAATGCCTTAAATCATAAATTGCATGTTCTTTCAGGGCATGAACTGAATCATTTGTATATCTTTATCATTATTCATTATTTTTTAATATGTTCTTTTTAGGTATAGATGACAAGAGAGTGCATTTTGACATATTATACATAAATGGAGTATAACTTATTCTAATTAGGATCCCATTCTTGTGGTTATACATGATGTGGAGTTACACTGATCATGTATTCACATTATAAACACAGGAAATTTATGTCTGATTCATTCCACTGTCTTTCCAATTCCCATTCCCCCACCCTTCCTTTCATTTTTCTTTGTCTAATCCAATGAACTTCTATTCTTCCCTCCCCACCTTATTGTGGGTTAGTGTCCACCTATCAGAGAGAACATCCAGTCTTTTTTTGTGATTGACTTATTTTACTTAGCATGACAGTCTCCAGTTCCGTCCATTTACCAGCAAATGTTATAATTTCATTCTTCTTCATGGCTGAGTAATATTCCATTGTGTTTATATACCACATTTTCTTTATCCATTCATCTGTTGAAGGGCATCAAAGTTGGTTCCATAACTTAGCTGTTGTAAATTGAGATGCAATAAACATGGAATCTGCTGCATTACTGTAATATGCTGATTTTAAACCCTTTGAATATATGCCAAGGAGTAGGATATCTGGATCAAATGGTGGTTCCATTCCAAGTTTTCTGAGGAATCTCCATACTGCTTTCTATAGTGGTTGCACTAATTTGCAGTTCCACCAGCAATGTAAGTGAACATTTTTCCCATGTCCTTGCCAATATGAAAAATGCTTTTGTTCACTAAAGAAAATAACTTTAATTTTTTGAGGCCACAAGGCAAACTGGCGCAGACTTGGAGGAAGAGAACTTATTTTTGATCAGAAAGTAGATAGTATATCACTCAATTCATTACGCTTAAGCAATTTTTAGGCACAGTTGGGGCCCTAGTTCAATAATGCCAGACCTTACTAAATACAACCTACAGTCTCAAATTGATCTTGTTACAAAAAAAAAAAAAAAAAATCCTAAAAGTTTATTACATTTGTATAAACATTTTTCCTGTCTCAAAAACTGGAAGATGTAACAATGTCTAGGCTCATTTGAACAGATATTTAAGTTTTATTGAAAGACTTAGGATACATGATAAATAAATATGGTCATTGCATGATTTTTTTTAAACCAGGACTATACAGTCTCATGAACTAAAGACTGGGGAATAGTCTCACAAGATCAGATCCTGAAGAGGTCAGTGACCACTAGTCAAACCATGTTTACAGAGGCCATTTGTGAATAAGATCCAGTTCAGATCAACATCCTCGACATCTGACCTTTGTTTTTCCTCACTAAAGGCCTGTACCCAGCATTTGGCTTCTTGCCTCATCACCAAAAGGCATGCTGATTTTTCCAAAAGATAAATATTAATAGCCTAACAAACACATGTGCTGTGCCAAAAGCAGAGAGCTAAGAGTTAGACATTACTAATCTGTACATTTGCCAAGGGCTTCCAGAACTTCATTAATAAAGTCTCAACCTCAGAACACTTGTGAACAAACGAGAGAGACAAGACTGTGTCCGCTCCCAGAAGATAAACGTGTCCTGATGGAAAATAAGGGGTGGGAGATTGTGTTGTTAAGTGAGAGGATACGCTGCACATTAATAGCAGCTACCATTTTCGGGGAGCAGATATTGCATGGCAAATGCTATATGTCTCCAGAGCTTTGCAATATATGTAGGATTGTCCTCATTGAATAAAGAAGAAAATTGCAGGTTTATGAGGTTAAATGATTTGCTGGACTGCCATGCAATTAGTAAGTGTCAGAGAGAGTTGGGTTTCAAGGAAGATATGTACCCAACTTTTAATCAGTTCTTTAACTGCTTTTATCCCCTGCCCTTGGAGCAGCCTGGGGCATCCCCTTACCCCCGTCCCCTTCCCTTTTCCCTTAAAGCTAACATTCCATTTTAGAATCTTCCTAATTTGGAGCCAAGTTACTTTCTTCTCATCACACTACTTTGGAATCTCAAAACTTTTCTAACTAAGCATACATATCTTCTGTCTACAGAGACTTCTCAAAATAGAAAGGAAATGGCTTAAAGGAAAAGACTTTGAGGTATTGTTTTCATCTTCACTGTTTATCACTTTATCTCACCATATACACTCACAGATACAATCATCTGGTCACATCCAAAGCAGCTAAAGTGGCTGGACACATTTTTGGCAAGGGAGACACAGCTGGAATAACTTACTCAGTAGCAGTTACAGCTGTCAGACCACAATAAATGACTCAGGAATTCAAAGGTCAGAAGTCTGACTCCAACAGAACATGAAGGGACCATGCTACAGTTATCATAATTGTTGCCTTCCTGGACAAATGTTCCTCCTAACCGTCTATCATCCCTGTGCATAGGAAAGTGCACATAGAAGGTGTGTAATGAACAGGTGAAGGAAATCAAGATTTATCTAAAGCTTTCTTAGATCTATGCTTCAGTAGCCTTCCTAACAAGAAATGATGGTTCACTCCAAGAGTTTAATTGAGTGACAAGAACATATTAAGAGACACAAAGACACCAAGGAACTTTCAATAGCAAGAAACTGCTTCCACTCCTAGGCCTGAGGGCAAAGGGAGAAAGCTATTTTCAGAGTCTAAGGAGAGTTGGAGCTGGGAAGAGACAGAATCTGCTGTAATACAAGAATAGAGAGGAACACAGCCAGGGCAGCAACCAAGCAGGGAGACCACAAGAAAAGACCATTAAATTAGCCTATTGTCTGCATCTCCCATTTTTCAAACCTGCACCAGATGGTGAGAGAATTCAAGTGATATAATCAGTTCACAGAGGCCAGGCTTTCTGGACACAAAGATGCAGCCTCCCTCTGGGCAGGTTAACTGGAGGAACAGAGGAGAGTACAGAGTGATGACACACTGGTTTTGGGGGGCTTTGGAGAGGGGAATAAGACTTTATTTTACTACTAACTCTGAAAAAAAAACCAGAAGGTACTTTCATGAAATTATAAGATTTCAGATGTTTTTTTAGATAGGCAGCTCCTGTTTTCTACCGTCTCCAGGTAACTATCTTGCAGAACCTATGTAATCTAAAGACAATAAATACAGGCCTTTGAGAGCCTCGAGCAGATGGCGAAGCCCATTTTAGCTCCTTTTCCTCACTCTTCCCTCTGCAAAATGCAGTGTTCCTTCCAAGGAAAAGTAGAGAACAACGTGGAAAGGGCATACCTGATATTCTCCTGCTTATGCCTTCTTTAAGTTCCTTTTCTATGAATATGCTTTTTAAATAAAGATTTTTCATTAATGTCAAAAAAAAAAAGCCCCAAAAGATATTGAATAAAGACATGATCAATTAAGTTACTAACAGCCTGGGGTTCAATAGAAAAGCAGATTCAAAGCAAGTGGGATTTTGAAAAGTCTATTTTAATAAGTCAGGAGGATCAGATGAGTAACACTGAAATGTCTGGCATAGATATCATGAAAAGAAGTTGATTTTCACTCACATGACAATTTGTCATCTTAATTTTTCTAGACGATCTTTCCCAAATAAGTTAGAGTTCCCTGACCTACAAAAACATGTAAAATACCTTTTTTTTACTTACACTGAGTCATTTACAAAAAGCTAGTGCTTCGATCTCATCAATTTAAAAATTCATTCATTTAAATCTGTGTTCTTCTATACTGCCAATGCTACTCTTCTATCCACTGAGATAGAAGCGGTAATTAGCAACCTGGGGGAAATTCTGCAAGGCACACTTTTGAATCAGGGATAGCGTTGGAGGATGCTATTCCAGCGTTATATCAGAACTGGAAGCAGAGGCTGTTGTGAAGTCCTAGAACTACATCTAGGCAAAGAGTGGTTGAGAGTGCTGTGTGAAATGTGGTGTGCCTCAGTACATGTCCTCTCATTCCCTCTTCTCCCCAAAGGACCTGCCAAGACATGGTACACTAGTCCCCAATTGGGCTCTTTCTTGTCCCAGCATCTTCAGCCAAGTCCTTACCAAAAGGTGATTCCTCTTCATCATTTCTGAAAATTCCTGTTTATCAAATCCAAAAAATGTCATTGGAAGGTGTATACATTCTACCCTACATGGAGCTGATAAACTATCAATAGCTCCAACAGACTGATACAATGCCAAAACTCCTATAGTAAACAAAAGTGGGGTGAAAATCATGGAGAACAGGCCTGGGGTGAGCAATTCAGAGGTGGACCACCACAGTTGTCCTGGCTCACCATATTTTGGGGATGCTTCACCTGAGAAGTAGACGTGGAAAAGCAGGAGGTTGCCAGTCTTCCCTGATTCACTCCTTTACCTATGGCCTGACCACATTCTGGTGGTGAGTGGGTCTAGGGCACAAGTGAGCTGCCTGTTGTCTGCCCAGCACAAGGATCTTCATACCCAAACTGAACACAGTGATTCAGATGGCATGATCAGTCACAGGAAGTACAATTTACCTCTTTATTTCAAGTTACTCTGCCTTTGTGCAAAGGAAGATTTCATTACCCTTTAATCAAACTGTAAATTTATAATGAATTTCCTTCTACCTAACCAAATCTTCAAGATTCAACAGAAACTATTTTTGTAATAATTCCCATCCAAGAATGTATGATATGTTGATATAAGTCAATCAGACAGAACTCAGCTTATAATGTGGCTTACAAATTTTCAACTTTAAAATGGTGTAAAAATGATACACATTCAGTAGAAACTATACCTTTGTTTTAATCAGCTTTTTCACTGCTGTGACTAAAAGGAATCAACCGGAACAACTATAGAGGAGGAAAGGTTTATTTAGGGCTCACAGTTTCAGAGGACTAAGTCCAAAGATGGCTGGCTCCATTCCTTGGGGCTCCAGGCAAGGCTGAACACCATGGTGGAAGAGTGTGTCAGAGGGAAGCAGCTCATATGGTGATTAGAATGCTGAGAGAGTCCACTTGCCCGATACAAATATATACCCCAAAGCCACATCCCCAAGTCCAACTTCCTCCACCCACACCCTACCACTTCATTTACCACGCAGTTAATTCTCTGATTGAGTTAACCCAATTATTTCTCCTCTGAACCTTCTTGCATTGTCTCACACATGAGCTTTTGGGGACACCTCACATCCAAACCATAACATTCTGCCCCTGGCTCCCAAAAGCTCACAACCATCTCACAATGTGAAATACATTTTGACCATTTCCAAGAGTCCCCATAGTCTCAACAGCTCTGAGGTTGCTCAAAGTTCATGTCCAGAGTCTTCTCTGAGTCTCAAGGCAATCTTGCATTGTGAGCCCCGGTAAAATTAAAAGCAACTTAGAAGTATCCAATATATAAAGGTACAGAGTAAACATTTCTAGTCACAAAAATAGGGAATAGAAGGGATAGGAACAAAGCAAGACTGAAATCCAGCTGGGCAAATAAGTCCTATAGCTCCTCGTCCGACATCTGGGGCACATGGCATCATGATGTTCTCTCCAAAGGGCTTGTGTAGCTCAGCCCCTGTGGCCATATTTGCTGCAGCCCAAGTGGCCTTTCTGTTGGCTTGTCTCTGTTTGATTTCTGCAGCTTTCCTAGGACGATGTTCCACGTTACTGGCATTTCTTAATCTCAGGGATTTCCACTGCAGCTTCAGCTTCCTCCTCACATCTCTATACTTTGGCTTCTCAGGGGTACCCATAGGGACTCTGACCCTGCTGCACTTTGTGTGGCCTCCAAGGCCTTCCTTTGAAATCCTGGTGTACGCTTCCATGCATTCTGTGGGAATGCAGATTCCCAAAGAACCAGCACCATGTTGTTGATGCCAAGGACTGTTGCCATCTCAAGCAGTAGCTGAGCCTCCAGGGACCCTTGCTGCAGCACCCTCTGAGCGTCTGGGTGACCAAGCATATTGAAAATACCTCCTAGTCCTCCTTGTCCAAGAAAGGTGCCCCATTGGTCTCTTCTCAAGAGAATCTTCACTTTTACTCCCTTGAACTTGAGATGGGTATGGTCTTGCCAGCTCCTGAGATGCCTTCAAGCCATCTTATTTTCTCCAGACAAAGTCTTTAGCATTTCTGTAGTGGCAGTAATGTCTTTAACAACTGCAATTTCCTTAGCCCTAGTTTTACTCAGGTCTTTCAAGTTCACTTTTTCAAAATCTTTCTGCTGTTTTCTGCTCCTGATTATCACAATAAATTTGGTTACAAGACTCCAGCAATATCCATGCCTTTGCATGAATGCTATGCTGCCTAGAAATTTCTTCTACCATTTAAGAAGTCCATTGCTTCTAAGATCAGCCTCACAGAAAGTCTCTGGACACGGGCAAAATGAAAACAGCTTCTTAGTCAGAACATAACATGAATGGCCTCTATTTCAAATTTCAGTAGAATCCTCCTTTTCTGAACTCTCTTGAGCCCTGTCTTCACTGTTCACAGTCCTATTGCCATTCTGGTCTTCTGAGTTCCCACCAGAATCGGTCATTAATCTCTGCTTATGACAATCTAAAGCATTTCCAGTTTGCACAGCTGCACATCTCAAAATTCCTCCCACCAATTCCAAAACACTGCAAAAATTTTTGAACTACATGGTCAGGTTAGTCACAGCAACAACCCCACTTCTTGGTATCAACCTCAGTTTTAGTCAGTTTTTTTTGTTGTTGTTGTTTTGTTTTTGTTTTTGTTTGATTTTATTTTCGTTTTTTTGCTGCTGTGACTAAAGGATCTGACAAGAACAATTTTAGGGAATAAAAAGTTTATTTGAGGGCTCACAATTTTAGAAATCTTATTCCACATAAGGCCAGTTCCATTCCTCGGAGCTCCAGGTAACTCAGGACATCATGAAGGAAGAGTATAGCAGAGGGAAACAGTTCATATGTTGATCAGGAAATAGAGAAAGAGACAGATATACTTATCAGATACAAATATATACCCCAAAGCCACACCCCCAATTCCCACTTCCTTCAGTCACACCCTACCACTTAAGTTACCACTTAGTTAATCCCGGTCCAGGTGATTAATACACTGATTGGGTTAAGACTCCCACAACCCAATTATTTCTCCTCTGAACCCTCTTGTATTGTCTCACACATGAGCTTTTGGGGACACCTCACATCCAAACCATAACAACTTTCAATTTTGAATTTCAATCATTTTTCAGGCCAGCAATATTGTAGTATGATATCCTCTCCTGATTTTTGGGTGGCAGCAGCAAGTCAGACCTCCCAATCAACCACTCAATGATAATGGTAACTGATTCTCTGCAGCATACTGTGTTACCACAGCCTTTTGGACATAAGTATTTGATTAATTACATGAGGTCTTCATTACTTTATTATAAAACAGGTTTTGTGTTAGATGATTTTGGATGACAATAAAATAAGTAAGTGTTCTGAGATTCTTTAAAGTGGTCTAGGTCAAGTTATGATGTTAGAGAAGGTAGGTGTATTAAATGCATTTTCAAATAACAATATTATCAGCTTACATGGATTTATTGAAACAAATCCATTATGGAGGGAGGGGTATAAACATAAAATGGAATTAAGGCTTAACATATATCTCTATAGCTCTATAATACTTTAAGAACAAGGAAAAGGAAGATAAATATAAAAGAGGAAAAGAAATAAGGAAAAAAACAGGAAAAGAAATGTATAACACAATAAAACATCCTTTTCATGCTGGGTCAAAAATAGGTCTCAATCAACTTGACTCATGAACATCTTTATTAGGAAAATGAATAAAGCCTTAGTAAGAGTTTTTATAGCCAATATTTACTTAGCTACTGTATAATCAGTCCACATAGAAATATGAACATGAAAACTAAAAATTGTTCAGAAAGCAAAATGCCAAAAATCAAATTTTATATCTGATGTTTATTATGGACATAAATTAAGGATCCCCTAAAGACATCAGAAAATACACACTTTTGACAAAATACGATTCTCTTCAAATATTCAAATGTTATGTGACAAAAAGCAATGACTTATTCTATGGTGGTGCAGAAGCAGAATAATGAATAAGTAAACTTTGCTGGAACACAAGGCAGTATTTCTGAATTTCAAACTATTCAAAAATATAATTGGTGTCTTCCAATATCAAGTGGCATATCACTTAAAGTGTCAAAAGAGCCTTGATATAAAGACTCAGATAGTCTTGATATAAAAACTCATATTGTATATGAAAGCTCAATTTAAACCTTTCTTCTTCCCCCACCAATATCCCTAGACTTAGGAATCTTACAGCCAAATTTGTATGTTTTTGGAGCTCTATGTGTGTGTATATTTAAAGTATATTTTTGTAGAAAATATTTTTATGAATTTAAACACGTAATAAACTTGGTTGTCAATCAGGACATCATATTTCCCAGGTAATTTCCATCATAAAAAATTTATTCAGTCCAAAATGCTAAAGTTACTCTACATCTGCTTTTTAATTTCACATCCCACATATCATCAAATAACAAATCTTATTGACTCAAAGCACATGCAGAACCTGTCCTCTTTTCACTCTGCTTGTTATTTTTACCCTCATCCATGTCATAACCATCTCTTACCTGGACTGTGTGCAAAAACCCTGGGCCTGGTCTCCCGCTTCTTACTTGCCCCAAGATAGTATATTCTTAACACTTTAGCCAGAGTTAAGGATAGTGTTCTAGATAGTGTTGTTTCAGCCTAAAGCTAGTTACTGGATTTATTTTTCACACAACAGTGCTTGGCATATTAGGAACTTAATAATTTGTTGGTTATATCTTTTCTATAAGTTTACCAGGAGATTTTATGGCACAAATTTGACAACCACTGACCTGTGAAACTAAAGGTTTGCTTATAGTGTGAACCAATTTGAAGTTAAGCTATTAGAACAAAGAATAGATGTGCAGAACACAATTCTTATCGAGTCTTCTTAAAAATAGACTGTCTTTGTCTTGTAAAATAATACAATTTTAAATATATTTTCTGTTTTAAAATTTCAAACATTTAGGAAGGAATGTACCCATTCAGAAAACACAAGAAACCGAGGAGAGATCTGAAAGCTTAGAAGTCCCAGAGCTTGAGGGGACTCCAAATGTGACAGTAAGGGACAGTACTGGATCAATAGACAAAATGATATATATATTGAAGTTGGTAACTGTAGTGTGTTTTTGTAAAAAACATTGCTAATCACTGGAATTGTACCGAAGATACATGGACCATGATGCCTGCAACTTATTCTCAAATATTTTGTGTGTATAACATTTTGTTGTGTATTTTTGTGCAATATTCCATTGCTATAGTCAGTGGAAGCAAGAACACAGCAAGGTATGCAAGAGTCAAAATGATAAACAGAATGTTTGTCACATGTATGATATTTGGTGAGCAGTGAGAGACCAAGAGAAAGTAGCAACAGTATTCTGAGCATGCTTTTTATAAAATGACTAGTTTGATATGAAAGCACAAAAAAATAAAACCCTGAAAATACTAAGAGTATTGTGAAAGATTTAAGGAACATGCCAAAGCAGGTAAGAACAAGATTTCATACAACATAAATGATCACTTTTTAAAAAAAAAATTAGTTGTACATGTCAGTAAAATGTATTTTGACAGAATATACATACATAAAGTATAACCTATTTCATTAGGTTCCCACTTTTGTGGTTGTACATAATGTGGAGTTACCCTGGTCATGTATTCAAATACAAGACTAGGAAAGTTAGGACCAATTAATTCTACTGTCCTTCCTATTCCCCTTCCCCATCCCCTCCCTCTGTTACCCGCTGTTCAGTCCAATCTATTTCTAGTATCCCCCTCACGACCTCCCCTGTTTTGGGTTAGCATTCACAAATCAGAGACAATATTTGGTCTTTGTTTTTTGGGATTGACTTATTTCACTTAGCATGATAGTCTCCAATTCCATTCATTTACCAGCAAATGCCATGATTTCATTCTTCCTTATGACTGGGTAATATTCCACTGTGTATATACACTATATTTTCTTTATCCATTTATCTGTTGAAGGACACCTTGTTTGTTAATGTGGCCATTTTAAATTCTCCAGAGGGAACCCTGGAAAAATTTAGTTTGTACTATAGTAAATAAAAATAAAATGATTAAACTCTTGGACCCTGAAGAGCTTTGTCATATCATTTGTCATAGATATTTCTAATTGACCCTAAGTATCCATTCTCATTAAGTCCTTAGTAGTTGAAGTGTGGACCTCAGTCGAACCCTTGACAGAAGGGTGTACTTCACATTTTCCTTTACCTCTAATTTTACCCATCTGACCAATATCAGGTTAATAAAATAAAAGTGCAAATATGTTGCACCAACTTCTAGAAATTCTCCTTAAAATAATACAAATGTGATTAGTGCTCATCACCATTTTGGTCCATGATGCAATTTGCAAAGGAAGGCCAGAGCAGGTGGGTAGAAGAAGTCAGGGTTTATAAGGTTCCTGCTCTACCAGTCCTGTACGTCCTATGCCCAGATCTCCAGAGGAAAAAACAATATTGACTATTGAGAATTTTTTGCAACATGCAACTAACTGTAACCCTAACTAACATAGACTTCTTCATCACCAAATACAGGGCACCTTTATTTTTCACAAGCATAAGGTTTTCCCTCATTCAGTCTGCTTGGTCCTGTATGAAAAGCCCCAGTGAAACTGACAGTGCACACTGGGGGAAAGTTTCACAGGCAGAGCTAGAGACTACTAGGCAAAGAAACTGCACTGAACTGTTTTTGAGTCAACCAATCCACTGGTATCAGACTTCAAGTTAGTTATTACCAGTCTTATCATATTCCAATTGACAGATTTGTCTTCATTTTTGAAGTAGAATAATTTGATCTCTTCTTTCGATAAGTGGAACACTTACAGCTTGACCTCTGTCCCCAAATATGGCAAGGGCCTGGCTGAATGTCAATAATGATTAATGTCCATGATCATTTTTCCATTGAAAGTCCATGTTGGCATGAATAGTCAATAACAACAAAGGAGTGATCAGACTTGCTGAAAATTGTGCTGCTTCCCTCCAGAATAAACAGCTTCATGTTTCTGACCATATTTATGTAAGTGCTTTAGAAAATCAGATTCTTGGAATTATATTACCAGTCTAGAGAAGTAGCAACCATCACTAGTAGAAATAGGATTAGAAGAAACATCTGGATATGGGGATATCAACTAAAGGTCTGCAGCCAGATTTTTCTAGTTGCCCTTAGATTCTAATTTTTCCCTGAAAGGTCATGTTTGGGTGAGCACCTGAATTTGTTTCTTATTTAACAATCCGTCCTTTTACAACCATAAAATAAATAAGGGAAGTCAGAGTTTGCACCATTCCTTCTGAATCACCCTTACCCAAATGTCATTAGTGATGATAATTCAATATTTGAATTAGGCTAAGACACTGTTTAAATCATATTTAGCAGATTATGACTTGGTGCAGGACAATTTAAATATCACCAAAGTGATAAAACAGAAAATAAACTTCTAAACTGCCAGGTGAAGGTAAACTGTTGCTGGAAATTGCAATCTATTGATCCTGGAAAGAATATCTTCACTCATCACTTGAGGAGGATTTAGCTATTACCACATCAAGCAAAACACTTGCCCTGTTTGGTACAATCCACCTTTAATTTTCTTTATTTCCTGGTTTAATATCTTATGGACAAATTTCACAGGCTCACTGGTAAAACCCATAGAAGGCTGCTGGGAAAGATCAGCACCAGATCAACCCCCATCCATCTCTGCTTCTCCAATTTTCCTACCAGAGCCCCACTTCCTCTACAATCTGAAACTGCTCCATATTTTCATTGTGGTGGGCTGCTCCAGACCTTCCCAGAACTATTTGTCAGTACTCTGCACTGTATAAGATGAATCTGCCCATTCTCCTTTCCCATAGAGATAAAACCTAGTTCCAATAATAAACACAGAAGGAGGTGAACCCATTTTAGGGAATCCCTTTGATCCTCTGTATCCAACTAATAATGGTAGCACACATGGTGATCAAATCAGTCCTCATCAGATCTAAGTTTCCTGAAATTATAGTCTTGAAATTGCTAAAATTCTTGAATATTGCTGTTTTTCTTAAATATCTACACCAAGAATCTTTCCAGAGTTCTGACTTGTAACAAATTTGAAGAGAAAGAATATCGATGTTATCAGGCCAATTGTCTTTACCTTCAGAGAAATAAAAATACATTTAAATTTTTTAAACAAAAAATTTAAAACAGGTTATAACCATTAAGAAATATTAAAAAAATAAAATTAAATATCACTGTTAAATCACTGTTTAATATTTCAAGACAGAAAGAACACCACTCCTAAGGTTTTTGATGTCCTTATTTCCATAGTCTTTCTCTTTTCTCATTCCCAGAACTTTTGACCATTCAAGTAAAAGTAAACAGTCTACCAAGACTTTGGTTCTGGTTGGAGCACCTTAGCAGTTGCTATTGTTCTGTTAGCATCATTATTCCTGTGCTACTTCCATCTCTTCTGTAATCTTATTAACCCTAAACCAGGTTTTCTGAGTGCTATAGTTTGGATATCATTTCAGTATGTCTGCCAAAGTTCCACCATGTGCTGAAAGTTTGGTCTCCAGTGTGGAGGTGTTGAGATGGTGGACTTTTAAGAGGTGGTACCTAGTGGTTAGGGTCATCTTGGAAGGGGTTAATGTAGTTCTCTCAGGACTCCAGCTAGTTCTTGAGAGATTAGGATTTTATACAAAGAGTGAAACTGGCCCCTAAAATCCTGTTGCTTCTGACTTGCTCTGTGACTGTTCTCTCCCTCTGGCATGTGTTTCCACCATGATGCCATCCACCATGTTCTAATATATCCAGGAGGCACTCAACAGAGATTGAATCAATGAGGCCACACAATCTTTGACTATCTGCCTCCAAAACTGTAAGCTAAGTAAACTTCTTTTTCTTTTTGGATTTCCCAGCATCAAGTATTTTGTTATAGCAAATAGAGAACAGATTAAGTCACTGAGAATTTGTTGCTCTGGAATTACAAAACCAATTAGCCAGACCCACTCACATTGTTTCCATTCAAACTAGTGACTGCTATGTAAATAGGGAAAGAAATTGACTATTTGAAATCTTTCTTATTATTTTTCTCTTTATTGGCCTTGTCTCAATCAAAAGTGAATGAAGAAGACAATTTAAATTGTTGGTAAGAATAAAGAAGCCAATTTCTTTTCATGTCAGCAAGAATCAAATTATGTGGTTATTTAAAGCAACTTGTTCTGGCTCATCTGGATGGCAGATACAATGTAAAGATCCTCTTTACTCACTTCCTTAACTTCTTGTTTTATAGCTTTTCTTGGCTGAGGTTTCCCTACTTTCCCAAATATTGGTCATCATAATTAGCATTTATTTACTTTGCATATGTACAAAACACTCATTTCCTCCAGTGCATCCAACTATTACAGAACCATCTGCAGGAAGATTTCCTTACCAAGAATCCCTACTACCATAGTAATAGACTTTCAGATATTTGGCTAGCAATGAAAACTAGTTTCTTGATCATTGTAGCTCAGATAATCCTTGGTTTAGGAGAGGGAGAGAAATTTCCATGGATGTTACCCAGTTGCTACTTATCCCACTTAAGGTTATTTGCTTATCTCATGTATGTCCAGTTGACTGAGAGTGCTTGTGCCTAATAATGTCATTAAGGCACCAAGAGGTATATTTTCTAACAGATATAAGATAACATGAATGTAAAAAGTATCATGAATGCACTATTGGGAACACTTAACTCATTGACATCTGCTTCAGGAGGGAACAGGGAAAAATTCTTTTATCTTTTTTCCAGTAGAGAATAGTTTGTGAATGAGGGCATTTATCTGCTTTCTGTAACCAACATGTGTACTCTTAAACCTTAACAAGACTACACAAATATTTCGAAAGGAAATCATTTAGTTATGAACTCAATAACAAAAATCAGAACTTCACATGTTTTGGTCTTGAATATTAGACCAGATTGGGTAGCTCTATATTAAAAGTTTTCTACCTGCCCTTTTCAGTACAGGGGTGACTGACTATTCAACACAATACTTCTCCTCCCTTTTCCTTTCTTTAAGCTATATGCAGTGAAAATTATCTATCCTGCATTTTCGTTCTCTGTTAATGTAATAAGCATGATGGTACCTTCTATTAATACATCATTCCAGGCTTGTTGGTAATTTCTACAAAATTAAACTATACTGTACAATAGTTTATGAACTGCTGTGCTACAAAGCCAAAAAAAACTGAAAAATGTTGAAAAATCATTGAAATGTATAAAAATTACAGTATCTTTTAAATCCATAAAATGGAAACATTATTTTTTTAAAGGATCATGATAAAGCATAGAATGTTAAGAGGAAAGAACATTATGGTGGAAACAGAATGGTCAATCCAGGCTTTCTTAAATACCTTTAAATAATTTATTAAGTTCTTATGCTCAGAATTTAAGGAAGAATTGAAACACACTATATTGTCAAGAAAATCTCCTTTCTTTGTTGCTGAAAACCTAAATTTTCAGCTTTTCTCCACTACAAAATCTGAACCAAGTTAAAATAGAAACAAATGTGAATTGAAACTTTCCCCCACATTGCTTTACTAGGTTGAATTGGAAGAATATAACTTTGATGTGTCATCATTATTAGGGCTTCCTACTACCTTCTCTCAAGTCTAGATTTTGTATTCACACGTGGAAACAACTGAAATTACAAAATATCTTAAGCACATTCAGGCATCAAATACCCAAGAGAGATGGGATGCTGTCCTGTCAGAACATAGGAATAAAGAGAGAAACCCACCAGGCTGGACCATGGTTTTCAAAGTACCAACCCCACTCAATGGGAATTGGTCTCTTACTCAGATGATGTGTTGCTCTGTTTGGAAAGAAAGCAATGAAGAGAGTGGAGGGAGAAATTAGATAAATTTCATCAATACTGACCCTTCTTGGACAGTAAAGTGAAAATTTCCTCTCATCTATAGAAATGTCAGATGCAAAGCACCAAAAAATTTCCCTAATAAAATAAGAACAAAGCAGAGTCATGGAAGCCAAGTTAAAGAGTATAATTAGGTTCAGGTGCAATTTATGAGAACCACAAGGACAATAGACACCAATTCTACTGGGTTTTGATAATATGCATCCTGACTCAAGCAAAGGTGGCAAATAGGTGACTGATGGCCAAGTCTAGGCAAAAGAAAACTTTTGATGATTTGTTTGTTTGTTGTGTCACCAGACAGTACAGTTTGTTTTGTGTGGTGTCTATTGTTCATATTTGAATATGGTTGAGCAAGGAATATTTCTTCACTACTTCAGTCTCCACCACTTGTTATTATCTATATCAGATCAAATCTAATATATATCCTTAACAAATTTCTATAGGTATTTTTGTTAGTGACACATAGTATTTAATTAGGAATGCTACTATGACAAAGGCTTTCATTTACTTATGCAATAATATTTTTGTGCTTCCCTTTATTGACTGAAGAGTTCTATTACCCAATAAAATGAGTTTTATCTTAATATTATTTGTAAATTACTCATAACTCAATGTGTGGTTCTACTTTATCCTGTGAATTCATATCACCTTCATTTAAGGAAATTCTAACTTGACTTTTCCTCCAAGAAAAATATCAGCCTGTACCCTATTGGCCATGAACAATGCTATAAAATAATGCTCATAAATGACAAAGAATGCTGATTGATTCCTTCCGGTTCCTAAAAACCAAATGCCACTAATCTGAGATTTAAACATCACCTTCCTTTGCCATAAAATGTCATTACTCACACAGGATATGCTAACCCAACCCTTCTTTTAAGAAGCATTTAATGCCTGATTTGTTTCCCCTGATACTGGGTATTGAACCCAGGGTCCTACACATGTTTGGCAAGTGCTGTACCACTGAACATTTCCAAGCCCTTTTCATTTTTATTTGGAGACAGGGTCTCACTACATTACCCAGACTGGCCTTGAACTTTTGATCTTCCTGCCTGAGCCTCCTGTGTAGCTGGAATTACACACATGCACCACAGTGCCTGACATGAATGTACATTTTTTATGTGTTAGTGATGTGACACTAGATAATTTTAAGAGATTCTTTTTAACCACTGATATTTATGAGTGTTAACCAAAATTTTTAAATGATTTTTATATCCTGTCGCAGAAAACAAAAGCAACTGGCATTCTCTCTTCTGGATCTTCTCTCTTCTGGATCTTCTCCTTTCTTCATCTTTGTGTGCCTCTTTGATTTTTCTTACTCTGTACGGATCAACTTTTCCTTGCATTTTCCATGCATGTTCTCTCTCAGTTCAAGTCCTATCAGAGACTATTGCCGTTCAATTCCAGTATCAAGTTATTCCAAAACGGAATGTTTAGCCCATTTTAGTCGAGGGTCTGCCCAAACCCCCTACTCATTATTTGCACTAGGGAGGTGGGTTTTTATAGTACAAACATATGTGTGATAGAAACTGGGGACTGTTCTTAATGAAAAATCCCCTTAAAGATGTCTACTTATACTTGAACTCCCTTTTTTATTTTCCACAAACATATGCACACAAAATCACTCACTTTATTCATTTTTGGATGAGCCAACTTTACTGAAAAGATGGGGAGAACAAGATAGTGTTGTGTCTTAAACTGAAGACAACCTTAAAATCTAGATACAGTCCACATCTTTTCTACATCCCTTTTCCATAATACTGCTCCCTCTTCTGGAGATTCACCTCTGCAGCATCTCCTATGCTGATCCCAGCTTCCCCCTGCCCTCTCACCCAGCATTCTCCTCCCATCTCCCTGCTTCAAATCATCTCTCTTGGATTTTCTAGGTAACTCTGTGTTCTTCCTCTGAATACAGAGCACCTTTTCCCTGCCCTAAAAGTCTGGTGACATTTAAGTTCTTTGAGGTCCTTAACTTTTTTCACAATCATTGAAGTATTTTTGCAAATATCAATTCTTTTCATCCAAAGGAATTCTGTTCACAATTGTGAAGATAATATTTTCCACTTGTCTCTTTCTCCACACACAAAAGCCTAAGTAATAAATTTATGCAGAAAAACACACCCCCACACACAACCACACCACTTCATTTTGACAATGAATTGATAAATGGCTTAATTTAGGGTTAAACAAGTATATACAGTTCATTACACTTTTCAGTTTCATTTTTTGTTCAAGTCACTGCTGTCTAACATTGTTATGTTTACTTCAATTTGAATCTCTTTCTAGACTGATTCCAACATACCTCTCTCCTGACAATAATAAATGAAAACTAGTATAATATGTATATGGGAGCATCGTGTCATCCTGGGCATAGGATGGGAGGGGAAAGTAGACACAGTACAAGGTACTTCTAGTCAAGTGTATTAGGAATAGGTTCATTACAGAGGGTTGGTAATCAAACTGGAAGAATTACATGAGTTGTTTTTTTTTTTTTTCAAGTTTTGCTCATAGGTCTAATTCATAGTTTGTTTTAATAAAAGATTATTATGCCTTTCCTTTTTAGGATGATCAACACAACATGACTCAGGCAGAAAGCACCTTCTATTAACTTTAATGTCTTCAGAATGTTACATTCAGAGAACAGAAATACAGTGCCTTTATAAGATGTAGATTAAGATTCTGAATCAATCAGAAAAATGCAGGAAACAGGAAGGACAATTAAATTATATATGAATTAATAAAGTTTTTCCACTCACGAATTATTTCTTTTTAATTTTTTTTTTTTTTTTTCTTTAAGAGGAAAAATTTGCTTTCCTTTTAGACTGGGGAAACACAAGACTATGTGATCTGGCTATAATCCCTTATCTCCAGTGATTTCTGCAACTCCCTGGAAAGAAATGTTAGAAGTTTATACAAATTGAGGTAACACAAAATGTGAAGAACTTATACAGTGGAACACAACTACTGGTATGTAGGATTTCAACTTCAAAAACGACTAAGACAGCACAATTCTGCTCAGAGGACACATTTTTCAAGTACCATACCCAGAAAGAAATACAACCCCCTAAATTCTAACTCCATGTACTTAAACAAATATCTATGCTACAAAATGTTACAATCAGAAACAGTCATGTCTTTCCTGTTCATTTTTTATCTGAAGAACTTGACGGGAAACTCTTGGCACATAGTGAAACTTTTAAAATTATTTCTTTGAAGGAATGAAATTGAATACATTCTCATCAAATTACAGATAACCCTACGTTGAAAAGCCTGCTTCAGACTTCAGAGAGCAGGATCTGAAGCTTGGTGAATCTCACGATTCCATGAAAGAAAACAGAAAGCTATTAGACAACTACTTTGTTGTGCTACACTGTATCTACAAACTAATACGAAGCTGAATGTGCCCTCTCTGACTATCTCTAGTTCCAAAGGAAGACGAGTCCTCAATGTCAACAAAACCCGGAACTTCTGCTTCTGTTCTGGGTGACTACTCAGTCCTGCCTTCTCTCTGAAGTTGGATACTCTATCATGCTTTGTTTTAGCCTCTCAACTGGATCATTAGCATCAGTATGCAAACATCCCTTTTGTCTTAACAAATACGCACCTCTACTCTCACACACAAGTTAGATGTTATATATTTCCATTTACTGTTGCAATTCTTTTCTTCCCTTTTTTGTTGACTTTTTTTTTCTAATATTTATTTCTATTGAAAGTATCTCCCACCCCAATTCCCAACCCATTTGGATATCATTCTTGTGTTGTCAATTAGATATTTTAATTCTACTTAGATTTCTTCTCTAAATGTTGGTAACTATTCCTAGTTTTACTAGGTTAGAAGACTTCTTTTTTTTACTATTTTATTTATTGGTTCATATATATAAATATGTAGTTATATGTATAACTATAGATATATATGTATATCTATTGATATAATTATAGATGCACAGAGCATAGTTTGTTCCTATTAAGTCCCCATACATACCCTTTCCCTCTCCCTTCTCCCTCCCCTGTTCCCTTTCCTCTGCTCTACTAATCTTTTTATTTATCTACATTTTTAAAAAAATAGTGGCTTGTGGAAATACATAATGATGAGATTCACTATAGTATATTCATATATGTACACAGGAAAGTTAGACTAAACCCTTTCTTAATTCCTTTCATGAAAAAAATATAAAATTTCTATGCTGTTTTTTCCACATAGCTTTCACTCTTAAACTCATTGCAGTTAGACTTCCATTCCCACTGCAGAGAAAATCAAGACAAAGGTGGAAACGGAGAAGAGGGAGAAAAAGGGAGAAAGTATAGGAGAAAGGAAATCAAGAGGAAAAGTGGAGAGGAAAAAAAATGAGATAAAGGGAAAGACAGTGGAAGACTGCGGATATTAGTGAGAGAAGACAGAAAAGAAAGGGAAATCTAAAAGGTAGGTGAAGACATAAAGAACTCTCTGTCCCTATACAAAACTTTGTCAGGAGAGAAAATGCAGAATTCTGTTTGTGTCTCAGTGGGACCAAGCAATGGGAAATGTTTGCCACAGGTTTATTCTTGGAACTTGTAATCCAACGTATATACTTTACTTTATGATCTTAGTCATCAGTTTGAAGAGACAAAATAAACATTTCTAGGAAAACACTCTGTCCTGAGAAACTTTTAAAATAATTGCTGTCCACACTAACCCTGATTTCCAAAATGGAGGATAGTTTTTTTCCCACATTACTTGGAGTGTAACTCCCAAATCTTGTGCTGCAAGCCAGTGAAAGGAGGAAAACAAAGACATGGGGGTGAAAAGGACAAATAAAATGAAGAATTAGTATTTTATTATTACCATAAATTCTCAAAACAAGCGGTATTTGAGTACAACACAGGAACAGAAAGTTTATCATGGTAAAGGGCACGTAGGTGGTCAGTCCTCTAACGTCCATTTCCATCTCTTGTTATTTAAGTTTAAACTTTACCATTCTGCAAAATCTAGGTCTGGTATTGTCTCCATTCTCTTTGTGACAAATAGTAAAATAGAATACATTTCACTAAGTGGATAGTATAAAACATCGATAATTTTCTCCATATAACAAAACACTAGGAGATATCCAATTACACATCAGTGCTAGAAGATTCTTTAATGTTAAGTGATTCTCCAAAGCCAAGACGGATATCAAATCTCACAAACATTCCTTCAGGGAATATGATCTCGCTACCATTGGATTTCAGAAAATCCCATTGGACTCAATTGGAAAACCAAAGTTCAAGTGTTTGGTTTTTTTTAATTTTTAAAATTTGTTCTAATCAAATTTTGACTCTCATTCCAATCATTCTCCACCACAATTGTAATAAAATCTAAACTCTGCCATGGTTCATAATATATCTCTTTATCTTGCCCCTATATTACCCTGTCCCTTATTCCATTTGTCCATTTTTTTCTGTCTCTTGAGCACACCAAGGGCCCTAAGCCCTTTGTCTCCTATCTAGCAAGCAGCTAGCTTGAATCCCTTTTCCATGGTACTACATTACTGACCTCCTGCATAACACATACCCTTAACCCAAACACATCGAATCTCATTACCCTTCTTAATTCTCTTTAGAGCCTTATTACTATTTGAAAATATTTTATTCATTTTTTTAGTGTTCTTATTTATTTGGGGTTTCCTCAAGTAGAATGTGAAATCCATAAGGTAATGAGCTCTATTCTCAAACCTGATAACAATGTTTGGACCCATAAGAAGAAGTCAGGATATACTGATTGAATAAATGAATGAAAGCATTAACCATAACTAACACTAATCGTTTAATAATCATTATTTAATTATTCATTATAAAATAATGTCTATACATGGAATTAAAATTTGAAACACCATAGAAGAAATTAAAATTTCAAGTAACATTGAAATTAAAAACTGGACATTAATTGCTCTCTGGCTTCCTTGATCCTTTCTTTTCAAGTTACTATCTATTTTCATATTTTATCATTTTGGTTCTTATTCTGATTATCTTCATAAATCTAAATGACATTCTTATAACATTATTTGTTGGATTTTGTTGGTATTTGTTGTCTTTGCTATAAAACATAAGCAATTATTTAACTTCTTCCTTTTTCCTGAAATTTTTCACTTACACATTTTATTATTTTTCTCTATTTATCATCTTCATGACTTGTTTTTTACTGTTTTAACAGTAACTCTTAACTCTACATTCTTTTGAGTAAGACATAGTCCTTCTATAACTCTTTTCATGAATATTTTCTTCCCTCCTAACATCTTTGTCCCCAATTCTGTCAAATGAACATATATTTTTAAGTTTTATAATATTTGCATTTGGTGCTAAGATTTTTTTTCATTTTTTGATCATTGGTTAATTTGGGAATTCAAAAGCAAATAAATAGCATTAAGAATATTATGATAGTAATGATTATTCACTGCAACACAAGACAGTAAACTGGCTATAAGAGAAGGATACACTGATGCTATGTCATAAAACTCATCCACTTGAAGGGCAATGTTTCACACAAGCTCAAAAAGATTACTTTTCATTACACCCCATTAATCATGCTTTATTTAGTTTTCTTATATTTGGACCTGGGCTTTTTTCTCTGTGTTTTGTTTGGCTGTCATTTTACTTGTTGACAAAAAAGAAAAAAAAAATTCCTTCTCAATATCAGTAAGATATCCCAAAGTGTTACATATATTATTTGTGGAAGGCTTTATGTTCAACAAGTTAACTAAAGGAACTGTCAATCTGAGGGATCTTCTGCTTGTTTGTTTTGTTTTTTATTTAATTTTTAATTTTTGATGGGTACTGGGGATTGAACTTGGGGGTACTCAAACACTGAGCCACATCCCCAGTCTTTTTTTGTATTTTATTTAGAGACAGGGCTTCACTGAGTTACTTAGCACCTTGTTGTTTTTGAAACTAACTTTGAACTCAAGATCCTCCTGCCTTAGCCTCCTGAGCTGCTGAGATTACAGGTGTGCACTACTGAGCCTGGCTTGTTTGTTTTATTTTTCTCAGTGATAGCCTGCTAATTTTAGCATTCCAAATTTATTTGTTTTCTGATTCCTCCTTTGTTTTCCACAAGGGTTTTTTTTTTTTTTTAAATAAGAAGCATTAAAATAAAATTCAAATCTGTGTGTATCTGAAAATATTATTCTGCTTTCATGTTTGATTGGCAACGGCACTGACTGTGGATTTTTAGTTTTAAAATAATTTTCCATCATAATTTAGAAGAAATCCACATCTTAAAGTATCTATGGTATTGTTCCACAGACTGAAGAGATGTCTAATAGCACCCGGATCTCTTCCTTCATAGGAACCTATTTTTGTTGATTCCTAAGGAAGATTTTAGGATTTTTTTTTCTTTATGTTCTAAAATTATACATTTTCAGAGCTGTTTTAAATTGTTGCTGTCATTTTTCTTTTCTTCCTATTCTTAACTCTGTAGTCTTGTCTTCATTAAATTCTATAAACTCATCTTTCTTTAGCACTGGGGATTTTTACTTTATTGATAATACTATTTCATGATCCCAATTTCCATTCCAAATATTTTTATTTTATTTTAACATTTTGCATTCTGGATTGATCTTGAATTCAATATTTTCATATATTCTGTCTGGCATTTTGCTCTATGTTTTGAAATCTCAATTTTTTCTTCCAGTTCTTCTATTTAATGTTTATTTAAATAATATTATTTTTTTTAATTTTCAAGTGTGTCTTTTTGGACACTAAAAGCTTGCTTTCACTGCAGTTGGTTCTCTGCTTTTGGTTAATAAAAAATGTATCTCCCTAAATATTTCCAAGGTAATCAGTAAGTTTTTTTGCAAATTTAAGAAGACCATATCATATGTTGTTAAGCCCAGGACACTTCTGACTGTGAGAAAGGTAAGCTATCAATTATAACACTGGAAAACAGGAACCAAGACTTTCTGACCAAGAAGTATTATCACCCTTTTAAAAGTGCCCAGACTTAAAATTCAACATATTAAAGTGATGCAGTCACATTAATGTTTATAGCAGCTCAATTCCAATAGCTAAATTATGGAACCAACCTAGGTGCCCTTCAACAGATGAATGGATAAAAAAATGTGGTGCATATATACCATGGAATATTACTCAGCCTTAAAGAAGACTGAAATTATGGCATTTGTCAATAAATGGATGGTACTGAAGAAAATCATACTAAACAAAATAAGCCAATACCAAAGAACCAAAATTAGAATTTTTTTCCTGATATTTGGATGCTAATTCACAATAAGGGAGGGAGATAGGGAGGAATAGTTACTTTATCTTGGGTAGAGGGGAGTGGGAGGAGGGGAGAGGACATGGGGGTGAGAGGGATAGTTGAGTGAGACAGACATTGTTACAATAAGGGGAAAGGGGCTAGGGAACATATTTTAGACTACATAGAGGGGATTGAAGAGAAGGGAAGGGGTATGGGGATAGGAAGGATAATAAAATAAATCAGCATTATTATACTGTGTACATATATAATGATATGACCATTGAGATTCAACATCATGTATAACTAGGTGAATGAGAAATTATACTTCATTATACATGTTGTATCAAAGTGTATTCTACTGTCATGTATAACTGATTAAAACAAATTTAAAAAATAAATAATAAATAAAGAAGTGTTACTTTGATTTTTTTAAAAGTACCTTACTTATACTTTCAATCACCTATTTTCTCCAAATTTTTATATGCCATTCATCTTTCCTAATATGGCTTCTTTGTGTAACTTCCTCCTCCCCCAAATGTGGAGCCATCCTGGTTGTTTGTGTAAAATAATTTGGAAAAGAAAAGTGATTTGGTTAACTAAAGCACAAGTTAGCTTCATAATTTATTTAGCATGTAGGTTTTCACTGATATCACTGACTTTCCCCTTAACTAGGTAAAGTTACCACAAGTTCTGTGAACTTGGGAAAGTCTTTTGACCTGGAAGAGTAATCATAGGAATATAGCAAGGATGAATCAAAGGTCAAAATAAGGAGTTCTGCTCTAGTCTGGATTTGGCTCCAGAATGACCTTCAGGGTGATTATTCAATTTCATTAGAGATTTGACTGACTTAAGCCTGGGAGCACTTTGCCCAAGGTTTGACGTTTAGAAGGTGACACACAGAGAGTTTAGTCCATCACCTCATTTGCTATCTCTTCTCCTACACCTCCTCACTTGCTTTCGGTATTTGCTGTTCTATGGTTGCTTTGCCCTGGATGAAAATCCCAGTTCTCACTTCTACTTCAGTCATTTCTTTCGTGAGCACTGAGTTGTAGCTTCTTGTTCTGTCACTTATTTGCCACTACAAAATCATCTACATTTGTCTTCCTGAAATGTGCCACACAGTGATACTTGCTGCTACAGTTCTCAGCACATTATATCTGCAGCAATTTCAGCGTGCTGCAGCAGGAAGAGAACCTGCTGGTTATGGTGGCACAAACCTGCAGTTCCAGCTGCCCAGGAAGTTGAGATGGAAGTATCATTTGAGCCCAGGAGTTGGAAACCAGTGGAAACTAGCCTGCCAACATAGTGAGATCCTATTTGATAAAAAGAAAAGAAAAATAACAATGCTTATGACTTTTTCCTTGTTCACTATAATGAATGGAAAGTTGCTTCATTGCAACTTTTTGATGGTGAAATTTATTTCCAGATAGTTTTTGTGCTGCAGCAAAAATTATGTTATAGAAGTAAGGGCACAAAGATAGAGAACACAGAGCTCCTCAGAGTGCTCAAAAGATAAGGGGTAATTTATTTTATCACTCTGAACTTTGATCACTTATTAAATGAGGAAATAAAACTCAACTGTGAATTTATCATTAGGTACATATTTTTAGATCTAGAGCCTTAAAGTTCTACTCTAAATTAGCATCACATATATGTTTTCAGATTTCTGCTTGGATGGTTGGAAACATGTATTTGCATCCCCAGCACCAGAAAAAAAATCCTTAAAACATATTTGCTTTTTTGTCACATGCTGAAATATTTTACTGAGTACCAGATGTAGGTAAAGAGATGTCTATGATTGTACTGTGAAGTTTACAATAGAAGTCAAATGTTCCAAATAATACAAAATATTGAGCAAAAGTACTAGTAACTTGGGGGCATATTCCTTTCAACAGCTCATTTTACATTCTACTTTGAAAGACATACCTCCTTTAAGAAAGGTTCTATGAATGATTTTGCAAATGAGTTGGATAAGGCATTGTCTTAGCTTGAGCTGTCATAATAAAATACTACAAACTGAATAGATTAAACAACAGAAATCTATTTTCTCTCAGTTCTTGAGTCTAGAAGACCCAAGATCAAAGTGGCCCCAGTGTGGCTCCTGGCTTATAGATGGTCACTTCCTTGTCGCGTTCTCACAATGCTGGAACTGATGAGAGAAAAGGATCCAGACTGGAAACCTGAGCTTTATGGAGGAAGAATAAAGGAAGTGCCAACAAAAGTCCAGCTGGCCCAGTCCCTCACATTGGTTCTCACAAATGTTTCCTGGACAGAGAGGAACCTGAATCAGTATTTATTAGGGGTGTGAATGGGACATGTGTTTTAGCCATTGTTTTCACTTGTGTGACCAATAGACCTGACAAGAACAATTTTAGAGGAAGAAAAGTTTATTTGGTGCTTATGGTTTCAGAGGACACAGTCCATAGATGCCAACTTCATTGCACTTGGCCAGAGATGAGGAAGAACGTCAAGGTGGAAGGACAAAGCAGAGGAATGCATCTGAGGATATCACACCCAAAAGCAGAGAGTCTTCTCCTCTCACCAAGGATAAACTATATATCCAAAAGGCACACTCCAATGACCCACCTCTTACCTGCCTACAACTGGGAATTTATGCACTGATTAGGTTAAATTTCTCATAACCCAATTATTTCACCTCCCTTTAATCCATTTAAGTGGATTAATCCACCGGTTGGATTACAGCTCTCATAATCTAATCATTTCACCTCTGAACATTTCCTGCATTGTCTTACACATGAGCTTTTGGGAGACAACTAACACCAAATATAGGTTTTGTTTTTCTCATTTTAGAACAGCTCATATTTTTGAAAAACTTTGTCAAACTACAAATATAAAGAACTAACCTTGTTGACAGTTTTAAAAATATAATTATTATTCCAACTGTTTTGTTTTTGCTTTGCAAACTAGCACCAAGGAGCTGAAGTAGATAAACTTTAAATCTGCCCCTAAACCACATAAAAGAGAGATAGAGAAATAGGGAGATAGGGAGAATGTTCCAGTGTCTGTCTTTATAAGGACAATAATCCTATTAGACCTGATCCCCATCCTTAGGAATTTAACTGACCTTAATTACTTTCTTATTTGAAATATACACATTGGGGTTAGAACTTCAACATAAATTTTAGAAGATAAAAGCATTCAGTCCACAATATTCCACTTACCCTTTCCAAATTTGTGTCCTTATAGTATATACAATATATTTGCTTTGTTCCCAAAGCCCTAAAATTCTCAATTAATTCCATCATTAACACTAAAATTTAAAGTTATAAATCTTATATAAATAGCACCTCAGTCAGATATGGGTGAGAATTGAGCTACAATTCATCCTAAGGCAAAATTCTTCAGTGATATACTGATGAAAATAATGTTCTGTGTTTCTAAAATACAATAGTAGGATAGCCATATATAGATATTCCCACTAAAAGAAGTAGAAACAGGAAAGAAGGGGTAATGTGTTCCAAGCTAATCCAAAACCTAACAAGCCAAATTCTACCAAATCTTGTCTCAAGAATAATCTTCTTTGACTTTGTGTCTTCTCTTGCAGGCCCCTCTGAAATGGCAATCTTACCCCTATGTTTTTTCTAGTTGGTCCTGCCCCTTTGGATTATCAGGAAGGCCCATCCATTTGGCTACCAAGAGGCAGTACTGCCTCCAGTGTTCTCTGTGAGGATATTTCTTATATGGCTCTCTATTTGGTCCCCACCCCATCCTCAGAAACCAAGGAGGAAACCATGTTTCTCCCTATGCCTGGGATGGGAGTGAACCTTCTGATTTCTGAATCAACTTCCATGTCACACTTCCCTTTCCTTCAAGAATAGTGCAGGTTAAACAGCTGAATGGCAATTGGATTCAATTATATAGAATCCAAGGGGCCAAATAACCTTCCTTCATTCCATCCCATGACTTCTGTCACTGCTATGGTTTGGATATAAGGTATCCCCCAAACCTCATGTGTGAGAAAATGCAGGAAATATTTAGTGGTAAAATGTTTAGATTATGAGAGCTATAACCTAAACAGTGAATTAATCCACTTGAATGGGTTAACTGAATGGTAATTGTAGGCAGGCAAATTGTGGCTAGAGGAAGTAGATTACTGAGGCATGCCTTTGGGGCTTATATTTGGTACCTCATTATCTCTCTGTCTCTGCTTCCTAGTTGCCATGAGCTCAGCAGTTTTCCTCTATCACACCCTTCTACCATGATGTTCCTCCTTACCTCAGGCCCAAAGATATGGAGTCAACCAGCCACAAACTGAACTTCTGAATCCATGAGCCAAAACAAACTTTGCCTCCTCTAATTTGTTCTTGTCAGATCTTTTGATCGCAGTGGTGCAAAATTGACAAAAACGTTCACCTTTAGTTCAAACTGAAGAATTTCTGTGGATATAACCCCATCTCTATTAGAGGCTGCTCTAAGATATCTGATTAAGTTCATGAGCTGTATGCATAAGTTCATGCTCTCTATATAAAATTATTATATAAAAGGAGAACCTTTAGTGTTGTCTTCAAAACAACTTATGTGTGTGTGTAGATGGAAAGTTGGGTTTTTTTTTCCCCTAAATCACATAAGTTCTGCTTCCTTTCTGCTACACAGTTCCTTTTCCAACTTATTTCTCTCCACTGAAAGTTTATCATATGCAGTAGGGAAGACCCAAGCCATACTTTCAATATTTTGCTTAGAAATCATCTCAGCTAAATATCCAATTTATCATTCACCTTCCACAAAATGCTACAATACAATTCATACAAGTTCTTGACAATTTATACAAATAGCACTTTTCCATCAGTTTCTAGTAACCTGTTCCTAATTTCTATCTGAAATATTGCCAGGATGACTTTAAACCTCCATATTTCTGCCCACATTCTGTTCTAACAAGATGAAGCTTTGTCTCTAGGGGTCTCTCTCTCTCTCTCTCTCTCTTTCTCTCTTTCTCTCTCTCTCTCTATCTCTTTCCTGAACCCTCAACAGAATGACCATGATCATCCATAATTCTACCCACAGTCCCTTCACAGCAATCTTAAATTTTTGTAGGATGCACCTGGAAACTCTTCCCAGTTCCAGAGTCATGCGTACATTTTTAAGCATTTGTAACTGCAAAAACCTGTCTTTGTCATCTCATGTCACCATAACAAAATGCTGCAAACTGTGTGACTTGAAGAACAGAAAGTCATTGTTTCATAGTTCTAGAGACTGGAAGTCTAATACTAAGGTGTTGGTTGATTCAGTTCTGGTGAGGGCTCTCTTCACAGCTTATGGATAGCCGTCTTCTTACTCTGTCCTCACAGGTAGGGAAACAGAGAAAAAGAGAGGGAGGGGAGAGAGAGAGAGAGAAAGAGAGAGACTCTCTGTTGTCCCTTCTTATGAGGAGACTAATCCTCTAATCCTATTGGATTGGAGGCCCACCCTTATGACTTCCAATAGCCTCAATTACCTCTTCACTTAAAATACAGTCATATCAGTGATTAGAACTTTGATGCATAAATTTGGAGGGAGGAAACACAGTTTTTAACAGTTATGTTCAGATTTTCCACATAGGACTCTAAGTCAATCTTCCCTCATTTTTTCTTCATCCTGGTCTGCTCACAATCTGAATTCAGGTGCACTGAGTATTACAATCAATATAACTGAAAATGAGTCATATTCCACCTTCAGAAAGATGTTAGAGATATTACTATAATAAAAGACAGTATTCTTGTTCCTTAATAAAAGTGCAAACAGTGTGTCATGAGGGTTCTTCAGCAGAGTGAACAATAGAAAGGGCCAGGAAAAGTTTCTCAGAGATAGTCTTGTTTAAGCAAGATATGAGCATGCACAGGGTTTCAGGAGGGAGGATTTCAGAATTTCAAGTGGACAACTTCTAGTGAAAGGGAACTACATAAGCAAAGTCTCAAAATGAGGAAAATGTAGATGTCAGGAAATAACAAGTAGTCCAAAACACAGGATATTGCTAAAAAACAGGATGCATAAGGAAGGGATGAGCAATAAGGCTAGAAAGGAAGTCAGTAGCATGTTGTGAAAAATCTTTAATGCTAGAGCAATGTGAGCAATACTTGAATAGGCAATGTGAAACAATTGAAAATTTCTGGAAAGAGGAACTAGACCTAGTGTTTACAATTTATAACTAAGTAGGAAGACTAAGCACATCTGCAAATTGTTATTTAGAAAATAGCAATGAAGAGGGCTGTGACTAAAAGTCTTTTGCAAAAGGTTGACAAAATGGTGAAGTAGACATAGATGGAACATCTTAACTTCTTGGAAGTTTGGAATCAAAGCAGTTAAAATCAAACCAGAATATAGCTCATCAGAGAGATGAGTGACAGAAGAAATATAATAAATCAATGTTAGACAGACAAAGACTTGAAGGTACTTAGAAATTCTGGTTACTAAAACAGAAATGAAGAAAGGATTCATTAATCCTGAACCAACACCTGCAGCACTTGGGGGAAGGAAAATAAAGGGAGGAAAAGGGGGAGGCAAAGCTAGCAGCTTACTTTTGAAACAGTAGTAGAAGAGAAAGTCAGACCAAGTGAAACATGGGCAACTGCAAAGCCAACTGGTGAGTGAGAAATGCCCAGGTTCTCCCAAATGCTGGCAGAAAACCGTGGCAGGCAGCCATTCTGTAGGGACCACGCCTAAATCTGCAACTCTGGCAGGATTTGAATTTCTAGAGCTTAATCCCACCTAGAGATACCAGCAAATATGATCATATAGAATGCCTTTGAAATGGGCCATTTGAATAATCTGTGCGGTTGACTGTTCTCAGATGAAGACTGCCAACTCACCTCCGCCCCCACTGCTGACAACAGGAGTGGGCAAAGCAGAACAGAGAGCACAACACTGCCAAGGAGAGTGGCATATGGGGTGTGGTGCCCCACCCTCCAGTTGTCACCTCATGTGCCCTAGCCATCAGCTGCCACCATGTCCCAGACATAAGTTGCCACCACTCAAGTCCCAGGCATTGGCCATTGCCACACATGCCCCAAGTATATGCAAGTACTACAAGTTCCTCGGCCACTGTGGGGTGCCGCATGCCTTAGCAGCCAGGAGTTCACCTCTTCCACAGCTACCCCATACTCTGCTGCTGGGTCAACACACGTTTGCTTTAGACCACTGAATCCCATGAACCCTGAAATCTACACAGGAAATTTTACACCTGTTTTGATAGCTCTAGGCATGCAACCATTTCTACAGGTGGGCACACAGAGCTAAAGAGGGAGAACCTCCTGCTAGGCCCCATACTATCAGAGGCAGTTTTCCCTGACTCTCCAGAGAAATATTAGGTGCCTGGACACACCAAGGAACAGTGGGAGCCTCCTAGATTTATGTCAGAGGTGGGTATTATGAGGTCTGTATGGACAGATACCAACACCTAAGTTATACAGTTTTTGAAGCATAAAGCTGAACTGGATTGGGGAATAAACTAAGTACATGGCTCTACAACCCATGAGGAAGATAGGCCATGTGTTTGCTACCTCCACTCCCAGAGAAACTTAGAGGACAAGCCAAAGAGGCATGGATGATGTTTACAATACCCGCACACACCAGACAGAATCCAAATCTGGAAGGGCCAATTAAAAAAAAAAAAAAAAAAAAAAAAAAAAAAAAAAAAACTCTCCATCTTGAATAAATTGGCAAGGAATAATTTAAGACTCTCTAATGTTATGTTAGTTTTTTATTTTACTGGTATTGTGTTTTGTGCTGATTTGTTAGGTCACCCCTGTTACTTGACATAGTGTACTTTAATCTAATTTTATTTATTTATTTTAATGTTTCAATGTGTTAACTGAGTTTATTCATTCTTTTACTTACTTGCTCATTTTATACTCTATCCTCTTTTGTCTTTCTCATCTTGCATTATCCACTTCTATCTCTCTACCTTTCTTTCTTTTCTTTTTTCATGCTCTCTATAGTTTAATACAATCTTACTTTCTTAAATACATACTTTTTATCCTATTCTAGAGTATTACTCCTCATTTCCATTTTCAGAATAGAGGAGTTATAGAGAAAAATTCCAATAAGTTTTGATTATTCATTAGTTTTCTCTGAAGTGGTTGAAGTTCCTGTGATTATTATCTTCTTTCAAAATGGTGGTAGGGATTGATTTTAGCTCTGTAATCACATTGGGTGGGTGTTTTGACATTGTGATATACCTCAAGCCTTGGGAAGGAAGTTCACTGAAACTCTTAAATAACAGTGAAAGAGATATCCATCCCAGCAGATGTACAAATAGCAACATGGAAATACAGGAAACATGAGAAAATAAAGCAATAATATGCTTTCAAAAGTTCATAGCACTCCAATAACTGGTCCCATAATGAAACAGAGGAAATGCCAGACAAAGAATTTTAAAAGTCAGTTGGTTAAAATGATCAATGATCTAAAACAAGATTTAAGAAATTCACTAAGGAGAAAATACAGGGTATGAAAGAGCATTTCAATAATAAAGAGATAGAGATTCTGAAAAAGAACCAAACAAAAGTCTTGAAAATGAAAAATTCTATCTTGTCTGTCTCACCAACAGACAAGATCATGCAAAAGAAAGAATATCAGGGCTCAAAGACAAGGTGCAGGAATTAGAAATTCAAACAGTAATGAAGAATAATATTAGAAACTGAACTGAATATATAAGAGCTCTGGAACCATAATAAAATGCCAAACTTAATATACATAGTTCTGAGGAAGGAGAAGATATACAAACCAATGGTATAGAAAAATTATTCAGTGAAATAATAACAGAAAACTTCCAAGATCCTGGGAATAAGATGACATGCATTTGTAGAAAGCATTTAAAACTTTAGTCAGGTAGGACCAGAAGAGAACCACTCCACAACTTATTACAAATAAAATTCTGAAAAATCTAGAACAAAGAAAGAATTTCAAAAGCTGCAAGAGAAGCACCAACTCACTTATAAAGGCAAACAAATTAGAAGAACAGATTTTGCAGCAAAAACTCCATAAGTCAGGAGGACATGGAATGATGTACTTTGATCCCTGAAAGAAAATTACTATAATCATTAAAGTTATCTTTCAGAATCAAAGAAGAAATAACCTTCCAACATAAGCATAAACTAGGAAATTTCATGACCATTAAGCCAGCAATGCAGAAGAAATTTAAAGGAATTCTACAACACAAGAGGGAACTACAAATAACCAAAAGAACATGGGAATGAATATATTACATTAGAAAAATGAATAAGCAAATAAGAACTACTAATGATTCAAAAGTTAGAAATGACACAAAATGACAGAAAAAAGCATATCTCTCTATAATAACATAAAGTGTAAGTAGTTTTAATTCTCCAAATAAAAAATAAGGACTAGCAGGTTAGAGTTTTTTTTTTTTTTAAAGACCCAATTGTATGTCATTTCCAAGAGACATATGTCACAGACAAAAACATTCACAGACTGAAAGTGAAAGGATGGAAAGTGATACTATGGAATCTGAAAACAAACAGTAGTAGCCACCCTCATATCAGACAAAGCAGACTTTAAGCAAAAATTAGAAGAGACAAAGAAAGGGGTTGACAAGATGGCAGAGCACAGAAAGAAGGCACTTTCCATTTGCTGTGCTGCTTGGAACTTGAATGACACAAATACAGCTTCATAATGAGGTGGATGTCTGCAGAACAAAATTATAATTATTCATCTGTCAGAGATTTGGAGAAGACTGGAGATATTGAAATGAGTGGAGGATATAAGAAAATACATCCAAGCAAAGTAAGTGGTGTTGTGTAACTGCAAGTCCAGGAGCAATACAAAGGGAAAGAGAACTATCAGACAAATTTGGCACACAAAAACTTTCTCCATGTTTCTCAACCTTTAAGTGAGGAACAGAGGTGGAGATCCAGCTCAAGGAGTTTATACTGAATCTTGTTCATATGGAAACCTGAGAGTCTTCAACAAATGCTTCTAGTCTGTCTGAGCTACTGCTAACTGTATGTCCTAAAGAAACCTAGCAAATTGTGATCCCAAAACAATCATAGAGAATGGTGGAAACTGGGGAATTTAAAACAGAGGTACAGAGGAGATTGCAATCTGCTTTTCCTTTGAGTCCTGTGGTGCCCAGCAGTGACAATAAGGAAGAATTGAGGAAATTGTCCAGGCAGCTATGATTACACTGGGGACAGGCAAGTACAACTGATTTCCTTCTGAGCTCTGGTGTGAGCAACCAGCTGAGAGGAATCCAGGGAGATTGATCAGGTGGGCATGATTACATTTGGGCTGGAGACTTGGAAATTTATATTTGGGTAGCTGATAGGTAACAGGAAACTTGCCATGCATATTATACATTCAGAATGGTTTGTCTCCTCATTCTGAGTAGAACTCTGGAGAGACAGTAGAAAACAAGACAGCCAGCTGAGATCAACTTCTACTCAGCCCTAGGGATACAAGAATTTAAGCACTCTGGAGTACCCCAAACAAAGGTCCAAAGTTAGAACATAACCTCTGCAGCTGGAAACTCCCAAGCAGATCTCTGTACCATTTCCAATAAGGAAGAGCAGCAATCTAAAATGGACAAAATCTCAACAGAAACTTGCATTTCCATCCTCCTGCACTGGTGAACAGAGAAGCTGAGAAACACTTCAACCAGTTACACTTTCAATATACTACATCAGGCAGTGAAAAGGGCAATATCGCCCAGCCCTGCTTCCTTCCCTCTTAGAGGTGCATAGTCTAAGAAGTAAGGGATGGAAGGACAGTCTGACATAAGATGTAAATGATCCCACTCCTTGTTTATATCTAAAGGACTTAAAATCAGCATACTATCATGACACAACCCCATCGACATTTATAGCAGCTCAACTCACAATAGTTAAATGATGGAACCAACCTAGGTGCCCTTCAACAGATGAATGGATAAAGAAAATGTGATATATATGATAGGATATTACTCACCTTTAAAGAAGAATGAAATTAATGGCTTTTACTGGTAAATGGATGAAGTTAGAGAATATCATGCTAAGTGAAATAATCCAAACCCCCCCAAAGCAAAGGTTGAATATTTTCTCTGATATGCAGATGCTAATTCACAATAAAGGATGGGGGATAGGGAGGAATAGAATTACTTTATATTAGGTAGAGGGGAGTGAAGGGAGGGAAAGGAGTATGGGGGTAGGAACGAGAGTAGAATGAAGCAAACATTATTACCTTGTATATATATATATGACTGCATGACCAATGTGATCCTACAATATATATAATCATAAAAATGAGAAATTACACTTCATTTATGTATGATTTATCAAAATGTTTAAATACATTCTATTGTCATGTGCAACTAATTAGAACAAATAAAAAATTTTAAAAAGAATGGAAAAAAAAAGATATAAATTCTCAGCTTCAGCCACCTCAGTGGAAAATTTTAAGCACTTTTTGTTAAGAATTTTTCTTTTTATTGTTAATATATTTTAGTTATTTTTCTGACTAAATTTGTGTATGTGTATTATGTATATTATATATATACACATACATACACAAACACAAATATGTTTCTGCTCCCCCCCGCATTTTATCATTTTTTTCCTCTTATTAACTTTTATTATTTCTTTATGTTTTTCAAAGAGGTAGTAACCTTTGGGGGGGTATTTTTTTTGTTTTGTTGTTATCCATTAGGGAGTGGGCATTGTTCTGCTCTATTTGTTTTATTACTCTCACTCTTCTCACCTCTGCTTCTAATATAAAAAAATCTTGCTCTCTCTCTTCTCCTTTTTCACTTCCTTCCTCTTTAGGACTTTCATTACTACCCTTTCTTCACTTTCTCTCCTCTCACCTTTTGAGACTGGTGATCTGATCTCTGGGATTAGGAGCCTGGCAAACACTGGGGGTGGAGGGTGGGGAACTGAGACCTATTAAATCCAGGCCAAATTTAGTGAGCCCTGAGTCATCTCTTCCAAACCTACAAAGGACTGGAAGATAAACTGACACATTCCACGCTCCTCACCCCTGGACATGGTCTGAGATTCCCAGAAAGAGGGGATCATTAGAGTTGTCCAGCCAAGAAGGGAGTGGAACCCAGCAATGAAACTCTGCATACAGACTCCCCTAACAAGTCTGACCACTTTAGACCAGAGCTAAGAATAAACAAATGGCACAATAACTGAAACCCCAGAAAGAAAACACCCTGCTTCAAAAACCTGACCAAGAACAACAGATTAGTAAGCTACTGAAAAAAAGCTAGTATTTTTTTAAAAAGATTTATTAGTGTAAGGCATTGTTTTGAAGTGGATGTAATTACCAGGGACTAGTATCTCTTCTCAATGTAGAGACTAGACATAGTAACAAGTTCAAACTGAGTAAAAATACTGACACCAAGACATTTTTCCAACCCAGGACACACAGGAAAGAGAAAACAAATCACAAAATGTCCCTTGCATAAAGTTAGAAGATAAAATCATCCCATAGGATGAGTAGAAATATTAACAATTTTAAAAATCAAGGGAATAAGTCACCCCAATTAGGTCATGATCCCATGAACCAGAAAAGAATTTAGAAAATTGATAATTAAAATGTTCAATGAAAAAAGATTTAAGAAATAGACTAAGATGATATACAGAAGGTAAAACAAAAATTTAATGAAAAGATAGAGATTCTGAAAAAGAACAAAATAGACATCATGGAAATTTAAGACTGAATCAGCAAATTAAAAATTCAGTTGAAAGTGTCCCCAATAGATTAAAAAAAATTTAAGACAGATTCTCAGGCCTCGAAGACAAATTATATAACTTTGAAAATAAAGTTAATAAGAAAATGATGTTAAGAGATCATGACCAAAATATTAATATCTAGGGTAACATCAAGAAATCAAATTTAAGAATCTTTGGCATACATGAAAGAACAGAAATACAAACTAAAGGAATGCACAACTTTTCAATGAAATAATATCAGAAAAATTTCCAAATCTTAGGAGAGATGAAAATCCAAAAACAGGAAGCATTTAGAACTCCATATAGAAAAGCTCAAAAAAGAGCCTAAGACACACTATAGTTAAAATGTCTAATACCCTGAACAAGGATAGGATTCTAAAATACTCAAGAGAAAAACAGCAAGTCACATTTAGAAATAAGTCAATTAATGTTTGCACTGATTTCTCAGCCCAGGCCCTAAAAACCAGGAGGGCTTGGGTTAATATATACCAGCCCCTGAAAGATAACAGATGTCAGCTAAGATTGCTATATGCAGCAAAACTATCCCTCAAAATTGAAACTGAAATAAGAACTTTTCATAAGAAAAAGTAAAAGAATTCATAACCACTAAGCCAGTACTACAAAACATACTCAATGAGATATTTCACATGAAAGAAATGATAAATAAATATCAAAGCCAGTACATGGAGAAATTCACTAGAAAAATAATCAATTAAAGTACAGTCAAGTCTAGATGAAAAATAAAAGTCTGAATGAAGCAACAAGTATGTATCAAAATGGCAGAAAATAAAAATTGTTGCTCTATAATAACATGGAATGTTAAGTGGTCTAATTTCTGTCAAAAGACAGATTGGCAGGATAGATCAACAAGCAAGACCCAGCCATAGGTTGACTACCAGAGTCTCAACTTAGAGGCAAAGACATCCATAGACTGAAGGTGAAAGACTGAATAAAGATATGCCATACAAATGGAAACCAAAAGCAAGCAGGAGTAGCTTACTCTCATATCAGACAAAGTAGACTTCAAGTCAAAATTAATCAGAAGAAACAAAGAAGGCCACTTCACACTGGTTAAAAGAATCATCTAACAACAAGATATAATGTTTGTAAATATTTATGTGCTTAATGTCATTGCACATATATACAAAAAACAAAACCTACTCAATATAGAGAACCAAATAGACTTCAATATAGTAATATTTGATGATTTCAGCACACCTTTCTCACCAATAGATAGGTCATTCAGACATAAACTGAGTAAAGATTCTTCAGAACTAGAAGTATGATTAATCAAATGGATCTAACACATGTATGGACTATTTCATCCATTGACAACTGAATTCACTTTCTTCTCAGTTGCACGTGGAACTTTCTCCAAAATAGACAATATTTTAAGATGCAAAGCAAGTCTTAGCAAATACATAAATATAGAGATAATTCCTTGTACTCTGTCTGATCATAATGAAATTAAATTGGAATTAATAGCAAGATAAAATAACAAAAATTGGTGTAATGCCTGAGGATTAAATAATAAACTTTGAATGAGGAATAAGTTCTACAAGAAATCAAGGGAGCAATTTTTTTAAATTCTTACAAATAAAAAAGAATATGTCAAAATCTCTGGGATTATATGAAGGCAGTTCTAACAAAAAAGCTTAAAGCACTGAGTGCCTATACCAAGAATAGAAATATCCCAAATAATGTTTGTATAAGTATGTCAAAATAGACTCTACTGTCATGTATAACTAAAAAGAACAAATAAAAAAATTTGAAAAGAAATAATAAAAGGTAACCTAATGTTATAACTCAAGTCCCTAGAAAAGGAAAAACAAATTAATTCAAAATCAGAAAAACAGAGTAAATAAATCCAAGATGAAATTGATAACAGAAAACAATGTAAAGGATCAGTATAAATATAATTGATTCTTTGAAATGACAAGATCAATGAGCCTTTAGCCAAACTAATCAAAAGAGAGAGAGAAGATCCAATCAACAAAATTAGAGATAAAAGAAGATATCACTACAGATAATTCCTAAATCCAGGGGATCATAAAGAACTATTTTGAAAATTTATTCTCCAATAAATAGGAAAACCTAGAAGATATTGACAAATTTCTAGAAACATATGACCTATCCAACTGAACCATGAGGCTATAGAACACTTTAAACAGACCAATATAAAGCAATCAGATTTAAGAAGCAATTAAAAATCTTCCAACAAATGAAAGTCAAATACTGGATGGGTTTTCAAATGGGTTCTATAAAACTTTTTAAAAAGAACTAATGAGAATTTTCCTTAAATTATTCTGTGAAATAAAAAGAGAAGAAACTCTCCCAATTCTTTCTATGAATTCAGTACCACTCTTACACCAAAACCAGACAAAGATACATAAAGTAAAGAACACTACAGACTAATATCCCTAACAGACATAGAAGAAAATATCATTAATAAGATATTATCAATTCAAACTACATTACAAGGATAGAAACCATGATCAAATGGGTTTCATCTCAGGGATGCAACTTTGATTCAACATACACAAATCAACAAATATAATTCAGCACATAAATAGAATTAAGTACAAGAATCACATGATCACCTCAAGAGATGCAGGGAAATGTCTGACAAAATCCAGCGTTCATTCATGTTAAAAATGCTCAAGAATCTAGAGATAGAAGAAACTTACCTCAACATTTTTAAGGACATATATGACAAACTCAGAGAAAACATCATACTGAATGAAGAAAAACTGAAAGCATTTCCTCTGAATTCAGGAACCAGAAAAAGATGTCCATTCTCACCACTTATTCAATATAATTCTTAAAACTTTAGTTGGAGTTATCACAAGAGAAAAAAAACTAAACTATTACAAATAGAAAAAGAAGTAAAATAATCTCTGCAGATGACATGCTCCTATATCGAGAAGACTCAGAAAAACTATACCAAAGACATCTGTGGCTTATAAACATATTCAGTAAAGTAACAGACTACAAGTTCAACATACAAAAATCAATAGCTTTCCTACATTCTAATAATGAAACTACTGAGGGAGAAATCAGGAAAACCATCCCATTTGCAATAACCTCAAAAAATACAAATAAAAACTTCAGAGTAAAGCTGACCAAGGAGGTGAAAGATCCCCACAATGAAAAAGTATAGAGCACCAAAGAAAGAAATTGAAGAAGATCTTAGAGGATGGAAAGACCTCCAATGTTCTCAGATAGGAAGAATTAATATTATAGAAATGGCCATCCTACCAAAAATGTTATACTGATTCAATAATATCGCCATCAAAATTCCAATGACGGTCTTCACAAAACTAGAAAAATCTATCTTTAAATTCATTTGGGAGAATAAGAGACACAAAATAGCCAAAGCAATCTTAAAAATGAAGAATTATGTTGGAGGCAGCACAGTATGAGATCTCAAATTATACTATAGAGCAATAGTAACAAAATCAGCCCGTTTTCCTATCAACAGATGAATGGATGAAGAAAATGTGGTATGTGTGTATACACACATACACACACACATACACACACACACTTTTACACACACAATGGAGTATTACCCAGCTATAAAGAAGAATTAAATTACGGCAGTTGCTGGTAAATGGATGAAAATGGAGAACATTATGCTAAATAAAATAAGACAGACTCAGAAAATCAAGTGTCAAATGTTTCCTCTCATATGTGAAAGCTAGAGCAAAATAAGGAAGAAAACAGGGCACCACAAAAATTGAAGAGAGGTCAGTGTAATGGAGAAGGGTAGTTAAGGGGAAGGAGAGAGGGATGAGAAAGGTGCAGAATGAAATTGACCAAATTATGCTGTGTGCATGTGTGAATGTACCATAGTCAATTTCACCTTAATATATACCTATTAAAGTACCAATTTATAAAAACAATAAATAGATGGGTGAAGTCAATGAAGTAGATGGGGGAAAGAAAGGGAGGGAAGAGGTACTGGGGAATGAAAAGGAACAAATAATATTCCATGCATGTGTGTTTATATCAAAATTAACCCCACTTTTACATATAGCTATAATTACTAATAAAATTTTTTTAAATAATTTTTTAAAAAGAGACAAAGGTCATTATATGTTGGTAAATGGAAAACTCCAGCAAGAACTTATAATCATTGTGAATATATATGCTGTGAATGTCAGTGACCTTTACTCAGTGCAAAGGAACTAATTGACCACAATACAATAATAGTGGGGGAATTTCAATACACAACTCTCACCAACAGGTCATCCAGATAGAATATCACAAAGACACATCAGATTTCATCTTTACTATAGATGAATTGGATTTAACAGATATCTACAAAATATTATCCATCAGCAACTTATTAAATTTCATTTCACCACTCATGGAACTTGCTGTAAATTTTATTATATATTGGACCATAAAGAAAATCTTAGCAAATAAAAAAATAAATTTAAATAATCCCTTGTATTTTTTCATACCATAATGTAACACGATTAGAAATCAACAAAAAGTACAGAAATTGTATAAATCCATGAAAATTGAATAATACACTTTAATTAATGTATTTTCTTTTATTTTTTTAATTTGTTCTAATTATTTATACATGATGGTAGAAGACACTCTGGTTGGACATGTGCAATCACACCAGTAGTGTAATCATACATGTATACAGGGTAATAATGTCCATCTCATTCCACTGTCCTTCCCATCCCCTTACTCTTCCCTTCCCCTCTTTTCCCTCTGCGCAATCCAAAGTTTCTTCATTTTTCCCTACCCACTTCCATTATGGATCAGCATCTGCTTATCAGAGAAAACATTCAGCCTTTGATTTTTAGGGTTTGGCTTATTTTGCTTAGCATGTTCTCCAGGTCTGTCCATTTACCTACAAATGCCATAATTTCATTCTTCTAGAAGGCTGAGTAATATTCCATTCTGTACATGTACAACATTTTCTTTATCCATTTGTCTGTTGAAGGGAATCTAGTTTGATTTCATAATTTAGCTATTGTGAATTGAGCTGCTATAAACATTGATGTGGCTGTGTCACTATAGTATGCTCATTTTAAGTCCTCTGGGTATCAACCAAGGAGTGGAATAACTGGGTCAAATTCTTGTTCCATTCCACATTTTCTGAGGACTCACCATACTGCTTTCCATAGTCATTGCACCAATTTGCAGCCCTATCAGCAATGTATGCGTGAACCTTTTCCCCCACATCCTCACCAATATTTGTTGTTGCTTGTATTCTTGATAATTGCCATTCCAACTGGAGTGAGATGAAATCTCAGTGTAGTTTTGATTTCCATTTCTTTAATTGTCAGAGATAATGAACATTTTTTCATGTATTTGTTTATCAATTGTATATCTTCTTCTGTGAAGTGTCTCTTCAGATCCTTAGCCCATTTATTGATTAGGTTATTTGGTTTTCTGGTGCTAAGTTATTTTTTAGTTCTCTCTATGTCCTGGATATTAAAGTTCTCTCTGAGGTGCCATGGTAAAAATTTTCTCCAGTTCTGTTGGTTCTCTCTTCACGTTTTGATATTTCCTTTTCTGTGAAGAAGATTTTTAGTTTGAGTTCATCCCATTTATTGATTCTTGATTTTACATCTTGTGCTTTAGAGGTTTTGTTAAGGAAGTCAGGTTCTAATCCAATATGATGAAGATTTGGGCCTACTTTTTCTTCTACTAGGTGCAGGATCTAATGTCTAAGTCTTTGATCCACTCTGAGTGGATTTTTGTGCAGGGTGAGAGATAAGGGTTTAATTTCATTTTGCTACATATGGATTTCCATTTTTCCAAGCACCATTTGTTGAAAAGGATATCTGCTCTCCAGTGAATGTTTTTGGTGCCTTTGCCTAATATGAGATAACTGTATTTACATAGGTTTGTTTCTCTGTCTTCTATTCTATGTGTCTGTTTGGTGCCAATTCCATGCCACTTTTGTTACTATGGCTCTGTAGTATAATTTAAGTTCTGGTATCGTGATGTCTTCTGCTTTACTTATCTTGCTAAGGATTGCTTTATCTATTCTAGATCTCTTATTTATACAAATGAATTTCATGATTGCTTTCTCTAGTTCTATGAAGAATGTCTTTGGGACTTTAATAGGAATTGAATTAATTTTGTATAACAATTTTGGTAGTATGGCCCAATTTGACAATATTAATTCTGCCTATCCAAAGCATGGGAGATCTTTCCATCTTCTAAGATCTTCTTCAATTTCTTTCTTTAGTGTTCTGTAGTTTTCATTGTAGAGATATTTTACCTCTATTGTTAGATTGATTCTCAATTTTTTTTGAGGCCATTGTATAGTTTTCCTAATTTCTCTTGCAGTGGATTCATAACTGATGTATACAAATGCATTTGATTTTTGGGCATTGATTTTATATTCTGATATATTGCTGAATTCATTTATTAGTGTTAGAAGTTTTCTGGTGGAATTTTTTGGATCTTCTAAATATTGAATCACATCACCTGCAAATAGTGAGTTTGAGTTCTTCTTTTCCTATTTGTATATCTTTAATTTCTTTCATCTGTCTGATTGCTCTGGCTAGTTTCAAGGACTACGTTGAGTAGAAGTGGTGAAAGAGAGCATCCCTGTCTTGTTCCAGTTTTTAGAGGGAATGCTTTCAACTTTTCTCCATTTAGAATGATGTGGGTAGTGGGCTTAGCATAGATAGCTTTACAGTGTATGTTCACACAATCCCTAGTTATTTAGTGTTTTAAGCATGAAGAGGTGATAGATTTTGTCAAATGCTTTTTCTGCATCAATTGAGATGATCATATATTTCTTTTGTTTAAGTCAATTGATGCAATGAATTACGTTTATTGATTTCTGTTTGTTCAACCAATCTTGCATCCCTTGGATGAACTCCACTTGATTGTGGTGCTCTTTTTTTTAATCTTTTAATTTTTTTACAGACTGCATTTTGATTCATTGTACACAAATGGGATATGTCATTTTGTTTCTACGGTTGTACACAATTAGATTCATATCATTCATGTAATCATACATGTACATAGGGTAATGATGTCTGTTTCATTCCACCATTTTTCATACCCCCCCACTCTCATTTCCTTCGACATAATCTAAAGTTCCCCTATTCTTCTTTCACTCCCACCCCTCCACCCCCGTTAGATATCATGTACTCTATCTTTTTAATATGTTTTTGTATATGATTTGCCAGAATTTCATTGAGAAATTTTGTATATATGTTTATTAGGAATGTTGGTCTGCAGGTTTCTTTCCTTGATGTGTCTTCATTTGGTTTTGTTATCAGGGTGATACTAGACTCATAGAATGAGTTTGGGAGGGTTCCCTCTTTTTCTATTTCATGCAATATTTTGAGGAGTACTGGTGTTGATTCTTCTTTGAAGGTCTTGTAGAACTCAGCTGAGAATCTGTCTGGTTCTGGGCTATTATTAATTTGTAGGCTTTTGATGGTGTCTCCTATTTCATTGTTTGAAACTGATCTGTTTAAATCATCTCTGTCCTTCTGATTCTGTTTGGATAATCATATGTCTCTAGAAATTGGCCAACATCTTTGAGATTTTCTATTTTATTGGAGTATAAATTTTCAAAACAGTTTCTAATTATCTTCTGTATTTCAGTAGTGTTCATTGTGATATTTCCTTTTTCATCATGAATTTTAGTAATTTGAGTTTTTTCATTCTTTCTCTTCATTAGTGTAGCTAAGAGTTTATCAATTTTATTTATTTTTCAAAGAACCAACTTTTAATGTGTCCATTTTTTGAATTGTTTCTTTTGTTTCAAAGTCATTGATTTCAGTTCTGACTTTAATTATTTCCTGTCCTCTACTGTTTTTGGTGTCAATCTTTTCTATTTCTAGGGCATTGAGAAGTAATGTTAGGTCATTTATTCATTGACTTTCTACACTTTAATGAGTGAGCTCAGTGCAATGAACTTTTCTCTTAGCACTGCCTTCATCGTGTCCCGGAGATTTTGATATGTTGTACTGGTGTTCTCAATTACCTCTAAGTATTTTTTTATTCTCTCCCTGATTTCTTCTACTATCCATTCATCATTCAATAGCATGCTATTTAGTCTCCAGGTGTTGGAGTAGCTTCTATTTTTTATTTTATCATTGATTTCTAGTGTCATTCCATTATGATCTGATAGAATGCAGGGTAGTTTTTCTATTTTTTTTGTATTTGCTAAGTTGCCTAAGATGTGATGTATTTTAGAGAAGTATCTGAGTGCTGCTGAGAAGAAAGTGTATTTGCTCATTGATGGATGAAATATTTTATATATGTCTGTCAAGTCTAAATTATTGATTGCATTATTTAATTCTATAGTATCTTAGTTTAGTTTTTGTTTGGAGGATATATCCAACTGTGAGAGAGTTGTGTTAAAATCACCTTGTATTATTGTATAGTGGTCTATTTAATCATTGAAATTGGAAATGATTTGTTTAATGTATGTAGATGCTCCATTGTTTGGGGTATAAATATTTATGATTGTTATGTCTTGTTGATAAATGATTCCCTTAAGCAGTATGAAATGTCCTTCTTTGTCACTTCTGATTAACTTTGGCTTGAAGTCCACTTTATCTGTTGTAAGGATAGAAACCCCTGCTTGTTTACACAGTTCATGTGAGTGATAAAGTTTTTTTCCCATCCTTCACCTTCAATCTGCTTATGTCTTTTCCTAGTAGATGAGTCTCTTGAAGAGAGCATATTTTTGAATCTTGTTTTTGAATCCAATCTGCAGGTCTATGTCTTTTGATTGATAAGTTTATGTCACTAATATTCAGGGTTATTATTGAGATATGATTTGTATTCCTGCTCATTTTGGTTTATTTTTGGTTTTTAACTTGACTTAGTCTCTCCTTTAATTGACTTTTTCTTCAGTGTAGTTCCTCCCTTTCCTGGTTTTCTTTTTTTTTTTTTTTCCCATGAATAATATTCATGGAATATTTTACTGAGAATGTTCTATAGTGTAGAATTTCTAGTTGTGAACTCCTGTGACTTTTGTTTGTCATGCAAGGTCTTTATTTCATCTTCAAATCTGGAGCTTAGTTTTGCTGGATATAAAATTCTTGGTTGGCATCCATTTTCTTTTAGAGCTTGATATATGCTATTCCAGGATCTCCTGGCATTTAAGGTCTGGGTTGAGAAATCAATCGAGAACTAAAATGGTTTCCCTCTATATGTAATTTGATTTGTTTTCCTCTTGCTGCCTTTAAAATTCTACCCTTATTCTATATGTTAGTCATTATTATAATGTGCCTTGATATGAGTCTGTTGTAATTTTACACATTTGGGGTCCTGTAAGCCTCTCATATTTGATTTTCAATTTCATTCATTAAGTTTAGGAAATTTTCTAATATTATTTCATTGAAAAGACTGTGCATTCTTTCGGTTTGTATCTCCATGCCTTCATCTATTCTGATAAATTTTAAATTTTCATGTTATCCTATAACTCTTCGCAGTTCTGTTCATAATTTCTTAACATTTTCTCTGTGTGGCCAACTTTATTTTCAAGAGCATATATTTTGTCTTCATTGTCAGCCTCTGTCTTCCAAGTGGTCTAGTCTGCTGGTGATACTTTCCATTGAATTTTTAATTTGGTTGATTTTTTCCTTCATCTTGAGGATTTCTACATAACTCTTTTTATTGAAGTGATCCTTCACTTCTTGGATTTTCTCTGACATTTCTTCTACTGGGTAGAATCTGTGTTGTTGACAAATTCTATTGTTGGAAAATCTTGGTTTGTTTGAGGTACTTTGTTCCTTTGTTTTTTCGTGTTGTTTGTTTCTTTCCATCCAACAGTATGGGTATGAGGCAGTACAATTTCTACCCTGTCGTCTTATAGTGTCCCCGTAAGTTTCTAGTACCTCATCTTTAAGGGGGAAAACAATATTAATAGAACTAAATGCAAACAATATACAGTCTCAAACCAAATAACTCCTATTAAGTTGCATAAAGTTTTATCACAATAAAAAGATATTATTGTCTATAAACATTGTTTGCTGAAAGGATTTACTGCTTCAAATGATGAACAAAGGCGATCCAAGATGGTGGGCTAGAGAGTGACTGCACCCCCAGTCGCTCCAGAACCCAGGAGTTAAGAAGGGGAGGCATTGAGAGACTCGGACTGAAATAGAGCCACAGGTGAGTCTGCCCACTGGGTAAAGCTCGGCCCGGGTGGCAGGCCCAGATAGAGGTGGCTTATCGGAGCCGGGCAGGGCAGCTAGAGTCTTCCACAGGCAGCCCTGTGCACTCCGGCGGTGGGCCCCGCCCACACAGCCAGCTTCTCCAGGTTCTTGGAGCAGGCCCCCTAGTGAGAGCCTTTCTGACCAGAACAGCTCCAAGTCCCGGAACCAGCGCAGCGCAGCGTACTCTGGCATGCAAGCAGCTTCAGGGACCAGGATGGGGTAGCCAGAGACCCCCCCAAGTAGCCTGGACCCCTGCGGTGGGAGGTGCCTTTCAAGGCTAGCTTCTCGGACCAGACCGCCCAGTGAGAGGCCTTCTACATAGAACCAACCCACAAGTCCCCAAACCAACGGAGAGCTTCGATCCGCAAGCAGCCTCTGGGATCAGGGAAGGGCAGCCAGAGACCTCTTCAGGCGGCTCTGCCCACTCTGGCCCCAGGCTCTTTTCACGGGGCGATCCAAGATGGCGGCCTAGAGGGTGACTGCACCCCCAGTCGCTCCAGAACCCAGAAGTTAAGAAGGGGAGGCATTGAGAGACTCGGACTGAAATAGAGCCACAGGTGAGTCTGCCCACTGGGTAAAGCTCGGCCCGGGTGGCAGGCCCAGATAGAGGTGGCTTATCTGAGCCGGGCAGGGCAGCTAGAGTCTTCCACAGGCAGCCCTGCACACTCCGGTGGTGGGCCCTGCCCACACAGCCAGCTTCTCCAGGTTCTCGGAGCAGGCCCCCTAGTGAGAGCCTTTCTGACCAGAACAAGCTCCAAATCCCGGAGCCAGCACAACGCAGCATACTCTGGCATGCAAGCAGCTTCAGGGACCAGGATAGGGCAGCCAGAGACCTCCCCAAGTTGCCTGGACCCCTGCGGTGGGAGGTGCCGTTCAAGGCTAGCTTCTCAGACCAGACCGACCAGTGAGAGGCTTTCTACATAGAACAAGGCACAAGTCTCTGAACCAACGGAGAGCTTCGATCCGCAAGCAGCCGCTGGGATCAGGGCAGGGCAGCCAGAGACCTCTTCAGGCGGCTCTGCCCACTCTGGCCGCAGGCTCTTTCCACAGGGCGATCCAAGATGGTGGCCTAGAGGGTGAATGCATCCCCAGTCGCTCCAGAACCCAAGAGTTAAGAAGGGGAGGCATTGAGAGACTTGGACTGAAATAGAGCCACAGGGTCCCACTGACAGCTGACCAAAATGAGAAAGCAAGGGAAGAAAATGTCCCAAACAAACCTAGATACTACATCAATAAAACTCAATGACAGCACAGCAGAAGAAATGTCAGAAAGGGAGTTCAGAATGTATGTAATTAAAACGATCAGGGAAGGAAATGAGAAGATGAAAGAGCAAATGCAGGCATTGAAGGAGGAGATGAAAGAGCAAATGCAGGCATTAAATGATCACACCAATCAACAGTTAAAAGAGCAAATACGGGAAGCAAGAGATCATTTCAATAAAGAGTTAGAGATACTGAAAAAAAAACAAACTGAAATCCTTGAAATGAAGGAAACAATAAACCAAGTTAAAAACTCCATAGAAAGCATAACCAATAGGATAGAACACCTGGAAGACAGAACCTCAACATTGAAGACAAATTATTTAATCTTGAAAGCAAAGTTGGCCAAACAGAAAAGATGGTAAGAAATCATGAACAGAACATACAAGAATTATGGGATATCATGAAAAGGCCAAATTTAAGAATTATTGGGATTGAGGAAGGCTTAGAGAAACAAACCAAAGGAATGAACAATCTATTCAATGAAATAATATCAGAAAATTTCCCAAATCTGAAGAATGAAATGGAAAACAAAATACAAGAGGCTTATAGAACTCCAAACATACAAAATTACAACAGACCCACACCAAGGCACATTATTATGAAAATACCTAACATACAAAATAAAGACAGAATTTTAAAGGCTGCGAGAGAAAAGAATCAAATTACATTCAGAGGGAAACCAATAAGAATATCAGCAGATTTTTCAATCCAGACCCTAAAAGCTAGAAGGGCCTGGAACAACATATACCAAGCCCTGAAAGAAAATGGATGCCAACCAAGAATCTTATACCCAGCAAAACTTACCTTCAAATTTGACGATGAAATAAGATCCTTCCATGATAAACAAAAGCTAAAGGAATTTACAAAAAGAAAGCCAGCATTACAGAACATTCTCAGCAAAATATTCCATGAGGAAGAGATGAAAAACAACGATGCAAATCAGCAACAGGAGGCGCTAGCCTAAAGGAATAGCCAAATAAAGGAGAAACCAAATCATGTCAAAAACAAATATGAGTCAATTGACTGGGAATACAAATCATATCACAATAATAACCCTGAATGTCAATGGCCTGAATTCATCAATCAAAAGACACAGACTGGCAGATTGGATTAAAAAGAAAAATCCAACAATATGCTGCCTGCAAGAGACTCATCTCATAGAAAGAGATACCCATAGACTAAAGGTGAAAGGATGGGGAAAAACATACCATGCACACGGACACAGCAAAAGAGCTGCAGTATCCATCCTCATTTCAGATAATGTGGACTTCAAACCAAAACTAGTCAGAAGGGATAAAGAAGGACATTACATGCTGCTTAAGGGAATCATAAATCAGCAAGACATAACAAACATAAACATCTATGCCCCGAACATTGGCTCATCCACGTACGTCAAACAAGTCCTTCTCAATTCCAGAAACCAAATAGACCACAACAAAATAATACTAGGTGATTTTAACACACCTCTCTCACCACTGGATAGATCATCCAAACAAAAATTGAACAAAGAAACTATAGATCTCAACAATGCAATCAACAATTTAGACTTAACGGACATATATAGAATATACCATCCAACAAAGAACGAATACACTTTCTTCTCAGCAGCACATGGATCCTTCTCTAAAATAGACCATATTTTATGCCACAAAGCTACTGTTAGCAAATACAAGAAGATAGAGATACTACCTTGTACTCTATCAGATCATAATGGATTGAAATTAGAAATAAATGACAGAATAAAAACAGAAACTTCTCCAATACCTGGAGATTAAATAATACACTATTATATGATGAATGGATAATAGAAGACATCAGGAGGGAAATAAAAAAATTCTTAGAAGTAAACGAGAACAAAGACACATCATATCAAAATCTCTGGGACACTATGAAAGCAGTACTTAGAGGAAGATTTATTTCATGGGGCGCATTCAAAAAAAGAAGTAGAAATCTACAAATAAACGACTTAACACTGCAGCTCAAAGCGCTAGAAAAAGAAGAGCAGACCAATACCAAAAGTAGTAGAAGACAGGAAATAGTTAAAATCAGAGCCGAAATCAACGAAATTGAAACAAAAGAAACAATTGGAAAAATTAACAAAATAAATAGTTGGTTCTTTGAAAAAATAAACAAAATTGATAAACCCTTAGCCACACTAACAAAGAGAAAGAGGGAGAAAACTCAAATTACTAAAATTCGGAATGAACAAGGAAACATCACAACAGACACGAGTGAAATACAAAACATAATTAGAAGCTATTTTGAAAATCTATACTCCAACAAAACAGAAAACCTCGAAGACATCAACAGGTTTCTAGAGACATATAAATTACCTAAACTGAACGAGGAGGACATACACAACTTAAATAAACCAATTTCAAGCAATGAAATAGAAGAGGTCATCAAAAGCCTACCAACAAAGAAAAGTCCAGGACCAGATGGGTTCTCAGCCGAGTTCTACAAAACCTTTAAAGAAGAGCTCATTCCAATACTCCTCAAACTATTCCATGAAATAGAAGAGGAGGGAACCCTCCCAAACTCGTTCTATGAAGCCAATATCACCCTGATACCTAAACCAGACAGAGACACATAGAGGAAAGAAAATTTCAGACCAATATCCTTAATGAACATCGACGCAAAAATTCTCAACAAAATTTTAGCAAATCGCATACAAATATATATTAAAAAGATAGTGCACCACGATCAAGTGGGTTTTATCCCAGGGATGCAAGGTTGGTTCAACATTCGGAAATCAATAAATGTCATTCACCATATCAACAGACTTAAAGTTAAGAATCACATGATTATTTCAATAGATGCATAAAAAGCATTCGATAAAATACAGCATCCCTTCATGCTCAAAACACTAGAAAAAATTGGGGTAGTGGGAACATTCCTTAACATTATAAAGGCCATCTACGCTAAGCCCATGGCTAATATCATTCTAAATGGTGAAAAACTGAAAGCATTCCCCCTAAAAACTGGAACAAGGCAGGGATGCCCTCTTTCACCGCTTCTATTCAACATCGTCCTTGAGACTCTAGCCAGAGCAATTAGACAAACCAAAGAAATTAAAGGGATACGAATAAGAAAAGAAGAACTCAAACTATCCCTGTTCGCTGATGACATGATTATATATTAAGAGGAACCTGGAAATTCCACCAGAAAACTTTTAGAACTCATAAGTGAATTCAGTAAAGTAGCAGGTTACAAGATCAATGCTCATATCCAATGCATTTTTATACATAAGTGATGAATCTTCAGAAAGAGAAATTAGGAAAACTACCCCATTCACAATAGCATCGAAAAAAATAAAATACTTGGGAATCAGTCTCACAAAAGAGGTGAAAGACCTCTACAATGAGAACTACAGAACACTAAAGAAAGAAATTCAAGAAAACCTTAGAAGATGGAAAGATCTCCCATGTTCTTGGATAGGCAGAATTAATATTCTCAAAATGGCTATACTACCTAAAGTGCTATACAGATTCAATGCAATTCCAATTAAAATCCCAATGATGTACCTTGCAGAAATAGAGCAAGCAATTATGAAATTCATCTGGAAGAATAAAAAACCTAGAATAGCTAAAGCAATCCTCAGTAGCAAGAGCGAAGCAGGGGGTATTGCAATACCAGATCTTCAACTCTACTACAAAGCAATAGTAACAAAAACGGCATGGTATTGGTACCAAAATAGACAGGTAGATCAATGGTACAGAATAGAGGACATGGACACAAACCCAAATAAATACAATTTTCTCATACTAGACAAAGGTTCCAAAAATATGCAATGGAGAAAAGATAGCCTTTTCAACAAATGGTGCTGGGAAAACTGGAAAACCATATGCAATAGAATGAAATTAAACCCCTATCTCTCACCCTACACAAAACTCAACTCAAAATGGATCAAGGACCTCGGAATCAGACCAGAGACCCTGCATCTTATAGAAGAAAAAATAGGTCCAAATCTTCAACTTGTTGGCTTAGGATCAGACTTCCTTAACAGGACTCCCATAGCACAAGAAATAAAAGAAAGAATCAACAACTGGGATAGATTCAAACTAAAAAGCTTTCTCTCAGCAAAGGAAACTACCAGTAATGTGAAGAGAGAGCCTACAGAGTGGGAGAATATCTTTGCCAACCATACTTCAGATAGAGCGCTAATTTCCAGAATCTATAAAGAACTCAAAAAACTCTACACGAAGAATACAAATAATCCAATCAACAAATGGGCTAAGGAAATGAACAGACACTTCACAGAAGAAGATGTACAAGTAATCAACAGATATATGAAAAAATGTTCAACATCCCTAGTAATAAGGGAAATGCAAATCAAAACTACCCTAAGATTCCATCTCACCCCAATTTGAATGGCGATTATCAAGAACACAAGCAACAATAGGTGTTGGTGAGGATGTGGTGAAAAAGGAACACTCATACATTGCTGGTGGGGTTGCAAATTAGTGCAGCCACTCTGGAAAGCAGTGTGGAGATTTTCAGAAAACTTGGAATGGAAACACCATTTGACCCAGCTATCCCACTCCTTGGCCTATACCCAAAGGACTTAAAAGCAGCATACTACAGAGATACAGCCACATCAATGTTCATAGCTGCTCAATTCACCATAGCCAGATTGTGGAACCAACCTAGATGCCCTTCAGTTGATGAATGGATAAAGAAACTGTGGCATATTTATACAATGGAATATTACTCCGCAATGAAGAATGATAAAATTATGGCATTTGTAGGCAAATGGACGAAATTGGAGAATATCATGCTAAGTGAGTTAAGCCAATCTCAAAAACTAAAGGACGAATGATCTCGCTGATAAGCGGATGAGGACATATAATGGGGGGTGGGAGGGGTTAGCATTAGGTTTAGGGTTAGGTTTAGGGTTAGGGATAAGGAGAGCGGTAAGAATGAAGGAAAGAAGGACTGTATAGAGGGGAAAGAGGGGTGGGAGGGGTGGGGGGGAAGGAAAAAAAAATAATCAAACATCATTGCCCTATGTAAACGTATGATTACACAAATGGTATGCCTTGACTCTATGTACAAATAGAGAAACAACATGTATCCCATTTGTATACAATAATAAAAATAAAATTTAAAAAAATGATGAACAAATAGGGAACAGAAGTAGTGCAGGATATGATGTTTATGAGGGAGAAAGAGAGAAGATAGAGGTAAAAATTTATAGTAATAGTGAAGGAGGAACTAATAAAGGTTGACTGTTAGTATGAGAGAAGTGAGAAAGAGAATCCAGGGGGACAGATAAATGAGAGAATAAAATATATACTCATTTTTTTTAAAAAAAGAAAGTAAAATTATAAGAATACACAACAAAACTGTAAGATAGTATTTAGACATCCCATTCCTCAATAAATTGATACTTGAAAAATATTTGAATTCAAAGATGGTAGAGATGTGAGATAGAGGGGGAAAAAAGGAAAGTCTCTATGAAAAATTAAAGGATTGCTTCTATTGGCTGTCAAAATTTTTCTCAGTTTCTCTTCCCCACCAATATATGGTGTTGTCTAAAGTTTGATAGTAGCTCCAGTCCAGTGGGTGCCAAAATCAGTTGACTGGGCCAACCAATAGCAAGATGCCCTCACACGCTGTTCCAGTCATTCTACCTGTTGTAGCTTGTGGAGAGTGGTGACATAGGATGGAAGAGCAGTGACAGAGACTGGGGGTCTCTGATGACCTTGTGGCTGTGGAATGCCTGATGTCTGGGAATGTCTCTGTGCAAAGGCACAGGATGCTTAGCTGCTATGGTAAAGCCCTGCATGGTGAGGCTCTGTGCAAGAGTCCTACCAGCTCTGACCTTGATCTCAGACACATAGCTCCTGGGAATAGAGGAATTCTTATGGTAGACAACAATGTTTCACCATCTCTACTTCTCCTGTTCCTGTCCACTCTACAGTAACTTTAAACAATGGACTTTCTTGAGAGCTACACAAAGCTCATAACATTGCACTTTGAAACTATGGAATCCAACTGCAGAAAAGTTACACACATGTCCTAGTTTCTATAATTTTCTTGAATACAAAGAATAATGCTTGCATAGTCTTTAACCTGATAATGATACATATATAAATAAAGATTACTGTCCTAACTCTTCAGATTTGCATCTTCTTCAGAGAGCAGAGCTCCACCTGATCCCAGCTTAATCTTTTTTTTTTTTCTATGAGTTGCCAGTTCTCTTCATTTTTTTTTTATTGTAAACAAATGGGATACATGTTGTTTCTCTGTTTGCACATGGTGTAAAGGCATACCATTTGTGTAATCATAAATTTACATAGGGCAATGTTGGTTGATTCATTCTGCCATTTTTTCCCTTCCCCCCCACCCCTCACAACTCTCCCCTCCATCTATACAGTCCTTCCTTCCTCCATTCCTGCCCCCCTCCCTAAACCCAACTCCAACCCCAACACTAAACCTTCCCACCCCCCATTATGTGTCATCGTCCACTTATTAGCGATATCATTCTTCCTTTGGTTTTTTGAGATTGGCTTATCTCACTTAGCATGATATTCTCCAGTTTCATCAATTTGCCTGCAAATGCCATAATTTTATCATTCTTTATGGCTGAGTAATATTCCATTGTATATATACCACATTTTCTTTATCCATTCATCAATTGAAGGACATCTAGGTTGGTTCCACAATCTGGCTATTGTGAACTGAGCAGCTATGAACATTGATGTGGCTGTATCTCTGTAATATGCTGATTTTAAGTCCTTTGGGTATAGGCCAAGGAGTGGGATAGCTGGGTCAAATGGTGGTTCCATTCCAAGTTTTCTAAGGAATCTCCACACTGCTTTCCAGAGTGGCTGCACTAATTTGCAGCCCCACCAGCAATGTAAGAGTGTACCTTTCTCCCCACATCCTCGCCAACACCTGTTGTTGCTTGTATTCTTGATAATCACCATTCTAATTGGGGTGAGATGGAATCTTAGGGTGGTTTTGATTTGCATTTCTCTTATTACTAGAGATGTTGAACATTTTTCCATATGTTTGTTGATTGCTTGTATATCTTCTTCTGTGAAGTGTCTATTCATTTCTTTAGCCCATTTGTCGATTGGATTATTTACATTCTTGGTGTAGAGTTTTTTGAGTTCTTTATAGATTCTGGAGATTAGCGCACTATCTGAAGTATGATTGGCAAAGATTTTCTCCCCCTCTGTAGGCTCTTTCTTCACATTGCTGATAGTTTCCTTTGCTGAGAGAAAGCTTTTTAGTTTCAATCTATCCCAGTTATTAATTCTTGCTTTTATTTCTTGTGCTATGGGTGTCCTGTTGAGGAAGTCTAGTCCTAAGCCGACATGTTGAAGCTCTGGACCTACTTTTTCTTCTATAAGATGCAAGGTCTCTGGTCTGATTCCGAGATCCTTGATCCATTTTGAGTTTAGTTTCGTGCATGGTGAGAGATATGGGTTTAGTTTCATTCTGTTGCATATGGATTTCCAATTCTCCCAGCACCATTTGTTGAAGAGGTTATCTTTTCTCCATTGCATATTTTTGGCCCCTTTGTCTAGTATGAGAAAATTGTATTTATTTGGGTTTGTGTCCATGTCCTCTATTCTGTACCATTGATCCACCTTTCTATTTTGGTACCAATATCATGCCGTTTTTGTTACTATTGCTTTGTAGTAGAGTTGAAGATCTGGTATTGCGATACCCCCTGCTTCACTCTTTCTGCCAAGGATTGCTTTAGCTATTCTGGGTTTCTTATTCTTCCAGATGAATTTCATAATTTCTTGCTCTATTTCTGTAAGGTACCTCATTGGGATTTTAATTGGAATTGCATTGAATCTGTATAGCACTTTTGGTAGTATGGCCATTTTGACAATATTAATTCTGCCTATCCAAGAACATGGGAGATCTTTCCATCTTCTAAGGTTTTCTTGAATTTCTTTCTTTAGTGTTTTGTAGTTCTCATTGTAGAGGTCTTTCACGTCTTTTGTGAGATTGATTCCCAAATACTTCATTTTTTTCGATGCTATTGTGAATGGGGTAGTTTTCCTAATTTCTCTTTCTGAAGATTCATCGCTTATGTATAAAAATGCCTTAGATTTATGTGCATTGATCTTATATCCCACTACTTTACTGAATTCACTTATGAGATCTAAAAGTTTTCTGGTGGAATTTCCTGGTTCTCTAAGTATACAATCATATCATCAGCAAATAGGGATAGTTTGAGTTCTTCCTTTCCTATTCGTATCCCTTTAATTTCTTTGGTCTGTCTAATTGCTCTGGCTAGAGTTTCAAGAACGATATTGAATAGAAGTGGTGAAAGAGGGCATCCCTGCCTTGTTCCAGTTTTTAGAGGGAATGCTTTCAGTTTTTCACCATTTAGAATGATATTAGCCATGGGTTTAGCATAGATGGCCTTTACAATGTTAAGGAATGTTCCCACTATCCCTATTTTTTCTAGTGTTTTGAGCATGAAGGGGTGCTGTATTTTATCAAATGCTTTTTATGCATCTATCGAAATAATCATGTGATTCTTGACTTTAAGTCTATTGATATGGTGAATGACATTTATTGATTTCCTGATGTTGAACCAACCTTGCATCCCTGGGATGAAACCCACTTGATCATGGTGCACTATCTTTTTAATATGTTTTTGTATGCGATTTGCTAAAATTTTGTTGAGAATTTTTGCGTCGATGTTCATTAAGGATATTGGTCTGAAATTTTCTTTCCTCGATGTGTCTCTGTCTGGTTTAGGAATCAGGGTAATATTGGCTTCATAGAATGAGTTTGGGAGAGTTCCCTCCTCTTCTATTTTATGGAATACTTTGAGAAGTATTGGAATGAGCTCTTCTTTAAAAGTTTTGTAGAACTCAGCTGAGAACCCATCTGGTCCTGGACATTTCTTTGTTGGAAGGCTTTTGATGACTTCTTCTATTTCATTACTTGAAATTGGTCTATTTAAATTGTGTATGTCCTCCTCGTTCAGTTTAGACAATTCATATGTCTCTAGAAACCTGTTGATGTCTTCGAAATTTTCTATTTTGTTGGAGTATAGATTTTCAAAATAGCTTCTAATTATGTTTTGTATTTCAGTCGTGTCTGTTGTGATATTTCCTCGTTCATTCCGAATTTTAGTGATTTGGGTTTTCTCTCGTCTTGTCTTTGTTAGTGTGGCTAAAGGTTTATCAATTTTGTTTATTTTTTCAAAGAACCAACTATTTATTTTGTCAATTTTTTGTATTGTTTCTTTTGTTTCAATTTCGTTGATTTCAGCTCTGCGTTTAACTATTTCCTGTCTTCTAGTACATTTGGTGTTGGTCTGTTCTTCTTTTTCTAGGGCTTTGAGCTGTAGTGTTAGGTCATTTATTTTTTGAGTTTTACTTCTTTTATTAAATGCGCTCCATGAAATAAATCTTCCTCTAAGTACTGCTTTCATAGTGTCCCAGAGATTTTCATATGATGTTTCTTTGTTCTCGTTTACCTCTAAGAATTTTTTAATTTCCTTCCTAATATCTTCTGTTATCCATTCATCATATAACAGCATATTGTTTAATCTCCAGGTGTTGGAGTAGTTTCTGTTTTTTACTCTTTCATTTATTTCTAACTTCAGTCCATTATGATCTGATAGAATACAAGGTAGTGTCTCTATCTTCTTGTATTTGCTGACATTAGCTTTGTGGCATAATATATGGTCTATTTTAGAGAAGGATCCATGTGCTGCTGAGAAGAAAGTGTATTCGCTCTTGGTTGGATGGTATATTCTATAAACATCTGTTAAGTCTAAATTATTGATTGTGTTATTGAGATCTATGATTTCTTTGTTCAATTTTTGTTTGGAAGATCTGTCCAGTGGTGAAAGAGGCGTGTTAAAATCACCTAGTATTATTGTGTTATGGTCTATTTGGTTTCTAAAATTGAGAAGGATTTGTTTAACATACATGGATGAGCCACTGTTTGGGGCATAGATGTTTATGATTGTTATATCTTGCTGATTTATGCTTCCCTTAAGCAGTATGAAATGTCCTTCTTTATCCCTTCTGACTAACATTGGCTTGAAGTCCACATTATCTGAAATGAGGATGGATACTCCAGCTTTTTTGCTGAGTCCATGTGCATGGTATGTTTTTCCTCATCCCTTCACCTTTAGTCTATGGGCATCTCTTTCTATGAGGTGAGTCTCTTGCAGGCAACATATTGTTGGATCTTTCTTTTTAATCCAATCTGCCAGTCTATGTCTTTTGATTGATGAATTCAGGCCATTAACATTCAGGGTTATTATTGAGATATGATTTGTATTCCCGGTCATTTGGTTCATATTTAAAATTTTTGACACATCTTGGTTCCTCCTTTATTTGACAGTTCCTTTAGGATAATTCCTCCCTTTGCTGATTTGCTTCTTTGTTTTTTATCTCTTCCTTATGAATATTTTGCTGAGAATGTTCTGTAATGCTGGCTTTCTTTTTGTAAATTCTTTTAGCTTTTGTTTATCATGGAATGATCTTATTTCATCGTCAAATTTGAAGGTAAGTTTTGCTGGGTATAAGATTCTTTGTTGGCATCCATTTTCTTTCAGAGCTTGAAAAATGTTGTTCCAGGCCCTTCTAGCTTTTAGGGTCTGGATTGAAAAATCTGCTGATATCCGTATTGGCTTCCCCCTGAATGTAATTTGGTTCTTTTCTCTCACAGCCTTTAAAATTCTGTCTTTATTTTGTATGTTACGTATTTTCATTATAATGTGCCTTGGTGTGGGTCTGTTTTAATTTGGTGTACGTGGAGTCCTATAAGCCTCTTGGACTTGATTTTCCATTTCATTCTTCAGATTTGGGAAATTTTCTGATATTATTTCTTCAAATAGATTGTTCATTCCTTTGGTTTGTTTCTCTAAGCCTTCCTCAATCCCAATAATTCTCAAATTTGGCCTTTTCATGATATCCCATAGTTCTTGGAGATTCTGTTCATGATTTCTCACCATCTTCTCTGTTTGTTCAACTTTGCTTTTAAGATTAAAGATTTTGTCTTCAATATCTGAAGTTCTGTCTTCCAGGTGTTATATCCTTATTGGTTATGCTTTCTATGGAGTTCTTAATTTGGTTTATTGTTTCCTTCATTTCAAGGATTTCTGTTTGGTTTTTTTTCAATATCTCTAACTCTTTATTGAAATGATCTTTTGCTTCCTGAATTTGCTCTGTTAACTGTTGATTGGTGCGATTGTTCAATGCCTGCATTTGCTCTTTCATCTCATCATTTGCTTCCCTAATCATTTTAATTATGTACATTCTGAACTCCCTTTCTGTCATTTCTTCTGCCATGCTGTCGTTGGATTTTATTGATGTAACATCTAGATTTGTTTGGGGCATTTTCTTCCCTTATTTTCTCATGTTGTTCAGGAATCAGTGGGTCATTAAGATATTGCAGATTTCCTCTATCAACTTATAATGTCCCTGAAGATTGCTAGTATATCCCCTCTTATCCTTCAGTAGCCTGAAGTCTTGGAGGAAGTTGATAATGCAGAGCTCCACGAAGAAGCTGCCTCTCTAGGGGTGGTGACCCTCAGGTGGCGTATATTCCCTGCTAGTGGGCAGAGGTGCCTCCACTTGTTGACCAATGGTCATCCCATGGGGAACTAGACTGCGGGCTGAGGCAAGGCCTGTTTGTGCCTGTGTCTCTGGTTTTACCATCCCTGTGGGAAAACCTCCCCCGGCCGGGAAGACTCACTCGGTGGGGACGTCTCGCTGGTCAGTTGCCCTCTTAGAGGTTCCCCTCAATCTACAACTACCGCCTGGGCTGGGCTGTCTTCCTCTGCAACGTTCCTAGGGGCCCGGACCTACGTCCTGGTCCTGGGAGCCTCACCCTTCGCAGGCGAGTCTCCTTAGGCTGCCTCTCCCAGAGAATCTGCCCCCAGCCCTGGAAACTTCGCTCCGCCCCTAGGCGTGTCTCTGTGCAGCTCTTCCAGCAAGAAGCCACCTAGCTCCTGGGACCCTGCTCTGCACCAATCGCCTGGCTATGCAGCCCCTCCCCTGAGCCACCACCTGGAGCCCCTCACAATAGTTCCAAGACCCAGAGACCCGCCACACACCTCCTCCTCCGGACAGCCGCCCGGTTTCCGACACAGTCACTAGGAGTCCAAACAACTCAGTTCGGGTCTCCTCCTCCCGCCAACCACCCGTAGCCCTAGGCAGTCACTCCAAGTCCAAGTGACCCGCCCTGTTCCTCCTCCTCCTCCTTGGAGTAGCCCCCCGGGTGTTCAGGAGCGGTGGCTCCTAGACCAAGTGACCCACCACGCTCCTCCTCCAGGCAGGCCACCGGCGTTCAGGAGCAGTCGCTTTTAGTCCAATCAACTCACCACTTGCCTCCTCCTCTGGCAACCACCTGTGGCTCTGATGCAGTCACTCCTAGACCAAGCGTCCCACCGCTCTCCTCCTCCAGGCAGGCCACCAGTGTTCTGGAGCAGTCGTTCTGAGTTCAACAGCTCGCCACGCAGCTCCTCCTCTGGCAACTGCCTGTGGCTCTGATGCAGTCACTTCTAGGTCAAGCAACCCACCGCGCTCCTCCTCTTCCTCCGGGCAACCCCCCGGTGTTCAGGAGCGCTCGCTCTGAGTTCAAACAGCTCACCACGCAGCTCCTCCTCTGGCAACTGCCTGTGGCTCTGATGCAGTCACTCCTAGGTCAAGCAACCCGCTGCGTTCCTCCTCTTCCTCCGGGCAGTCCCCCGGTGTTCAGGAGGGGTCGTTCTGGGTCTAAACAGCTCGCCACACAGCTCCTCCTCAGGCAGCCGCCCGGAGCCCCAGTGGTTGCTCTGAGTCCAAGCGCTGTGCTGAGCTGCCTCCTCTACGATGATCCCAGTTGTCCATGTTTACTGCTCCGTGGGGGGAGGGGCGTCTCGCCGAGCAACTCTACTTCACAAAGTTCCCTGCGTTCCGGGGCTACTGCCCCATCCGGGACGCCTCCCCAATGGGAGAGACTCACCCGGCGGCTTTGAGTTGGTCCCAAGTCTCTCACTATCTCCTCTTTTGAATCTTGCATCCTGGAGCAATGTGAAATGCAGCCGCCCTCTAGTCCGCCTTCTTGGCCCCGCCCCCCCTGCTTAATCTTCAGAATTTGTTTAGGAGACTTTATTTTTCTAATCCCCATTTGGCCCTCACCAGAACCACAAGTTTGGCCATGCCAGTTGCAGCAGTAGCTGGCCCCTTCCATCCCCATGCACTTCTGGACTCACTAAGCTTTGGAGAATCCCATTTTCTCCAGTTTCTCCAAACTGTGCTCCCCCAGAGGAACTGCCCCCAGTCTCTGGCTTTCCCCTGGCTTGCCAGGCCAAGACTGGACCACATCGTCCCAGCTGAAATCTGATGACCTGGGCTTCGGATTCCCAGACTCTGTCTTGCTTCAGTCCCTAGATCTCAAAGCCATTTTAATTTGCAGAGAGACCACCAGGGATGTGCTCACACAAAGGAAAAACTCTGCAAAGAGGCAGCCAGATGGTGGCCACTAGCACACCTAGCAGGAAGACCTCAGGTGCTATCAGATCTGCAGGTACTCTGAAAGTAGATCTATAGGCCCTGGCTGGTGTCCCCAGACTGACAAAGCTGCATCCCAATATGGCAGCAGTGGTGACAGCAAATCTGCAGGCCCCTTATCCTTGTACTCCCAGGCCCTGGCCAGTGTCCTAAGATGGCAGCAGCTATGTGTAACCAAACCTGTGTGTACCCTGACAAAGGACTTCCAGGCAGCAATGGACAACAGCCAGTGTACATGCAGGCTACAGGCAAATGGTGGGCTATCAGCAGGTGAACATTGGGTGATGGGCAAATGAAAGGTGAGCAAATGGGTGATCCCAGCTGACAAATAGCGGGGAGCAAAGAGCAGGGGATTAATGGGCAGTGAGGGCTGCCTTGCAGAGAGACAATATTTCCCTGCTTGAATTCCCAGTCTTGGAATGACAAGGAATGCAGTCTCACACTAGTTGGTCATCTTAGATCTCCAAACAATGCACTTTTGAACAATGAGTGGGTCATGGAAGAAATTATAGGAGACATTTAAAATTGGACAAAAATGGAAATAAAGCATACCATAATCTCTGTGACACAGTGACGGGATTTTAAAGAGGAAAGTTTATAGCTATAGGCTACATTTTGAAGAGACAGAGATCTCTCAGATAAAATGTGGACCCCTTCTCCTGGAAGGAGGCCTATGTGGCATTCTTTCAGGAGACAGAACCACCTTTCAGGCCACCCAGGGACTGGGACCCATCCTCCTTTCCTGTGTTCTGTGAACAGGATATTCTGCTGTGGTCTATAAGAAAGTTCCTGTGTCTGTGAAGCTGTCACCTTCTGTGTTCACATGGTTGTTTTTTACTTTCTGTTACCAACCTATATCTGACAAATAGCTAGTAACTGCTTACACAAGTCTTGACCTTTAAGATGTATGACTAGCTTGAAAACAATCATATAGGGGGATCCAATATGGTGGCCTAGAGGGAGACTGCACCCCCAGTCGCTCCAGAACCCAGGAGTTAAGAAGGGGATGCATTGAGAGACTCGGACTGAAATAGAGCCACAGGTGAGTCTGCCCACTGGGTAAAGCTCGGCCCGGGTGGCAGGCCCAGATAGAGGTGGCTTATCGGAGCCAGGCAGGGCAGCTAGAGTCATCCACAGGCAGCCCTGCGCACTCCAGCGGTGGGCCCCGCCCACACAGCCAGCTTCTCCAGGTTCTCGGAACAAAACTGGCCCGCTAGTGAGAGTCTTTCTGACCAGAACAAGCTCCGAGTCCCGGAGCCACTGCAGTGCAACGTACTCCGGCACAAAAGCAGCTTCAGGGACCAGGAGAGGGCAGCCAGAGACCTCCCCAAGTAGCCTGGACCCCTGCGGTGGGAGGCGCCTTTCAAGTCTAGCTTCTCAGACCAGACCGCCCAGTGAGAGGTTTTCTACATAGAACCAGCCACAAGTCCCCGAACCAACAGAGAGCTTCGATCTGCAAGCAGCCTCTGGGATAAGGGCAGGGCAGCCAGAGACCTCTTCAGGTGGCTCTGCCCACTCCGGTCGCAGGCTCTCTTCATGGGGCGATCCAAGATGGCGGCCTAGAGGGTTACTGCACCCCCAGTCGCTCCAGAACCCAGAAGTTAAGAAGGGGAGGCATTGAGAGACTCGGACTGAAATAGAGCCACAGGTGAGTCTGCCCACTGGGTAAAGCTCGGCCCGGGTGGCAGGCCCAGATAGAGGTGGCTTATCTGAGCCAGGCAGGGCAGCTAGAGTCTTCCCAAGGTAGCCTTCCACACTCCGGCAGTGGGCTCCTCCCACACGGCCAGCTGCAAGGTGCAGGCCCACAGTGAGAGCATTTCCGCACAGAACCAGTTCCAAACCGTGGAACCAGTTGGGGGCTAGGGGCAGTTTTCTTCGGATGCGCTGCTTTATCAGATTCCTCCAAGACATCAGGCTACTGAAGGCTGGGAGGTGATACACTGGAAATCTACCGGGACACTATAAGCCAGTAGCGGAAAACTGCAATATCTCAGGGTCCCACTGACAGCTGACCAATATGAGAAAACAAGGGAAGAAAATGTCCCAAGCAAACCTAGATACTACATCAATAAAACCCAATGACAGCACAGCAGAAGAAATGTCAGAAAGGGAGTTCAGAATGTACGTAATTAAAACGATCAGGGAAGCTAATGAGGAGATGAAAGAGCAAATGCAGGCATTGAAGGAGGAGATGAAAGAGCAAATGCAGGCATTAAATGATCGCACCAATCAACAGTTAAAAGAGCAAATACGGGAAGCAAGAGATCATTTCAATAAAGAGTTAGAGATACTGAAAAAAAAACAAACTGAAATACTTGAAATGAAGGAAACAATAAACCAAGTTAAAAACTCCATAGAAAGCATAACCAATAGGATAGAACACCTGGAAGACAGAACCTCAGACATTGAAGACAAATTATTTAACCTTGAAAGCAAAGTTGGCCAAACAGAAAAGATGGTAAGAAATCATGAACAGAACATACAAGAATTATGGGATATCATGAAAAGGCCAAATTTAAGAATTATTGGGATTGAGGAAGGCTTAGAGAAACAAACCAAAGGAATGAACAATCTATTCAATGAAATAATAACAGAAAATTTCCCAAATCTGAAGAATGAAATGGAAAACCAAGTACAAGAGGCTTATAGAACTCCAAACATACAAAATTACAACAGACCCACACCAAGGCACATTATTATGAAAATACCTAACATACAAAATAAAGACAGAATTTTAAAGGCCGCGAGAGAAAAGAATCAAATTACATTCAGAGGGAAACCAATAAGAATATCAGCAGATTTTTCAATCCAGACCCTAAAAGCTAGAAGGGCCTGGAACAACATATACCAAGCCCTGAAAGAAAATGGATGCCAACCAAGAATCTTATACCCAGCAAAACTTACCTTCAAATTTGACGATGAAATAAGATCCTTCCATGATAAACAAAAGCTAAAGGAATTTACAAAAAGAAAGCCAGCATTACAGAACATTCTCAGCAAAATATTCCATGAGGAAGAGATGAAAAACAACGATGCAAATCAGCAACAGGAGGCGCTAGCCTAAAGGAATAGCCAAATAAAGGAGAAACCAAATCATGTCAAAAACAAATATGAGTCAATTGACTGGGAATACAAATCATATCACAATAATAACCCTGAATGTCAATGGCCTGAATTCATCAATCAAAAGACACAGACTGGCAGATTGGATTAAAAAGAAAAATCCAACAATATGTTGCCTGCAAGAGACTCATCTCATAGAAAGAGACACCCATAGACTAAAGGTGAAAGGATGGGGAAAAACATACCATGCACACGGACACAGCAAAAAAGCTGGAGTATTCATCCTCATTTCAGATAATGTGGACTTCAAACCAAAACTAGTCAGAAGGGATAAAGAAGGACATTACATGCTGCTTAAGGGAAGCATAAATCAGCAAGACTTAACAATCATAAATATCTATGCCCCGAACATTGGCTCATCCACGTACGTCAAACAAATCCTTTTCAATTCCAGAAATCAAATAGACCACAACACAATAATACTAGGCGATTTTAACACACCTCTCTCACCACTGGATAGATCGTCCAAACAAAAACTGAATAAAGAAACTATAGATCTCAACAATGCAATCAACAATTTAGACTTAACGGACATATATAGAATATACCATCCAACAAAGAACGAATACACTTTCTTCTCAGCAGCACATGGATCCTTCTCTAAAATAGACCATATTTTATGCCACAAAGCTACTGTTAGCAAATACAAGAAGATAGAGATACTACCTTGTACTCTATCAGATCATAATGGATTGAAATTAGAAATAAATGACAGAATAAAAAACAGAAACTTCTCCAATACCTGGAGATTAAATAATACACTATTATATGATGAATGAATAACAGAAGACATCAGGAGGGAAATAAAAAAATTCTTAGAAGTAAACGAGAACAAAGACACATCATATCAAAATCTCTGGGACACTATGAAAGCAGTACTTAGAGGAAGATTTATTTCATGGGGTGCATTCAAAAAAAGAAGTAGAAATCAACAAATAAACGACTTAACACTACAGCTCAAAGCGCTAGAAAAAGAAGAGCAGACCAACACCAAAAGTAGTAGAAGACAGGAAATAGTTAAAATCAGAGCCGAAATCAACGAAATTGAAACAAAAGAAACAATTGGAAAAATTAACAAAATAAATAGTTGGTTCTTTGAAAAAATAAACAAAATTGATAAACCCTTAGCCACACTAACAAAGAGAAAGAGGGAGAAAACTCAAATTACTAAAATTCGGAATGAACAAGGAAACATCACAACAGACACGAGTGAAATACAAAACATAATTAGAAGCTATTTTGAAAATCTATACTCCAACAAAACAGAAAACCTCGAAGACATCAACAAATTTCTAGAGACATATAAATTACCTAAACTGAACGAGGAGGACATACACAACTTAAATAAACCAATTTCAAGCAATGAAATAGAAGAGGTCATCAAAAGCCTACCAACAAAGAAAAGTCCAGGACCAGATGGGTTCTCAGCCGAGTTCTACAAAACCTTTAAAGAAGAGCTCATTCCAATACTCCTCAAACTATTCCATGAAATAGAAGAGGAGGGAACCCTCCCAAACTCGTTCTATGAAGCCAATATCACCCTGATACCTAAACCAGACAGAGACACATAGAGGAAAGAAAATTTCAGACCAATATCCTTAATGAACATCGACGCAAAAATTCTCAACAAAATTTTAGCAAATCGCATACAAATATATATTAAAAAGATAGTGCACCACGATCAAGTGGGTTTTATCCCAGGGATGCAAGGTTGGTTCAACATTCGGAAATCAATAAATGTCATTCACCATATCAACAGACTTAAAGTTAAGAATCACATGATTATTTCAATAGATGCATAAAAAGCATTCGATAAAATACAGCATCCCTTCATGCTCAAAACACTAGAAAAAATTGGGGTAGTGGGAACATTCCTTAACATTATAAAGGCCATCTATGCTAAGCCCATGGCTAATATCATTCTAAATGGTGAAAAACTGAAAGCGTTCCCCCTAAAAACTGGAACAAGGCAGGGATGCCCTCTTTCACCGCTTCTATTCAACATCGTCCTTGAGACTCTAGCCAGAGCAATCAGACAAACCAAAGAAATTAAAGGGATACGAATAAGAAAAGAAGAACTCAAACTATCCCTGTTCGCTGATGACATGATTATATATTAAGAGGAACCTGGAAATTCCACCAGAAAACTTTTAGAACTCATAAGTGAATTCAGTAAAGTAGCAGGTTACAAGATCAATGCTCATATCCAATGCATTTTTATACATAAGTGATGAATCTTCAGAAAGAGAAATTAGGAAAACTACCCCATTCACAATAGCATCGAAAAAAATAAAATACTTGGGAATCAGTCTCACAAAAGAGGTGAAAGACCTCTACAATGAGAACTACAGAACACTAAAGAAAGAAATTCAAGAAAACCTTAGAAGATGGAAAGATCTCCCATGTTCCTGGATAGGCAGAATTAATATTCTCAAAATGGCTATACTACCTAAAGTGCTATACAGATTCAATGCAATTCCAATTAAAATCCCAATGATGTACCTTGCAGAAATAGAGCAAGCAATTATGAATTTCATCTGGAAGAATAAAAAACCTAGAATAGCTAAAGCAATCCTCAGTAGCAAGAGCGAAGCAGGGAGTATTGCAATACCAGATCTTCAACTCTACTACAAAGCAATAGTAACAAAAACGGCATGGTATTGGTACCAAAATAGACAGGTAGATCAATGGTACAGAATAGAGGACATGGACACAAACCCAAATAAATACAATTTTCTCATACTAGACAAAGGTTCCAAAAATATGCAATGGAGAAAAGATAGCCTTTTCAACAAATGGTGCTGGGAAAACTGGAAAACCATATGCAATAGAATGAAATTAAACCCCTATCTCTCACCCTACACAAAACTCAACTCAAAATGGATCAAGGACCTCGGAATCAGACCAGAGACCCTGCATCTTATAGAAGAAAAAATAGGTCCAAATCTTCAACTTGTTGGCTTAGGATCAGACTTCCTTAACAGGACTCCCATAGCACAAGAAATAAAAGCAAGAATCAACAACTGGGATAGATTCAAACTAAAAAGCTTTCTCTCAGCAAAGGAAACTACCAGTAATGTGAAGAGAGAGCCTACAGAGTGGGAGAATATCTTTGCCAACCATACTTCAGATAGAGCGCTAATTTCCAGAATCTATAAAGAACTCAAAAAACTCTACACGAAGAATACAAATAATCCAATCAACAAATGGGCTAAGGAAATGAACAGACACTTCACAGAAGAAGATGTACAAGTAATCAACAGATATATGAAAAAATGTTCAACATCCCTAGTAATAAGGGAAATGCAAATCAAAACTACCCTAAGATTTCATCTCACCCCAATTTGAATGGCGATTATCAAGAACACAAGCAACAATAGGTGTTGGTGAGGATGTGGTGAAAAAGGAACACTCATACATTGCTGGTGGGGTTGCAAATTAGTGCAGCCACTCTGGAAAGCAGTGTGGAGATTTTCAGAAAACTTGGAATGGAAACACCATTTGACCCAGCTATCCCACTCCTTGGCCTATACCCAAAGGACTTAAAAGCAGCATACTACAGAGATACAGCCACATCAATGTTCATAGCTGCTCAATTCACCATAGCCAGATTGTGGAACCAACCTAGATGCCCTTCAGTTGATGAATGGATAAAGAAACTGTGGCATATTTATACAATGGAATATTACTCCGCAATGAAGAATGATAAAATTATGGCATTTGTAGGCAAATGGACGAAATTGGAGAATATCATGCTAAGTGAGATAAGCCAATCTCAAAAAACTAAAGGACGAATGATCTCACTGATAAGCGGATGAGGACATATAATGGGGGGTGGGAGGGGTTAGCATTAGGTTTAGGGTTAGGTTTAGGGTTAGGGATAAGGAGAGCCGTAGGAATGAAGGAAAGAAGGACTGTATAGAGGGAAAAGAGGGGGGGAGGGGTGGGGGGGAAGGGAAAAAAAAATAAACATCATTGCCCTATGTAAACGTATGATTAAAAAAAAAAAAAAAACAATCATATAAAAGACAGTGTTATATTCAGGAAAGACAGAAGCAGCTTCCTATGTGACAAGTGCTCCATCTCTCCCAAATAAAGCTCTTCTCCTCAGACCTTGGTGCACAGAGACTGAGTTACTTTTCCATGATTTGCCTCAGGAGTGACACTCAGATAGAGTAACCCATTAGTCCTACCTCATCACTGCAGCCTTGTGCAAAAATAAACAACCTAATGATGCAGCTCAAGGTCTTGGAAAAATAGCAAACCAATCTTAAAACTAGCAGGAAGAAAGAAATAATAAAAATTAGACCTGAAATTAAGAAAATAGAAACTAAAAGAACAATACAAAGGTTAAATTAAACAATTGATCCTTTTAATAATAAATACATTTCATAAACTCTAAGCCAAATTAACTAAAAGAAAGAGAAGTCAAATTTTTTTTTAAAATAAGATAGATATTAAAGTGGGGAAGTTACAACAGATGCAATTGAAATCCAGAGGATTATTAGGGACAATTTTGAAAATTTATATTCCAATGTTTTGGAACATTTAGAATAAATGGATAAATTTCTGCATATGTATAACCTACCAAAACTGAACCAAGAGGATATGGAAAACATAAACAGACCAATAAACAGTGATGAGACTGAGGCAGTAATAAAAAGTTTCCCAACGAAGAAAACACAGGGTCAGATTCAGAACTGAATTTTACCAGATCTTTAAAAATGAAATAATACCAATATTCCTCAAATTATTTCATAAAATTAAAAGGGAGTGAACATTTCTAAACTCATTCTACAAAGTCTCTTTCATCCTGGTATTAAAACTGCATAAGGATACTTCAAGAAAATAAAATCACAGACTAACAACATTAATGAGCATAGAACCAAAACTTTTCTATAAAATATTAACAAATCAATTTCAAACAAATTTAAAAGATAATACACCATGATCAATTTCATTTCATTTCATGGATGCAAGGGTGGCTCAACATTTACAAATTGATATATGTAATATACCACATGAATATAACTAGGATAAAAATCACATGATTTTCTCAATAGATCAAAAGATACAGAAAAACTCCTGGACAAAAGTTCATACCCTTTCATAATGAAAGTCCTTAAGAAACTAGGGACAGAAGGAACTTACCTCAGCTTAATAAAGAATAATTTTGACAAATCCAAAGCCAACATCAAACTAAATGGAGGAAAACTGAAAGCATTTCCTCTAAAATCAGGAACCAGACAAGAATGTTCCTGCCCACAACTTCTCATCAATATAGGTTTTGAAATGTTAGCCAGGGCAATAGGCAAGAAAAAGAAATCAAAGGGATACAGATAGAAAAGGAAGAAATCAAATTATCCCTATTCACAGATGATATAATCCTATACTTAGGAGATTCTAAAAGACTCCACTAGAAGACTTCAGAAACTGATGAGTAGAGATCCAAGATGATGGAATAGAGGATTCCACACTCTGGCTACTCCAGAGTGTGAAACCAAGAAAGCAGACAAGCAGCTTCTCCACATAAAACGGGAGTGGACTGTACTGGAACCTAAAACTAGTCATTCAAAGCAGACCAGGGACACAGGAGGATGGGTACAATAAATTGAGGAAAAAAATCCCCAGTGGCATAGCAACAGCCATAGCCGGCCCAGAACCTTCAGCCAGCGAGGTCCTTCAGGGAGCATAGTAGAGAGATAATGGAATTAAAAGAACCCGCACTTTGGTGAGGCCCAAGATGTGTCCAGGTACGGAATGTTTAGAGACCAAGGACATTGCCCAACAAACCTGAAGGTCTCACTGCAGGATATCCCTGTGTGGGGAAAGAAGCCACTATCTCTCTAGGTGTCTTGCAGTGGACAAAAGAAGGAATAATTTTGCAGCTTTGGCTGGGGGACTGGCAACCAAGGAAGGGGGATTCCTGGAAAACCTGAGTTTGGCCCAAAATACAGGCCAGTAAACCCATGCTGCACTACAGAGTATGCTTCAGTGACTAGAAGAAAATCAAACATGAGAGAGGTTTACATGAGGGATAAATGGTCATGGAAACCCACCTGGCTCTACCCCTCCCCCTCCAATCCCATTGCTTGCAGGACCAGCTGGGAGAGACACATCTGGCTGGGAACTTGGAAGGGCAGGGGTGGGAGACTGAACCTGAGACCAGGAAATATGGAGTCTTCAGGTGATGTAGGGACTAAGAATTGGGTCCCCCACCATGAGTGGACCACAGATCCCTGGGGTAAAGTCTTCGGCATGGACCATTAAGTAGTGGGCACTGGAGGTAGAGTGATTTAAAATCTCCAAACCAATTAGCATTCAGTGAAGAGCGTGGAACCTGCCTAAACCTAATCCCTGCCTCCAGGAACTCCACACATAGGATTACCTCTCTCACTCCAGCAATCCAGAGCATGGAGCATCACATTCCAGAAGACCCCACCTAAAACTGCTGAGAAGAGAAACAGAATATTTTGAATTCCAATGGGAAGAATTCTTTAACTTTTCATCAAGATTTATTTTTGTTTTCTTTTTTCCTAATGCTTTCTCATTGTTCAATTGTGACCTAAGTGGCACATGGACATTTATAAAGTTTCCTATTTTTTTCCTTCTCATCTCTAGCATTTTTAAGGTTGGTTATTATACATCAATTCTTTTGTGTGTGTGTGTGTGTGTGTGTGTGTGTGTGTGAACTAGGATGTTTGACTAGTATATTTTAATTTTGTTTTCTATTCTTGTATTTTTATTTTTAATTTTTAAAAAATTTTGTTTATACATATGTTTTTCTCCTGCCTGTTTCCCTTTTCTCCTTTCTTCTGCTAACAGCCAATCTCTATTGTTCTCTCTTTCACCCTTCCTTTAATTTTTTACTTCTGACTTCTCTCCTCCTCCCTCATAATCGTCATATCCTATATTACTTCTGTTTTCTCCCTGCCTACCATTTGAAAATGTAAACCCTTTTACAAACTTGCTATTTTTATTATAGACAATAATTGATCATAGCATTTCTGTTTATTATGACAATTAACATTGTAGATGTCATAGTAGGAACTATTTGGTTTAATGCTGTAAATTGTTTGCATTAGTTGTTTTTATTATTTGTCTCCCCCTAACAGTGAAGTGCTGGAAACCTTCAGGTGTGGAGAGTGATGCTAGAGAAAAGGAGAGCAATGACTGACACCCCAATATTGGGGGTCTCTGATGACCTCATGGCTATGGTATTCCTACTGCCTGGGAATGTTTCCAGGCAAGGGCAAAGGATGCCTAGTTGCTGTGGTAAAGCCCTGCATGAGGAATTTCTGTGCAAGAGTCCTTTCAGCTTTGACATTGATCTCATGCACATAACTCCTGTGAATAGAGGAAGTCGCATGCTAGACAACCACAATGTTTCACCAGTTCTGCTACTCCTGAGCCTGCCCACTTAACAGTAACTTTAAACAATGAACCTTCTTAAGACACACAAAGCTCCTAACATTTTACTTTACAACTGTGGATTGCAACTGCAGAAAAGTTACATAGATGATTCTAAGTTTCTGTAACTTGCTGAGTACACAAAATAATGCTTGCATAGTCTTTAACTTGATAATGAGACAAATATAAATAAAGATTGCTTGGCATAACTCATCAGATCTACTTCTCCATCAGACAGCAGAGCTTCATCTGATCCCAGCTTTATCTTCAAAATCTGAGTGTGTGAGTCTTTATTTTCTAATTCCCCCATCATCCCTTGCTGGAACACAAGTTTGGCTGCTCTGTTCATGACATTCAGGGACACTTTAAGTCCACAGGTTAGAAACTCTACTGCCTCAGATCCATTCTGTTAGATGGGAAGACACACAAACAACATGAAAAAGCAAGGAAAAAAATCACCCCAAGCAAACCAAGATACTCCAATAACAGAATCCATCTACACCACAATGAAAGAAATGTGGAAGAAGTTTAGAATGTACATAGTTAAACTGATCTGTGAAGAGAAGGATGATGTAAGAGAGCAAATACAGTGAGCAAAAGATCACTTCAATAAAGAGATAGAGATTCTGAAAAAGAACCAAATAGAAATGATTGAAATGAAGGAAACAATAAACTAAATTAAAAATTGAATAGACAGCATCAGCATCACCCACAGACTAGACCAGTTGGAAGAAAGAACATCAGGCAATGAAGACAAAATATACAATCTTGAAAAGAGTTGACCGTGGAGAGAAGACACTAAGAAACCATGAACAGAACTTCCAGGAGTTAAGGGACAACATGAAAAGACCAAATTTAAGATTTCTCAAGAAAGATGAAGGCAAGGAGGCACAAACCAAAGGAATATACAATCTTTTTAATGAAATAATATCAGAAAACTTTACAAATCTAATGAAATGGAATATCAAATACAAGAGGCTTACAGGACCCCAAATGTACAAAATTACAACAGACCTACACCAAGGCACATTATAATGAAAATTCCTAGCATACAGAATAAGGATAGAATTTTAAAGACTGGAAGAGAAAAATATCAGATTACATATAGCAGGAAACCAATACAGACTTCAGTTGATTTCTCAATCCAGATCCTCAAAGCTAGGAGATCCTGGAACAACACATATCAAGCTTTGAAAGAAAATGGATGCCAACCAAAAATCTTATATCCAGCAAAATTAAGCTTCAGATTTGAAGATGAAATAAAAACTTTCCATGAAAAACAAAAGTTAAAAGAATTTGCAACCAGAAAGTCTGTACTTCAGAATATTCTCAACAAAATATTCCATGAAGATGAAATTAAAATAAAAAAAAAGAAAACCAGCAAAAGGAGGAATTACATTAAAGGAATAGTCAATCAAAGGAGAAACTAATTCAAATTAAAAACTAGAAATAAACCAAACTAGCCAGGAACACAAATCATATCTCAACAATAACCTTGCACATTAAAGGCCTAAACTCATCAATCAAAAGACAGATTGGATTCAAAAGCAAGACCCACAATATGATGTCTCCAGGAGACCCACCTTATAGGCAAAGAAAACCAAGACTGAAGGTAAAAGGTTGGGAAAAAAACATATCACTCACATGGATTGTAAAAACAAGCAGGGGTTTCTATTCTCAGATCAGATAAAGTATACTTCAAGCCAAAGTTAATCAGAAGGGACAAAGAAGGACATTTCATATTGTTTAGGGGAATCATACATCAACAAGAAATGACAATCATAAATATTTATGCTCCAAACAATGGAGCTTCTACATACATCAAATCCTTCTAAGTTTCAAGAATCAAATGGACCACTACTCAATAATACTGGGTAACTTTAATATGCCTCTATAACTACTGGACAGATTCTCCAAACAAAAACTAAATAAACAAATTATATAAGTAAAAACTATAATTGATAATTTAGTCTTAGCAGACATGTGTATAATATTTCATTCATTAATGACTAAATATACTTTCTTTTCAGCAGCACACAAATCCTCCTCTAATATAGACCATGTTATATAAGCTATCACATATGTTGGTATAAAATTATAATATTACCTTAATATATTTTAGCATCTGAAGGGTTATTTCGATAACTCTCTTTCCATTGATATTAATTTTTGTATTCTTGCTTTTTACTTGATTAGACTTGCTTTTTTTTCAAATTTTAACTATATTCTTTCTTCTCTATTTCATATATTTCTGCTACTACTCTTGTTCTTTCCTTCCTACAACATAGTTTTAAAATAATTTGATTGTTATTCTAGTTTCTTTCTGATACAAGTACTTTAAGTTATAAATGTTCATCTGAGTATCTTAGAAATCCTGATCACTTAAGCTCTTATTATCACTTAGTTCAAAGCACTTTTCATTTACTTTTTTTGTGCCTTCTTCCTTTACCTCTGAGATATTTGTAAGTGGGCCATTTAATTTTGAAATAGTTGACATGTGGTGGGGGGGTTCTATATATCTTAAGGCAATTAATTGATTTCTAATGTAATAAATCATGCAGGAAACACAGTCTGCATGATTTCAAATTTAAAAAGTAATGGAAATGATTTTTATATTGATTGTATTGGTTACATAATATCAAAACTGATCAATTGCATACTTCAAATATGTGCATCTTATTGTACTTCAATTTTACCTCAATAACACCATGGGGAAAAAAAATAGCTGATGAATAAATTCAGAAAAGTAGAATACAAATCTAACATACAAGAATCAATAGCTTTTCTATAAACCAAAACTGAATCTGCTGAAAAAGAAATCAGGAGAATAAATTCATTCACAATAGATCAAAACAAGAAATCCTAGGAATCAAATTAACCAAAGATGTAAAAGCCCTTTACAGTGAAAATTATAGAACACTGAAGAAAGAAAATGAAGATGGAAAAACACCTCACCCCATGCTCATGGACAGAAAGAATGAGCATTGTTAAATGAATACTGAGAATATTGCCATATTACCAAAAGTAATCTATAGATTCAAGCAATCCTTATCAAACTACCAATAATATTCTTCATAGAACTAGGAAAATCCATCTTGAAATTTACATGGAAGAACATAAGATTCAGGATAGTCAAACCATTTCTGAGCAAAAAGGGCAAATCTGTAGGCATCATAATAACTTCAAATTGCACTACAGAGCCACAGTAAAAACTGCATGATACTGGCATAAAAATAGGCATGTAAACCAGTATAGAACAGAAGACACAGAAACAAACCTACATAGCTACAATAATCTGATTTTGAATTAGTATGCCAAAAACACACATGGGGAAAGACAGACTCTTTAACAAGTAGTGCTTGGAAAACTGTATATCCATGTTTAGAAGAATAAGTCAGATTCTTATCCCTTACTACATGCAGAAATCAATGTAAAATGAAAGAAAAACCTGAGTATAAGATTAGAAACTTTGCAATCACTAGAAGAAAAAATGGAGGGGATATTCAAAATACATGTATGGAAAGAGACTTCCTGAACAGAACCCCTATAACTCAGGAAATAAGAGAAATAATAAATGGGGCAACACAAATAAAAAGGTTTCTGTGTAGCAAAGAGAACAATCAATAGAGAGAAGAGATAATGAACAACATTGGAGAAAATCTTTGCCACCTATTTTTCTGACAGAAGACTAATATTCAGAGTATATTAAAAACTATAAAAACAAAAAAAAGCAAAAACAAAAAAACAGGATAAATAAAGCAAATAACTCAATAAGTGAATGTGCAAATTAAAAACAAACATTTCTCAAAAGAAGAAATACAAATGTCCAAAAAGTACTATATGAAAAATGTTCAACATCTTCAGCCATCAGGGAATTGAAAATCAAAACTATTCACAATAAGGCAGGTGGGTGGGTGCTAGGGAAGAATAGAGTAATAATTTAGATTAGGTAGAGGGAAGCAAAGGGAGGGGAAGAAGTATGGGAATAGGAAGGATAGTAGAATAAAACAGACATTATTACCTTACATACATATATGACTGCATGTCCAATGTGATTCTACTATATGATCAGAAAAATGAGAAATTCTACACCATTTATGTATAATATATCAAAGTGCATAAATGCATTCTACTGTCATGTATAACTAATTAGAACAGATTTTAAAAACTACACAAAGATTCCATCTCACTCCAGTTGGTATGGTGAACATCAAGAATAAAAATAACAATAAATGCTGGTGAGGATGTGGGGAAAAAGGAACTCTCTTACACTGTTGGCAGGAATGTAAATTAGGGTAGCCACTATGGAAATCAGTATGGAGTTTCCTCAAAAGACTAGGAATGACACCACCATAGCACCCAGATATATCATTCCTACATTTCTATCCAGAAGAATTAAAGTTGGCATATTTCAGTGATACATGCATATTCATATTTATTGTAGTATAATTCATAGTAGTCAAATTATGGAACAAGCCTAGGTATCCATCAACACATAAAAGGATTTTAAAAAGTGGTATATATACACAATGGAGTTTTATCAACCAAAAAGAATAGTGGAATTATGTTATTTGCAACAAAATAGATTTAACTGTATTTTGTAATACATAAAGGTTAAGAGACTAATGCAATGAACAAACAAAATGAGAAATTTAACAGAGGCAGAAAATATTTTAAAAATCACACTATCGGTAATACACATTAGGACAGTCATTCTAGAGTATGGAGACTTCTTGAAAAATTAAAAATAGAACTACTATATGATCCAACAATCCTAGTATCTGGTATATGTCTGAAGGAAATAAAATCAGTCTGTCAAAGAGATATCTGCATGTCTATGCTTATTCCAGCACTAATAACCATAGCCAAGAAATAGAAAAAATTTAAGTGCCCATTAATTGATGAAAAAATAAAGAAAATATTGTACATAAACCATGAAAAAGAATGAAATTCTATTATTTGTGATAATATGTTTAGAACTGGAAGTCATCTTAAACAAAATAAATTAACTGAAATAAACTAGGCACCTAAAGATAAACACTATATGATCATATTCACATATAAAATATTAAAGAGGTAAACTTGTAGAAGTTGGGAATAGAACAGTAGTTACCAGAATATGGACAGCATGAGGAGAAGAAGTAGGAATTGAGAAAGATTTTTTTTAAACAATATTAAGCTACAGTTCATCAGATGAAGAAGCCATAGTATTCTATCATACAAAAGGGTAACTAAGGATAATGACAAGGTACAGATTTTTTTTAAAAGGTAGAATAGATTTTGAATTGTTCACCATAAAGAAATGACAAATGTTTGAGGAGAAAGACTTGCCCTGATTTGAACATTAGGCAATGTATACATGTATAAAACAATATCCTGTAAATGTGCACAATCTTTATGCATCAGTTAAAATTTTAAGACTACCAAGCAGATGCTTTCTGGTAATAGAAAAAAATTGAACTGAAAAATTCAGTAAAGGGGTTTAACAGCAAACTAAAGCAAGTAGAAGAAAAGATAATCAGCAAATGCAAACTTAACCAAAGAGGCAGCAAGAAAAGGGAATAAAAAAGAGTGACAAAAACTTTAGGGACTATGAGACACTATTAAGCAGATCTATACATACTATGGAAGTTCAGAAAAGAATACAGAAATAAGTGGATAGACAATACAGTAAAATAAATGGTGGTTTAAAACTTTTCTCAGCTCTGAAGCAAATGAACACCCAGATTGAAAGTGCCCAATGCACCTTAATTAGATAAACTCCAAAAAACCCTAAGAATCAATACACTAAAACTGACAAAATCAGAGACAGAATTTTGAAAGCATCGAGAGAAAAGCAACTTGTCACATAAGAGGGAACCACCATAAGACCTACAATAGATTTCTCAGATAACACATATGGGCCAGAAGAAAGTGGGATGATATACGTAAGTGCTGGGAGAAAAAACTTATCAACCAGGAATATTATCCCAGGAAAAACTGTCTTTCAAAGTGAAAAAGAAAGAGCGATTATTTTCACACAAACAAAAGCTGAGAGAATTCATCATCATTAGACCTGCCATATTAGAAATGCATCAAGGTGTTAAACAGCAATATGATGATAGAAAAGCATATAAAATGTAAAATTTGCTGATAAAGGTAAATACACAAATATAATAAATTGAATTACTGTAATGATGGGTAAATCACTTTTAATTAAAGTATAAAAGTTGAAAGACAGGAGTATTAAAATAACTATAAAACTACGTTAAAAGATACAAAGTACAGAAAGATATAAATTATGACAACAACATAAAGTATGTGCATGTGGTGTGGGAGAGAATTTAAACTATAGAGCTTTCATATATGATTGAAGTTATGTTGTAATCAAATTAGATTACTATAAGTTGTTTTATGTAAGTCTCATGGTAATTAGAAAGAAAGCACCTATAGAAGACACATAAGAGAATAAAAGCATATTAAAACATCAATGTAACCAAAGGAAAGCAAGAATAAAGGTAAATGGGACAAAATAACTACAAAACAGCAGAAAGCAACAGAATGACCCAAGTAAGTTCTTCCCTAATCATTTTAAATGTCAACAGATTAAACTTTTCAATCAAAAGATGTAGTATAACTAAATGGATAGAAAAAATTTCAGATATATTCCATCTTCAACTGATTCACTTGACTTTTTATTAGAGCTTTATAGTTACACATAGTACTTGGGTTCAACCTAACATAATCATATATGCATGGAATTCTACTAAAACTCAAGATCATCCCCCTTTTCCTACCTAATTCTTTCCCCTCCTCTGTTCTCTTTCCTCTACTCTACTAGAATTCCTTTTCCTCTTCTATTTGTTTATATTTGATTGGTTCTTTTTACTTACACAGAAAGGTGAGATTCCCAGTGGTATATTTATATATGCACATAACAATTCTTTTTTAAAATTTTATTTATTCTAATTAGTTGTACATGACAGTAGAATGCATTTATACATTTTGATAGATCATACTGGAGTATAATTTCTCTTGGATTGTACATATGCAGAATCACATTAGTCATGCAGTCATATACATACATGAGGTAATAATGTCTGTTTCACTCTACTGTTCTTCCTACCCCCATACCCCTTCCACTTCCTTCACTCCCCTCTCCCTAATATAAAGTAATTCCTTAAGAGTTCATTCTGCATTGCCTCTCCTTTCCCATCTCTTCACTCTGCCTCGCAATCTTCTTCTTCACTATTGATCTTCCCCATATATTTATGATATCCTATTCTTCCCTCCTCCTTGTTTATATTTTCTAGCTTCCACATATGAGAGAAAACATTCAAGTTCTGAGTTTCTGAACCTGATTTATTTCACTTAGCATGATTTCCATCCATTTTCCAGCAAATGCCACAATTTCATTCTTCTTTATGGCTGAGTAGACCTCCACTTTGTATATATACCACAATTTCTTAATCCATTCATCTATTGATGGACATCTGGGTTGATTCCATAATTCAGTTATTGTGGATTGTGCTGCTATAAACATCGAGTAGGTAGAGAGAGATCCAAGAATACAGACTAGAGGGAGGTTGCATTCCTTGTTGCTCTGTAACTCGGGATCCAAGCAGAGGAAAATCTGTTTCTCTGTGAGGCAGTCTTTGCTGCTCATTGATCCCCTGCTGTTTACCCCATTTATTCACCTTGTTCATCTGCTGCTTTCCATATCACCTGGTTTTGAGTGCAGATCACTCACTGATTGCCGCCTATTATCTGTCATTTGTCCATTTGCCTATTTGCCTATCTTTTGCCTGCCCATTGCCTGCCTTTTACCTACCCATCACCCACCACTCAAGGTCCACCTATCGATTGTTCATCATTAGTCTGCAGACTTCCTGCAGTCTGCCAGTGGATTACCTGCTGTCCACTGTTGCCTTGAAGTCCATTGTCACAGTACTCACATGTTTGGTTACAGGGAGCTGCTATCATTTTGGGACAAAAGTCAGGACCTGCAGGACTCCTAGCCTGACTGACTGTGGCCCACCTTCAGGACCCACAACCACGCTCCAACTAAAGGATCCCCAGCCTACCCATGTCCCATGAAGACTAGGCTCCTGTGCCTGGTTAGTGCCCACATGCAGCTCCCCATTTGCCAACACTTTGGAAGCCAGTTCAGCCATCTTAGATCTTCCTGGAAGTGGAAGCTGCCATCTTTAGGTGTGGCAACTCCCATCCTGAGACTCCTGCTGGAGACTGAAAGCTCTTTGTCAGGTATGTCTCATGCATTAGGCTATAGAAGGCTGGGAGGTTTGAATAGTATATGATTTCTATAGTATAGATTTTTTTTCTCTCCTTTTTGAAGTTTTTAAGTTTTTATTTCTTTATTTTTCTTGCTTTATATTCCTCTTGTTTTATATTTGTTTTCTTGCTTTATATTCCTCTCGTTTCCTTGGACTCTTTTTCTCCCTTTTCTCTTGCTAACAACCAACTTCTTTTGATTCTGCTTCCACTTTTCCTATGATCTATTAAATTTATATACTCTTTTCTTATCCCAGTAACAGTTACATCCTACACCCCTCCCCATCCTCATTGTCCACCATTAGAAACTGTATCTCTCATTGCAGATCTATTGGTTATACTGTAGATAATAATTAAACTCATCCTCTCTGTTTATTATGACAATACAGTTAATGTCTTCATAGGGGCTATTAGGTTTAAGGTGGTATATTGTCTGTACAGGGTGTTGCTATTATTGATCTTCCCCTTAAAGGAGAGATTTTGGAAACCTGTAGGGTCACTATAAGCCTACCCCAAATTCACACTACTAGAGGGGAAGGTAGTGAACAACATGAACAAAGAAGGGAAGAAATGTCCCAAACATCCAAGATTCTATATTAATAGAATCCAGTGACAGCATAGTAGAAAAATGTCAGAAAAGGAGTTCAGAATAGACATATTTAAATGATTTGTGAAACAAAGGATGAGATAAGAAAACAAATGCAGGCAATGAATGATCACCCCAATAAGCAGTTAAAAGAGCAGCTGCAGGAAGCAAAAGATAAGTTCAATAAAGAGAGATTCTGGGGGAAAAAAAAACAACAGAAATCCTTGAAATGAAGGAAAAAATAATTTAAAAACTTAATAGAAAGCATCACCAACACACTTGATCACTTGGAGGACAGAACCTCAGACAATGAAGACAAAATATTTAATCTTGAAAATAAAGTTGAAGAAACAGAGATGATGGTTAAGAAGTCATGAACAGAACCACCAAGAACTATGGGATATTATGAAAAGACCAAATTTAAGAATTATTGGTATTGAGGAAGGCACAGAAAAACAAACCAAAGAAATGAACAACCTAATCAATGAAATAATATCAGAAAACTTTCGAAACCTGAAGAATAAAATGGAAAATCAAACACAAGAAGTCTACAGAACACCAAATGTGCAAAATTTAAACAGATCCACAACAAGGCACAATATAATGAAACTGGTTAACATTCAAAATAAAGATAGAATCATAAAAGCTGTGAGAGAAAAGCATCAGATTAAATATAGAGGGAAACCAATACGGATGCAAGCACATTTCTCAGTCCAAACCCTAAAAGCTAGAAGGGCCTGGAACAAACAAATTCCAAGCTCTGAAAGAACATGGTTGCCAACCAAGAATCTTATATCCTGCAAAACTAGCCTTCAGATTTGAGAATAAAATAAAATCCTTCCATGATAAGCAAAAGTTAAAATTTACAAATAGAAAACCTGCACTACAGAACATTATCAGCAAAATATGACTTGAAGAGGAAATGAAAAACAACAAAGTAAGTCAGCAAATGGAGGAACTACCCTAAACGACAAGCCAATCAAAGGAGAAACCAAGTCGAATTAAAAACCAAAAATAAGTCAAAATGACCACAAATACAAAACATATCTCAATAATAACCCTGAATGTTAATGGCCTAAACTCATTAATCAATAGACATAGACTGGCAGATTGTATTAAAAAGAAAAACCCAACAATATGCCACCTTTAAGAGACTCATCTCATAGAAAAAGGCATCCAAAGACTGAAGGCAAAAGGATGGGAAAAACATACCATGCACATGAACTCAGTAAAAATAGTGGGGGTTTCCATTCTTATATCAGATAAAGTGGACTTCAAGCCAAAGTTAGACAGAAAAGATAAGGAAGAACATTTCATACTGCTTAAGGGAAACAACAACCAGGAAGATTTAACAATCACAAATATTTATGCCCTAAACAATGGCACTTCATATACATTAAACAAATCCTTCTCAATTTCTGAAACAAAATAGACCAAGACACAATTATTATGGGTGATTTTAACACACCACTCTCACCATTGGATAGATCTTCCAACCAAAATCTGAACAAAGAAACCATAGAACTTGATGACACAATCAATAACTTATACTTAACAGACATATATAGAATATTCCATCCATCAATGAGCAAATACACTTTCTTCTCAGTAGCCCATGGATCCTTCTTGAGAATAGACCATATGTTATGCCACAAAGCAACCCTCAGTAAATACAAAAAAAAATAGGGATACTACCTTGAATTCTATCAGGCCATAATGGAATTAAATTAGAAATCAATGATAAAATAAAAAATTAGAAACTACTCCAATACTTGGAGACTAAATAATACAATATCAAATAAGCATGGATAACAGAAGACATCAGGAGGAGATAAAAAAAAAGTTCTTAGAAGTAAATGAGAATGACCATACAACATGTCAATATCTGGCATGCTATGAAAGCAGTACTAAGAGGAAAATTCATCGTATGTAGCACATTTAAGAAAAGAATAAAAAGTCAGCGACTAAATGACCTAATATTACATTTTAAAGCCCTAGAAAAAGAAAAACAGAACAACACCAAAAGTAGAAGACAGGAAATAATTAAAATCAGAACTGAAATCAATGAAATGGAAACAAAAGAAACAATTCAAAAAAATAGACAAAACAAAAACTTGATTCTTTGAAAAAGTAAACAAAATTGATAAACTTTTACCACACTAACAAAGAGAAGGAGAGAGAAAACTCAAATTACTAAAATTCATGGTGAAAAAGGAAGTATCACAACAGACACCATTGAAATACATAGCATAATTAGAAGTTACTTTGAAAATCTATACTCCAAAAAAATAGAAAATTTCAGACATCAACAAATTTCTAGAGACATATGATCCACCCATACTGATCATTTACACAATTTAAATAGAAATAGAAGAAACCATCAAAAGCCTACCAACCAAGAAAAGCCCAGGACCAGATGGATTCTCAGTCAAGTTCTACAAGACCTTCAAAGAGGAACTTGTACCAATACTCCTCAAAGTATTCCATGAAATAGAGAGGGAGGGAATACTTCCAAACTCATTCTTTGAAGCTAGTATCACCCTGACATCAAAATCAGAGAAAAATACATTAAGGAAAGAAAACTTTAGAATAATATCTCTGATGAACATAGACACAAAAATCCTTAACAAAATTCTAGCAAATTGCATACAAAAACATTGAAAAGAGAATACACCACAATCATGGGGTTCATCCCAGGGATGCAAGGTAGGTTCAACATCCAGAAATCAATAAATGTAATTCATCACATCAATAGACTTAAGGTTAGGAATCATATGATTATTTTAATAGATGCAGAGAAAGCATTTGATACAATAAAACCCCTTCTGGCTCAAAACACTAGAAAAAATAGGGATAGTAGGAACATACCACAACATTGTAAATGCTATCTAGGCTAAGCCCACCACCAACATTATTCTAAATGGAAAAAAAAAAAACTGAAAGCATTCCCTTTAAAAACTGGAACAAGACAGGGATGCCCTCTTTCACCACTTCTATTCAACATTGCCTTTAAATACTAGCCAGAGCAATTTAGAGAGAAGAAAGAAATTAAAGGGATACAAATAGGAAAAGAACAACTCAGGCTATCACTATTTGCTGATGACATGATTCTACATTTAAAGGATCCAAAAAACTCCACTAGAAAACGTCTAGAACTAATAAATGAATTCAGCAAAGTAGCAAAGTATAAAATCAACACACATAAATCAATTGCATTTCTATTCAAAAGTGATGAATGCTCAGAAGGAGAAATTAGGAAAACTATTCCATTCACCATAGCCTCAAAAAAAAAAAATGGGAATCAATCTAACCAAAGAGATGAAAGATCTCTACAATAAAAACTACAGAACATTAAAGAAAGAAATTGAAGAATACCTTAGAAGATGGAAAGATCTCCCATGTTCTTGAATAGGCAGAATTAATATTATCAAAATGGCCATACTTCCAAAGGTGCTATACAGATTTAACACAATTCCAATTAAAATCCCAATGACACTTCTCATAGAAATAGAGAAAGCAATCATGAAATTCATCCGGAAGAACAAAAGACCCAGAATAGTCAAAGCAATCCTGGGCAGGAAGAGTGATGCAGGAGGTATCACAATACCAGAACTTAAACTCTACTATAGAGCAGAAAGAGTGAAACAGGGGGTATCGCAATACCAGATCTTCAACTCTACTACAAAGCAATAGTAACAAAAATGACATGGTATTGGTACCAAAATAGACAGGTAGATCAATGGTACAGAATAGAGGACATGGACACAAACCCAAATAAATACAATTTTCTCATACTAGACAAAGGTGCCAAAAATATGCAATGGAGAAAAGATAGCCTCTTCAACAAATGGTGCTGGGAAAACTGAAAAACCATATGCAACAGAATGAAATTAAACCCCTATCTCTCACCCTACACAAAACTCAACTCAAAATGGATCAAGGACCTCGGAATCAGACCAGAGACCCTGCATCTTATAGAAGAAAAAGTAGGTCCAAATCTTCAACTTGTTGGCTTAGGATCAGACTTCCTTAACAGGACTCCCATAGCACAAGAAATAAAGCAAGAATCAACAACTGGGATAGATTCAAACTAAAAAATTTTCTCTCAGCAAAGGAAACTATCAGTAATGTGAAGAGAGAGCCTACAGAATGGGAGAAAATCTTTGCCACTCATACTACAGATAGAGCGCTAATTTCCAGAATCTATAAAGAACTCAAAAAACTCTACACGAAGAATACAAATAATCCAATCAACAAATGGTCTAAGGAAATGAACAGACACTTCACAGAAGAAGATGTACAAGCAATCAACAGATATATGAAAAAATGTTCAACATCTCTAGCAATAAGAGAAATGCAAATCAAAACTACCCTAAGATTCCATCTCACCCCAATTAGAATGGTGATTATCAAGAACACAAGCAACAATAGGTGTTGGCGAGGATGTGGTGAAAAAGGTACACTCATACATTGCTGGTGGAACTGCAAATTAGTGCAGCCACTCTGGAAAGCAGTATGGAGATTCCTCAGAAAACTTGGAATGGAACCACCATTTGACTCAGCTATCCCACTCCTTGGCCTATACCCAAAGGACTTAAAATCAGCATATTACAGAGATACAGCCACATCAATGTTCATAGCTGCTCAGTTCACCATAGCCAGATTTTGGAACCAACCTAGATGTCCTTCAATTGATGAATGGATAAAGAAACTGTGGCATATATATACAATGGAATATTACTCCGCAATGAAGAATGATAAAATTATTGCATTTGCAGGCAAATGGATGAAATTGGAGAATATCATGTTAAGTGAGATAAGCCAATCTCAAAAAACTAAAGGATGAATGATCTTGCTGATAAGCAAATGATGACATATAATGGGGAGGTGGGAGGGGTTAGCGTTAGGGTTAGGGTTAGGTTTAGGGTTAGGGTTAAGGAGGGTGGCAAGAATGGAGGAAGGAAGGACTGTATAGAGGGAAAAGAGGGGTGGGAGGGGTGGGGGAAAGGAAAAAATAACAGAATGAATCAAACAACATTATCCTATGTAAATTTATGATTACACAAATGGTATGCCTTTACTCCCATGTACAAACAGAACCAACATGTATCCCATTTGTTTACAATAAAAAAAATAATAACAAAAACAGCATGATATTGGCACTAAAATAGACAGGGAGACCAATGGTACAGGATAGTAGACCTGGAAATGTACCCACATGAGTACAGTTATCTCATACTAGACAAAGGTGCCAAAAATATACAATGGAGAAAAGATAGCCTCTTCAACAAATGGTGCTGAGAAAACAGGGAATCCACATGCAATAAAATGAAATTAAACCCCTATCTCTCACCCTGAACAAAACTCAAAATGGGTCAAGGATCTAGGAATTAGACTTGAGACTCTGTACCAAATAGATAAAAATGTAGGCCTGAATCTTCATCATGTTGGCTTAGGACAAGACTTCCTTAACAAGACTCCCAGAGCACAAGGAGTAAAAGCCAAAATTAATAAATGGGATTAATTCAAACTAAAAAGTTTTTTTCTCAGCAAAGGAAATAATAATGTGAAAAGAGAGCCTACAGAGTGGGAGAAAATCTTTTCCACATGCACTTCACATAGAGCACTAATCTCCAAAATTTATAAGAACTTCAAAAACTTTACACCAAAAATACAAAGAACCCAATCAATAAATGGGCTAAGGAACAGGACAGACACTTCATAGAAAGATATACAGGTGATCAACAAATACATGAAAAAGTGCTCATCATCTCGAGTAATTAAAGAAATGCAAATCAAAACCACCCTAAGATTCATCTAACTTCAATTAGAATGGCTATTATCAAGAACACAAGCAATAATAAGTGCTGGCCTGGATGGGGGGAAAAAAAGCACACTCATACATTGCTGGTGGGGTTGCAAATTAGTGCAGCCACTCTGGAAAGCAGTATGGAGATTCCTCAGAAAACTTGGAATGGACCCACCATTTGACCCAGCTATCCCACTCCTCGGTTTATATCCAAAGGGCTTAAAATCAGCATACTACAATGAAGCAGCCACATCAATGTTTATAGCTGCTCAATTCACAATAGCTAGATTGTGGAATCAACCTAGTTGTCCTCCAATTGATGAGTGGATAAAGAAACTGTGGTATGTATGCACAATAGAATACTACTCAGCCATAAAGAAGAATAAAATTATGGTATTTGTTGGTAACTGGATGGAGTTGGAGAATATCATGCGAAGTGAAATCCAAAAAAAAAAAAAAAAAACCAAAGGCCAAATGTTTTCTCTAAGTGGATGATGATACATGGGTGGGGGGGGGGCGTAGTGAGGGGCAGTAAGAGAAGAATGGAGGAACTTTGAATTGTATAGAGGGAAATGGGGCAGGTGAGAGAGGGGGAAGGAAAGATAGTGGACTGAGACAGATATTATTACCTTATGTATATGTATGTTTACATGAATGGTGTGAATCTACATTGTGTAACTACCATAGAAATGAAAAGTTGTACGCCATTTTTGTATAATGAATCAAAATGCAGTCTGTAAAGATTAAAAAAAATCAATTGGAAAAAAATTGAGGTGCCATATCACTATAGTATGCTAATTTTAGTTCTTTGGGGAAAATACTGAGGAGTGGGGTGGCTGGGTCATACAGTAGTTCCATCCCTAGTTCATTAAGGAAACTCTATACTGCTTTCCAGAGTGGTTGTAATGGTCTTCAGTCCCACTAACAATGTACAAGTGTACCTTTTTCCTCGTGTTCTCACAAGAATTTATTGTTTGTGTATTTTTTCATTCACATTTTTTTAAGAACATGAACATAAAACAAATCTCCTTACAAGAAATTGAGAAATTACATCTTTAGATAATTCAGAAAAACAATATTTTTATTAATTTGCCACTGAACCCACCTACAATTTTTTTCCAAGCATTTTTTGTTTTAATAGTGTACTGACTCTTTAATCACGGTAAATATTTTTGTAACATCATTACAATAAAACAGGATTTCAGTTCAATGTTTCCTTTAGTACATTGGTTGAAAAGTTTATGCTTCATAATTTATCAATATGTAAAGAAAAAATAATAATAATAATATGTAAAGTTTACTGCCATATAGGGAAAAAATCTCTATCCAAATTTTTTTAATAAGCTATGGGACTTCTCGTGTAGTGAATAATCTTAAACATGCTTCAAATTGATAACAGCACCAATTAATGTGTTTTCTATTATGTTCTTATTGTAAGTAGCATGTTAGGATGTTTATATAAAGCGCATTGATAGTGAAATTTTGGGTCAAATTATCAACAAATTTAAAAAATTTCCCCACATGTTTATATGATTGCCTTATCTTCTTAAATTAGATTATTAAATAAAGAAATGGCTTATTCTACTTGAAATTTCTTATCACTGAATCCTTGCCTTTGGTATGATTTATAACTCTACTTCTACTTCTCAATGCCAGAATAATTAATATTGAATTTATTGCTCATTTTTATCATTAATATTTTGTTTTGATAATATTTTGTTATCCAATAAATAGAATTACAGTCCTAAAATAATATTCCTTTCATAAGTGTTTAAACCAGGAATTTGTGAGATATTTATTTCCAAAGCGCTTGTGAATCCACTATCCTATAACACTCAGGTGTAATAACATAAGAGAAGAGTTCAAAACTGGAGAAATGGAGCTTAATAAGTATTTCACTCCACGTGGAAGTCTCTCACTGGACGGCCCTGCTCCGAGAAGCTGCCTGCGGTCGCGTCCTGCCACCCGGGCCAGGGAGCCTCTCTGCGCAGAAGTCTCTCCTAGGCAGCCCTCTTCTGTGAAGCTCCCTGCTGTCCAGGTTCACCGCTCCAGTGGGGGAGTCTCGCTGGGCAACTCTTCTCCACAAAGTTGCCTGCGATCAGGGACTACCACCCCGGCCAGGAGCCTCACCCAGTGAGAGAGACCCACCCAGCGGCTCTGAGTTGGTCCCAAGTCTCTCCATACCTCCTCTTCTTGAATCCTGAGTCCTGGAGCGACATGAAATGCAGTCACCCTCTAGTCCGCCATGTTGAAAAACCCCTAATAAGTATTTCATAGACATTTTGTCCATAATGTGACTGAGAATAAGAGTTATTATTACTCAAACTATTCTCCACTTTTGTCCACTTCAAGAACAACCTGCCAGAGCATTAAGTGTTGTCATTGTCCAGAAACTTTTAAATTACAGAGTTTATTTCTCATTCTGTGGACCTGATCTAAGATCTGCAATGTTAACCTAAAACTAAGTTCTTGCATGTCATGGTACACTATGAGAAATTAGTCTAGAACAAGTTCTGTTTTCACCATCTTTTTGTTTCATAAAAATTTTCAGTAAAAGAACATTGACAGTTTTTTCAAAATGTGAAATCTCAATGTATATTCAATCTAGGAATCATTTTTTAAAAAGTACATGACTGTAGAGTACATTTGGACATATCATACAAAAATGGAGTATAACTTCTCATTCTTCTGGTTGTACATGATGTAGAATTACACCAATCATGTAATCATATATGCACATAGGGTAATAATGTCCCATTCATTCCACCATCCTTCCCAACACTATGCCCAGTTTCCTTTCTTCACTCCCCTCTAATTCAAAGTACCTCTATTCTTCAATAGACACCAGACCCTTTTTGTAAATTAGCACACGTAGCACAGAAGACATTTGACCTTTTGTTCTTTGGGATTGGCTTATTTCACTTAACATAATATTCTCCAGTACCATCCATTTAGGGGCAAAGACCATAATTTCATTCCTCTTTTAGTCTGAATAATATTCCATTGTGTGTGTATGTGCATAATATATGTATAATATATCACAGTTATATATAGCTCTGTGTGTGTGTGTGTGTGTGTGTGTGTATCACAGTTTTTATTCAGTCATTTGTTGAAGGGTATCTAGGTTGGTTGTTCCATACTTTAGCTATTGTGAATAATAATAAATGCTATAAATGATGATGTGACTGTGTCACTGTAGTTTGCTCATTTTAAGTCCTTTGGGTATAAAACAAGGAGAGGGATAACTGGGTGAAATCCACCCCAAGATTTCTGAGAACTCTCCATCCAGCTTTCCATAGTCGTTGCACCAATTAGCAGTCCCACCAGTAACACATAAGTGAACCTTTTTCCCCACATCCTCACCAATATTTATTATTACTTGTATTCTTGATAATTGCCATTCTGACTAGAGTGAGATGAAATCTCAGTGTAGTTTTGATTTGCATTTCTCTAATTGTTAGAGATGTTGAACATATTTTCATGTATTTATTGATCAATTGTATTTCTTCTGTGAAGTGTCTATTCACATCCTTAGCTCATTTGTTGATTGAGTTATTTGGGGGTTTTTTGGTGTTAAGCTTTTTGAGTTTTTTTATATATCCTGGATATTAATGCTCTATCTGAGGTGCACGTGGTAAAGATTTTCTCCCATTCTGTTTGCTCTCTCTCTTCATGTTATTATTTCCTTTGCTGTAAAGAGCTGTTTAGTTTGATTTCATCCCATTTATTGATTTTTTTTTCCATTTATTGATTCCTGATTTTACTTCTTGTGCTTCAGGGGTCTTGTTAAGGTACTCAGTTTCTAAGCCAATATGGTGGAGATTGGGTCTACTTTTTCTTCTCCTAGGTACAGAGTCTCTGTTCTAGTTCCTAAGTCCTTGATTCACGTTGATTTGATTTTTTGTGCAGGGTGAGAGATAGGGGTTTAATTTCATTTTGCTACATATGGATTTCCAGTTTTCCCAGCACCATTTGCTGAAGAGGCTATCTTTTCTCCAGTGAATGTTTTTGGTGCCTTTGTCTAGTATGAGATAACTGTATTCATATGAGTTTGACTCCGTATCTTCTAATCTGTATCACTGATCTATGTGTCTGTTTTGGTGCCAATACCTTGCCATTTTTGTTACTATGGCTCTGTAGAATTTAGTTTAAGGTCTAGTATTGTGATGTCTCCTGCTTTACTTATCTTGCTAAGGATTGCTTTGTATTCTGAGTCTCTTATTTATCCAAATGAATTCCATTATTGCTTTTTCTATTTCTATTTTTAAAAAAAGTCATTGGGATTTTAATAGAAATTTCATTAATCTGTATGCTGCTTTTGGTAGTATGGCCATTTTTGACAATGTTAATTCTGCCTATCCAAGGGCATGGGAGATTTTTCCATCTTCTAAGGTCTTCTTCAATTTCTTTCTTTAGTGTTCTTTAGTTTTCATTGTAGAGGTCTTTCCCCCTATTGTTAGATTGATCCCCAAGTATTTTTTTTTTAGGTTATTGTAAGTGGTGTAGATTTCCTAATTTCTCTTGCAGTGAATTCACAACTGATATATAGGAATGTATTTGATTTATGGGTGTTAATTTTATATCCTGCTCCTTTCCTGAATTCATTTATTAGTTCCAAAAGTTTTCTGGTAAAATTTTACAGATCTTCTAATATGGAACCATGTCATCAGAAAATACTGAGAGTTTTGAGATCTTTTCCTTTTTGAATTCCTTTAATTTATTTCACCTAATTGCTCTGGCTAGAGTTTCGAGAACTATGTTGAGTAGAGGTGATGAAAGAGGGCAACCCCATCTTGTTCCAGTTTTTAGGGAATGCTTTCAGTTTTTCTCCATTTAGAATTATGTTGGCTGTGGGGTTAGCATACATAGCATTTACAATGTTGAGGTATGTTCCTACTATCCCTATTTTTTCTACTGTTTTGAGCATGAAGGGTTGGTATATTTTGTCAAATGCTTTTTTGTTTTTGCATCTATTGAAATGATCATATGATTCTTGTCTTTAAGTCCTTTGATGTGATGAATTACATTTATTGTTTTCTGTATGTTGAAACAACCTTACATCCCTGGGATGAACTGCACTTAATCATGGTGCTCTTTCATTTTAATATGCTTTTGTATGTGATTTGCCAGAATTTTATGGATTTTTGCTTCTATGTTCATCAGGGATGTTGGTCTGCAGTTTTCTTTCCTTGATGTGTCTTTGTCTGGTTTTAGTATCAAGGTGATACTAGCATCATAGAGAGAGTTTGGAAGGATTCCCACTTTTTCAATTTCATGGAATAATTTGAGCAGTATTGGTGTTGATTCTTCTTTGAAGTTCTTGTAGAACTCAGCTAAGAGTCTGTCTGGTTCTGGACTATTATTAATTGGTAGGTTTTTGATGGTATATCCTATTTCATTGCTTGAAACAGATCTGTTTAAATCATGTATGTCCTCCTGATTCAGTTTGGATAGATCATATGGCTCTAGAAATTTGTCAACATCTTCGAGATTTTCTAGTTTATTAGAGTATACATTTTCAAATAGTTTCTGATTATCTTTTTTATTTCAGTAGTGTCCATCATGATCTTCCCTTTTTCATCAAAAATTTTAGTAATTTGAGTTATCTCCTTCTTTCTCTCCATTAGAGTGACTAGGATTTATCAATTTTATTAATTTTTCAAAGAACCAACTTTCCATTTTGTCCATTTTTTGAATTGTTCCTTTCATCTCAATGGCATTGATTTCTGCTCTGATTTTATGTATTTCCTGTCTTCTGCTGCTTTGGGCATTAATTTGTTCTTCTATTTCTAGGACTTTGAAATGTAATGTTAGGTCATTTATTCATTGACTTTCTATTCTTTTAATGAGTGAACTCAATGCAATGAACATTCCTCTTAACACTGCCTTCATTGTGTTCTGGAGATTTTTGATATGTTTTATCAAAAATTCTCATTTGTCTCTACATTTTTTTTATTTCAACCTGATATCTCCTGCTATCCATTTATCATTCAATAGCATATTATTTAGTCTCCAGGTATTAGAGTATCTTCTATATTTTATTTTATTATTGATTTCTAATTTCAATCAATTATGATCTGATATAATTCAGGGCTTTATTTCTATTATTTTTTGTAATTGCTGAGTTGCCTTGTGGCTTAAGATGTGTATTTTAGAGAAGGATCGAGTGCTGCTGAGAATAAAGTATATTTAGGCTCACTGATGGATCAAATATTTTATATATGTCTGTTACATCTAAATTATTGATTGTATTATTTATTTCTATAGTTTCTCTGTTTAGTTTTTCTTTGGAAGATCTATCTAGCAGTGAGAGAGTTTTGTTAAAGTCTCCAGAATTATTGTGTTGTGGTCTATTTGATTCTTGAAATTGAGAAGGGTTTGTTTGATGTATATAGATGCTCCATTGTTTGGGGCATATATATTTACAAAGGTTATGTCTTGTTGATGTATAACTCCCTAAGCAGTATGAAATGTCCTTCTTTGTCACTCCTGATTAACTTTGGCTTGAAGTCCACTTTATCTGAGGATATAAACCTCTGCTGTGTATGATATGTGAATGATATGTTTTTTCCCATTCTTTTATCTTCAGTCTGTGGATGTCTTTTCCTAGGAGGTGAATCTCTTAGAAATAGCTTATTGTTATGTCTTGTTTTTGAATCCAATCTGCAGGTCTATGTCTTTTGATTGATGAATTTATGCCATTAAAATTCAGGATTATTATTGAGATATGATTTGCATTCCTGTTCATTTTGGTTTATTTTTGATTTTTAACTTGACTTAATTTCTCCTTTGATTGACTTTATCTTTAGTGTAGTTCCTCCCTTTCCTGGTTTTCAATGTTTTTTGGTTTTTGTTTTTGTTTTTCCATTTCATTCTCTTGGAATATTTTGTTGGGAATATTCTGTAATGTAGGCCTTCTTTTTGTGAATTCTTTTAACTTTTGTTTGTCATGGAAGGTTTTTATTTCATCTTCATATCTGACATTTAGCTTTGCTGGGTATATTATTCTTGGCTGGCATCCTTTTTTTTTTTTTTTTCAGAGTTTGGTATATAATATTCCAAGACCTCCTAGCTTTGAGGGTTGGTTGAGGGATCACCTGAGATCCAAGCTGGTTTCCCTCTAAATGTTACCTGTCATTTTTCTCTTTCAGTCTTTAAAATTCCATCCTTATTTTGAATATTAGACATTTTCCTTATAGTGTGTCTTGGTGTGGGTCTGTTATAATTTTATACATTTGTATAATTTTATACATTTGGGGTCCTGTAAGTCTCTCATATTTTATTTTTCATTTTATTCTTTAGGTTTGGAAAATTTTCTGAAAAGAAAAGTTTCTTTGAAGAGATTTTGTATTCCTTTGGTTTGTATCTCTGTTCTTCTATCTATCCTGATAAATCTTAAATTTGGTCATTTCATGTTATCCCATACTTCTTGGAATTTCTTTTCATGGTTTCTTAACATCTTCTCTGAGTGACCAAATTAATTTTCAAGGTCATATACTTTGTCTTCATTCCCTGAGGTTCTGTCTTCCAAGTGGTCTAGTCATTGAATTTTTAACTTGGTTTATTAATTCATTCATTGCAAGGATTTTTGCTTGATTTCTTTTCAGACTCTCTCTCTTCATACAAGTGATATTTTACCTCCTGAATTTTATCTCAGATTTCACTCCTTACGTCATCCTTTACTTCATGGATTTCACTCCTTACATCATCCTTTACTTCATGGATCAGTTTAACAATGTACATTCTAAACTAATTCTCTGACATTTCTAGCATTGTGGTGTCATTGGATTGTATTGCTGGTGCATCTTGGTTTCTTCCCCCGTTATTTCATACTATTTGTATGTCTATCCATTTAGCAGTGTGGATATGAAGCAGTACTGTTTCTACCCTGTTTCTACCCTGTAGACTTATAGTGTTCCTGAAGGTTTCCAAGAGCTTGCTTTTAAGGGAGAGACAAATAATAACAGCAGACAATGAAAGCAATATACAGCCTTAAACCAAATAACAGCTAATATGGCATCTACAGTTTTGTCATAATAAACAGAAATGTTGGGCTCAGTTATTACCTACCATAAAAAGTACAAGTTTGCACAAGGATTTACAATTTCAGATGGTGGACAAAGAGAGAACAAGAGTGGTGTTTGATGTGATTTTTATGAGGAAGGAGGAGAGAAGATAAAAGTAAAAAATTAAAGAAAGACTAAAAGAGGGAATAATCAAGGTTGGTTGAAAAATTGAAAAATAGTTTTCATTGAAGTACAAAAATTTCTGTTTCCTTTCTCAGCAGTTAAATGGGGTTGTCAGCTGTTCTTTACCAGGTGGACCAAGGCCAGGTGCCAGGATCTGTTGGCAGGTGCTGGGACCTGCAGGCAGCTGTGAAGCTGTGGTCCAGCTGTTCTGCACAAGTCAGATCAAGGTTGGGTGCCATGTCCGTGGGATGATGGCAAGCCTGCAAGCAATGGGTCAGGTTGGGAGCCAGGGAGGAATTGGGAACGAGGGAACCAGTGCTGGACTCATGCTGGACCTGGTGGGACTTAGGGACCAGTGGATGCTGGACTGGAGAGAAAGGGAGTCAGGGACAAGGCTGTTGTTGGGACCCGGAGAATGCTGGTCTGGGTGGACCCTGGAAACCCAGTGGGTACAGGACCAGCCAGCTGGGCAAGCTGAGAGCACAATGCCCTCAAACCCTTTTCCAACCCTCAGACATGGACACACTGTAACCAGTTCCATGTGTCCCCACAAGCTTCTGGGCGCATGGAGTTGAGGAGAAGGCAGAGCCCTGCTCTCTCCTGCCTGTCTAACCTGTATTACCCTGGGGAAAATACACCCCATTTCTGACTTTCCACAGATTTTCTAGACTCAAACAGGTCCACACAGACCTGGCTGTAAACTCACAGATCTGGGTTTCCAGTTTCCTTAGGCTCTGCCATGCTATAGTCCCAAGATGGCTCCTGGATCACAGATAATCAATCTTATTGTTTCAGTTCTTGATCACTGTCATCTGACTAGATTAGGATACAATCATAGTGTAGTTTTGCTTTGCTAGAGGTGTGTAATATTTTTTCATATTGTGTTCACTCTTTGTTTTTCCTCTTTCAAGAAGTTTCTGTTTATTCTTTTGCCCATTTGTTGATCAGGTTATTTGTTGTTAAGATTTTTTAGTTTTTTTATATATTATGGATATTAATCCCTTATTGGAGGAGAAGTTAGTCAAGATTTTCTCCCATTCCGTAGGCTCTCCATGCTCTTGTTTTCTTGGCTCTTGTTTTCTTTGCTGTGCAAAATCTTTTTGATTTGATGCTCTACCTCTTATTGATTCTTGGTTTTATTTCTTGAACTTAGGGGTCTTGTTGAGGAAGTTGGTGCTGCACCTACATGACAGAGTGTTGATCCTATGGTTTCTTCTAGCAGTTGCAAGGTTTCTGGACTGGTTCCTAGTTCTTTGATTCATTTCAATTTGACTTTCATGAAGACTGAGATAGGGATCTAGTTTCATCTTTCTACATACAATTATTTGTTTTAGCACTATTTGTTTAAAAGCCTGTCTTTTCTCCATAATATATTTTTGGCACCTTTGTCTACTATCAGATGACTATAAATAAGTGGGTTTGTCTCTGTGTCTTCTACTCTGTTTCATTGGTCTCCATTTGTGTTTTGATATCAATACCATGCTGCTTTTGTTATTACAGCTCTGTAGTATAATTTCAGATTAGGTATTATGATGCCTACTGAATCGCTTTTCTTGTTCAATATTGCTTTGGCTATTCTGGGTCACTTATTCTTTCAAATGGATTTAAGATTTGGTTTTTCTAATTCTGTGAAGAATGTCATTGGTATTTCAATGGGGATCACATTGAATCTCTATATTGCTTTTGATAGTATGGTCATTTTAACAATATTGATCCTTCCTATTCAAGATCATGGGAAATCTTTCCATCTTCTAAGGTCTAATTCAATTTCTTTCTTCAGTGTTCTATAATTTTATTGTAGAGTTTTCATTTGTTTGTTTGTTTGTTGGTATCAGGGATTGAATCCAGGGGCACTTAGTCACTGAACCACATCCTCAGTCCTTTCTAACATGTTATTTAGAGACAGGGTCATGCTGAGTAGCTTAGGACCTTACTAAGTTGCTGAGACTGGCTTGAACTTGTAATCCTCCTGCTTCAGCCTCCTGAGCTGCTGAGATTATAGGCATTTGCCACTACACCCAGCTCATGGTACAGCTCTATTACCCTTTTTTTATTGTTGTTGGTTTGGTTTGGTTTGGTTTGGTACTAGGGATTGAACTCAGGGACACCTGACCCTGAGTCATATCCCCAGCCTCGTCCTTTGTATTTTATTTAAAAGACAGAGTCTCATTGAATTGCTTAGTCAGTGCCTTGCTTTTGCTGAGAGTAACTTTGAACTCCCAATCCTCCTACCTCAACCTCCCAAGTCACTGAGATTACAGGCATACAGCACCATGCCCAGCTCTGTTACCTTCTTGGTTAGATCATTTTCAAAGTATTTTTTAAGGTTATTTTGAATGTTATGGTTTTCCCGATTTTTTCTTCTGCTGTAAAACTGATTCATTTTAGATTTAAGGTTACACACAGGCTGAGAGTGAAAAGGAGAAAATGTTGCATGCAGAGGGTAGCCAAAAGAAATAGTAATGGTCATACTATGTAAGACAAAATAACTTTTAAGTCAATAACTGTCTCAAGATACAGAGGAGGAAATTTGAATGATAAAAGAGTCAATTCACCAGGAAGATATAACAATTATAAATATATATTTAATAAACATTAAAGCACCTAAATATGTAAAGCAAACAGTGGCATAACTGAGAAAATAGATTGTAATACAATAACAGTAGGAGAAATAAGAGAAATGCAAATCAAAACTACCCTAAGATTCCATCTCACCCCAATCAGAATGGCGATTATCAAGAACACAAGCAACAATACTTGTTGGCGAGGATGTGGGGAAAAAGGTACACTCATACATTGCTGGTGGGACTGCAAATTAGTGCAGCCACTCTGGAAAGCAGTGTGGAGATTCCTCAGAAACCTTGGAATGGAACCACCATTTGACCCAGCTATCCCACTCCTTGGCCTATACCCAAAGAACTTAAAATCAGCATACTACAGAGATACAGCCACATCAATGTTCATAGCTGCTCAATTCACAATAGCCAGATTGTGGAACCAACTTAGATGCCCCTCAATTGATGAACGGATAAAGAAACTGTGGTATATATATACACAATGGAATATTACTCAGTCAAAAAGAATGATAAAATTATGGCATTGAAATTGGAGAATATCATGCTAAGTGAGATAAGCCAATCTCAAAAAACCAAAGGACGAATGATCTCACTGATAAGCAGATGATGACACATAGTGGGGAGTGGGAGGGGGGCAAGAATGGAGGAAGGAAGGACTGTATAGAGGGAAAAGAGGGGTGGGAGGTGTGGGAAGGGAAAAAATAACAGAATGAATCAAACAACATTACCCTATGTAAATTGATGATTACACAAATGGTATGCTGTTACTCCATGTACAAACAGAGAAACAACATGTATCCCATTTGTTTACAATAAAAAAAATAAATAACAGTAGGAGAAATCTATACTCATAATGGATAGAACATTCAGATAGAAAATTAACAAGGAAAACAGTGGATTTGAATAATACTACAGACCAAATGAACTTAAAGACATTTATAGAACTTTCCACTGCAATGGTAACCTGAATATATTACTCTCAAGTACACATGAAACTTTTCCTGTGGTAGATCATATGGTAGATATGAAGAAGGAAGCAAAAATTTTCACCCAACACAAAATCACTGAGCAAGTCTAGGAGAAGTAGTTTAAGGATTATGCTTCTTTCGTTTTACTGTAGAGATTTCCTATAATCTTTAACCCCTTAAAATATGCCAGCTCTTACTCAATTAGTAATTTGGACAAGAGATATGTATTCAGTTTCAAGGACATAGAGTTCTAATTTTTGAGAAAACTTTAAGTGGTGACATATCTTTAATATGCTTCAAGAGAAACAGAAATGTAACAGGACAAAAGCAACAAAGTCTAAGATAAAATGAGAAATTGCAGAAAATTAAGAAAGGGTAACTAGAAGTATTCTCATATAACTAATTGAAATTCTCTAATTTATTTTAATTTTACCTCTCTAAAGCCCTTGCTGATGGAGACAAGGGAAAAGCATTTTAAAATTCTTAAGCAAAATCCCAGAAAATGTTACAGAGAGTGAATCTCCTAATGTCAAAAATAATACCATATCCTCTGAGTTTGTTCCAGAAGATGAACCCGTTTGTTACTAGCTGGCAAGACTCAGGTCCATCATAAGTGAATGGGTGGTTGGGAGCATTTGTTTCAGGTTCCTTCCTCAAGCTTCTTCCATTGTGCTTTCTTATCATGGCCCTTACTTTTCTGAGTCCACAGCATAGTGACCATATGTTGTATATTTGGAGAACAGGATCTCTCTCTGCATTGCATTTGCTTAAACTGTCTGCCCAGGACAATTCCCCAAAGTTGGGATCTTCCCACCCCAATTCTTCCTTCTTATAACCTTCAACAAGTATTAGTTGTCAAATGACTCAGTTCCTTCAGGGTCTTTTTCTTTCCTCAGCAACAGAGGTAAAAGTGAATTCACATCAGTGAAGAATGAGGGGAATTCTTGAACTCCCAACTTATTTCTCTGTATAATCAACCAGTGTTCAAATCCCAACTCTTCTGATGTTTAGGGATGAGGACAGCATGTTGAAAGAGCCCAGAAGGCAAATAAAATTTGGTCAATTAAAGTACTGTAATAAATAATTATTCATAAAAATTAGAAAATACAGGAAATAGTGGTCATGCCTCTTTACTGTGACTTTACAAGTTTCATGCAAGATTCTAAAAATTTGCTACATCTATTCTTTCAGGATTTTTGACATTCTGATGGATGAATAAAGTAGTTAAGTGGAAGAGGGTCACTTTAGGAAGGGGAACTAGTACTGAAAATGAAATAACATAGCAGAATCATCCCAGCACAAGTGTTTTTGGGTGGTCTGAAGATAAGAAGGGAATCCTAGAGAGGGATATAGTAAAGTAGTTTAAGTTAATGGAATGCAGTGGGACAGCACAGGAAATTATTAGCATAAGTGGAAAGAATGAATTTTTAATTTATTTAATAAATGAATAAGCTTAAATACTAGACATGTTGTGGATGATAAATTGGAGCTGGCAGCAACTAAGGAAAAAGAAAGAAGATGAGAGGTTAAGGAAAAGTTGAGTAATAGATGATGAAAGTCTGAAACAAGGAAGGACAGAAACAAGGAAAAATTAGATTAAGATGTTTAATGTTGAATTCAGAAAGACCGGTGACTAATTATATACCGTGGGTGAGTTTAACATAGGCATAGGACATATTCAGTATATCTTGAGCAATTGGATAAAAGTACCATTTACCCTGTAAAGAATGAATAACAAATTCAGGAAGAAATGAAGAGTTTGTTTTGGACCATGCTGAATCTGAGATGCTTAAGAGACATTTATGTTGAGAGAGCTAGCATGGAGCTAGAAATACAGGTCTCAGGAAAAAAGTAAAAATGGAGATATCCCTTTGGGAACTGATAATTAGGCGGTAGCTGGAACCATGAAACTGGATGATATCATCAAAAGAAACCAATACAGAAGCCAAAGGAAGAATTATGGGGAACACCAATATGTAACAAGAATGGGAGGAGAAGTATGAATTAATCAGGCATATCAAGGATAAACCAGACAAACAGGAGTGATCTAGAGGAGTGCATGTTATGGAGTATCAGAAAGAAAAAAAAAATGTTCGGAAGAAGGGAAATGGCTAGCAGGGTAGTTTTAATATGCTCACAGATCAAATATGTTAAGAGGAAAACTCTTTGGATTTGGCAATTTGAAACTTAAAAAATCAGTGATAACTGTTTACAAGAAATTAATAGAAGCCAAAGAAATATGATTCAGAGTTTAGAGTTTAAAAAGTTTTTAAAATGTGGATTCAGTGTTCAAGTAATCAATGTAGTGGATCTAAGATCAAGAAGAAATTTTTAATGAAGCTGAGATTCCAGTAGTGGTCTGAAAATAAAGGCAAGTTAGAAAGGGAGCAATTGAAAGAAGATATACTTGATGGATTCTGATCTTGATAGAAGCAGAAGAAGATAGCCATAATAATCTGGGGTAAAGAGAAAGGTAAGAACAGAGGCAAAGATAAAATAAGTTAGGAACTGGAAAACAAGAAAGGTATTTACTCAATTCCTATGGTCTACGTTTTCTCAGTGAAGAAAAATAAAAGGTTATTTCCTGAGAATGACATGCGCAAAAGAATGAGACTTCTAAGGTAATTTGGAATATCCCTTAAAGTAAATAAGGGAGGTGACCAGAAACAGATACAGGACTTCCCAAGGTGAAAGAGTTGAAATTCATAAACATGTTGCTCATACAGAGATTATGGGAATTTTCTTTTCCTTGAAGAATTTTGGAGCAATAACAGAAAAGTAAATAGCACCTAGGAGCCAACATGGGTATGACCAAACACTGGAGAGGAGGAAATGAAGCATTGGTGAATTTTGTTGAAGTTGTTTATCACGGAATAGGTGTCTAACCTTTTTAAACTGCTATAACAAAAATATCATAAACTGGGTGGCTTATAATCGTCAAGCAGGCAGTCCAAGATCAAGGCACCAGCAGAGTCAATGACTGGTGAGTGCCTGCTTTCTCGCAGATGTACCTTTTTGCTTGTCTTCACATGGTGGAAGGGACAAACTAGCCTTCTGTAGTCTCTTATAGGGGCACTGATCCCAGGCATGAGGGCTCAGTTCTGATTTGAGGTCCCTCCTCTTGTGAACTCACAGTTCATGAGTTTTGGGGAGATATAAAGCAGTCACATGGGAGGAGTACTGCAGAGAGTACCCACCGAGGAAATGTCCAGTGAAGCCACAGGGGCAGAGCCAGCCTGCTCACGCCAGAGGTAGAACTATTAGGGCATGCAACTCCATTTGGGTGAACCACAGGCAGATGGCACCAACCAAGAACTGGATTGTGGGCTACACCCAAAATGTCATAGAGTGGGATCTCATGGAGTCTTAGGGTCCCAACCTCCACTCAATGTGACCATAAGTAGAGATATTCAGTCAAAGAAGATTATTATCAGACTTTAAGACCTAATGTTCTTTGCTTGTTTGACTTTGAACTTACTTGGGAACTATTACCCCTTTATGCTTTCCTCTCTCTCCCTTTTGGAATGGGAATGTCTCTCCTATGCCTGTCTTGCCATTGTATTTTAGAAGCACATGCATGTTTGATTTCACAGGTTCACAAGTGGGAGGCAAAATTTGCCTCAGGATGAATTTGAATCTTACCCATATCTGATTTAAACAATATTTCATACGATTCTGGATTTTAGATTTTTAAGATGCCCATGACTCCAGGGACCATTCAGATGAAATGAATGTATTTTCATATGAAAATGACACATGATTTGGGGGGGCATTAGGGTCAGAATGCTATGGTCTAATGTTTAGGTCACTCCAAAATTTGTGTGAATCTGAATACTTACTCCTAATGCTATCATATTAAGAGGTGTGGCTTTGGGGAGGTGAATAGATCAGCATGGCATGACTGGAATCAGTGCCCTTGTAAGAGACTAGAGAGAGCTAGCAAGTCCCTTCCACCATCTGAGGACACAGCAAGAAGGAGCTATCTATGAAAAAGCAGACTCTCATCAGACATTGAATATAACGGTGCCTTGATCTTGGACTTCTTAGTCTCCAGAGCTGTGAGAAATACACGTTTGTTGATGTGTGTGGATTATAAACTACCCAGTTCATGACATGTTTTATTATGGAAACCTGAAGAGACAAAGACAGTAAGTATTAGCTTGAGTTGAAAATGACCTAAAGTAAAGAGTGGGGTAGGAAGCTTGACAATTGTAAATCTCAAGAGTTCAATTGATTTTATCCAGCACTTAATTACTATTCCCCTTCCACATGCTGAGATCTGTGCCAAGCCCTAGAGAAGGAGTACAGTCCTTCTATAAAGCTGAGAGACCCACAGAAGAAATACATGAAACTAAGTGCCCAGAGAAAATATGTTTGATGTATAATTTGGTACCACAGAAAGAATTTTTATGCTATCAGAGGAACAGTAAGCAGGAAAGTTGGTTTACACAAAAAAAAGATAGAAAAAAATTAAGAATAGCAGTTATAAAGTTATTGTCTTCATAAGGTCTTTAATAAACCTAGCTAGAGATGGAATTTCTAGCAGCCTAGTGGGAGGATTACATTAGGTCAAGATCTTTAATTTTGTAAGACTAAGATCTAGCTTAAAGGGTCATTTTACCAACTCATTCATTTTATTATCTCTCTAATATACCAATGGAAAAGAATGACATCATAGCTATTGAGTATTTACTACATAGTAGAAAAGATTCAGAGTGATGTAAGCATATTAACTCATTTAATATTTATAAAAACTCTACAGTACCTTTATTAAAGCTCCTATATTATGAATCAGGAAACTGAGAAACAGAGAAGTTAAGTAAGTTGTCCAAGTTCACACAGCTGGCACCGCAAATATTCCAAACCAGGTAGTTTGGTTCTAAGCCTACCATAGAGCAACTATCTCTCAACTCATCATCATAAAAACAAAAAACAATAATAAAGATATTTCCAGAGCAAAAGAAAAATTTCAGTGAACTACAGTTTTGATGGGACTGAATTTAAATTATTCATGGTGACCTATTTGTGATATCTGTGAAAGCAAGAAGAAAAATCCTTTATCACAATCTTCAGTAAGATATTTGATGAAGAAATAAAGGTAATTGCCCATTTGCTTTCCAAAAATGGTGATTTTTGCTCACTTTGATTAACTAATTTTGTTGAATGAGATTTGCAAGTTTAGAACAAATTACAGAAAACTGCAGAATTCTGAGAGAAACTGAGGGCTACCATCTGTAAACTTCTTTCCCCTCTTTTCTCTAGTCATCTCTTAACCTTTCCTCTAAGTAAATACTGGAGGAATGGTTTAACATTACCTATTTAATGGGGCATCAAATAATTATCCTATCTGGAAAGTCTACTGATAGGTAAGGTTAGCCTCCATCAGTAACCACAGTTCATTACTGGGCATTGGCCAGCATGGAAACTGAGTGTTTGGTTAACAGACTGAGTTACTGAAAATGCACTTACCACATTGATCACCTACCCATGCATCAAAATTCTGGGACTGCTTCCTGAACAAAGGAAACCACCATCTGGCTCAAGCTGACTGAAAGTAGAACCAAGAAGAACCTGATTGCGGTGCCAACCTTCACCACTTACCCCATTTCTGGGAGGTGTACCAGCCCCTTATCTTCCACTCTCCATAAACCCGATGAAATGCCTGCTGTCTAAAAGGGACAAAACTCATAATTACTACAAAGCACTTAGCCCACTCACCTGAAACATCAAACTGTTACATCTAAGGATGAGCCAGAAGAATAAATGACTACCATTTGGATATTTCTGACTGTGAAGAAGAGAAAAGAAATCCTCAGAGCCTCAAAGTTGCTTGAGTCTAACCCCTGCTCTCTTCTCTTGTTAATATAGGAGCACACATCTGCTCATCTGACCCTTCTGCAGCCTAAGGGTGAGAGTTTTCCTCTCCTTCCCCAGGTTTCCTCTGCCAGTTGTACTACACTTGAAAGCAGTACTTTATTGATAGTTTATCTTCTATAGACATGCTAGAATCCAAAGGTGCTATTAATCAAGCATGCTTTCAAATATTTCCCAGTCAACAATAAAGTGAAAATAGGAAAAGGAGGGTGGAACTAATTCTAAATAACAGGGATTTTATGAAGAGTCATATACAGAAACAAATTTATATTCAAAATTAAAACTCTTGGCAGAGCTAGCATTATTTGTTCCAGAGTAATTTAGTTTTAAAATTATCATTTCACTTATGATGGTAATTTATTTTTATTTTATTTTATTTATTTATTTATTTTGTGGTGCTGGGGATTGAACCCAGGGCCTTGTGCTTGCGAGGCAAGCACTCTACCAACTGAGCTATCTCCCGAGCCCTATATTTTGTTTTAGTCAGCTTTTTTATGCTGTAACTAAAATGATCTGACCAGCACAATTTTAGAGGAGGAAATGTTTATTTGAGGGCCAACGGTTTTAGAAGTCTTAGTCCATAGAAGGTAGGCTCCATTCCTAGGGGCTGCAGGTGAGGCAGAACATCATAGCAGAAGAGCATGGCCAAGGGAAGTAGCTCACATCATCAGGAAGGAGAGATAGAGAGGAGAGAGAGGAGAGGAGAGGAGGGGAGGGGAGGCAAGAGGAGGGGAGGGGAGGAGAGGAGACTCCATTCTCTAGATACAAAATATATACTCCAAAGTCACGCTTCAATTCCCACCTCCTTCAGCCACATCCTACCACTTCAATTAATCCTATCAGGGATCACTGATTGGGTTAAGACGCTTACCACCCAATCATTTCTCCTCTGAACCTTCCTGCATTGTCTCACATGTGAGTTTTTGGGGGACATCTCACATCCAAACCATGACATACTTCTTCTACAGTCTTCTATAAACCCTCAATTTAAGACCAACATTTTTGAGCCACACTACTGAAATAGAAATATGACAGGAATAGTAAAATTCTCATTTTTATTTGACTTTTTTAGTTGGAAATTTTAAGGAGAGTATTAGTTTTCAAGTTTTCTTAATTGATCTCTCTGAGAGACTTGGGACATATGAGGTTATTGTGTTAACGAATATTTTTTTACTGCTGTGAACTCATGGCAATAATTGAGATCTCTTTCTTTTTTTTGAGACAAAAACTGAGAAGAATTTTCTAATTGGTAGGCTACTGGCTGTGCCATCCAGTGTGCATGGCAAGAGGCCATGTCTCCTAGCAATGAAACTTAAGTAACAATTGAGTGACTTGTGTAAAAAGGCATTTTTGGTTGAGGTACAACATGGACACTCCCAAATAGCCTAAGGGCATAAATTTGATAAATTATATTGTTTATTTTTATTGACTGCTGTTAAAAAACATTTTATTTTCTTCATGCTGTATAGAAACAATAGCCTCCAATTCAGATTTTGGAGAAAAGATTCTCCCAGCAGTTATACATAGGTCCATGAAAATTCTGAAAACTTTTGGAGGAATCCAAAGGAAAAATCATTCTATTAAAAATCATTCTTCTTTTCTGAGTTATTTTCAAAATGAGTAATGCTTTTTTGAAATTCCCAAACTGAAGGGCATATACTTTGGAGAAAGGAAAGGATGAAAATCATGACATTGGGAATTTCCCCTGAGTCAGAAAACTTAAAACATTATAGACAGTTAAAGAGTAGCTCAATAGAGAATAAAGAATAAAAGTGTGTCCTGTTTGAGAATGAAGTACTTCAATCTTAGATGAAAAAAAACACTACATATAAATTTAGTCCAAATATAAAGGAACTCCCAAAGTAATCTAGTCCACATTTCTTTCCTTCAAAGGTCATATAAGAGCCTAATGAAATTGACTAGTCCAACTCTACACACTTATTGCGCACATTTACTTTTCTTTTCAAGTTGTACACTGTACTAACCTTGTATTCCTTAATCTAACTCCCATAAGTTAAAGTCCTTGAAGGTCAGGAATGCAACTTATTTAACTGTTACTGTATGTAATACTAGATATATAGTAAGCATTTTGTTAAACATATTCCTGATTCATTCATCTCTTCTTACCTCTTGTTAATTAACTCCATATCCAAAGGGTTATTATGCGAAGTCAGGATGAATACATGGCAAGACCCATATTTCCATTCTGAAGACATTAGCATTAAAATAGTTCTTGATCATCACTACTAAATTCAGCAAGTATAAACAAGTATGTACCTCCTCATTCATTAAAGCCTGGAGCATCTGGTTCCCTTCCTCCTCTCACCCCAAGACTTCCCAGCAACCCAGCCAAACCTTAGCATCTGTTTTTTAACTTCCCAACATTATATTAGGAAACTACGTCCACAGCCACATACTAAAATGTATCCTGTACCTATCCACTCTTGAAACTTGAAAATGAACCTTCCAATTTTCTGACCCAAGACTTCAGACCATTTCAGTGACATCATATATATTTTAGCAATAAACCCTCTTTTAAATCCTGTTTTCTACCAGATCTTCCTCTCTTCATCTGTCTTTGTATCCACCTTTGATCATAACATTCACTAATCTCTTCAACTTCTATCTTGCCAGTTTGATTACCTTTCCTGGCCCATTTTTTTTTTCTTCTGTCATTTCTATATTATCCCTAAAGTAAAGGGACCAGTAAGACACTTTCCTTGAAAGCCCTCCTTTCTATTCCCAAAAACCTAGCCAGGGTAAGGGAACAAAGAGAGCAAGTCTGAGTCAGAAAGATCAGACACATGTTATTTTGAAGAACATTTTATCTTATGCACCCTGGGAATTTGGGCAAGTTAGTGTTATCTGTGGAAAGCTTCTTTCTCACAGGCACAAGGGGACAGTTGCTCTTTGGCATGTTGGTCAGACAAGCAAACTAAGCAGGCTAATGCTGATGATCTTACTGCTTCTGTAACCTAACATATTAAACACAACCTCTCCAGCGGTGGCTGGAGCTAAGCTGAAGGCACTGTGGAAAGGGTAGCAGTCACTTGTCTGGTCACCCTAGACAGAACACAGCGAGGGAGAAGAGGCACTGCATAGCAAGACCCTTTGAGGAAAGGACTTAACTGTTCAGTCTGTCACCACTGAAGTCTCCTTGGATCAGTCACTGGATCTCTTGATTTTTCCCCAATTTCCCCAATAAATCATATGTCATATATGGGTCTCCAAGTACTTCCTTTGGTCTTTCAGTAAGCTATCCCAGTACCCTAGCACAACTGGGCTGTGGATGTGATAAGATCTCTCTGAAAAATCCAAGTCTGAACCAATAAAAACTTCATCTGCATCAGAGTTGCAGAGAATTTGTGGGGATGCTCATACCGCGTTACATTATGAATTATTGCAACTAAAAGTCATGCTCATTGGCTTTACCTAGGAATCTTCCTAATGGCCAGACAGTTTTTTCTCTAGTTTTCCTCTCAATTTCCATAGCATCAATAATAACAGTAAATTGGGCTTGATGGCATACACCTGTAATCTCAGCTACTCAGGAAGCTGAGGTCAGAGGATTCAAGCTAGAGTCCTTCCGTGGTAATTTAGCAAAACCCTGCTCAAAAATGAAAGTTTAAAAGGGTTGGGGATGCAGCTTAGAGGTAGAGCATCCCTGGGTTCAAATCCCAGTACTGTCAAAAATTATATTACTGCGGTGAGCTCCTATTATTTGTCTGCCCAAAGTAGTATTCTTTTCTCTAATAAGTTCATCTTTGGATGGGAGATGTCACCTTCTTGGAGAGCTATCCAGAGTGGATAGTCCAGGGTGGGCACCTGAGCCAAGCTTAATCATTTCTGGATTCCTATTCACCCAGTCATAGTTGACTGACACGGAAATGGAAATGTGACTAAAGCCAGGATAAATATAGTCCTTCCAGAAAACCTTTGAAAAACTGCAATGTGAGAAAGGTGAGGAATAAAGGGAAAAGGAAAGAAGGGCAAAGGCAAAGAACTGCAGCCACAACCGAAATGTATACATTAACCTCCACACTAACTTCTGGGGGCCAAGAACCCAAATCTTCATTTCTCTGGTGCAGAGCCAAGTTGCTGACCACTATCCTAAGAGCCTTCATAACTCTCCCTATATTTCCTACCCACCACCTCCTCTCCTTCAGAAGATAATCTTGATTTCCACTTTAAAGAGAAAATAGAAGTCATAAAATGGGAACTCCTGCAAGTTCTGGCCACCATCCCTGCACAGCTCTCTACAGCCACACCTCTCCCTTCCTCTCTCTTTTGTCAGGATGGAGAGGAGCCCCCTAGAAGGCGCACCTCCCTCAGTGCTCTGGTTGCCCTTCTCAGCATGACCTGCCCTTCTGATTGTTTTTTCTATCCTATGTCCCAGTCTCGTTCTCATTACTGCCTCTTCCCTATCAGCACAAAAGCCACTCTCAAGTCAGCAATTCTTTTTTTTTTTCTTTTCTTTTTTTTTTTTTTGTGAGAGGATGGGACAGTTTGGGACCCCACATCGTTGCTGGGGCAAAGCAAGATGTCCCAAACTCCACAGTACCACTTTCATCAAAGAAAGTATACAGATCAAGCAACAAATGTAATATACAGAGGAATATTAGAAAGGAACTACCTTCTTCACCCTAGAAGGAAAACCAAGAGAGAAGGGCCAGTGAGTGAATCAGTGCCATTTGCTCTCTCTGCATACGACCTAACACCCTGCTGTCTGGAAAGATGACAGACTTCAGAAGAATGGAGAGAAAGAAGACTAAGTGAAGGCAGTTTGAGAATTGATCAAAAAACAAAAATAAATAAAAAACACAACAAAAATGTTTTTCCAGCACATTTTCCTCCAAGTATTCTTCTATCGTTTTCTTCTCCACATCACAGAGAAATATTTTTTCTCTTCTTGACCTCAGATGCATGAAACTAGATTAATCATAATTTATGGTTCATGATGATATGTGATAATTACTCCAAGCCTGGTTCACTTTATTTATTTGATTGATTCCTTGCTTTTAGTCCTGTAATAAACTGCTGTGAAAACACCATCCCCCAGAGACAAGTCAGTTCCTTCAGATAAGCATCCAGTATGCCCATCATAGGCTCCATCCTTCCCTCCTTTCAAGGTGCTCTTCTCCTGAATCCCATGTCAATCATTCAGTGACTTTCCTTTTTAATATAATTTTACTGCATTTACATACAGATTCTTTTCAGAATAAGGTATATCCCAATGAATTCTTGGTAAGTTGAAAATATCATAATCCAAAAATACATTTACTACACTTAACCTACCAACCATCATAGTTTAGCAATGCAGTTCACTGTACAGTGTCAGTCACGGTCCTTTGCCTTTGTGGTTCCTTAGCTGACTGGGAGCAGCTTTGCTGCATCTGTCCAGCATACTGGGAGAGTATCTTACCATATATAGACAGTGTGGGAAACTATCAGTATTCAAAATTTGTAGTATGAGTTCTACTGACTGTATCAATTTTGCACCATGGTGAAGTTAGAAATCATTATATAGAACCATTGTTAACTTGAGGAGTTCTGTATTCTTAAAAATATGTTATTTCACTTTAGTTGTTTTAACTCTATGAAAAGGATATTATTTAATACTATAATGCCAACATTTATCTATCTTTTAAAATGCCCCTATGATTCACTTTTTTGAGTACTATATGGTATGCCATTGCATTACTGTTTATCAGGTTCTTTAACCTAATAATTTTTAATTTGCAAAGACATTTAAATAACAAATGGGCATTCTATATTAGCAGATTTTTCTTGGTTTTCTTTTAACCCATTAGGGGGTTAACTATATATTTGTTTTTTTCTAATATTAGATTTTGGGATAAACTCAAATTAGTTGTAGTTTATACACAGTTGAATTTTATTCACATATATATTTGTACTAATACTAATAAATGAAACAGTTCTATAATTTTCCTTTTTCGTACTTTTTTAAATCTCATTTTGATATCTGGATTATTCAAACTACATAGAAACATTTTGGAAATAGTTTCTCTTTGCTGTTGTCTAGAACAGTTTATATAAAATTGATATCATCTGTCCTTCATTAACTCATTTTGAAAATGAAGACTACAATTTAGAAATGATCTCTTTGACATGACATCAAAAGCACATCCTCTTATTAGGGAAAACATTCATCTTTCATTTTTTGGAATTGTCTTATTTCACTAAGCATGATGTTCTCCAATTCCATCCATTTATTTGCAAATGGCCCTAATATTATTCTTCTTTATGGCTAAATAATATTCCATTGGATATACATACCACAGTTTCTTTATCCATTCATCTGTTGACGAGCATCTAGGTTGGTTCCACAATCTAGCTATTGTGAATTGAGCTGCTGTAAACATTGATATGGCTGCATCACTGTAGCTGATTTTAAGTCCTTTGGGTATATACCGAGGAGTGGGATAACTGGGTCAAATGGTGGTCAAGTTTTCTGAGGAATCTCCATACTGCTTTCCAAAGTGGCTGCACCAGTTTACAACTCCACCAGCAATGTAAAAGTGTGCCTTTTTCCCCACATCCATGCCAACATCTATTATTGTTTGTGTTCTTGATAATAGCCATTCTAATCAGAGTAAGGTGAAATCTTAGAGTTGTTCTAATTTGCATCTCTCTAATTACTAGAGATGTTGAACCCTTTTTCATATATTTATTAATCGCCTGTATGTCTTCTTCTGTAAAGTGTCTGTCCAGTTCCTTGGCCCATTTATTGATTGGGTTCTTTGTGTTTCTGGTGTAAGTTTTGTTAGTTCTTTATAAATTTGGGGGATAAATGCTCTATCTGAAGTGCGTGTGGAAAAGATTTTCTCCCACTCTGTAGGCTCTCTTTTCACATTATTGATTGTATCTATTGCTGAGAAAAGCCTTTTTAGTTTGAGTTCATCCCATTTATTGATTCTTGCTTTAATTTCCTGTGCTTTGGGAGTCTTGTTAAGGAAGTCTGGTCCTAAGCCAACATGATGAAGATTCGGGTCTACTTTGTCTTCTATTAGGTGCAGGGTCTCTGATCTAATTCCTAAGTCCTTGACTCATTTCAAGTTGAATTTTGTGCAGAGTGAGAGATAGAGGTTTAATTTCATTTTACTGATTATGGATTTCTGATTTTCCCAGCATCATTTGTTGAACAGGCTATCTTTTCTCCATTGTATGTTTTTGGCACCTTTGTCTAGCATGAGGTGACTGTATTTATGTGGGGTTGTCTCTGTGTCTTCTATTCTGTACCATTGGTCTGCCCGTCTATTTTGATGCCAATACCATACCATTTTTGTTTTTCCCTGATAAGTGGATGATGATATATAATAGGGGTGGGAGGGGTGAGGAGTGAGAGAAGAATGGGGGAACTTTAGATTATGTAGAAGGAAATGAGAGGGAGGGGAGGTATGAAAAATGGTGGAATGAGACAGACATCATTACCCTATGTACATGTATGATTACACGAATGGTATGAATCTACATCGTGCACAACCATAGAAACGAAATGATGTTCCCCATTTGTGTACGACGAATCGAAATGCAGTCTGAAAAAAATTGAAAAATTTTAAAAATTTAAAAGTACGGTAACAAAAGTAAAATTAGATAAATTGGATTGCATCAAAACAAAATTTCTTTGCACCAAAGGACACAACTAAAAAATAATTTAAAAAAACAAAGAAAAGGAGAAAATTTTTGCATATAATGTATCTGGTTAAGGGGTCAATGTCCAGTATTCATGAAATTCTCCCATAACTCTATAGCTTGGCAACAATATCAAAAAAGTCCCTAATTAAAAAATAGGACAACAACCTGAATAGACATTACTCTGAAGAATATATGCAAAGTACATGAAAAGATTCTCAACCTCATTAATCTTTAGAGAAATGCAGATCAAAACTGCCATGAGATAACACCTGCATTAGTATGGTTACAATTTTTTTTTAAACGTGTTGACAAGATTATAGAGATAGTTCAAGACTTGTACTCTATTTGTAAAAATGTAATATGGTGCAGCAGTTGTGGAAAACAGTATGAAACTTCCTAAAACTCTTTAAAAATAGAATAACCATATTATTTAGGAATTACATTTCTGGGTGTATGTCCAAAAGTATTGAAAGCAGGGTTCTGAAACAGGTATTTTCATACCATCTTCATAGTCACATCATTCACAATAGTCTAAAAGGAGGAAACAACCCAAGCGTCCATTGATGGATGAATGTGTAAGTAAAATGTGACATATCCATATAAATGGAATATTATCCAGTCCTTTAAAGGACGGAAATTCTGACACATGTAATCACATGGATGAATCTTTAGGACATTGTGCTAAATGGAGTAAACCATACAAAAACACAGACACTGCTTGGTTTTACTTACATGAGGTAACTAAAGCACTTAAATTCATAGATACAGAAAGTAGATTGGTGGTTGCTGGGAACTGAGGGGAGAGGAGAATGGGAAATACTGTTTAATGGACACAAAATTTCAGGTGTACAAGATGAAAAACATCCTAGATATGAATGGCAGTAATGATTGCACAACTATGTGAATATACCTAATACTAATTAATTGTGCAGTTAAAATGATTAAGATGGAAAATTATAATGTGTGTCTTACCACAATTAAAATCATTTATTAAATTAAGAATAGCAACATTTCTCTGTAGCTGATGTGATTTTTCCTGTTTCATAAAGAAGCTTGGAATTAATTATCTTAACTTCCACTGTACTTCCCACCACCACTTATCATACTTATGAACTCACAATATGAACCCTGTGTGACTTCCACTAGTATGACAAGCTCCTCCCTCCCCAAGACAACTTCCAGAACATGTGGTGTACTGTAGAACTCTTTTCTAAGGTTGGTTCATCAACTTATCTCCTAATACTCTCTTTCAGAATTGTTGAGATCTCTTGTCTATTGGTGTCTTCTGCTCTCAAATTTATCACTGTACAGTTTATTGGAACAGAAAATAGTCAATGACTTTACTGCTGCACACTGTTGGAGAGTTTCAACTATGAGACTGAACCTTAAACCAAGCTCTTTGTTCTGGTTTGTGCAATGCTTAGCTTTAGATAGACAAATAAGTATAGAGGTTTCCCATTCCATTAATTATACATCCCATGCAGTTATAAATATTCTAGAAATACAGGACACCTTCTTTAGTTGACTAAATAAATAGTCGAGGTGACTAGTTGACAAAGTTGAACTTTTGTGAATAGGTTTCATAAATAAAAAAATCATAGTTTTCAAAATTGCTTCTTTATATTTCAGTCACCGGGGCTTCTAGGGAAGTTCTAAATTAGAAATTAATAAGTAATTTTCCTCTAGCAGTCTGCTGCCAGCCTCAATGTATTCCATAAGGGTCAGTAATTGGTGCCCAAATTTGTTGCTTTGGGAGATGGGACAGAATTCCAAATTTTTCCTAGAATAATTGTAATGTTTTTCTTTTTTCCAATTTGCACTTCTTATAATTGTTGAAAGGGCCTAGTGTATAGGGGAGAGAAATGTCTGTGCTGGGTCAAATACTTTATAACTGAATCATCTTTATCTTTAATTGGTAACTTACTGGGTTGAAGCTACTTATTGGCAATGTGTCTATATTCTCTCTCTACCACCTGCTTTAGAGATAGAAATAGTGTACAACAGCTGATGACATGGGTTTATTGTATGAACTCTGTAGCTAATTTTAAGACCACTTTTCTTCATTTGTTGCAGCAATTAGGTGATAGGACCAGCTGTTTGCTTCTTTTGAAAGTCTAAAGCTAAAATTATTCTAGGTATGATAAAACACTTGGTGACCATTGGTAGCTCTCTTCACTGTACTGGAGTAAACCCAGAATCTAGTTTAAACCTTGGCCAAGTTCCATGTGATAATGGGATAACCATGTACTCAGATATACATCTTAGAACAAATTGAATAAGTATGTCCTTTATTTTATACAAAATCATATCAACTTCATATTGTTTTCCATGGATAATATAATCTACATCAACTCTTAATGAACAGTGTTTACTATCTGATGACAAGGATTAATCCAGAAATGAAAACTTTGATTTGTTTTGAGACACAATATTCTTTTTTTTTTTTTTTTTGAGACACAATATTTTTAAGTGATTGCCTAAAACAATGTTCATACATTCTTCCAGGTATTCTAGATTTTGTCTTGCATCAAGCCATAATATCACAGAAATATAATTATAACATATTGCTTTGACTTTTTAAGGTTAATTCTTTCTCTGTTATAAGTTGGCATGGTGATATCCTATTATTTTTAAAATTTTATTTATTTTTTATTCATTGCGCATAAATGGGGTACAACTTTTCACTTCTCTGGTTGTACACAATGTAGAGTCACACCATTTGTGTAATCATGCATGTACATAGGGTAATGAGGTTTGCCTCATTCCACTATCTTTCCTTCCCCCTGCCTCCTCACCACCCCTCAATTCCTTCTACACAATCCAACATTCCTCCATTCTTCCCTTACTCCCTCCTCACCTCTGTTATGTATATCATCCACTTATCAGAGAAAACATTCATCCTTTGGGTTTTGGGGATTGGCTTATTTCACTTAACATGATATTCACCAATTCTCCATTTATCTGCAAATGCCATAATTTTTATTCTTCTTTATGACTGAATAATATTCTATTGTGTATATACACCACAGTTTCTTTATCCATTCATCTATTGAAGGGCATCTAGGTTGGTTCCACAATCTAGCTATTATTTTGAGTTTGAAAAGCAACCAGAGAATTCTACTTGTTATAAGCTTGGTGGAGAATTTGCCCACCAACTCACCTAGCACTTATGGAGAAAGACATTTGGTAGAAACATCTTTCAGGTATGACATTGTCTAAAAACCTAATGATGGATCAAATAAAAATTGGCTTCCTTCTTAATGCCATGTTTGTGTTTAATACATCAAAACTGCAAGTTTTCTGCTGGGCTTTTTCCTCTTTGTTTTGTCGAGAACACTTTGTTTCTCAAAAGCACTTTTATATCTTCCTTCATGTCAAATATGCAGCATCTTCATGTTATGATTTTTTATATCTGCTGTTTAACTAGAATACCTTAATTTCTTATCCTATTTACTTTTACTCATATTTATTCACTTCTGTAATTTTTATCCTAATTTATATGTATGTATAGGCCACTTTCATTTTTTAGGGAAAAATGGATAGTATAAAACAAACAAAATGCATCATCACATAGGACAAAATGCAAGCAAATGTCCTACTGTCCCCTCTAACCCTGTACCTGAAACAGAATGACTGTTATAAAAACATAAATCTCAAACAACACCCTACATTTGCTGAATCATTTATTCAGCCTACTGGGTGCCAGGCTCCAGAACAATCATTAAACTTACAAAGTCAGGGTCCATGCCCAAGAACTTAAAGCAGATACATTTATAGATGAATGCAGCAATGTGAAAAGTACAATAGCTATAATAGAAGAAAAAGCCCCAGATATTCATGAAAATATAGGCAACTGAGGGTACAAGTTAACTGACCATCCCTGCATCATGCATTGTTAAGTCAGTGGTCTTCCTCTAGAGTAGACGTTGAAATTAACTGGTATACACACAAAGTCACACTGTTTACGCTGAAAGAGTTTAAAGTAATCACAGACGATATAATATGTCTCTGTTACTTGACATAGCTGAAGATACTTATTTCTCCATCAAGAAATTCACTCCCTGACAAATGGGCTAAAGAAATAAATAGACACTTCACAGAAGAAGATATACAAGCAATCAACAAACATATGGAAAAATGTTCAACATCTCTAGTAATAAGAGAAATGCAAATCAAAACCACCCTAAGATTCCATCTCACCCCAATTAGAATGGCGATTATCAAGAATACAAGCAACAACAGGTGTTGGCGAGGATGTGGGGAGAAAGGTACACTCTTACATTGCTGGTGGGGCTGCAAATTAGTGCAGCCACTCTGGAAAGCAGTATGGAGATTCCTTAGAAAACTTGGAATGGAACCACCATTTGACCCAGCTATCCCACTCCTTGGCCTATACCCAAAGGACTTAAAATCAGCATATTACAGAGATACAGCCACATCAATGTTCATTGCTGCTCAGTTCACAATAGCCAGATTGTGGAACCAACCTAGATGTCCTTCAATTGATGAATGGATAAAGAAAATGTGGTATATATATACAATGGAATATTACTCAGCCATAAAGAATGATAAAATTATGGCATTTGCAGGCAAATGAATGAAACTGGAGAATATCATGCTAAGTGAGATAAGCCAATCTCAAAAAACCAAAGGAAGAATGATATCGCTAATAAGTAGATGATGACACATAATGGGGGGTGGGAAGGGTTAGTGTTGGGGTTGGAGTTGGGTTTAGGGAGGGGGGCAGGAATGGAGGAAGGAAGGACTATATAGATGGAGGGGAGGGGTGGGAGAGGTGGGGGGGGAGGGAAAAAATGGCAGAATGAATCAAACAACATTACCCTATGTAAATTTATGATTACACAAATGGTATGCCTTTACGCCATGTACAGACAGAGAAACAACATGTATCCCATTTGTTTACAATAAAAAAAAAAAAAAAAAGAAATTCACTCCCACAAAGCATTTCCTGTACTTGGTCAACTTTTGACCACTTTCCCCTTTTTCTATCAGGAAAGAAACACATTCCTCTCCTTTCTCTGCTTTCTTGTTACATATTCTTTGGGTCTTGTGCTTTACTCCCTACTGCTTCTTACAGTACATTAAGTACTGTATTTCCTTTGCGTACACATCCACTGCTCCTGGGCTGGGGTTGTGGCTCAGTGATAGAGCACTTACCTAGCACACATGAGGCAGGGGTTAGATCCTCAGCACCACATAAGAAGAAATAAAATAAAGCTATTGTCTCCATCTATAACTAAAAAACTATTTTAAAAAAAATCCACTGCTTCTCCTAAGAATCCTCTTGATTCACATGATCATTTCAACCCAGATCTGTCTGACTTTGGATTCTGAGCTTTCAGTCATAACAATATATTGGATCACCTGTATTACACTAGTTTACACCAAACACAGTATGACTAGAAAGCAAGTACAGTGCAACATGCAACTGCTAAGACTCGGAATATTCAGTAAAATGTTGAGTTACTGCTATTAACTCAAGAGCAGCTATCCTACTGGGTTTCTGAGGGGAAATGAAATATAAATGAAATAACCTGGGAAAACTCTTTATTTTTTAATTTACATGGATTGGTCCTAAACATGTATATTTGTAATAACTTTAGAATAGTTTCAAGCAGTAGGTCAATGGATAAAATTTCAGGAAAGTCTAAGTATTGTCCTTCTACTGAACACAAGAGTAATTTGGGGGAAGCCTCCAAATTTTACTTGCTTCCTCTGACTAGTCAATGGCCTCTCCTACTTAGTTATTATGAGCACGGAGATTTTACATATCCAGCAATGGAAAGTCAGTCATGGGTCACTTCAAAACTGTACCACACATAAATCAGGGGTTTTCTTTGGAATGGTAGGATGACCTTAAATTTCATATGTTTGATCTCCTCTTTTACCTTTGAGGAGGCTCAGAAGCAAATGTCTGCCTAAGAGCAAAGAGAATCAGTGAAAGAGCTGGGTTAGAACTCCTCGATTTGCCATGATCTCCCCAAGTAAGGTCTGTGGATTTCAGCCTTCTCTTTCTATATTTTAGATATAAGCAGACATGCAGTTTAGATAATAAGACCACATGTTCTGACTTACCTCTTAGACACATTCTAGAATTCAAACGCCCAAATGAGTCTCTGCTGACTTTGGAGGTTTCAAATGTATCTTTATAATGTCCTTGACTTGTCCCCGAATTTTTCCAACTCCCAATTATCATACGCATGATGGATCAGTGATAATCAGACAGAATAAATGCAAATAGGCCATGCTAGGCTTGCATAACTAAACCTAAAGGTGGTGACTAATGTCACAGGATTATTGACTAACTTACTCAACAAAAGTTTACTCAACACCTATTACAAACTCTTTTTGTTGTTGTTGTTGTTTCGGTTTCCCAATGTCCTTTTTCCTTTTCTAACAGCAATATGATTTCTTTTGGAGGAATTACCTCGATGTGTCTATACAATGGAGGGACTTTAGTGTCTTTCCCCCCTATTGGAGAGGCAGACATGAAATCTCAGATAAACTATTCAGATGCTCTTTCTTCTTGTTTGACTTCCAGTGAAAAGTCTAGGAGATGGTTCTAAACAGTATGTTTTCAGAATGCAGAGAAGAAAGTGGAGATCAGTAAAGGAAAGGCCTTAAGGATGGATGCAATATGAAATAGATGAAGGAAAGGGAAATGACTTTTTTAAAGTGAGTGTTAGATAAGCCAGATCTTTGAATTCAAAATGAATAAGATTTGTTGAAAGAATAATGAAAATCAATCTCCAAAATGATGATAATCTTATTGATAAGACAGAACTAATTTATTGAATGCAAAGAAATATAGAAAGAAAATTCCTGTCTTGAGGAAAGGGGTGCTCACAAGAAGGTCGGGTGGGGAAGGCCAGTCAAGGAGCCTAAGTTAGAGAGTAGAGAGCAAGGTCGTTTGAACAGGACTCCGGACATGCATTCAACTTCTCCATCCTCAGCTTGCTTATCTGTAGAATGAGAGTGCTCATGGTACCACCTCATCAGGTACTGTGAGGACTATGCAAATTGTTATATTAGAACACTTAAAATTGGGGTTGGATTACTGAGCAATAAAGATCTACAGTTTCAAAGACAGTGTGACCTCCAGTGTCCAAACCTCCAAATATTTTAAGTCTCATTCAGTACCTGAAATTTACTTGCTAGTTCATTGCCAACATTGGAGAAAACATAAAAGGCCTGGGCCCTTCTATTGAAAAGTTTGTCTGTGAAATGAAGCAAGAGAAAATGTGAAGAGCAGGGAGATACAATCACATTTTGAAGGATAGGAGAAGGATCAGTAAAGAAGAGGAGGTGAGGGTGAGAATGGGATGAGTTTCAGCCTAAGATTGGGAGGGAGGTCAAAACCAGTTCCAGAACATGGTGTAGTTTATCTCAGAAAAGGGAATTATTCTTCTGAATCTGGAGGGAAAGAATAAACTATGTTAATAGAGAGGGAAAAAAAGATGCATCGGAGAAAAGAGCAAAGTCCATCATGAAATTGGGACCAGTGGACATGAACTTACCAGAAAAGCTGGAGGAACCAAATCAAGTGAGGATGATGAGGTTATATAGCACACTGCTAGAAAATGACAAATCTTCGTGTTCCTTAGGCTTTCTGCTACCTTAAGAAATTTCAATAGGGAAATTCTAGGAAAATTATTCTTATCAATTGAAAGAGCAGGATAAAAATGTATTTTAAAAGACCTTATTCATGGAAAGGACATAATGAATGCCCCAGTATTAGCATGGGAAAGGAAAAGAGCCCACAAAGGGACGTAGTGACACAAATTTTTTCTTATAGACACTCTTTTTCTAAGATTCCAGAGTTTAACAAATGCTTTAGGTCTTTTATTACCTATGGTTTAACTTCTACTTGAATGATTCAGTTTTTGTTTCAGTTGTTGGAGAAAAAGGCAAAGATAACTCTTAATCTTACTTGGTGCATGGTCCCCAATGCACACATGATAAGAGTATTAGAATGCTCCCCAAGAAAAATGTACACAAAATATACGTTCAGTTTCATTGAATCCACATGATCCCTAAACATTCCAGTGATTCAGTCAATAAACAATTGCTATACAGTTGGGATCTCATAAAACTGGATATCTCCTCCACCCCAAAATGTAAATCCTAAAATTGCTTAAATCAGAAAGGATTTCGAATGTTGTTCAGGCAATGGAGTTCTAAAATTTACATAAATCTGACCTTTACATCTTTTATGAAATAATCATTATAATTATAATTTAAACAAGGCAGGTGGTTATTCTGCCTGTCATTTCATTCTATGAGCTTATGCTAGAAGAGTAAGCGTAAGATGAGACTTATGAACATAATCTTTCAGCTGGTCCCAGAGTTCTTATGACATAAAGTTCTTATTTTGCTGTGTGGAGTTCTAGTTCATACGATGAGGCTTTTAAACTCTAACTTCTCTGTTATTTTACTAGTGGGGAAAAGCCTGATTTTTCTCTACAAGACTGACAATATTTATTGTTTCTTGGCTTTCAAGTTAACCATCTCCTCTCCCACCCCGTGCTATTATCCTGTTTCCCCTTTTTGTGGAATTCCCCCATGATTAAATTTCTCATGGGAGAACAATTCCTAACTCCTACTTCTTAAGGTTTCTCACAACTAAAAGCCAAGAAAATCAGATTTTTTGTGCCTGGTATAACTAAATGGTGACAACATTACCAGTGTGTGACCATCAAAACTTTTAATCATAAGAAAACGATGCAGGGATGGAATGACTCTTCGAGGTCCTAACCCCGTGCAGCAGGAGCACTGACACATGGACCCATCTATTCATGTGGCCTGGCTTCCGAAGATTCTTTGGGTTTTCCCCATTTTTCAAAGCCAGTTGTCCATCAGTTCCCAATGACAGATAATCCCCTGATAATCTTCTAGTAAATAGTCATTTGCTGGGCTGGGGTTATAGCTCAGCAGAAGAGCGCTTGCCTAGCATGTGTGAGGCATTGGGTTCCATTCTCAGCACCACATATAAACGAATAAAGTCCATCAACCACTAAAAAATATTTTTTAAAAATCATTTTCTGAAAAATGCCAGCAGCAGTCTTTGTAGCCTAAAACAAAACAAAACAAAAACAAACAAACAAAAATCATCTTATCGGTCCTTGAAGGAGACCTTCTGAGAGGCAGAACTTCACAGAGTCACAGGTGGAAGCTGCCTGAGAGAATCTCAAATATAACCTTGATTGTGATATGTTTGCCATGCAAACTGTCTTTAGAACCTACTCTTCACATAAGTGACTTTATAGTGAAGCAGCTGAAATGTTCAACAATTAGGAGAGTCTCCAAAAAGTAGAAATCTATAGACTGTATAGAGTATTATGCGATCGCTAAAATGATATTACAGGAAGATATAAAAAAACACTTAAGCTATTCCCAATATATTATCACCAAATGGTTTTGCTAGTATGAGTCCATATTCTCTCATTATTATCCCTAGAACAATGACTTGAAATGTTATATGCAGTGTGGGTTGATGAGTGATTTTTTTCTCTTTATGCTTTCATCTATGTTTATATTTCTTACAATTAACATAGATTACCTTTGAAATTAGATTTTTAATATTCTAGCAATATTATTGAAAATAAGGGAAAAAAATGTCCCTTCTAGTACTGTGGTTCCCAAAGCCTTTTCTCTTTTATGTTTTCCAGATAAATCTTTACTTTTCCAGTCTATCCAAAAAATAATAAAACTCCACAACTTTAAAAATTAAAACTCAAGTTATAGATTATAAAATGTCTCTTAAAATTTGTCTTATTAGTTTGGTGTAAACATCTTTCATCAACCTATTAGCTAAAAAATCATTATTATTAATTATCATTTATTATTATTATTATTATTGCTTGTGGTTTTGTACTTCATAAATTAAGACTCGGAAAAAGGTCACATTTGAATAGAAATTCCCCTATTCGATCATTCCTTTTTTCCCAGACAGCAACCCAAATGACACATGTCTTAGTAATCATATACCCACATATAGAACTCATATTAAAAACTCAATTTGTTATAAAAATGACCCTTAGCCATGATTAGAAATAATTTTAATGGGTCACATCCTCTATAGATCCCTCAGAATCTTACTAATTTGTTTTTATTATTGTTGGTGTTTGGGGTATGGGCATTCAAACTCAGAAGAATGTTCACCTGGAGTTCTTCCATACTAAAATTTGTTACAAAACAATAAATGGTACAGGAATCAGAAAAGTTAAATAGAACAAAACATATATTCATGTAGTATAAACTAGAAAGTATCATAGTATCAGACATTTTAAACCTAAGAATATATAATAGATTATTAGCACATGCAGATATAGATTAACATATATTTCATGATATAGTTATGCTTTAAAAAAATGGCATATTACCATCTTATATTTAAATATAATTTAGGAAAATTAAACATAGAAACATTTTTAAATATTAAGAATCACAAAAGTGTTACATCAATATTTAATATATTTAATACCTAATATAGGTTAATATTTCTTAAGTACAATTCTAAAGAAAAATCATAAATTTAAAACATTTGTAATCGAAAATACAATATACAATATTTTTAAAAAGGGCAAACTGAGTGAAATATTTGTAGCAGATTGTTAGTAAAATCTTTCCATTCTTTTTTATGAAAAAATCTTAAATTATTGAGAAGTAGGAAGATAGAGCAAGATAGTGACCGACTAAGATGTCCTCAGGGGAGTCCTCCCCACAGAAATACCAATACTGAGTAGGTTATATTAACAACACATAAACAACTCAAAACAATACTCAATTAAAAAATACAAAGTTTTTAAAAATACTGAAATTAAAATAGACTTTAATTCCTAAAAAGAAGGAGAAGGAGAAGGAGAAGGAGAAGGAGAAGAAGAAGAAGGAAAGAAGAAAAGAAAGAAAGAAAGAAAGAAAGAAAGAAAGAGGAAAAAAAGAAATACTCAGCTGAACATCCATCTATTTTGCACCAAACTGCCAGCACATGAGCTAAGGAAAGCAGGTGAGAGACCTGTAGTGCTTGCTTTTAGCATAACAAAAGGAAAAGAAGCATCTACAAAGGCAGGAGAGGTTTCTCCTCCCCAACACCAATCTAGATCTTCCAACCTGGGGGAGGGAGTGAGATTTCAATCCAGGTCTTAGACTGGAAACCCAGTCTTGAAACCTACCACAGTGAAACTCCATGACCCCTACTGTCAAGCCTATATTTGAAAACTGAGCCTCTGGAAATGCTTTAGACCAGGCAGCAAAAACACTCCCTCCACCACCCCTCTCTGCAAGCTGTGTGTCACAATGGGGAGTAGGACTCCATCTCCTGGGGAGCAGGGCATAGCTAGCTCAAGGCTTTATCTCAGAACTCAGTGACAAGCATCCAGTAGAAACTGAGGACCCTGTACACAGGCCAGAGCTCACAGACCTAGGCCCTGAACCAGCTCCAGTGTCAGGCAGAGACCCGTGTGCCTGCAGGACAGACCAGAGTTTCGCTCTTGTCAGTTTCTGCTTTGGAGGGGTCCTAGGGAACATCTGCCATCTTCCAAAGACGGTGCAGGGCCCTGTGACTTATAGACTCTGGTGTGACCCATCTTTGCACCAGCTTTGGTAGTCAAGGGACTGTCTCTACAGATCCTCCAACCTTGGTTCCAGTCTTTTTATTTTTTATATTGAGACAGGGTCTTGCTAAGTTGCTTAGAGCCTCACTAATTTGCTGAGGTTGGCCTTGAATTTGAAATCTTCTTGCCTCAGCTTACGGAGTCACTGGGATTACTAGTGTGTGTCACTGCACCTGGCTGTGTTACAGGGCTCAGGCCATGTAGAAAACTGAGGCAGCACAAAGACACCCCCCCCACTACCACCGCTTCAAACCCCAGTTCTTGCAATCAAGTCAGAAAGATTTTGGACTTACAGTCACTTATAGTAACAGACATGGTTTATTGAAGGGAAAGGAGAAAGGAAAGGGTACACTCTTAAGGGAGAGAGTGACTCCTCTCAGAGAGGAGAGGGACAGTCTGCCTTTCCTGCATTCCAGTTTATTGGGAAATCCCAGAGAAGTTTCCAGAGAGTTCTCCCAGGTCCACCTCTTGACTTTTGACTGATGACTGCAGAATGACATCAGACTTTCAAGTCCTCGCTGTCATGACAATTCTAGGTCACTTTGGCCCATACGGACTGGTTTTGATTACATTCTTAACCATAAATTTTTACAGATTTTTTGATTAGGAGGAATTATCCTTATCTCTCAGTAACAGACAAAAATAATAAGCAAGGAATCCAAGCATACCACTAATTAATTCATGTAATAATCAAGGAAGACTGTAAGAGATGGAGAAAGGGAGGAACTACAATAAAACCAGATAGTAAAAACTTACCTATCAATAACTACTGTGAATGTAAGAGGATTAAATTCTCTAATTAAAAGACATCAAGTGATTGAATGGACAAAAAAAAGAAAGAAAGAAAAAAAAAAAAGACCTAACTACAGTGACATACAAGAAACTCAGTTCACTCAATTCACATCCAAGGATGCACATAGACTGAAAAGGAAAGGCTGAAGTAAGATATTTCATGCACATGGAAACCAAAAGAAAACAGGAGTAGACAAACTAATATCAGGTAAATAGACTTAAGTCAAAAGCAGTAAAAAATAGACAAGTCACTACAAAACAATAAAAGGGTAAATTCAGCAAGAGGAAATAATAATTCTAAATATATATGTGCCCAATATCAGAAAACCCAAATACATAAAGCAAGTATCAATAGAAAAAAAGGGAGGGATAGACTCCAATACAATAGTAGTTGGCAACTTTAACAGTTCATTTTCAGCAATGGACATATAATACAGACAAAAATAAAGAAACAGCAGTGTTTAATTTCAACCTAGACCTAATGGACCTAGCAGATCTCAACAGAACAGCATTCTACCTAACCAACTACCAAATGCATGTTTTTCTCATCATCAAATGAAACACTCTCCAGAACAGAGCACATAATAGCCCACAAAATAACTCAATAAATTTTTAAAAATTGAAATTATATCAAGTATCTTTTCTGACCTCAACACAGTAAAGCTAGAAATTAGTAACAAGAAGAACCTTAGAAACCAAACAACTTACTTTTGACCAATGGATCAAGGAAGAAATCAAAGAAGAAAATTTAGAAATTTCTTGAAATAAATAAACAGAAGATACCTGTCAAAATCTAAGGGACACAGAAAAAGCTAAGTAATAAGATAAATGACCTATTCCTGTGTCTCAAAGAATTAGAAAAACAAGAATAAGTGAAGTCCAACATTAATAGAAGGAAGGAAAGAATAAAGATCAGAGAAGAAATAAAGGAATTCAAGACTAAAAATACAAAACTCAATGAAACAAAAAACTGGTTTTTCAAAAGATAAACAAAATAGACATACCCAAAATAGACTAATAAAAGGGAAAGAAGATGCAAATAAGTGATGAGAAGAAATTGCAACCAATATCACAGAAATATAAAAGATCATTAGAGATTATTATGAATAATTTCATGCCATCAAATTTGGTCATCTAAAAGAAATAGACAAGTTCCTAGAAACAAACACTCACCAAGTATGAATCATAAAAAATAAACAACTTGAATAGACCAGTAACAAGTAACAAGATCAAATTAGTAATAAAAATCTCCCATAGACAAGTTCCTAGAAACAAACACCTCACCAAGAATGAATCATGAAAAATAAACAACCTGAACAGACCAGTAAAAAATAACAAGATTGAATTAGTGGTAATAAAGTCTCCCATCAAAGAAAAGCCTAGAACGAGATGACTTCACTGTTGAATTCAATCAAACATTTAAAGAACTAATAGTAATTCTTCTTCTTAAGTTATCCCAAAAAATAGAAGAATTCTTCCAAACAAATTCTATATGACAGCCCATAGGCAAATATGCATTTTGGTGTTTTTCTCGAATACAGAAACCAGATTAGAACATAAAAAAAAACCAAAATCAATAGGCTACTCTCCTTGATGAACACAGATGCAAACATTCTCAACAAAATAGTAGTAAACCAAATTCAACAGCACATTAAAAAAGTTATTATCCATGATCAAGTGGAATTCATCCTGGGGATGCAAGGATGGTTCAATATGTGCAAATCAATAAATGTGATACACCATATTAAAAGAGTAAAGGACAAAACCATGTTGTCATCTCAAATGATGCAGGAAGGTTTTTGATAAATTCAACATTCCTTCATGATAAAAACTGAACAAATTAAAAATATAAGAAACATACTTCAACATAACAAAGGACATTTATAAAAAATTAATAGCTAACATTACACTGATTAGGAAAAAGGTGAAAGTTTTCTCTCTCAGATCTAAAATAAGACATGGATGCCCATTTTCAGCACTTTCACTCAACACAGTGCTGGAAATTCTAGTGGGAGCCATTAGGCAAGAGGAAGAAATAAAATGCATCCAAATCATCACTTTTTCCAGATGATGCTGTCTTATGAACTGAAAACACCAAAAACTCTACCAAAAAACACTACTAGAACTAATATAAATGAATTCAGCAAAGTGGAAGGATACAAAATCAACTTACAAAAATCAGTAGCAATTATGTACATGTATGTCTATATCACAGAGAATCCCACACATAATTAAAACACACTAATTAAAATAACAAGTGTAGAAGGGATAACAGTAAAGCAGAGCAAGTGAATCAGGGGAGGGAAAACAAAGGGAAAGTATTGAGGAATAAAATTGATCAAATTATGTCATGTTCATGAACAAATATGGCATAATGAATTCCATTATTATGTATAATCATAATAAATCAGTAATAAAAGAAACAACAAAAAAGTCAGTAGCATTGTTATATGCCAATAATGAATTGTTCAAAATAGAAATCAAGAAAGTAATACCATTTGCAATAACTACAAAAGTAATATACCTATGAACAAATTTAGCCAAAAAAATTAAAGATCTTTATAATAAAAATTATAAAATATTGATAAAAAGAAATCAAAGAAGACATGAAACGAATGGAAAAGCATCTCATATTTATGGATTGGAAAAATTAATATTGTTAAAAATGCACATAATAGCCAAAGCAATTTACAGATACAATGCAATTCCTATTGAAATACTGAAAGCATTCTTTGCAGAATTAGAAAAATAAAATTCTAAGTTTTTTATGCAACCACAAGAAAACCCTGAATAGCAAAGCCATTTTGAGCAAAAACAACAATGCAGGAAAAACTGCACTGACTTCAAAACATACTACAAAACTCTACTAATCAAAAGAGCATGGTATTGACATAAAAATAGACCCATAGACAAATGAAACAGAATACAGATTTTAGAATTAAACCCACACATCTATATCAAACAGATTTTTGACATAAGTACTAAGAATATACAATGAAGAAAGGACAGTCTTTCATTAAATGGTGCTGAGAAAATTGAATACCTACACACAGAAAGATGAAATTAGAACCCTAACTCTCACCAGGTAAAAAAGTCAACTCAAAATAGATTAGAGACTTAAATACAAGACCTAAAACTATGAAATTGCTAGAAGAAAACAAATAAAATGCTTCAGGACATTGGAATGTTTAAGAAGTTTTTGGGTAAGATCCCCAAAGCACAGGAAATAAAACCAAAAATAGACAAATGAGATTATACTCAACTAAAAAATTTCAACACAGTGAAAGAAATACTCAACAGTGTTATCAACTGGAAACAGACTATATTGGGATATACTTGTAAATAGAAATCAAGGAAAGAATGATCAAAATGGAATATAATAGTAATGGTTTCACCAAGATAAACATCATAGAGAAATAATGAGATTAGAAGTTATAAAAAACATTTAAAAATATTTAAATGAAGACCAATTTTGAACCTCTTTTTAAGACATATTCCAAAAGAAGAGAATGTAGAAAATGACAAAGTAGCGATATTCAAAAATGTAAGTGCTATACATGTTACATAAGGGTGTGAATATTAGTATTAAAATGCATACTAAAAAAAAATCTACCAGAATAAAATTTAAGTTTCTTCACAAGGGGATAATGTAGAGCAATCATGTCACCAGCAAAAAAAAAATAGAGAAAAAAATTAGTTATAGATTCAAAGTGGTGAGTTAAAATAGCTCTGAACCTAAAGATTTTTATCTTAATATCTATTAAGGTAAAAATTAAAGTGAGCTGAAATGTATATCAGTAGAAAAAATAGTAAGGGTCTGGGGCTATAGCTCAGTGGCAGAGTGTTGCCCAGCATATACGAAGCACTGGATTCCATCCTTACCACACAAAAACAAATAAATAATATAAAATAATTTTTAAAAAAGAAAAATAGATTAAGAAATTTTGTTACATTTACAAATGTATTGAACATTACATAGTCATGAAATGTGTGAACAATGACTATACATAATCATGCTGCTCTTAGGGAGTTCTTGGAATGACTACTGTAAAGTTAGAGAAGGGTTCTTTCAGACCTTGGCAAGGTTATATCCTAAAAAAAGTGATCAGTGAGGCAGGCTTCACTCTGGTCCAATTATATAGTCTTTGCTTTAGTCGTGTTTCAATCTCTTCTCCTCTTTTTGGAACTGATTTTTCAACTGGTCTACAAGTTGCAAAACTTTAAGTTGTATAATAATTAAAATATACATCTTGTTTTTAACCAAAAGAATAACAAAATATATTGTCCAGATTGATCAGCCACCTGCTCAATTATTGATTTCAAACAAGTTGTCTATTTACCAAAATCAAACACCCCCTCAGAAGCTTAAGCATTACTACCATAGGAGTCATTGAAAATAAGTACTGTAGACTATGAAAGCAAATCTAAGGATAAATTGTGAAAGTGTTTGGAAGAAAGGCAACATTTGTCTAGCTATGCCTTTTATCTTGGTGGGCAGAAAGATCTAGGAAAGCAAAGTCCTGAAAAATGAGGCACAACTCTGGGCTGGGCTAGTGCTTAAGGTCAGATACAGCTGTGAATAACATAGTCTAAAGAATTGGGCAGGTTCCACAGGACCACAGCAGAGCTCCCAGGAAGGTCCTGCTTTCAAGGGGAAAAGCCAAGGGTAGTGAACAGGAGAGGTGTCCAGAAAATGCCTTAAAGCACATCTTTCTTCTTGGGTGCTTTTCAATCCAGGCTGGAAGTAACTGAGCAACTCTCAGCCTTGGCCTCTCATCTTCTCAGGTCCCACCTACACCACTTCTCACGTACTGCCTTTCCACCTCCTCAGCCCTGGGTTTCTAAAGTCAGAAAATCAGATTTGCCTCTCTGGTCAAAATAGACACACCCTACACTGTGGAGTCTCACGTTCTCTGGAGTGAAGCACTGGTAGACCAAGCACGGTTTTTTCCTGACACCACTCTCTTTTCACAGCATAGAAACACAGTCAGCATCAGCCTGAAAGCAAAAGGTAATGAGAGAAACAAAACTCCACCCTGAAGCACTGAGGAAAGACATGGCTTGAGTGGCCAAGAAGAGAGGCACGTGGATGTTGAAATGGCTAAAAGGAAGCCAGGTAATCTCAGCAATACCAGAGACTGGCAAGAAATCAGAGCTGCACCAAGCAGCAACATAGACTGAAAGAACTCGGGCAGCTTTGATTAACTCCCTCCAGGTAAGCGATCTGGATGATGATATGTTCTGAAAAGCATGGTTCAAAATACTTGAGATTAGCACAAAATGAAGACATTTGGATTTATCTATAAAAATCTTCATTAAACTAACAAAGTATTAGACCTATAATTTTATTCAAAATAAACCAAAATATATACACATACATATAATTTACTATCTTTCTCCTTTATTTTTAGATCTTCTTAATTCCTAGTTTATCTTGGACTAAAAAAAAAAAGTCACTTCAATTTATTCTTTTTCTTTTTTTTTTTAGCTTTTAATTTTTTAAAGACTGCATTTTGATTCATTATACACAAATGGGGTACATCATTTCATTTCTATGGTTGTACACGATGCAGATTCATACCATTCGTGTAATCATACATGTACATAGGGTAATGATGTCTGTCTCATTCCACCATTTTTCATACCCCCTCTCATTTCCTTCTACATGATCTAAAGTTCCCCCATTCTTCTCTCACTCCCCACCCCCCACCCCATTATATATCATTCTCTACTTATCAGGGAAAACATTCGACCTTTGGTTTTTTGGGCTTGGCTTAATCTGATCTTCCAGTCAAAATTGTGTTAATTCATGTACATATCTCTTTTCTGTAGTGACTTCAAGGCTTTAGAGCAATTACATTACTTTCTCTGTTCATTTGAGGACATTCTAAATTATTTTTCAAAAATAAGTTAACAACCACTAGTATGGTTACAATAAAAAGGTAATAACAAGTAATGACAAGCATGTGGAGAAACTGGAACTCTCACACAGTACTGGTGGGAATATAAAATGGTGCAGCACTTTGGAAAAGTCTGGCAATTTCTTCAATAATTAAACCTAGATTACCATATGACCCAGAAGTTACACACTTTTTAGGTATATACACAAAAGAAATGAAAACATATCGATAGGTAAAAACTTCTATATGAATATTTATAGAAGTGTTATTCTTAATCACTAAAAGATGGAAACAACTGTCTATCAGCTGATGCATGGATAAACAAAATGTAGTGTATCTGCTCAATAAAATGCATTCAGTCTTAAAAGGAATGAGGAACCGATACATGTTACAATATGGATGAACTGAAAACATTATGCTAAGTGAGGACTCCATCCCCCCAAGAACCCACATATAATATTATTCTATTAATAAGAAATACTTGAAATAAGAAAATCTATCAGGACAGAAAGCAGATTCAAAGTTGCTTATGGCAGAAGAAGATGGGGAAGGATATTAACTAAAGGGTACAGGTATGTTTTTGTTGGTTTTGTGTTGCTATTGAAATTATGAAAATGTTCTAAAATTGACAATGTTGATGGTTGCACATATCTCTGAATATACTAAACACTAGTTATCCATGTTAAATGGATAAATTTTATATTGTGTGATTCATTTTCAATAAATCTGTCTAAAATATAACTAAGTTGCCTTCTTAGAATATAAAATCAACTTGGTGAACACACTGTCTGACCTTGGTTTTGTTCCTCCTCAAGAAAAAAAATTGGAGAAAAACAGAATTGATCATTGGAGCTTAATTCTGGGTTTACATAAAACTTTAAGATGATTTTCCAATCAGAACAAAATCTTTCTCCTCTCAAAGGGAGAAATTTCTTGCCTATGCTCTCCCTCCCTGCAAGTCCATTTACAAATAGCATTGGGTATTTCTTTACCAAATTTCAACTAATTAAATTGACTGAGTTTTTCATTTAAAATTCACACTTTAATCTTTCCTTACAAGTTATCTAATGAAAAATTAATACATATAGAGTAGAGAGATCCTAAGTGTGTCTCCAGTCACTGTCAACATACAGCTGTGCTCCTTGACCCCCAGAGAGAAGACCCAACCTCACCTGACATGGAAGATAAAAGAATAAGAATTGCAGAAGCTGCAGAAGGAACACAGGAACAGGCTGTACCTTGGAGGTATTTCAGATCCTCCTTTATAGAAGAAAAGAGGGGGAAAAAAAGTAGCTCTATCTAAGCCTGCAACAGAAGAAGAATTATTTACATCAACTTAAGAGGAATCATCTTTTGCTAATAATTGCAATCACTCATGTATGCTTTCTCAATTTAATTTATTCTCTTTGTATATGAAAATCAAGACCTTAATTTTAGTGTTTTTATGTGTCCTGTACATTAAAGACATTTTCAACTTTTAAACTCATGGAAAGTAGCCCACGTAGTCATTAAGCACACAAAACGCAACTATGCTTCTGGCAATGGTTGATTTGCTGGTTCTTAACACCTCAAATAGTAATTCAAATAGTGAAACTATATTTCCATGTAGAAATCTTTTTTTTTCATCTCTAATGAAAGAACAAAATCCAGAACAGAACAAAAAGAGAAAGAGTTTCACAGAGTGCCTGACTTGTAGGATTAATATTTTTTATTAAGATTGCTATAATGTAATATTTTGTCCTTTGCTCCTGGTTCCCTGGGTAATAATTTTGCTCTTTTTTTCTAAATCAGATTCAAATGAAGACATTTTGTGACTCTCCATTTAAGGAAATACTTGTACAACAATAGCAACCTCCAAGAGGACTTGCCACCCAGATTTTCAAGCCATGTTCTACAGAAACTGGTCAAAATATCCCATTATGTTTCCTTCGGCTCCACCTCCCTCTTGCCTCCCTTTTCTACATTTCCACACAGATAATTAAAAAATATGATTACCTAAAATCTCCACAAAGAGTGATTTAAAATCCAAACAACAATAACTTTACTATGGCTTCATTTTCTTTTCCACACAGTTTTGATCACTGAAAAATCCCTTAGCGATCAAAAAACCAAATTCACTGGGATAAAGTTTTAGCACCGCTTTGATAAAGAAGTTCTTATTTTTATTTAAATATCTGTTAAACTGAACAAAATCTCCATCATACTTTGACTTATAGAAGCTCCCCATCATAAAAAAATATAAATTTTTGCAATACAAAATATTCAAGATTTTAAAATTACATTATGGAGGGTTTATGGTTCATAAGGTATAATTATTCACAATTGTATGGGAAAGCTGCCCCAGAAAATTATTACCTCAGGAAACCAAGTCACAGAGAACGAAGAACTGTATCACAGGTAATAATGAACACAGTCTTTATAGAGTACTAACCAAACACTGTGCCTTTTATTTCCTCATTTATCTATTATATGATATAGACACTGCTATTGCCACGCATGCACAAGGAAATGAGCTTGTAGAGATAAACCACCATTCTCAACATTGCAGAGCTAATAAACAACAGAGCCAGAATTCATAGCCAAGTCTGTGAACTTCAGAGCCTACATTCCTAACCCAGTGTGATTACCTACTGTTCTGTGCTGCACCCTCTAATCATCCTCCAAATCATTTCACTGGAACCAGTCCAACTCTAGAGCTAAGTTCAGAATCATCATTACCACTCAACAAATATCTTCTGTTAAAATCCTGGGATTCTGAAATTAGAGATCTTATAGACCACTGGTTTAATTGCAAATAGTCCCAAGCAGCCTTAGTGTCACTGATCTGAAATGAACCCAATTTGTCTATTGTCCTTTGTGCCCTTGGTGTTCAGTAAGTTAATTCATAATAGACATCATGTAGGTCCTTGCATTAGTGGCTCAACCTTACAGCACATGAAAATTGTCAGGGGTGCTTTTAAGAAATGCCCATTTATATAGTCCAATGTCAGAGGTTCCAATTTAATTGCTCTAGCTTTATGGTTAAAGTTCCCTGAGTGATTCTAACTTCTCACCTGAGTTGGGAACCATATCTCAGAGCATTTCTTTATATGGACACAGGAGTGGGTTGTACAGATTCTCTCCAACTCTTAGGATCACAGCAAGCACCGAAAATTTCCTGGAGATTGAATAAACACACTACCTCTCCTGAGACTCAAAAATATCCTGAGAACTGAGAACACTGAGCCCTACAGTCTAGATAGTAGAGGTGACCTCATTCCTGAGGCCTTTAGGTGACATTTGAAGCACAGGCAGTGGCAATCCCTACTTCCCTACTGATGTGATCTAAGTGTGTGCACCCAAGATTGACGCAGTGAAATCATCACCTCCAAGGCAATGTTAGGATGCAGAACTTTTTGGGAGACGATAAGGTACTGATGGTGGATTCTTCATGAAGGGGTCCACTGTCCTTAAAACATAGTCAAAATGGAGCTCAATTACCCCTTCCTTCATGTGAGAATCTAACAAGAAGATTCCATCCGTGAGCAAGTGGGCCCGCACACAGATACTCATCAGACAGCTTCCTAGGCCTTCATCTTGGACTTCCCACACTCCAGGACTATCAGAAATAAATTTACACTGTTTATAAGCTGCCTAGTCTAAGATATTTTGTTATAGCAGCCAAATGGACTAAGACAGGTGCCCAAGCACTTATTTTTCCTCTTTTTATTTTCTATTTTCTTTCATGCTCTCATCCCTTCTTTTCTTCTCCTTTCTTGTCACACCCTCCCAGCCTATCTGTTAGTTCTGCCATTGTCAACCATGGCTTTTAAAATTCTAGAAAGAAAAGCCAGAAAATGGAGGTTGTTACCCCTATCTAGAGTTCATACACTGGAACACTTGTCACTGATTTAGACTCATCAAATCTGGATTTATGTTCAATCAGAAAGAGCAGAACTTGAAGACCATTTTGGTCACAAGGATTTGCTGAACATGTGAGGAGACAAACATAATGATGGGTAGTGTCCAGGTTGCATAAGAGGATTGTTCAAGCTTCAGAAGCACTCACTTATGCAAGATTTTTATTTTCTCAATTATTTGTCATCCAGCCCTATTCATTATATCAAAATGTCAAAAACAGTCCTCTTGAAGCTAATGTAAAAAAATTCAGCTTTGCACTTTGGGCACTTGTTATCCACTGCTTCAACACCTCCCTCTCTCTTTCTTTCTCTCACTCTCTCTCTCTCATATTAACCATTTATCTGCTCTCACTTTTTATCATCATAGTAGATCATGACCAGTATTGGAGAGATGGGTAGATAAGAATGATTCTGTAGTTACATAGACTTGGAAAATTCTAGTTCAAACAAATGAAAAGGGCATTTTGTTCCAAAATTTATCAGACATAAAGTAAGTGTACATCATAATTCTCCAAAACAGATACTTTCTAACAAGGAGATATTTTTGCAAACTTCATTGGCCACACAGGGGAAAAAAGTTAAAGATTTCTACATTAGACTGATTTTCCACAGAAGGCACTTGAGAAGTGCTGCATATGGTTTTATCATTCGTGGTAATAAGGATAATAATCATTATGAGTTCCAAACATCTTCCAGGATATCTCACCAGAGAACATAGGGAACATGTGCAAATTGCCCTTGATTTTTTTAAATTTTATTTGTTATTTTTAGTCATACATGACGGTAGAATGCCCTTGACTTTTTATTGTCTTACCCTCTCTGTAGCTCTAGGTGGCTTCTAAGGTAAATTGTTTCACTGTTATCATCAAGAGTCAGGAAGGTAATAGAGATCTTATGTGATCCTGTAGTTTTCATCTTAAGGATACTTGTAAGGAAGAAGGGGTAAAAAGGGGAGAAGTGAAGTGATGTTTTTATGCACCATTTAAATTTGTTTATTTTTGAATAGGTTTATACTTGCAAATAGTACCAGATTCAAAATATACAAGGACTATACAGTGAAAAGTAAAACTCTTAATTCCTCCTTTTTTCTTTCCTATTTACTTTGTAAACTTTACAGTAGGTAAAGCTATGTATAATTCCAGAGAAACTCTGTAATTTAGCAAGTGAATATAAAATTAGTGATGAATGTATAGATAGATCAATATAGATAGATAATTATTCTGGTTTGCTCAGGGTAGTTCCAAATGGTGACTGTTGTCACAGAGTAACTATTAATGATGCCTTTATTGCTTTCGAAGAATGTTTTGTTTGGACAAATTTACTTATAAATATGCATATTGTTTATTTATGCAAGTTACTCACAATATCTAAGACATGGAAACAGTGCAAGTGTCCATGGACAGGTGAAGGAATAAAAAACATGGTGTAGAAATACAATGGAATATAATTCAGTTTTTAAAAAGAAGAAAATATTGAAATATGCTACAACATGGATGAACTTTGAGGATATTATGCTAAAAAAAATAAGCAAGTCACAAATGACAAATAACATAAAGTTCTACTTACATAAGGCACTTAGAGTGGTCAGATTTATAGAAACAGAAAGTAGAGAAGTGGTTGCCAGCAGTTGAGGTGAGAGGGAAATGCAGAGTTGTTTAATTGGTGTGGAGTTTTCTTTTCACACGATGAAAAAGCTCTGGACATTGCTTGTACAACTTTGTAAATATGCCTAAAAAATGGTTAAGTTGGTAAATTTTATGTTGTATGCATTTTCCTATAATTAAAATAAAAATGAAACTGTTCTATCAGGTATCTATTAAGCTGACAAAAATGAAAACTTGAGGGTGGTGAAGGAAAATACTCATATTCTGTTGATTTGAGTTTAAATTGCTGCACTCATTTAAGTAGGATTATTTTATAATATCTATCAAAATTATAAATGCATATACCCTTTACCTTGAAATTCTGCATTTTAGATATTTTTTCCCTAGAGAAACATAGTAATTCCAATTCCCAATGATATATATGTAAATTGGATGACAGTGTACATATGCAATGGAATACAGTACAATTATACAAATAAAGGACAGCTCAATGTTATTTTGTGAACATTTTGCCAAGCACATGATTAAATAAAAACAGCAAGACTGAACAGATTGTATAGTGTCTAACATTTATATCAATAAATTATATGGGTTTTATAAGTAATATACCCAAGCAGGGTATTTTTTTTAACCATTAAAGAGGGCACTGTTAATATTTATTTTATGATAACTTTGCATTACTTAGAACTTAGCAAATAAGAATATTCTATCACCTTTTCAAGGTATTGTGGTTTGGTTTGCTAAAACACAGAATATCTCTGGAGAGATAAGGGGCCAACTAATAATAGCAAATGACTCTTGCAGGGGAATAAGGAAAGAGTGACTGGGAGAAGTGGAAGAGAGAAATAATTTTCACTGGATACCACTTTGTGTTTTCAGTTGGGTGACACTTGCAAATATAGACTCACTCAAAAATAAACAGCACAAAATGGTATATAAACATGAAATACACGTCTCTCCTCACCACTGCTTCCTCATAAGAATGTTCTCTTACCGTAATCCCTGTCATTCCCAGGAAAATCTTGCCTCTCCTCTGAGGCTCGTTCTTGGGGTCAGAGGCAGTATTCAGTTCCTTTAGTTGAAAACTATAGGCCCAATGGATATCTCTACTACCTTTCTAAATCAACATACAAAAATCAATAGCTTTCCTGTATACCAACAATGAATCTGCTAAGAAAGAAAAAGAAAAAAAAATTCCATTCCCAATAGCCTCAAAATAAAACCTAGAAATACATCTAACCAAGAGGTGAAAGACCTCTATGATGAAAACTATAGAACATTAAAGAAGTTGAAGAAGATCTCAGAAGATGCGACAACCTCCAATATTCAAGGATAAGTGGAATTAATATTGCTAAAATGGCTATACTACCAAAAACAACATATAGATTCAAGGCAATCTCCATCAACCTACCAAAGACATTCTTCACAGAACTATAAAAAGCAGTGCTAAAATCCATTTGGAAGAATAGAAGACCCAGAGTAGCCAAATCAATTCCAAGCCAACAAAAGCAATGCTGAAGGGATTATAATACCTGACTTCAAATTATAGTACAGAGTTACAGGAACAAACACTGCGTGGTACTGAAATAAAAACAGATACATAAACCAATGGTACAGAATAGAAGACAAACCCACTCAGATACACTCATTGACTCCTTGACAAAGGTGCCAAAAACATACATTGGGGAAAAGACAAACAATACTGGGAAAACTGGTTATCCATATGTAGAAGAATGAGACTAGACCCTTATCTCTCACCCTGCACAAAAACCAACTCAAAATGGATCAAAGACCTCAGAATTAGAACAAATTATGCAACTCCTAGAATAAAACAGTGTCAACACTCCAGCATATAGATACAGGCAGCAACTTTTTCAACAGGACTCCTAAAGTTCAGGAAATACTGCCAAGAGTTAATAAATGAGATGGCATCAAGTTAAAAAGCTTCGGTGCAGCAAAGAAAACAATGAGGAATGTGAAGAGAGAACTTAACTCTTCTAACAGAGGGTTGATATCTAGAATATATAAAGAACTCAAAAACTTAACACCAAAAAATAACCAATTAATAAATGGGCAAAGGAATTAAACTATTCTTGAAAGAAGAAGTGCAAATGGTTAATACATATATGAAATAATGTTCAACATCATTAACAATTAGGGAAATGCAAATTAAAATTGGGCTGAAGTTTTATCTCACTCCAGTCAGAATAGTAGTTATCAAGAATATGGACAATATTAAATGCTGGAAATGATGTGGGGAAAAAAAAGGAACACTCTTACACTGTTGGATTACAAATTAGTACAACCACTAGGGAAATCAGTATGGAAGTTCCTCAAAAGACTAGGCATGGAACCATCATATGACCCAGCTATACCATTCCTCAATATTTATCCCAAAGAATTAACAATCATCATATTATAGTGATACAGGCATACCCATGTTTATAGTAACACCATTCACAATAACCAAACTTTGAAACCAGTCTGTGTATCCATCGATGGATGAACAGATAAAGAAAATTATACACATAGGCGGGCCAAGAAGGCGGACTAGAGGGCGGCTGCATTTCACGCTGCTCCAGGACGCAAGATTCAAAAGAGGAGATAGTGAGAGACTTGGGACCAACTCAAAGCTGCCGGGTGAGTCTCTCCTGTTGGGGAGGCGTCCCGGATGGGACAGTAGCCCCGGAACGCAGGGAATTTGTGAAGTGGAGTTGCTCGGCAAGACGCCCCTCCCCCCGCTGGAGCGGTAAACACAGACAACTGGGATCATCGTAGAGGAGGCGGCTCAGCATAGCGCTTGGACTCGAGCAGCCGCTGGGGCTCTGGGTGGCTGCCTGGGGAGGAGCTGCGTGGCGAGCTGTTTGGACCCAGAACAACCGCTTCTGAACACCGGGGGGTTGCCCGGAGGAAGAGGAGGAGCACGGCGGGACGCTTGGTCTAGGAGTGACTGCATCAGAGCCACGGGCGGTTGCCAGAGGAGGAGCTGCATGGTGAGCTGTTTGAACTCAGAGTGGGCGCTCCTGAGCACCGGGGGACTGCCCGGAGGAAGAGGAGGAGCGCAGCAGGTCGCTTGGTCTGGGAGTGACTGCATCAGAACCACAGGCGGTTGCCAGAGGAGGAGCTGCGTGGTGAACTGTTTGAACTCAGAGCAGCACTCCTGAGTGCCGGGAGGTTGCCCGGAGGAGGAGGAGGAGGGCGGCGTGTTGCTTGACCTGGGAGTGACTGCATCAGAGCCGCGGGCGGTTGCCGGAGGAGGAGGCGAGTGGTGAGTTGATTAGACTAAAAGCGACCGCTCCTGAACACCGGTGGCCTGCCTGGAGGAGGAGCGTGATGAGTCACCTGGTCTCGGAGCCACTGCTCCTGAACACCCGGGGGGCTACCCCAAGGAGGAGGAGGAGGAACAGGGCGGGTCACTTGGACTTGGAGTGACTGCCTAGGACTACGGGTGGTTGGCGGGAGGAGGAGACCCGAAGTGAGTTGCTTGGACTCCTAGTGACTGTGTCGGAAACCAGGCGGCTGTCCGGAGGAGGAGGTGTGTGGCGGGTCTCTGGGTCTCGGAGCTATTGTACAGGGCTCCAGGTGGTGGCTCAGGGGAGGGGCTGCATAGCCAGGCGATTGATGCAGAGCAGGGTCCCAGGAGCTAGGTGGCTTCTTGCTGGAAGAGCCGCACAGAGACACGCCTAGGGGCGGAGCAAAGTTTCCAGGGCGGCAGGCAGATTCTCTGGGAGAGGCAGCCTAAGGAGACTCGCCTGCGAAGGGTGAGGCTCCCAGGCCCAGGACGTAGGTCCGGGCCCCTGGGATCATTGCAGAGGAAGACAGCCCAGCCCAGGTGGTAGTTGTAGATTGAGGGGAACCTCTAGGAGGGCAACTGACCAGCGAGACGTCCCCACCAAGTGAGTCTTCCCGGCCGGGGGAGGTTTTCCCACAGGGACGGTAAAGCCAGAGACATAGGCACAAACAGGCCTTGCCTCAGCCCGCAGCCTAGTTCCCCATTGGATGACCATTGGTCAACAAGTGGAGGCACCTCTGCCCACTAGCAGGGAATATACGCCACCTGAGGGTTACCACCCCTAGAGAGGCAGCTTCTTCGTGGAGCTCTGCACTATCAACCTCCTCCAAGACTTCAGGCTACTGAAGGATAAGAGGGGATATACTAGCAATCTTCAGGGACATTATAAGTTGATAGAGGAAACCTGCAGTATCTTAATGACCCACTGATTCCTGAACAATATTAGAAAACAAGGGAAGAAAATGCCCCAAACAAATCTAGATGTTACATCAATAAAATCCAACGACAGCATGGCAGAAGAAATGACAGAAAGGGAGTTCAGAATGTACATAATTAAAATGATCAGAGAAGCAAACGATGAGATGAAAGAGCAAATGCAGGCATTGAATGATCGCACCAATCGACAGTTAACAGAGCAAATTCAGGAAGCAAGAGATCATTTCAATAAAGAGTTAGAGATATTGAAAAAAAACCAAACAGAAATCCTTGAAATGAAGGAAACAATAAACCAAATTAAGAACTCCATAGAAAGCATAACCAATAGGATAGAACAGCTGGAAGACAGAACTTCAGATATTGAAGACAAAATATTTAACCTCGAAAACAAAGTTGAACAAACAGAGAAGATGGTGAGAAATCATGAACAGAATCTCCAAGAACTATGGGATATCATGAAAAGGCCAAATTTGAGAATTATTGGGATTGAGGAAGGCTTAGAGAAACAAACCAAAGGAATGAACAATCTATTTGAAGAAATAATATCAGAAAATTTCCCAAATCTGAAGAATGCAATGGAAAATCAAGTCCAAGAGGCTTATAGGACTCCAAAAACACAAAATTACAACAGACCCACACCAAGGCACATTATAATGAAAATACCTAACATACAAAATAAAGACAGAATTTTAAAGGCTGTGAGAGAAAAGAACCAAATTACATTCAGGGGGAAGCCAATACGGATATCAGCAGATTTTTCAATCCAGACCCTAAAAGCTAGAAGGGCCTGGAACAACATTTTTCAAGCTCTGAAAGAAAATGGATGCCAACCAAGAATCTTATACCCAGCAAAACTTACCTTCAAATTTGACGATGAAATAAGATCATTCCATGATAAACAAAAGCTAAAAGAATTTACAAAAAGAAAGCCAGCATTACAGAACTTTCTCAGCAAAATATTTCATGAGGAAGAGATAAAAAACAAAGAAGCAAATCAGCAAAGGGAGGAATTATCCTAAAGGAACTGTCAAATAAAGGAGGAACAAAAATGTGTCAAAAATTTTAAATATGAACCAAATGACTGGGAATACAAATCATATCTCAATAATAACCCTGAATGTTATTGGCCTGAATTCATCAATCAAAAGACATAGACTGGCAGATTGGATTAAAAAGAAAGATCCAACAATATGTTGCCTGCAAGAGACTCACCTCATAGAAAGAGATACCCATAGACTAAAGGTGAAAGGATGGGGAAAAACATACCATGCACATGGGCTCAGCAAAAAAGCTGGAGTATCCATCCTCATTTCAGATAATGTGGACTTCAAGCCAATGTTAGTTAGAAGGGATAAAGAAGGACATTTCATACTGCTTAAGGGAAGCATAAATCAGCAAGATATAACAATCATAAACATCTATGCCCCAAACAGTGGCTCATCCATGTATGCTAAACAAATCCTTCTCAATTTTAGAAACCAAATAGACCATAACACAATAATACTAGGTGATTTTAACACACCTCTTTCACCACTAGACAGATCTTCCAAACAAACATTGAACAAAGAAACCATAGATCTCAATAACACAATCAATAATTTAGACTTAACAGACATTTATAGAATATACCATCCAACCAAGAGCAAATACACTTTCTTCTCAGCAGCACATGGATCCTTCTCTAAAATAGACCATATATTATGCCACAAACCTAATGTCAGCAAATACAAGAAGATAGAGACACTATCTTGTATTCTATCAGATCATAATGGATTGAAGTTACAAATTAATGAAAGAGTAAAAAACAGAAACTACTCCAACACCTGGAGATTAAACAATATGCTACTATATGATGAATGGATAACAGAAGATATTAGGAAGGAAATTAAAAAATTCTTAGAGGTAAACGAGAACAAAGAAACATCATATCAAAATCTCTGGGACACTATGAAAGCGGTACTTAGAGGAAGATTTATTTCATGGAGCGCATTTAATAAAAGAAGTAAAACTCAAAAAATAAATGACCTAACACTACAGCTCAAAGCCCTAGAAAAAGAAGAACAGACCAAGACCAAAAGTAGTAGAAGACAGGAAATAGTTAAACTCAGAGCTGAAATCAACGAAATTGAAACAAAAGAAACAATACAAAAAATTGACCTAATAAATAGTTGGTTCTTTGAAAAAATAAACAAAATTGATAAACCTTTAGCCACACTAACAAAGAGAAGACGAGAGAAAACCCAAATCACTAAAATTCAGAATGAACAAGAAAATATCACAACAGACACGACTGAAATACAAAACATAATTAGAAGCTATTTTGAAAATCTATACTCCAACAAAATAGAAAATTTCGAAGACATCAACAAATTTCTAGAGACATATGAATTGCCTAAACTGAACGAGGAGGACATACACAATTTAAATAGACCAATTTCAAGTAATGAAATAGAAGAAGTCATCAAAAGCCTTCCAACAAAGAAAAGTCCAGGACCAGATGGGTTCTCAGCCGAGTTCTACAAAACGTTTAAAGAAGAACTCATTCCAATACTTCTCAAAGTATTCCAGAAAATAGAAGAGGAGGGAACTCTCCCAAACTCATTCTATGAAGCCAATATTACCCTGATTCCTAAACCAGACAGAGACACATCGAGGAAAGAAAATTTCAGACCAATATCCTTAATGAACATCGATGCAAAAATTCTAAACAAAATTTTAGCAAATCGCATACAAAAACATATTAAAAAGATAGTGCACCATGATCAAGTGGGTTTCATCCCAGGGATGCAAGGTTGGTTCAACATCAGGAAATCAATAAATGTCATTCACCATATCAATAGACTTAAAGTCAAGAATCACATGATTATTTCGATAGATGCAGAAAAAGCATTTGATAAAATACAGCACCCCTTCATGCTCAAAACACTAGAAAAAATTGGGGTAGTGAGAACATTCCTTAACATTGTAAAGGCCATCTATGCTAAACCCATGGCTAATATCATTCTAAATGGTGAAAAACTGAAAGCATTCCGTCTAAAAACTGGAACAAGGCAGGGATGCCCTCTTTCACCACTTCTATTCAATATCGTCCTTGAAACTCTAGCCAGAGCAATTAGACAGACCAAAGAAATTAAAGGGATACGAATAGGAAAAGAAGAACTCAAACTATCCCTATTTGCTGATGATATGATTGTATACTTAGAGGAACCAGGAAATTCCACCAGAAAACTTTTAGATCTCATAAGTGAATTCAGTAAAGTAGCAGGATATAAGATCAATGCACATAAATCTAAGGCATTTTTATACATAAGCGATGAATCTTCAGAAAGAGAAATTAGGAAAACTACCCCATTCACAATAGCTTCAAAAAAAATAAAGTATTTGGGAATCAATCTCACAAAAGAGGTGAAAGACCTCTACAATGAGAACTACAGAACACTAAAGAAAGAAATTCAAGAAAACCTTAGAAGATGGAAAGATCTCCCATGTTCTTGGATAGGAAGAATTAATATTGTCAAAATGGCCATACTACCAAAAGTGCTATACAGATTCAATGCAATTCCAATTAAAATCCCAATGATGTACCTTACAGAAATAGAACAAGCAATTATGAAATTCATCTGGAGGAATAAAAAACCCAGAATAGCTAAAGCAATCCTTGGCAGAAAGAGTGAAGCAGGGGGTATCGCAATACCAGATCTTCAACTCTACTACAAAGCAATAGTAACAAAAACGGCATGGTATTGGTACCAAAATAGAAAGGTGGATCAATGGTACAGAATAGAGGACACGGACACAAACCCAATTAAACACAATTTTCTCATACTAGACAAAGGGGCCAAAAATATGCAATGGAGAAAAGATAACCTCTTCAACAAATGGTGCTGGGAGAATTGGAAATCCATATGCAACAGAATGAAACTAAACCCATATCTCTCACCATGCATGAAGCTAAACTCAAAATGGATTAAGGATCTCGGAATCAGACCAGAGACCTTGCATCTTATAGAAGAAAAAGTAGGTCCAGAGCTTCAACATGTCGGCTTAGGACCAGACTTCCTCAACAGGACTCCCATAGCACAAGAAATAAAAGCAAGAATTAATAACTGGGATAGATTCAAACTAAAAAGCTTTCTCTCAGCAAAGGAAACTATCAGCAATGCAAAGAAAGAGCCTACAGAGTGGGAGAAAATCTTTGCCAATCATACTTCAGATAGAGCACTAATCTCCAGAATCTATAAAGAACTCAAAAAACTCTACACCAAGAATGTAAATAATCCAACTGACAAATGGGCTAAGGAAATGAATAGACACTTCACAGAAGAAGATATACAAGCAATCAACAAACATATGGAAAAATGTTCAACATCTCTAGTAATAAGAGAAATGCAAATCAAAACCACCCTAAGATTCCATCTCACCCCAATTAGAATGGCAATTATCAAGAATACAACCAACAACAGGTGTTGGCGAGGATGTGGGGAGAAAGGTACACTCTTACATTGCTGGTGGGGCTGCAAATTAGTGCAGCCACTCTGGAAAGCAGTGTGGAGATTCCTTAGAAAACTTGGAATGGAAACACCATTTGACCCAGCAATCCCACTCCTTGGCCTATACCCAAAGGACTTAAAATCAGCATATTACAGAGATACAGCCACATCAATGTTCATAGCTGCTCAGTTCACAATAGCCAGATTGTGGAACCAACCTAGATGTCCTTCAATTGATGAATGGATAAAGAAAATGTGGTATATATATACAATGGAATATTACTCAGCCATAAAGAACGATAAAATTATGGCATTTGCAGGCAAATGGATGAAACTGGAGAATATCATGCTAAGTGAGATAAGCCAATCTCAAAAAACCAAAGGAAGAATGATATCGCTAATAAGTGGATGATGACACATAATGGGGGGTGGGAAGGGTTAGTGTTGGGGTTGGAGTTGGGTTTAGGGAGGGGGGCAGGAATGGAGGAAGGAAGGACTGTATAGATGGAGGGGAAGGGTGGGAGGGGAGGGGGGAAGGGAAAAAATGGCAGAATGAATCAAACAACATTACCCTATGTAAATTTATGATTACACAAATAGTATGCCTTTACGCCATGTACAGACAGAGAAACAACATGTATCCCATTTGTTTACAATAAAAAAAAAAAGAAAATTATACACACACACACACACACACACACACACACACAACGGAGTTTTATTCAGCTGTAAAGAAAATTAAGATTTTTTTTCCTGCAAATTATGTCTTTTGCAGGAAAATGGATGGAACTACAGACCATAATATTAAGCAAAATAAGCCAAGTTTAAAGTTCAAGGGTTGAATGTTTTCTTTCATTTGTGGAAGATAAAGAGGAAATGGGCAAAGAAAGGTTGGAAGGGGGCAGGAAATCTCATGAAAATCAAAGGGAGATCAGTAATAGAAAGGGGATTAAGTGAGGTGGAGAGTGGAGGTGGGGAGAGAAGGGAAAAGTGCTAGGGAGTGATATTGGCCAAATAATGTTGTTTTATTTTGTGCATGCATGAATATTCAATGACAAATCCCATTGTTACATACAACTCTAAGGCATCAGAAAAAAATTAAGTATATAAAGAAGAAATACAAATTCACCTAAAAAATATTGTACCTATTTGAGATAGATAGATGATGCTACGGGATCCATGGAAGCAATAAAATGTCTACTACAGTGAAGTAAAATGAATATATCCATCATCTTACACAGTTACCCATGGTTTTGTGGAAAAAGCAGCTAAAGTGTACTTATTTGACAGAAATTCCTAATATATTTTAAAAACTGTAACTTCCTAACTGCATGTTAGGAAAATAGGGAGTAATTCCTAGTACAAAATGGGTCTGCAGAAACAGAACAATCTCTTTATTCTGTTAATTTTAAACTAAATACATATTATTAGGTATGTTTGTATTATGAATATTATGTTAGAAAATACTATAAGAAAATGCCTAAGATAGCTCTGACACAGGGTAGGTGCCCAATAATACATTTTGGAATTTAATCAAATGCTGCCTGTTTTATGTACATATAAGCTGGCCTTTGGCAAATGCTAGAGAAAAACTTGGTTACTTGATTTTGTGTTTTCTAAACTTGGTATTTCCTGTTGTGACCTCTACTGAATTTAACATCTCATACTGCCCAGTGGGAGCAGGGGAAGGATCATGTATTCATTCAAAATTACTCTAAAATCAAGGCGCTGATAAAAGAAACTTAGTGCATCTATGCAATGACTTACAATGCGGTCACTAAAAATATTTATAAAGATCTATATACTGAAGTCAAGAAAAAAGTTCAAGATATATTCCTAAGGGAAAAAGTTAAGTTTTTGGAGAGTGTTTAGCAGAGTGCCATGTGTTTCCAATTTAGATCCTACCCTGTTGAGGGCCGTCTTGGACAAGATGGCGCCTGGCAGTGAGCCAAAGGGCACTGGATACCAAAATAAGGAAGTACCCAAAAAGGTTGCTTGCCTACTAGTTCCTTGGAGACTTATGACGTGTTGACGCCAGGCTCTAGGATTGGCTATCCAATATCATGCCGCGCGTGGACAGCTCGTGATTCATATAGTGCTATGCTGACATTCCTCTACATGCTCTCCTGCATGAGAGAAAGCTTTGCTATAATTGGCTGATGAGCTAGGAGCCTGGGGGAGGAGAGAGGGAGAGGGTAGAAGAAGGGAGATAGTGGCAGAACAAAGGAGGCAGGATAACAGGGAGGACGCAATAAATCTGGTCAACTAAAGATTGGTGGTGTTTCCTTTCTCCGCACCGGTTCCACTGGATGGAACAAATGGTGGCCCATACAGGGAGCTTCTTCCTCCTTCTGCATCCTTCCATGTAAGTAACTTAAGGTAAGCTATAGGAAAACTGTAGGATAACCCTGGTAAAGGGAGGCCACATAACCCCGGTGAAGGGAGTCTGCATAACCCTGGTAAAGGGAGGCCACATAACCCCAGTGAAGGGAGTCTGCATAACCCCGGGTAAAGGGAGGCCACATAACCCCAGTGAAGGGAGTCTGCATAACCCCAGTAAAGGGAGGCCACATAACCCCGGTGAAGGGAGTCTGCATAGCCCCGGGTAAAGGGAGGTCTCGTAACTCCAGGATGGGGTCACAAGTGTCTAGAAATCAAATGATAGGAATCATACAAGATGTACTTAAGGCTAATGGAACTGCCATAAAACGATCTACTGTAACAGCATATGTAACTACACTGGCCAAGGTTAGTCCTTGGTTTTTGGAAGAGGGAGTCCTAAATATTCCACAATGGGAACAAGATAAAGAGGATCTTATTAAAGCAGAAAAGCAATCCCGGTTACCTAGAGGTACTTTTCCCATGTGGCAGCTCATTAAGGAATGTCTAACATCTAAAAAAGGTAAAATAATAACTTTAGTAAAAAAAGGAAATATGTGTATGGAAGAGACAAAGAAACAACTAAGTGTAACTTCTCATAAAGAGGAAGAAGAGGAGGAGGGGCTTACTGGGGAGGAATTAGAAAGAGCATCAAGGACACGGTTGCCCCCATCAGTTATATTGGGAAGGAATACCAATCCCTTCCTGGAGGCAGCCACTCCCCCTCAAGCAGCCTGCCCCCTATGTCCCCCAAAGTACCCTTGGGAGGAGTTATCTCATGCTATAAATCAGATGGGTTTTTCACCGTGGGGAGAAGAAACCCCCCCTTAAGGAAACCTCAGCAGTCCCACAATTCTTCCCTGTACTAGAGGACCAAAATAGACAAAGATTCCACCAACCTCTGGATTTCAAAACAGTAAAAAATTTTAAGGAGGCAGTGGCTACATACGGTCCACAGACCCCATTTACAATTAGTATGTTGGAATCAGTATCAGGGCTAAATCTAGTGCTGGAAGATTGGAAAAGGCTATGTAAAGCTGTGCTATCAGGGGGGCAGTACCTAGTGTGGAAAACTGCATGGCAGGAAGCCTCATTAGAAACAGCATGCTGTAATGCTGCCGCAGGCTTTCACCAAAGAAATGTAGAAATGCTAACAGGAGAATGAAACTATGAAGGTATTCAACAGCAGATTATTTACGATCCTGGGGTGTACGCACAAATTGCTGCTGCTGCCACTAAAGCCTGGAAGTTAACTCAAGGGTCAGGAGATTTACAGGGGCAGTTGTCTAAGGTGATTAGGGGAGTAATGAAACATTTGCAGATTTTGTTGATAGACTAATCCAAATGGCTGCTAGAGTATTTGGGGATTCAGAACAAGCTATGCCCTTAATAAAACAATTAGCTTATGAGCAAGCAAATAGATGGTGTAAAGAAGCTATAAGACCATGGAAAAATAAAGATTTAAGTACATATATAAAAGTCTGCCAGGATATCAATGATGCAGTCATTACAGGACAAGTAATAGCTGCTGCTCTTCATGGGCCAAATCAGGGGCAATCAAGAGTAAAGGAATAATATGCTTTAAGTGTGGGCAACAAGGGCACTTCAGAAGAGACTGCCCTGAAGGGCCCACAGGATTAAAGCCCAGGGGAACACCTAAGACTAGAGAACAGCAAGGGACAAATCAACCTGCCCCAGGTCTATGTCCCCGGTGCCGGAAAGGAAGGCACTGGGTGAGATTTTGTACATCAAGATTTGACATAGAGAGAAATCCTCTTCCTACCCAGTCAAAAAACGGCCAGGGGGGCCCAACCCAGGGCCCTCAAATATATGGGGCCTTTCAGAATCCCACAGTACAGATCCCCACTCACAATCCTTTCCGACTATCTCCTCGTTGTCCCGAGGAACATCAGGGAGCGGGAGATTGGACCTCTGTGCCTTCGCCTGACTCGTTCTAATCCCAGAGATGGGAGTACAAGTGGTCCCCACGGGTATACATGGACCACTCCCTGAGGGCACAGTAGGATTATTGTTGGGGCGGAGTTCCACTACTCTGTCAGGATTACAAGTATTGCCAGGAGTCATTGATTCTGATTATACTGGAAAAATAAAGATTATGTTATCTTCCCCTCAAGGGGTATCTGTTGTTTCTCCAGGAGATAAAATAGCACAAATATTGATATTATCTAGCCATCATGGGGCCTTTCCCAGTTCACAAAGGACTGGAAAAAACAGTGGGTTTGGATCCGCAGGATTGGGTGTCTTTTGGGCACAATCAACAAAAAATAGACCCATGCTTAAATTAAAAGTTAATGGTACTCCCATAGAGGGTCTAATAGACATGGGTGCTGACATCTCTATTATAAGACAGAAGGATTGGAACAAATCATGGCCTGTTACAGCATCCAGTACTACCTTATGGGGACTTGGATTTGCCCAAACCCCATTACAAAGTTCAGCTGTGTTATCTTGGGAGGACCCTGATGGGAAACGGGGGACATTCCAACCATATGTATTAGCTCACCTGCCTGTCACTCTTTGGGGAAGAGACATTTTAACACAGATGGATGTTGTCATTTCTTCCTCAGTTGAACAAAATATTTCCTGTCTAAACCCAACCGTTTTACCAGTCATGGTGGGACAAGGTTATACCCCTGGAAAAGGACTAGGCAAGAATCTACAAGGTATTAACTGCCCCATTCAAGCTGAAGGACAAACAGGGACTAAGGGGCTGGGTTTTCTGGAGGGGCCACTGAACCATTAAAGATAACATGGAAATCCAATAATCCTACCTGGGTCCCCCAGTGGCCCCTTTCTAAAGAAAAAATAGAGGTGGCCCAGGAAATAGTTAATCAACAATTGAAGGAAAATCATATCATTCCTTCCACTTCCCCTTGGAATACACCCATTTTTGTCATAAAAAAGAAGTCTGGGAAATGGCGACTCTTGCAAGATCTGAGAGCCATAAATTCCAGTATGCAGATTATGGGCCCGGTGCAACTGGGTCTCCCCTCATTAGTTGCTATTCCAAAACATTATCATATCATCTCTATAGACATAAAAGATTGTTTCTTTTCCATTCCTGTTCATCCTGAGGATAGCCCTCGATTTGCCTTTTCCATTCCCTCTTTGAATAATGTAGGGTCTAACACTAGATATCAATGGGTGGTCCTTCCCCAGGGAATGGCAAATAGTCCCACTATGTGTCAAATATATGTTGGCCAGGCTATATCACAGATTAGACAAAATTATAAAGAACTTTGTTGTCTCCATTATATGGATGATATTCTTTTGGTTCACAGAAAACAGGAGACTTTATTTAGGGCACTTAACAATATTATTGATACCCTAGAAAAATGGGGATTACATGTGGCCCCAGAAAATGTGCAAACCCACAGCCCTATTACCTTTCTAGACATCAAATATTAGATACTTGTGTTAGGCCACAAAAAATTCAATTAGCCACAGGAAAGCTTAAGACTCTAAATGATTTCCAAAAATTATTAGGTGATATAAATTGCATAAGGCCAAATTTGGGAATCACCACTGGTCAACTTAAGCCTCTGTTTGAAATTCTCCAAGGAGATTCAGACCCTACATCCCCCAGAAATTTAACTCCTGAAGGTAGAAAAGCCTTGAGGTTAGTAGAACAAGCTTTAGAAAATGCTCATAGTGATAGAGTTGATCTATCCTTGCCTTTTAGCCTCATAGTGTTAGATTCTGAATATACTCCTACAGGTCTGTTGTGGCAAACTGGACCCCTGATATGGATCCATTTGCCAGTGTCCCCCCAAAATGTTTCCCTGTATCCTGTGATGGTGGCAAATCTAGTTACATTAGGACTTAAGACAGCCCTTCGAGTTTTTGGAGTTCATCCTCAGACAGTTATTGTCCCGTACACAGCAAAACAGATTGAAATACTAGTTAACAGTAATGAAGATTGGGCAATTGTCTACTGTTCCACCATGGCCACATTTGATAATCACTTGCCAAGTTCACCTATTGTCAGCTTCTTCAAAAGACATCCTGTTATTTTCCCTCAGATTGTTAAGGTTCAACCTATTCCAGCAGCAAATACAATCTGTACAGATGGCTCCTCCTCCGGTATAGCTATAGTAGTTTCTGATAAAGTACAGACTATTATTACTTCTCATAAGTCTGCTCAAAAAACTGAACTAGAAGTAATTATAACTGCCTTACAAACATTTCCTGAGAAACTTTTAAGTATTTATACTGACAGTCTCTATATTGCCCAGCTTGTGCTCCGGCTTGAGACAGCTGGACCCATTAGTCCTCAATCTACCTTACAGCAATGCTTTTATCAGGTACAAACTCTTCTGTGGGCTCACAAAGAACCCTATATATAGGCCATATCAGAGCACATTCAGGCTTACCTGGGCCTTTGGCTCAAGGAAATTCTACTGCAGACTCGGCTACTCGAGATCCTCATGTGTTTAATATTGCACAAGAAGCAATTAATTTCCATAAAGATTTTCATGTCAATGCTACCACTCTCAAAATAAAATATAACATTACAAAAGAGCAAGCCAGAAATATAGTAAAACAGTGTCCTGCCTGTGCGCCTCATTTATCTGTTCCTCATTTTGGAGTCAGTCCTACAGGACTCCTTCCAAATCATCTATGGCAGATGGATGTCACCCATATCCCTGAATTTGGTGCTTTAAGATTTGTACATGTAACTGTAGATACCTACTAAGGATATATATTTGCTACCACCCATGCAGGGGAAAAGACAAAAGATGTAATCAGTCATTGCCTTCAAGCCTTTGCTGCTATGGGAAGGCCAAAATCATTTAAAACAGATAATGGGCCTGCGTATACTTCATTTCAACAGTTTTGCTCAAAGTTTATTATCTATCATTCTACAGGATTGCCCTACAATCCACAAGGACAAGCTATCGTGGAAAGGGCTAATCAAACATTGAAAATCTGCTTAACTAAACAAAAAGGGGGAATAGGGGCATTAGCCCCTCCCAAGAACAGACTTAACCTTGCTTTACTCACCCTCAACTTTTTAACTTTGGATGCTATGGGCTGTACCGCGGCTGATAGACATTTTAGTGGAAAGTCTGGTGGCCATCCACAAGCAATGTGGAAAGACATCTTGACTGGGTCCTGGAAAGGACCTGACCCAGTATTAATTTGGGGGAGAGGATCTGTTTGTGTTTTTCCTCAGGACCAACAACAACCTATCTGGGTCCCGGAGCTCTTGGTAAGAACTATCCATAAGAAAGAAAATGACACCAAAACACAAAATGATGGTGAAGGTGGTAAGCCTGCTGTTGTTAGCTCTTCCTAAAACTTTTGGGGATATATCACTCATGGCACACAAGTTTTCCCTCAATTATTTCCTAGTACAGAACTTCTAGGTATTCCTTACCTACCAGCTGGTTCCACTGTAAAGCCACTTATTACTAGTCTAAACTTCAAGTTAAGAGGTAGTCTTCTCTTCCTCTGGTTAGCCACCTCAGAAACTGCCATAATACAGGGAGGCAATCTCTCTCTCATTCAATAAAGGTACAGTCAAAAGCAAACCTATATAAAGGGAAGTAATACACCTGTTTATAGTTATACAGGGTGCGAGACCAATTACTCTTCCTTTTATCAGGTTTTCCCCGCTACTCCCTTATGCGTCACGTCTCCGTTTGTGTTCATTCTGTCTAACAGTTCTAAGTTTAATATTAACATTACTAATAACAATGATAATGATACTGAGGTCCTTAACTGTGTTATGTGTTAACAGTGTTATGTGTCTAGTTGTTGGGATGCTTCACTATTTCCTCTGGCTGTGATTGCCAGGATTCCAAAATTCATTCCAGTCCCAGTGACCTTAATTCATAGTGAGTGGAATTTCCTACCTGTGAAAGCAAAAAGAGATTTTGGTATCTCAGCCATTATAGCCATCACTGTTGCTGCGGCGGCTGCTGCGGCTGCTGCCACTGCTGCTGGACTTGCCCTAGGAACTGCTATTCCTACTGCTCACGCACTCAACAATCTGTCACAAGCCACTGATGAAGCATTGACAGCCCAGAAAAACATCAATGCGCATCTCGCCATGGGAATCCTGATTCTAAACCACAGAGTGGACTTACTACAAGAATAAGTGGACATGTTGACTGTTACCGCACAGACGGGCTGTCTAGTGCATGCCCAAGCACTATGTGTTACCCCTATACCCTATTCTAATATTACTGCTCCTGCAAATCTGTCCAAACATCTTGGAAGCATGCTTAATGGGACATGGACTAAAGAGTTTACTAATTTGACTACCTTATTAAGAAATTCTATATTTGTGGTAAAGGGTACTCAGGTCAAGGTCCCGGGTATGCCAGAAACCATTAATTTCTTACAGTCAGCATTACAATTTGGTAAACAATGGATGGGAAGTTTTGCTATGATGGGATTGTTGCTCTTGCTGTTATTATTGCTGCTCAGATATCTGTTGTCTCTAAGGAATCATCAAAGACGGCAAGTCTTAGTGGTATGGCAAGCCCTTATGGCCATGGACCAAGGCTCTTATCCTCAGATTTGGCTCTCCGAATTACAGGGATGGTAGTCAATGATGGGTAAGCACAGGGTGGACTTTATACCAACCTAAGACAGGGATCAAAGCATGCCAACAGCTCTTTGACTCCCAGTGACGGGTAAGGATAAAGTCTGACTCTGGCACCTAAGACAGGCACAGTCGCTGTCCTTTTCTTTTTATAACAAAAAGGGGGAGCCTGTTGAGGGCCGTCTTGGACAAGATGGCGCCTGGCAGTGAGCCAAAGGGCACTGGATACCAAAATAAGGAAGTACCCAAAAAGGTTGCTTGCCTACTAGTTCCTTGGAGACTTATGACGTGTTAACGCCAAGCTCTAGGATTGGCTATCCAATATCATGCCGCGCGTGGACAGCTCGTGATTCATATAGTGCTATGCTGACATTCCTCTGCATGCTCTCCTGCATGAGAGAAAGCTTTGGTATAATTGGCTGATGAGCTAGGAGCCTGGGGGAGGAGAGAGGGAGAGGGTAGAAGAAGGGAGATAGTGACAGAACAAAGGAGGCAGGAAAACAGGGAGGATGCAATAAATCTGGTCAACTAAAGATTGGTGGTGTTTCCTTTCTCCGCGCCGGTTTCACTGGACAGAACACTACCCATGAACACGCATTTATGTAGACATTTTTCTAAAAACTATATACAAAAAAGCTCGTGGGGAATGGGTGAAGAGATGTGAATTACAGTAAGCAAAAGGAGACGCCTTTTTCATTTGTATTTTTATGTCCCGTTTCAATTTTTTACCATAAGATGAATGATTTTTATAACTTTAAAAAAAGTTAAAGTAAAAATCTGTTAAAGAAGATGGCTATGCTGTAGTTCACAGATTAGAAGAAAATATGATAATTAACAAATCCTAGAACAAGTAGAAGATAACACAGGGTGTTTCAGAGGCTAGACCTGGAGATGAAAACAGAATTTTTGCCAACTTTATGTTAGTTATATAAATTAGTTTCATGGTCTCTCTTAATGCAAGGCAGTTGGGAAATAGAGTCTAGCCCTTTACCAGATAGGAGAGGACAGAAATAGGAGAGAAGGACCAACCAACCTCTGCCACATAAGACAAGAATTGTGAAGCTTCACTGGAGCCTCAGATTGATGGAAATGTAATCATATTGAACCCCTTCTACAATGATGTAGTGCACCCTAGAATAAATGGTATCAATTTATTTTAATCCTTTTCTTTGCCTGTAGGTTCTTCTTTGGTTCCCTCCAAGCTTTACTTGCACTCAGCCTTCAACTGACTAGAGAAAAGAAGAAAGAAAAGTGTTCATTTCCCATCACACTTAAGGAGATTGTGGCAGAAGAGGCACAATTATTCTTTGTGTAAGATGTAAACATCTGTGAAGGGCAATGGGACAATATATATAAGAATTGTGAATGTAGCAACTACAGGTGTTGGCAACGATGTGGGGAAAAAGGTACACTCATACTTTGCTGGTGGGGTTGCAAATTGGTGCAGCCACTCTGGAAAGCAGTGTGGAGATTCCTTAGAAAACTTGGAACAGAACCACCATTTGACCCAGCTATCCCACTCCTTGTTCTATACCCAAAGGACTTAAAATCAACATACTACAGTGACACAACCACATCAATGTTTATAGCAACTCAATCACAATAGCTAGATTGTGGAACCAACCTAGATGCCCTTCAACAGATGAATGGATAAAGAAACTGGTACATATACACAAGGGAATATTATTCGGCCATAAAGAAGAATAAAAATTATGACATTTGTAGGTGAAGGGATGAAGTTGGAGAATATCATGATAAATAAAATAAGCCAATCCCAAAAAGACCAAAGGCCAAATGAGTTCTCAGATAAGTGGATGATGATACATAATGTGGGGGTGGAGAGAGGTAAGGGAAACATGGAAGAAGGATGGACTGTGTAGACGGAAATCTACACAGGGGGAAGGAAAGATATAGAATGAGGCAAACATCACTACCCTATGTACATGTATGATTATGCAAATGGTCTGACTCTACTTCATGACAACCGGAGAAACAATATTGCACCCCATTTGTGTACAATGAATCAAAATTTTTAAAAAGGAAAAAATTTTAAAAATTAATCAGGTAGCTAAAACATTTTAAAAAAAGAATTGTGAATGCATACACTCACTGACGCAGTAATTCCACTTGGAGAAATCTGTTGTAGAGATGACACTACTTCAAGTAAAAGTGACTCACCCTTACATATTGCTTACCACATATCAGAAAGCACAAAGGTGCATTCACTTTCCCACAGACTAATAATGTACAGAGATGGAATTTAAACCAAAGTAATTCATCTCCAGAGCCTCTGCTCTTAACCACGTTATGTTGTCTCTCTTGAAGACATGAAGCAAGAGACTGAAAACAACCTAAATGTCCATCAGTAGGAGACTGACTAAGTAAGTAATCTTAATATCTAAACATCCAACAGATCAATACAAAGCTACTAAAAATAATGAGGCAGGGAGATATAGACAGATGTAGATATATAGATATACGGAACACTCCCCAAGGTGTATGGTTTATCAAAGACTTGAGTGCAAAGCAATGTGTACATTACAAGTAATGTACAAAGCAATGTATAAATAATTTTGAAATGAAAAACAGCACAAAAAATTATAAGATTGCAAATTTTTTCTTAAGAGAGAAACAGAATTTGGTGAGAAAATTTCTCCAAATACCATTTTATACTATTTGAAATTTTAAACAAGTGCTGATAATTCCCATTTGAAGCAAAAATAATTATTTCACTAATGGAAAAACATAAATAGGAGATTGAAATGATAAAAAGTCAATACGCATTGGTTTAATCTTTTCTCTCCCATAAACTTCCTTTGCCTAATCCAGCTAGAAGCAGAGTTGGTGAACTTATATTCATTACCTTCTTCCTCCCATAGCTGTGAAGTAGCAATTCACAGCTCAATTACATTAAATTATAAGGTGGGGGAGAGTCTATTATATAAGCACATTACACAGGTCGGATCTACTGCTCGAGTATATTTATTTTCACACTGGCCTTTTTAGTTATCTGGTACTTTTGGACCACAGTCCTAGCTGGGTCATTTCAAAGCTCTTCATTCTAGCTCCTGGGATTTCCCTGGGCTTGATTCATATTCTACTTAATTAAAAAAAAAAATATTTTCTTCCTGTGAGTTCTTTATCAGCATGGGTACAGGCTTTTCCCTGGAGTTAATAGGACGTGAATCAGAATGGGTAAATCCCTCTAGGTTAATAGAGTAAGCTTTTTATTTACACACTTTGAGTAGGTTGTATTTTAAATCATACAAAATTAGGAAAATACATTTTTTGCCAACATTTTCAGGAATGAAGCCCGGTTCGTTTTAGTGGGGACAGAGCAAATAGAAAGTCAACATGGGGAGAGAAGAATTAAGGAGTCTCTTAGGACTGATCTATTGAACAAAACCTCATATCCTCGCTGCTGTCATTCAGCAAGGATCCCAGACTTTGAACTTTCTGAGCATCTCTCGAGACTCCTCTTGTCAGTTCCAACTATCTGAATGTACAAGCATCATCTGTATTTGATAGGATGCATTTCTTTCCCATTTTTTCATATAATATTATACTGACTTCCCTCACAAGATGAAAGTCTCCAGTACTTTATGTTCTAGTCTTCTGAATGCTCTAGTAGTGCTCATCAAGCTTTTTGTGTACTTTTATGTATATTTTGTTGAAAGGCATGTTCTGATTCAATAATTCTGAGAGTGGGATGGGTAGACCTGAGAGCCTGCATTTCTAACAAGCAGGGCCAGAGTTGCCGATCCACAGACCAGGCTTTAACTGGAAAGGCCCGAGGCTGATCTTTTTTTTTTTTTTTTTTTTTTTTTTTTTTTTACGTTTACATAGGGTAATGATGTTTATTATATTTTTCCCCTCCCCCCCACCCCTCCCACCCCTCCCACCTCTCTTTTCCCTCTACACAGTCCTTCTTTCCTTCATTCTTACCGCTCTCCTTAGCCTAACTCTAAACCTAACCCTAAACCTAATGCTAGCCCGTCCCACCCCCCATTATATGTCCTCATCCGCTTATCAGCGAGATCATTCGTCCTTTAGTTTTTTGAGATTGGCTTATCTCACTTAGCATGATATTCTCCAATTTCGACCATTTGCCTACAAATGCCATAATTTTATCATTCTTCATTGCGGAGTAATATTCCATTGTATAAATATGCCACAGTTTCTTTATCCATTCATCAACTGAAGGACATCTAGGTTGGTTCCACAATCTGGCTATGGTGAATTGAGCAGCAATGAACATTGATGTGGCTGTATCTCTGTAGTATGCTGATTTTAAGTCCTTTGGGTATAGGCCAAGGAGTGGGATAGCTGGGTCAAATGGTGTTTCCATTCCAAGTTTTCTGAGGAATCTCCACACTGCTTTCCAGAGTGGCTGCACTAATTTGCAACCCCACCAGCAATGTATGAGTGTTCCTTTTTCACCACATCCTCGCCAACACCTATTGTTGCTTGTATTCTTGATAATCGCCATTCTAATTGGGGTGAGATGAAATCTTAGGGTAGTTTTGATTTGCATTTCCCTTATTACTAGGGATGTTGAACATTTTTTCATATATCTGGTGATTACTTGTACATCTTCTTCTGTGAAGTGTCTGTTCATTTCCTTAGCCCATTTGTTGATTGGATTATTTGTATTCTTCGTGTAGAGTTTTTTGAGTTCTTTATAGATTCTGGAAATTAGCGCTCTATCTGAAGTATGGTTGGCAAAGATATTCTCCCACTCTGTAGGCTCTCTCTTCACATTTCTGATAGTTTCCTTTGCTGAGAGAAAGCTTTTTAGTTTGAATCTATCCCAGTTGTTGATTCTTGCTTTTATTTCTTGTGCTATGGGAGTCCTGTTAAGGAAATCTGATCCTAAGCCAACAAGTTGAAGATTTGGACCTACTTTTTCTTCTATAAGATGCAGGGTCTCTGGTCTGATTCCGAGGTCCTTGATCCATTTTGAGTTGAGTTTTGTGTAGGGTGAGAGATAGGGGTTTAATTTCATTCTATTGCATATAGTTTTCCAGTTTTCCCAGCACCATTTGTTGAAGAGGCTATCTTTTCTCCATTGCATATTGTTGGAACCTTTGTCTAGTATGAGAAAATTGTATTTATTTGGGTTTGTGTCCATGTCCTCTATTCTGTACCATTGATCTACCTGTCTATTTTGGTACCAATACCATGCCGTTTTTGTTACTATTGCTTTGTAGTAGAGTTGAAGATCTGGTATTGCAATACCCCCTGCTTCGCTCTTGCTACTGGGGATTGCTTTAGCTATTCTAGGTTTTTTATTCTTCCAGATGAATTTCATAATTGCTTGCTCTATTTCTGCAAGGTACATCATTGGGATTTTAATTGGAATTGCATTGAATCTGTATAGCACTTTAGGTAGTATAGCCATTTTGACGATATTAATTCTGCCTATCCAGGAACATGGGAGATCTTTCCATCTTCTAAGGTTTTCTTGAATTTCTTTCTTTAGTGTTCTGTAGTTCGCATTGTAGAGGTCTTTCACCTCTTTTGTGAGATTGATTCCCAAGTATTTTATTTTTTTCGATGCTATTGTGAATGGGGTAGTTTTCCTAATTTCTCTTTCTGAAGATTCATCACTTATGTATAAAAATGCATTGGATATGAGCATTGATCTTGTAACCTGCTACTTTACTGAATTCACTTATGAGTTCTAAAAGTTTTCTGGTGGAATTTCCAGGTTCCTCTAAATATATAATCATGTCATCAGCGAACAGGGATAGTTTGAGTTCTTCTTTTCCTATTCGTATCCCTTTAATTTCTTTGGTCTGTCTAATTGCTCTGGCTAGAGTCTCAAGGACGATGTTGAATAGAAGCGGTGAAAGAGGGCATCCCTGCCTTGTTCCAGTTTTTAGGGGGAACGCTTTCAGTTTTTCACCATTTAGAATGATATTAGCCATGGGCTTAGCGTAGATGGCCTTTATAATGTTTAGGAATGTTCCCACTACCCCAATTTTTTCTAGTGTTTTGAGCATGAAGGGATGCTGTATTTTATCAAATGCTTTTTCTGCATCTATTGAAATAATCATGTGATTCTTAACTTTAAGTCTGTTGATATGGTGAATGACATTTATTGATTTCCGAATGTTGAACCAACCTTGCATCCCTGGGATAAAACCCACTTGATCGTGGTGCACTATCTTTTTAATATATATTTGTACGCGATTTGCTAAAATTTTGTTGAGAATTTTTGCATCGATGTTCATTAAGGATATTGGTCTGAAATTTTCTTTCCTTGATGTGTCTCTGTCTGGTTTAGGTATCAGGGTGATATTGGCTTCATAGAACGAGTTTGGTAGGGTTCCCTCCTCTTCTATTTCATGGAATAGTTTGAGGAGTATTGGAATGAGCTCTTCTTTAAAGGTTTTGTAGAACTCGGCTGAGAACCCATCTGGTCCTGGACTTTTCTTTGTTGGTAGGCTTTTGATGACCTCTTCTATTTCATTGCTTGAAATTGGTTTATTTAAGTTGTGTATGTCCTCCTCGTTCAGTTTAGGTAGTTCATATGTCTCTAGAAATTTGTTGATGTCTTCGAGGTTTTCTGTTTTGTTGGAGTGTAGATTTTCGAAATACCTTCTAATTATGTTTTGTATTTCACTCGTGTCTGTTGTGATGTTTCCTTGTTCATTCCGAATTTTAGTAATTTGAGTTTTCTCCCTCTTTCTCTTTGTTAGTGTGGCTAAGGGTTTATCAATTTTATTTATTTTTTCAAAGAACCAACTATTTATTTTATTAATTTTTCCGATTGTTTCTTTTGTTTCAATTTCGTTGATTTCGGCTCTGATTTTAACTATTTCCTGTCTTCTACTACTTTTGGTATTGGTCTGCTCTTCTTTTTCTAGTGCTTTGAGCTGTAGTGTTAAGTCGTTTATTTGTTGATTTCTACTTCTTTTTTTGAATGCACCCCATGAAATAAATCTTCCTCTAAGTACTGCTTTCATAGTGTCCCAGAGATTTTGATATGATGTGTCTTTGTTCTCGTTTACTTCTAAGAATTTTTTTATTTCACTCCTGATGTCTTCTGTTATCCATTCATCATATAATAGTGTATTATTTAGTCTCCAGGTATTGGAGAAGTTTCTGTTTTTTATTCTGTCATTTATTTCTAATTTCAATCCATTATGATCTGATAGAGTACAAGGTAGTATCTCTATCTTCTTGTATTTACTAACAGTAGCTTTGTGGCATAAAATATGGTCTATTTTAGAGAAGGATCCATGTGCTGCTGAGAAGAAAGTGTATTCATTCTTTGTTGGATGGTATATTCTATATATGTCCGTTAAGTCTAAATTGCTGATTGTGTTGTTGAGATCTATAGTTTCTTTATTCAATTTTTGTTTGGACGATCTATCCAGTGGTGAGAGAGGTGTGTTAAAATCGCCTAGTATTATTGTGTTGTGGTCTATTTGATTTCTGGAATTGAGAAGGATTTGTTTGACGTACATGGATGAGCCAATGTTCGGGGCATAGATATTTATGATTGTTATGTCTTGCTGATTTATGCTTCCCTTAAGCAGCATGTAATGTCCTTCTTTATCCCTTCTGACTAGTTTTGGTTTGAAGTCCACATTATCTGAGATGAGGATGGATACTCCAGCTTTTTTGCTGTGTCCGTGTGCATGGTATGTTTGTCCCCATCCTTTCACCTTTAGTCTATGGGTGTCTCTTTCTATGAGATGAGTCTCTTGCAGGCAGCATATTGTTGGATTTTTCTTTTTAATCCAATCTGCCAGTCTGTGTCTTTTGATTGATGAATTCAGGCCATTAACATTCAGGGTTATTATTGTGATATGATTTGTATTCCCAGTCAATTGACTCATATTTGTTTTTGACATGATTTGGTTTCTCCTTTATTTGGCTATTCCTTTAGGCTAGCGCCTCCTGTTGCTGATTTGCATCATTGTTTTTCATCTCTTCCTCATGGAATATTTTGCTGAGAATGTTCTGTAATGCTGGCTTTCTTTTTGTAAATTCCTTTAGCTTTTGTTTATCATGGAAGGATCTTATTTCATCGTCAAATTTGAAGGTAAGTTTTGCTGGGTATAAGATTCTTGGTTGGCATCCATTTTCTTTCAGGGCTTGGTATATGTTGTTCCAGGCCCTTCTAGCTTTTAGGGTCTGGATTGAAAAATCTGCTGATATTCTTATTGGTTTCCCTCTGAATGTAATTTGATTCTTTTCTCTCGCAGCCTTTAAAATTCTGTCTTTATTTTGTATGTTAGGTATTTTCATAATAATGTGCCTTGGTGTGGGTCTGTTGTAATTTTGTATGTTTGGAGTTCTATAAGCCTCTTGTACTTGGTTTTCCATTTCATTCTTCAGATTTGGGAAATTTTCTGATATTATTTCATTGAATAGATTGTTCATTCCTTTGGTTTGTTTCTCTAAGCCTTCCTCAATCCCAATAATTCTCAAATTTGGCCTTTTCATGATATCCCATAGTTCTTGGAGATTCTGTTCATGATTTCTTACCATCTTCTCTGTTTGTTCAACTTTGTTTTCAAGGTTAAATATTTTGTCTTCAATGTCTGAGGTTCTGTCTTCCAGGTGTTCTATCCTATTGGTTATGCTTTCTATGGAGTTTTTAACTTGGTTTATTGTTTCCTTCATTTCAAGGATTTCAGTTTGGTTTTTTTTCAGTATCTCTAACTCTTTATTGAAATGATCTCTTGCTTCCCATATTTGGTCTTTTAACTGTTGATTGGTGCGATCATTTAATGCCTGCATTTGCTCTTTCATCTCCTCCTTCAATGCCTGCATTTGCTCTTTCATCTCCTCATTAGCTTCCCTGATCGTTTTAATTACGTACATTCTGAACTCCCTTTCTGACATTTCTTCTGCTGTGCTGTCATTGGGTTTTATTGATGTAGTATCTAGGTTTGTTTGAGACATTTTCTTCCCTTGTTTTCTCATAATGGTCAGTTGTCAGTGGGACCCTGAGATATTGCAGTTTTCCACTATTGGCTTATAGTGTCCCAGTAGATTTCCAGTGTATCACCTCCCAGCCTTCAGTAGCCTGATGTCTTGGAGGAATCTGATAAAGCAACTCATTCAAAGAATACTGCCCCTAGCCCCCTACTGGTTCCACGTTTTGGAACTGGCTCTGTGCGGAAATGCTCTCACTGTGGGCCTGCACCGTGCAGCTGGCCGTGTGGGAAGAGCCCACTGCCGGAGTGTGGAAGACTACCTTGGGAAGACTCAAGCTGCCCTGCCCGGCTCCGCTAAGCCACCTCTATCTGGGCCTGCCACCCGGGCTGAGCTTTACCCAGTGGGCAGACTCACCCGTGGCTCTATTTCAGTCCGAGTCTCTCTATGCCTCCCCCTCTTAGCTCCTGGGTTCTGGAGCGACTGGGGGTGCAGTCTCCCTCTAGGCCGCCATCTTGGATCTCCCCGTGAAGAGAGCCCGCAGCCGGAGTGGGCAGAGCCGCCTGAAGAGGTCTCCGGCTGCCCTGCCCTTATCCCTGAGGCTGCTTGCAGATCGAGGCTCTCCGCTGGTTCTTTGCAGGAGTACACTGCGCTGCAGTGGCTCCGGGACTCGGAGCTTGTTCTGGTCAGAAAGACTCTCACTAGCGGGCCAGTTTTGTTCCGAGAACCTGGAGAAGCTGGCTGTGTGGGCGGGGCCCACCGCCGGAGTGCGCAGGACTGCCTGTGGATGACTCTAGCTGCCCTGCCCGGCTCCGATAAGCCACCTCTATCTGGGCCTGCCACCCGGGCCGAGCTTTACCCAGTGGGCAGACTCACCCGTGGCTCCACTTCAGTCCGAGTCTCTCAATGCCTCCCCTTCTTAACTCCTGGGTTCTGGAGTGACTGGGGGTGCAGTCTCCCTCTAGGCCGCCATCTTGGATCACCCCATCCCGAGGCTGATCTTAATGTTAAGGAGCCACAACAAACAGAACCATTACGAGTATGTACAAAGGTGTATGTGGACCTAGAGAATAAAGAACAAGATATACGACGATATTATAAAAAGGTATGTGGAACATCACATACAGAAGCTGAACAGTGTTTTGGTCGAAAACATGAGATCTGGAGACTGACAAGTTTATTTCAAACTACTAGCACCATCACTCACAATTTCCATCACGTTGGAAAGGTAACCTAACCACAGTAAGCTTCTGTTCTTTCAGCAGGTAAAGATAACAACAATAGGTTATATTGACATTTTTGTGAGTTGAAAGTGGTTAACTATGGGCAATTTCATACAGTTTGGCCTATAACAACATTCCTAGAATGGTTGCATACATTAAAATGTGAAAATCATAGCATAGTGTTAGGCACAGAATGCACTCTTATATGTATTTACTTTATTCTAAATCATGTTTGTGTGCACACAAGACACTAAGTTAAAAAAAAACTATAGGTAAATAGCAGAAAGATCAGTAGAATAGAAGGAAGGATATGGGGAAGGAGGAGGAGAGAGAAAGGGAAATACTAGGACTGAATTAGAACAAATTATATTCTATGATTTATAATTATGTCAAATAAATCCGAATGGTATGTATAACTAAAAAGAACCAATAAAAAAAAAAGAATGAGGGTGAGAAGCAAATTAATATTCTCATCCTTTACCATCTGGGAGATTTTTTGTATTATTTTCTTTTTTCTTTTATTTTCCCTATCACACCAAAAATGTACCTAAAATCCCTGACCCCGGTGTCAGATTGCTTGAATTCCACCAGTCGGTATGACTTTTGAAAAGCTAATATTTAACTTCCCAGTGCCTCTGCTTTGTCATCTGTAAAATGGGGACATAATAGTCTACCTCATAGGATTGTTGTAATACTGTATGAGCTAGTATTTATAAAATGAATACAGCAGAGCCTGGCACAAAATAAATATTATGTGAAAGGATAGAGATATGGATACATACACACACACTCTGACTACTTTTACCAAAATAGACTTTTGATCATGGGTTCTAATGAAATAATTTTTACTCACCTATGAAACAATTGGTTAATAATCAATAGAATCATGACAGTGAAGGTTTCATGTTTTCCCCCTTTTCTCTTGTCTCTTGTCCATTTTAACACTGGTGAAAGAAAAAAAATTAAGCTATAGAACAAAGAAACTGAAATCTGGGAGAAACCTTAGAGACAATCTATTTTTTTCCTCATTTTATACCTAAGAAATTTGATACATGGGAAAATAAATTTTCTTCAAATAGTTGACTTCAAATATACTACATGAGGAAGATCTTTGACCCAGACTGTGGCTTCAGCTCCTGCTGAGAGTTCCCAACTTTCCCTGCAGATCTAGGAGAACAGAGCAGCCCCTACAATCCGTACCTGCAGGTTTGATTACACTTGGCTGCCGCCATTTTGAGACAACAGCCAGGCCCCATAGGACTCCTGGCCAGACTGACTGAGCCCCATCTCCAGGATCCCTCAGCCCAACCGATCACTCCCTGCCTCTGGGACCCTCACATCGACTGACTGCTCCCTGCCGCCAGGACCCTCAGACCAACTGACTGTGCCCTATCACCAGGACCCCAGACCCAGCCTCCAGGATCCCCCAACCACACCAAACACACCCAACCTCCAGGACCCCTGCCTGACCAACCACACCCCACCTCCAGGACCTCCAGTCAACCACGTCCACACCCCGAGCTGCAGCTCCCCATTTGCCAACACATTTGGAAGCCAGAGCGGCCATCTTGGATAATCCTGGAAGCCATAGCTACAATCTTTAGGTGGGGCAAATTCCATCCTGAGACGCCTGCTGGAGACTAGAAGCTCAATGTCAGGTACCTCTCCCGCATCAGGCTACTAAAGACTGGGAGGTTTTATTACTATATGACTGTTATAGTGTAGATTTTCTTTTTTCTCCTTATTGAAAAATTTTAAGATTTTATTTCTTTACTTTTCTTGCTCTCTTTTCCTTTTGTTTACCTGTTCCCTCAGAGTCTCTTTCTCCCTTTTTTGCATGCTAACATCCAATTTCTTTTGATTACACTCTCACCCTTTCTTTAATCTAGAACTTCTGTATATTCTTTTCTTATCCCATTAACAGCCACATTCTACATCCCTCTGCATCCTCTTTGTCCTCCTAGAAAACTGCAGACCTTATTGCAAATCTGTTTGTTTTACTGAAGATAATATTTGAACTCATTCTGTTTATTATGACAATCTTGTTATTGTCCTCATGGGGGCTATTTGGTCTAGGATTGCATAGTGTCTGAACTGGGCACTGCTAATACTGATCTCCCCTTAAAGAAAAGGTTTTGGAAACCTATAGGGCCACTATAAGGCTATAGGGGGAAATCTGCAATACCCCAGATCTGCACTGCTAGAGGGGAAGATACATGAACAACACGAAAAAACAAGGGAAGAAAATGATCCAAACAAATCTAGATTCTATATTAATAGAATCCAATGACACTATGGTAGAAGAAATGTCAGAAAAGGACTTCAGATTATACATGGTTAAGATGATTTGTGAAGCAAAGGATGAAATAAGAGAGCAAATGCAGGCAATGAATGATAATACCAATAAGCTGACAGAGCAACTGCAGGAAGCAAAAGATCATTTCAACAAAGAGGTAGAGATTCTCAAAAAAAAACCAAACGGAAATCCTTGAAATGAAGGAAACAATAAACCAAATAAAAAACTCAATGGAAAGCATCACCAAAAGACTAGACCACTTGGAAGACAGAACCTCAGACAATGAAGACAAAATATTGAATCTTGAAAATAAAGTTGCCCAAACAGAGAAGATGGTAAGAAATCATGAACAGAATCTCCAAGAACTATGGGACATCACGAAAAGACCAAATTTAAGAATTATTGGGATTGAGGAAGGCACAGAGATACAAACCAAAGGAATGAACAACCTATTCAATGAAATAATATCAAATATACTATGTGGGCATGGGAACAGTCCAGGAAACTACCCTGACACACTAAATCCTATCATTTTTCATATCATTCTGTTTCCTTTCCCAGGGAATCTCCCTCTAGCGTTATGAAGTAACAGACTTTACTGGTCTCAATTTTACTTTTTTCTCGACTTATCACCCTCTGGAAACAACTGACTAAACCAGTTGCAGGCTGCAAGATGTATCTCCTTTAGTTGTATTTCAGTTGCTCATACGACTTATATCCATGAACCTAAAAGTAGTTCTGAGGTCCTAAGAGACTGCTGTAGGACTTTAGGACAAATGCACACTGGCTTAAGGATAGTCTGGGATGGACCCAGTGTTGAAATTGCAAGAGGTGATCCTAGTCATTCAACACAAGCACCACTTAAGAAATGGGTCAGAACTATTATCTCTCCCTAAATGTTTTACAATAGATAATTGGCTTAGAGAAAAGTGATAGAAAACACAGTTGCTAGGAAAAGTTCAAACTGAAGAGGTAAGTTATTCAGTATTCTATTTCCTTGGAGATTTTTTTTTTTTTTTTTTTTGTGGTGCTGGGGATCGAACCCAGGGCCTTGTGCTTGCAAGGCAAGCACTCTACCAACTGAGCTATATCCCCAGCCCGTATTTCCTTGGAGATCTTGAGTTGACTGAGATCTAGATAGTAGCATACATGAGTCAAAGTCGTAAGACTTTAGAGAAACAGATAGAGCTGGAATTAATGGTTCTCCAAATAAAACACATCCCATGAAATTGTAACAGAACATTTCAGTCTTACACAATATAGAGCTAAAGGGTTTATCCTAGACTTGCACATGTTTTGGTAAGATGTTATTATATTAATTAAGGTAGGGAATCCCCTTCCAATAATAATTCTGCTAATGCTGAGAGAAAAAGTACAGGTTTTAGAGGACAGGTTTTGGAGGACAGCTAGCAATCTCCACTGCATCTAAAAATAGCAGTTAATTAAATAATACACCAGTGAATCATGCTGAGAGCTTAAACATCATCTGAAAGATAAATATATTTTAAGACTTATATCTTCTAAGTTTTTTCTAAGTTGATTTATGTCAGATTTCAGAATAATTGCCTTGCATTCAGCAAAACTAATTCCTATAATCCTACCATTCTTCAACTATCAAAAGTGGTTTTGTTGTTGTTGATGGTGATAATACTGAGTATTGAACCCCAGGACACTCTACCACTGAACTACACTCCAAGTCCTTTTTTGTTTTTATTTTGAGACAGGGTTTTTCTAAATTGCTGAGTCTAGCCTTGAACTTGGAATCCTCCTACCTCAGTTTCCAGAGCCACTGGGATTAGAGGCAAGAACCATCACATCCAGCTTCAAAAATGGACTCTTAATGAGTAGTTCCAAATGATGTTGCTCATTTTTTTCTACATCCTATAATACTTATTCATACCAGTATCTCTAGCACTTCATTATATACTGATGTCCTGTGTATACTTCTAAAAGACCATAATCCTCTTAAAGATGCTTTAATGTTAATAATACTCAGCAAAATACAAAACTTAGAAGGTACTTAATAAGTATCTGATTTGGAGTCAGAAACTGTCCATTATAATAACCAGATGGAATAGCTGCTAGCATTCCAATAGATAAAATGTTAACAATTTACTGCTAACACTGTACATTCCTGTGTTACAAAAAAGGAATGGAAATACAACAAAGATCAATGCCATGTTAGACCACAAAGCAAGAGCTGGTCCAGGAAAGAATCAAATTCAAAACAGAAAAGGTAGCAAAAGCAATGAAAAGAAGGAAATGGACATAGATTGAAATAGGAAAAAGCAAATGATAAAACAAAATGGTTCAACTCAATGTGAATTTTGTGTAACCCAAAATTAATATTAGCTGAATCAATCAGAGTTAATAAAATTGCAAGAAAACAAAGCACTTTTCATGAACAGAATAGCAAGTTCTGGGTAGATTATTAATTTTGGTAGTAATTTTCCTTGACTGTTCCCATTCTATCCTCTTCTGTCTTTTTACCAGGAACATTAGAATAATCCTGAGAGCAAGAGTGAGATGGAGGAAAGGAATTTGATCTCCACAGAGACAGGACGGTAAGGCAGATAGACAAAAGGTGGAGGTAAAAGGTGAGGTCACACACATTAAAGCAGTTTGAATCCAAAGTGACAACCAGGCCCAGTAATCAAACGCAGGCCTGTCCCATTGTTGTCCATATAATACTAAAGCAATGTTTGCCTACACTGGAAACATCAGCCAACATTTGAAATGAAATAAAACAGAGGTGAAAAAAAACCAGCAGCACTCAGTGTTGGGATGAAAAACAAAATGATTTGAGGAAAAAAGCTTTTAAAATCAATAAAGTAAGATAATAACACACAATGAGGTTGAATTTGTAATTCCAAATATGGCAAAAAAAAAAACCAACAACAACAAAACTGCAATGACAAACACAATACAATGCCTCACCAATACTTCAAGGAAAATTAAAATATTAGAGTGGATGATTACAGAAAAAATGTATTCTGTTATCTTCAAGAAAAATATATTTCTCGGCTGGGGTTGTGACCCAGTGGTAGAGTGCTTGCTAGCATGTTTATGACACTGGGTTTGATTCTCAGCACCTCATATAAATAAGTGAATAAATAAAGGTTGATCAACATCTAAAGAAATATTTAAAAAAAGAAAAAGAAAAAGATATTTCCACTTCTCTAGTCAGGCTGCCTGGAGAGGTGTAAGGATACCTGAATTCTAATTCTAGGTTAATTATTGACAATTTTTGGTCAACAATAAGTTGTTTAGTCTTCTAAATATATATAAAGTATTGAAGTTTTTGAGAAATATGAAATTTTAAAAATTATATTTATTCAGAGTAAAATTTGTGACACTAAGGTTCAACAAATATTTTAAGTGAAAGAATGATTTTCTCTTTGGTCATCTTAGCAGAAAGCTGAATTGGAAGGTGATATCCTGTTTATGTAATCAAATATGCATTATGTATTTCTGAAAATCTTTGCTTACGAATTTTGAACACTGTGCTTCCTTTTTAAAATTATATTCTATAAACATTATTCAATATCTCCACTTACTCTTACAGTAACATTTAAAACTTACCATGTTCCAGGAACTATGCTACACCCAAGTAACACCATCTCAGACATCATCCTACATGATCATTGTCATTATCTACATTTTCATACAAAATTATTATTATTCTCTTTTAACAATGAGAACTCTGAGGCTAACAAATTTTAAGTAAGTTGACCAAAATCACACAGATAGTAAAACTGGCAGAGCTGCAATAAGGAAGAAAGTTGTGTAACTCCAAAGCCTGTTGTCTTTATATGACACTATTTCAGTCCTCCAGAACCTTCATCTGAGTACTAATTAGTGCATGTGTATAAGGATGCTACCAGGAATAGAACCATTCAAAAAAAAAAAAAAAAAAAAAACAGTGGAAACAAACACCAGTGCTTCCATGAGGCCAGGATTGATATGTGATCAAAGTGGAAAAAACTCGTAATTGGTGGATCATCAGGAAAAGTACACCTAAAAATTAACCCTAGCTCTGACTCTGCCTAACAAAAATTAAATGCAAGCCTCAGAAGATGAAAACTTTCCTTTTAACTGTCTCCCTCCAAAAAATCAACATGAAATACTTGATCTTGTATCAATAACAAGAATATTGCTGCAAAAATACCCAATTTATGACAAGATAAAACCCACAATCTACTATTCAATCAAAAGGTATCCAGAATGCAAGAAAGAAGAAAAATATCACCATAATAAGGAAAAAAAGCAATCAAAGAAATAATACAGGGATGAAAGAGATGATAAAATAAGTAGAAAGGATATTAGTTAATGAAACTGTATTCCAGATTAGAAAAAAGAATAAGCCAGGCATGGTGGTACACACCTGTAATCTCAGTGATTCAGGAAGCTGAGGCAGGAGGATCTCAAGTCCAAGGTCATTCTGGGCAACTTAGTGAGACACAATCTCAAAATAAAAAATAAGAAGAGCTGGGCTGGGAAGTAACTTTGTGGTAGAGCACCCCTGTGTTCAATTCCCAGTATCCTGCTGCCCCTGTCCAACAGGTACACACAAAAGATAGAGAAAAAATAAAAGATGGATCTTGTTAAATAGAAACATGGAAGATATAAAAACAGTCCCATATCAGACTTATAGAAATTAAAACTGAAATATCTGAAATTAAAGAGAGCCTATATGGTATAATTAGCAGAATAAAAATTGATGAATTAAAGATATTCTATATTCTATTAGGAGTGGGAAAAATTGGTGAACTTGAGGATGCAAAATGAAACATGTAAAGGGATACATCAAAAAAAAAACTGCACAAGGAATCTGAGTTGTGGAAAAATTTCAAGATGACAAATATGCATGTAATTGGCATTGCCAAAGGAGGAATAGGAAAAACACTTGAAGAACTAATGGTCAAATATTTTCAAATTTTGATGAGAGCTACAAACCCACAGATTAACAAGTCATAATACACACACACCACACATGCACACTTGAAACATAATGAAAACTGCACTATGGCACATCATAATAAAATTGTTTAGAAAAGTTTAAAAATATATATTGAAGTGATTTTAAAAATCTTAAAGAAGGAACAAAAAGACATATTTGTACTCTGTTTTAGGCAAGAGAACCCTAAAGACTCATGTATTGAAGGTTTGGTTGCCAGGCTGTGTCCCTAGAAGAAAGAAGTTAAGTCATTTGGGGCATCTTTGTGCTTCACATCTGCCATAAGGTGAGCAGTTTCCTTTACCACAGGCTATAATGTGCTGCCTCGTCAGAGACCCAAAAGCAGCCAGCCAACTGACCATGGACTGAAACCCCCCAAACTGTGAGTCAAAATAAAGCTTTCCTCTTTCTAAGTTGGTTATCTTGGTATTTTGTTAGAGTAATTCAAAGCTGACTGACACGCCTTACATACACTCGCTCATACTATTGGATGACAGCAGATTTATTTTTGGAAATAATAGAAACCATTGAATAGTAGAACAAGATCTTTGCACCGAAACAAACTACAACTGGCAAATATTTTTTTGAAAATTGAAGGGGGAAAAATAAGTTTTCAGACTGCAAAAGCAGAAATGATTTATCACCACCAGAATTTTTCTACAAAGAAATATATTAAAGAAAACAGAAGGAAAATGATTACTAGATGGAAATATGAATTTACACACAACAATTCAGAACAGAGAAAATAGCAACTACATAAGTAAATATGTAAGGTAATTTTAATCTTTAAAAATCTATTTAGAAGATAATTTACAATTTAAACAAAATAATGTATTGTGGAGTTTAAAAATACATAGAAATAAAATATATAACTACAATTGCATAGAAGTCAGGTAGGAGGAAATAGATGAACACTTTTGCAACATACTTAGGCTGCACATTAAGTGGCACAACATTACTTGATGATAGACTATGATACCCTAAAGATAAATACTTACTATCAATTCTAATGCAGACATACACAAACACACACACACACATTTATAGCTAATAAGCAAATAAAGAAAATAAAATCTTAAAATACAGTGAAATAATTCAAAAGAAAACATAAAAAGTTGAAAATGAAAAAAAGGAAAGATGAAAATACAGAATGCAAATAGCAAATGGTATATTTAAAATCCATCCTTAACAATCACATTAAATATAAATTGTCTAAATACCTCAATTAAAAGGCAAAGGCTGTAAGATTATGTAAAAACTTGAACTTATATGAAATTAACCTTCAATATAAGACATGCATAAGTTAAAAATCAAAGTATTGTTAATTTCAACATATGATAAACTACCATTTCAAATCAATAGGTAAAATAGACTATCAAAAATGAATACTCAGATAATCATCTGTTTTAAAAAAGAAATGTAGATGCCTGTCTTATACCTTATCTTAGAGTAAGTTCCAGAAAGATCAGGATGTAAATATAAAAATTGAAACATCAATAGTAGTAGTGTAAACAAAAAATGCTTTTTGTTGTAAAATTAGATAAAGTCTTTTTAACTACAGTACAAAAGAAACCAGAAGAAAAAAATACTGATGAATTTTATTAGGTTTATTCTTAAATCCTTATAGCAGAAACTGTCATGCATAGGCAGGGTCAAAGACAAATCACAAATAAAATATTTGTAATTAATATGTTAACAAAGAGACATTTTCCTAATTTGAAAAGATCCCTTTCAAATTAATAATAAAATCATCAGCAACCTTTTATAGCACACATCCAGCAAAGCATTTAAGCAGAAGCTCACTTAAAAGTTAATACAGGACTGCAACTGTGGCTCAGTGGTAGAGCAATTGCCTAGCATGTGTGAGGCACTGGGTTCCATCCTCAGCACCACATATGAATAAATAAAATAAAGGTATTGTGTCCATATAAAACTAAAAAAATTTTTTATTTAAAGTAAATACAGTCTATAATCCCAGAAGCTCAGGAGGCTGAGGCAGGAGGATTGAGAGTTCAAAGCCAGCCTCAGCAAAAGCAAGGCACTAAGCAACTCAGTGAGGCCCTGCCTCTAAAATAAAATACAAAAAAAAAAAACCCATAGGACTGGGGATGTGGCTCAGTGGTCGAGTGACCCTGAGTTCAAGCCCTGGTACTACTCCCTCAAAAAAAGGGTAAATACAAACCATCTTTTGCATAAGGTAAACATTTATTATAAACTTCAGAGCAACTGCACGTGTCAACTCAAAATTTTAAAAGTCAAATTAGGAGGCAGCTCAGCACAGCGCTTGGACTCGGAGCAACCACTGGGGCTCCAGGTGGCTGCCTGAGGAGGAGCTGCTTGGTGAGCTGTTCGAACTCAGAACAACCGCTCCTGAACACCGGTGGCCTGCCTGGAGGAGGAGTGCGGTGGGCTGCTTGGTCTAAGGAATGACTGCATCAGAGTCACGGCGGTTGCCAGAGGAGGAGCTGTGTGGCGAGCTGTTTGAACTCAGAACGACCGCTTCTGAACACTGGGGGGTTGCCCGGAGGAAGAGGAGAAGTGCGGTGGGTCGCTTGGCCTAGGAGTGATTGCATCAGAGCCACAGGCAGTTGCCAGAGGAGGAGGCGAGTGGTGAGTTGATGGACTAAAAGCGACCACTCCTGAACACCGGTGGCCTGCCTGGAGGAGGAGCGCGGTGGGTCACTTGGTCTCAGAGCCACCGCTCCTGAACACCCGGGGGGCTACCCCGAGAAGGAGGAGGAGGAACAGGGCGGGTCACTTGGACTTGGAGTGACTGCCTAGGGCTACGGGCGGTTGGCGGGAGAAGGAGACCCGAAGTGAGTTGCTTGGACTCCTAGTGACTGCGTCGGAAACTGGGCGGCTGTCCGGATGAGGAGGTGTGTGGCGGGTCTCTGGGTCTCGGAGCTATTGTATGGGGCTCCAGGTGGCGGCTCAGAGGACGGACCGCATAGCCAGGCGATTAGGTGCAGAGCAGGGTCCCAGGAGCTAGGTGGCTTCTTGCTGGAAGAGCCGCACAGAGACACGCCTAGGAGCGGAGCGAAGTTTCCAGGACTGCGGGCAGAGTCTCTGGGAGAGGCAGCCTAAGGAGACTCGCCTGCGAGGGGAGAGGCTCACAGGCCCAGGAGGTAGGTCTGGGCCCCTGGGAACATTGCAGAGGAAGACAGCCCAGCCCAGGCGGTAGTTGTAGATTGAGGGGAACCTCTAGGAGGGGAACTGACCAGCGAGACGTCCCCACCGGGTGAGTCTTCCCTGCCGGATGAGGTTTTTCCACAGGGACGGTAAAACCAGAGACACAGGCACAAACAGGACTTGCCTCAGCCCGCAGCCTAGTTCCCCTTTGGATGACCATTGGTCAACAAGTGGAGGCACCTCTGCCCGCTAGCAGGGAATATACGCCACCTGAGGGTCACCACCCCTAGAGAGGCAGCTTCTTCGTGGAGCTCTGCATTATCAACTTCCTCCAAGACTTCAGGCTACTGAAGGATAAGAGGGGATATACTAGCAATCTTCAGGGACATTATAAGTCGATAGAGGAAATCTGCAGTATCTTAATGACCCACTGATTCCTGAACAATATTAGAAAACAAGGGAAGAAAATGCCCCAAACAAATCTAGATGTTACATCAATAAAATCCAACGACAGCATGGCAGAAGAAATGACAGAAAGGGAGTTCAGAATGTACATAATTAAAATGATCAGAGAAGCAAACAATGAGATGAAAGAGCAAATGCAGGCATTGAATGATGAGATGAAAGAGCAAATGCAGGCATTGAATGATCGCACCAATCAACAGTTAACAGAGCAAATTCAGGAAGCAAAAGATCATTTCAATAAAGAGTTAGAGATATTGAAAAGAAACCAAACAGAAATCCTTGAAATGAAGGAAACAATAAACCAAATTAAGAACTCTATAGAAAGCATAACCAATAGGATATAACACCTGGAAGACAGAACTTCAGATATGGAAGACAAAATATTTAACCTCGAAAACAAAGTTGAACAAACAGAGAAGATGGTAAGAAATCATGAACAGAATATGCAAGAACAATTGGATATCAAGAAAAGGCCAAATTTGAGAATTATTGGGATTGAGGAAGGCTTAGAGAAACAAACCAAAGGAATGAACAATCTATTCAATGAAATAATATCAGAAAATTTCCCAAATCTGAAGAATGAAATGGAAAATCAAGTCCAAGAGGCTTATAGGACTCCAAAAACACAAAATTACAACAGACCCACACCAAGGCACATTATAGTAAAAATACCTAACATACAAAATAAAGACAGAATTTTAAAGGCTGTGAGAGAAAAGAACCAAATTACATTCAGGGGGAAACCAATACAGATATCAGCAGAATTTTCAATCCAGACCCTAAAAGCTAGAAGGGCCTGGAACAACATTTTTCAAGCTCTGAAAGAAAATGGATGCCAACCAAGAATCTTATACCCAGCAAAACTTACCTTCAAATTTGACGATGAAATAAAATCATTCCATGATAAACAAAAGCTAAAAGAATTTACAAAAAGAAAGCCAGCATTACAGAACATTCTCAGCAAAATATTTCATGAGGAAGAGATAAAAAACAAAGAAGTAAATCAGCAAAGGGAGGAATTATCCTAAAGGAACTGTCAAATAAAGGAGGAACCAAGATGTGCCAAAAAATAAATAAATAAATAAATAAATAAATAAATAAATAAATAAAAAAAAAAAAATTTTAAATATGAACCAAATGACCGGGAATACAAATCATATCTCAATAATAACCCTGAATGTTAATGGCCTGAATTCATCAATCAAAAGACATAGACAGGCAGATTGGATTAAAAAGTAGATCCAACAATATGTTGCCTGCAAGAGACTCACCTCATAGAAAGAGATACCCAAAGACTAAAGGTGAAAGCATGGGGAAAAACATACCATGCACATGGACTCAGCAAAAAAGCTGGAGTATCCATCCTCATTTCAGATAATGTGGACTTCAAGCCGATGTTAGTCAGAAGGGATAAAGAAGGACATTTCATACTGCTTAAGGGAAGCATAAATCAGCAAGATATAACAATCATAAACATCTATGCCCCAAACAGTGGCTCATCCATGTATGCTAAACAAATCCTTCTCAATTTTAGAAACCAAATAGACCATAACACAATAATACTAGGTGATTTTAACACACCTCTTTCACCACTAGACAGATCTTCCAAACAAAAATTGAACAAAGAAACCATAGATCTCAATAACACAATCAATAATTTAGACTTAACAGACATTTATAGAATATACCATCCAACCAAGAGCGAATACACTTTCTTCTCAGCAGCACATGGATCCTTCTCTAAAATAGACCATATATTATGCCACAAAGCTAATGTCAGCAAATACAAGAAGATAGAGACACTACCCTGTATTCTATCAGATCATAATGGATTGAAGTTAGAAATAAATGAAAGAGTAAAAAACAGAAACTACTCCAACACCTGGAGATTAAACAATATGCTATTATATGATGAATGGATAACAGAAGATATTAGGAAGGAAATTAAAAAATTCTTAGAGGTAAATGAGAACAAAGAAACATCATATCAAAATCTCTGGGACACTATGAAAGCAGTACTTAGAGGAAAATTTATTTCATGGAGCGTATTTAATAAAAGAAGTAAAACTCAAAAAATAAACGACCTAACACTACAGCTCAAAGCCCTAGAAAAAGAAGAACAGACCAACACCAAAAGTAGTAGAAGACAGGAAATAGTTAAACTCAGAGCTGAAATCAACGAAATTGAAACAAAAGAAACAATACAAAAAATTGACAAAATAAATAGTTGGTTCTTCAAAAAAATAAATAAAATTGATAAACCTTTAGCCACACTAACAAAGACGAGAGAAAACCCAAATCACTAAAATTCAAAATGAACAAGGAAATATCACAACAGACACGACTGAAATACAAAACATAATTAGAAGCTATTTTGAAAATCTATACTCCAACAAAATAGAAAATTTCGAAGACATCAACAGATTTCTAGAGACATATGAATTGCCTAAACTGAACAAGGAGGACATACACAATTTAAATAAACCAATTTCAAGTAATGAAATAGAAGAAGTCATCAAAAGTCTACCAACAAAGAAATGTCCAGGACCAGATGGGTTCTCAGCCGAGTTCTACAAAACCTTTAAAGAAGAGCTCATTCCAATACTCCTCAAACTATTCCATGAAATAGAAGAGGAGGGAACCCTCCCAAACTCGTTCTATGAAGCCAATATCACCCTGATACCTAAACCAGACAGAGACACATAGAGGAAAGAAAATTTCAGACCAATATCCTTAATGAACATCGACACAAAAATTCTCAACAAAATTTTAGCAAATCGCATACAAAAACATATTAAAAAGATAGTGGACCATGATCAAGTGGGTTTCATCCCAGGGATGCAAGGTTGGTTCAACATCAGGAAATCAATAAATGTAATTCACCATATCAATAGATTAAAGTCAAGAATCACATGATTATTTCAATAGATGCAGAGAAAGCATTTGATAAAATACAGCACCCCTTCATGCTCAAAACACTAGAAAAAATAGGGATAGTGGGAACATTCCTTAACATTGTAAAGGCCATCTATGCTAAACCCATGGCTAATATCATTCTAAATGGTGAAAAACTGAAAGCATTCCCTCTAAAAACTGGAACAAGGCAGGGATGCCCTCTTTCACCACTTCTTTTCAATATCATCCTTGAAACTCTAGCCAGAGCAATTAGACAGACCAAAGAAATTAAAGGGATACGAATAGGAAAAGAAGAACTCAAACTATCCCTATTTGCTGATGATATGATGGTATACTTAGAGAACCAGGAAATTCCACCAGAAAACTTATAGATCTCATTAGTGAATTCAGTAAAGTAGCAGGATATAAGATCAATGCACATAAATCTAAGGCCTTTTTATACATAAGTGATGAATCTTCAGAAAGAGAAATTAGGAAAACTACCCCATTCACAATAGCTTTGAAAAAAATAAAATACTTGGGAATCAATCTCACAAAAGAGGTGAAAGACCTCTACAATGAGAACTACAGAACACTAAAGAAAGAAATTCAAGAAAACCTTAGAAAATGGAAAGGTCTCCCATGTTCTTGGATAGGAAGAATTAATATTGTCAAAATGGCCATACAACCAAAAGTTCTATACAAATTCAATGCAATTCCAATTAAAATCCCAATGATGTACCTTACAGAAATAGAGCAAGAAATTATGAAATTCATCTGGAAGAATAAGAAACCCAGAATAGCTAAAGCAATCCTTGGCAGAAAGAGTGAAGCAGGGAGTATCGCAATACCAGATCTTCAACTCTACTACAAAGCATTAGTAACAAAAACAGCATGGTATTGGTACCAAAATAGAAAGGTGGATCAATGGTACAGAATAGAGGACACGGATATGAACCCAAATAAATACAATTTTCTCATACTAGACAAAGGGGCCAAAAATATGCAATGGAGAAAAGATAGCCTCTTCAACAAATGGTGCTGGGAGAATTGGAAATCCATATGCAACAGAATGAAACTAAACCCATATCTCTCACCATGCACGAAACTAAACTCAAAATGGATCAAGGATCTCGGAATCAGACCAGAGACCTTGCATCTTATAGAAGAAAAAGTAGGTCCAGAGCTTCAACATGTCGGCTTAGGACCAGACTTCCTCAACAGGACTCCCATAGCACAAGAAATAAAAGCAAGAATTAATAACTGGGATAGATTCAAACTAAAAAGCTTTCTCTCAGCAAAGGAAACTATCAGCAATGCGAAGAAAGAGCCTACAGAGTGGGAGAAAATCTTTGCCAATCATACTTCAGATAGAGCACTAATCTCCAGAATCTATAAAGAACTCAAAAAACTCTACACCAAGAATGCAAATAATCCAATCGACAAATGGGCTAAGGAAATGAACAGACACTTCACAGAAGATCTACAAGCAATCAACAAACATATGGAAAAATGTTCAACATCTCTAGTAATAAGAGAAATGCAAATCAAAACCACCCTAAGATTCCATCTCACCCCAATTAGAATGGTGATTATCAAGAACACAAGCAACAACAGGTGTTGGCGAGGATGTGGGGAGAAAGGTACACTCATACATTGCTGGTGGGGCTGCAAATTAGTGCAGCCACTCTGGAAAGGAGTGTGGAGATTCCTTAGAAAACTTGGAATGGAACCACCATTTGACCCAGCTATCCCACTCCTTGGCCGATACCCAAAGGACTTAAAATCAGCATATTACAGAGATACAGCCACATCAATGTTCATAGCTGCTCAGTTCACAATAGCCAGATTGTGGATCCAACCTAGATGCCCTTCAGTTGATGAATGGATAAAGAAACTGTGGAATATTACTCAGCCATAAAGAATGATAAAATTATGGCATTTGCAGGCAAATGGATGAAACTGGAGAATATCATGCTAAGTGAGATAGCCAATCTCAAAAAACCAAAGGATGAATGATATCGCTAATAAGTGGATGATGACACATAATGGGGGGTGGGAGGGGTTAGTATTAGGGTTAGAGTTAGGGTTAGGGAGGGGGGCAAGAATGGGGGAAGGAAGGACTGTATAGAGGGAAAAGAGGGGTGGGAGGGGTGGGGGGAAGGAAAAAAATAACAAAATGAATCAAACAACATTACCCTATGTAAATTTATGATTACACAAATGGTATGCCTTTACACCATGTACAAACAGAGAAACAACATGTATCCCATTTGTTTACAATAATAAAAAAAAGTCAAATTAAATTGACACTAAATATAACTTTCACCAATTAATTTGACAAAATTCAGTTAACTTGATGACTTCCTTTGTTGACAGGAAACCGAAGCTTTCCTACATTACCTGTGTTAGACTACTTACTGGTACCTCTATAGAGAATGAAGATAGATGATTGATAGATAGATAGATAGATAGATAGATAGATAGATAGATAATATTTAACTAAATTGCATAAGAATATACCATTTAACTTAGGCATTTTACTTTTAGGAATTTAACTTACAAATAATTCACACATGGATAAAATATGCTAAAAGATGAAAGCAAACAAAGTTATTTACTGAAGCATTACTTCAAAGAGAAAAGATTAAAAAGTTTTATAAAAGTAGGAAACTAAATAAATTTTGACTTTTCATACAAATGGGATACTATGAAACAAAATTCTAAAAAATCTTTTATGAAATAATATGAAACAATATCTAAGACATTGTTATTTGAAGAATGAAAACTCAGAATAGTATATAACAATGAACCATTTGTATGAAACTAGTATGTAAATAGAAATGTGTAAAATTTGCTTGTATGTATGAACATTATGAATATGTATACATATATGTACATAATATATATGGAACAGTACATAATGGATACAGCATTTTAAGGTACATTTTCTAAACACGCTTGTATAAAAACCACAGAGACATGAATGGGAATGATAAACATTAAATTTAGACCAGTAAAAACATCCAGGAAGAAATAGATCATGAAATGATATGAGATGCTTCAACTGTGTCTACAATTCTTTTGAGTATAATGCTTTTTCCTTTTCATATAACTTCAAACTTAAAAGTAGTTATAAGACTTGTACAAAGAACTCCCTAATGCCCTTTACCTATTTTTTGAATTCCCCTCACTCCCCCCACCTCTTTCATCACACACACACACACACACACACACACACACACACACACACATTTTACCCTAAATAATGACAATGGTATAATGACCAAATCAGAAAAGTTAACGTGGATATGATTGGCTAATCCACAATCCATGGCATCTTGCATGTATATTTCTTTTTTAAAAATCTGAAGAAAATATGGCTTAATATTAAAAGTATTAGCAGGATATAGAAGTTTTATTGTCCATTACAATTTTGGTATCTTTAAAATAGTTCCCATTTCCTACAAGATCATAAACATAATTTAGGGTAGTGTAATGATTATCATCTAGCTCATGTTTTTTAATCAGTTATCAATGTATATGCATTGTTCATCTATCATGAAGAAAAATGTTATGGTTTCTAGAGTCTGGACTCTAGTTTCTACCCAGGAAATGCTTCTCTCTCTTTTTTCTTTCTTATTGCTTTCTTAAAAGTTATATAACATTGGGATTTATTTTGACATAATTATAAAGGCATGGAATATAATTTGCTCTAACTCAGTCCCAGTGTTAGTGATATTCACTGTGGTATGTGCATATGCATACGTAGGACAGTTAGGCTAGATTCATTCCACTGTCCTTTCCTTACCGGTTCCCTTCTCCCTTCCCCTCAATACCCTTCATATCATCCACTGATTTTTCTTCTATTTTGATGGAATACCCTTACCTGCCCCCCACCAATATTTTGGACTGGCTTTTGAGAAAATGCTTCCTTTTTTAAGACAAGTCACATAAATATCAAAGCTATGAATTGAGTGTTTTTGTTCCTCCCCCACCCCAAATTTATATGCTTTCCAATGTGATATTTGGAAATATTTGGAGGTGGGGTCATTGGCATGTAGGTCCCCAGGGTAGAGGCTTCTTGATAAGATTAATACCCCTAAACAAAGAAATACCAGAGCTAAATGATCTCTTCCTTTCCATCATTTGAGGGTGTGGCAAAAAAAAAAAAGGACATTTTAATGGAGTTGTTCAGCACCTTGATCTCGAATTCTCTAGCCTTCAGAACTAAGACAAATAAATGTTTTCTGTGACTTAAGGGACCCAGTTTATAGTACTCCATTATAGCAGCCCAAGCAAAACAAGACAGATACTTAGTCTCACTATACAGCTGAAGAAAGATGACCCATAAAATCTGTTACTTGAGTCCTTTGCAAAAAAAAGGTGAAAATGTGCAAGGTTCTGAATAATTACTCAGGACAACTGTTTCTCAGGTGCATTTGTACCACATACTTCTTGAGACATCTTGTGGTAGGCAGTTTCCTCTATCTGCAGATAAAGGAGAACTGTACACTCTAGTATTTTATATTTTAATTCAAAGTGCACAGTCCTCGCCCCAGATACTTAAGGGATTTTCTGTATACTAACTCCTCTAAATCTTCTCAGTGGGGGAAATAGATGGTTGAAAGTCAGGATTAAAATGCCCTCATCCTATACTAACTACTCTCTCATTCTCTACTTTGTTTTAATTGTTAACTCTCATGGTTCTTTTCCGAAAAATTAAGTATTTATAAAACAAAATGACATAGGCTACTGTCTGAATTTTTTTTATTTCACTGTAACTAATAGTTGCTCAATAAATATTAAATAGTTTTGAGTTACATAATATAAAGTGTAAACAATGTGCTAGGCCCTAAACAAAATGCAGAAATAAATATCATAATATGATTTCAAATTGCTAGGTCTGAAATTATCAGGAAAATTTAAAAACTGTTGTCCTCCATTAGAAATCCTTTAAAGAAAAGTGACCAACAAATGTGTTCTCACTTTGACACAAGAATATATGAGGAACATAGTAAAATTCATTATATCATAGAAGTTTGGGGGTTTAAAGGAAAAGTAATTCTTCTTTATTAAAATCATAAATTGGTACATACTTCTAATAGGATTAAAACCCACACTACAATAAACCTCTTCTTTTATACAAGTAAACATATCTCATATTTTCTGAGATTCCTGGTTTCATAAAATATATTTATTATATATCTGTTTTTAAATGACATATCTTTTCAAATGCGTTTTTAGAATGATTGCTCTTTAAATGAGATTTAAGCCTCTGAAACTGCTAGAAGGACATGAGGAAAGATTTGGAAAGTTGAATATAATTAATATATTTGATGTAAATTAGGAGTTTATACTACAAAGGCTGGTTAGAAGTTAAACAAAAGGGGGTAATTCATTTGATTGAATGACTATAGTAATGCAAAATGTATAGGTTTGGGGCCACAGAATGCTCACATGATGTTAACTTTTTAAATAAATGATTGTAAACAATACAGGGGTCAACAACTAAACTAGACGAGTTCTGTAAACTTTTTCCATAAGAGACCCAATAGTAAATATCTTAGGCTTTGCAGTCCAGATGGTTTCTGTCACAACTACTCAATTCTGTCTTTGCAGTGAAAGCAGCCAAAATTATTTTTAAGAAATAATTTTTAAAAGGACATAAATACATGCCTGTAAATTATTATTTATTAAAACCGGTCAGGTGGGCAGCATTTAGTTTATCAGCCATGGTTTACTAAACTGCTGCTCCATACTCCCAGCATCTTTTCTGGATGATAGTCCTACTTAGGATAGGACTCAGGTCAAACTCTTAGACCCCCAGATTCTTTTCTGTCCATTTTTCCTCTTCCCCACTTTCAGGATTCTCCGTACTTTTTTGTTTCTTCCTCCCACCACCTACATCATCAGTTGAATTTCTTGGGCAGCCCTTTCTCAGAAACCTTCATTGGCTCTATGGGAAGAGAGGAGACCTTAAAGAGGCACATGAAAATGGTCATTAGGGGAATATTGCACTTGAGAGAGGAAATTGCTTAACGCAGAGATGATTTTTAGTGATAGTGGGATCTGCATAGGGGAGATACTTAGCCTGAGACACACCAGAGAAATGAGAAATAAGCCAGTGGCAATCACCTGACTCACATATTAGTCACTTTTCTTAATACCCTTTTGTTTACAAACAAGGAAGGCTAAACTCTGAAGCAAATAACCCTGTGGAATCCAGTAGGTATGTAACTTTCTTGTAAATCCTGGCAAATGTTTTTACTAGGAAGAGATGTTATTTGAAAAAAAGAGGAATAAAGTGCAGAATTTCTATTTTTTAATGTTTTATTAGTGCACTCTAGCTCTACATAATATTGAGGTTATTTTGACATAATTGTACATGCATGGAGTCCCAAGTACTTCCTCTCTTCCTTTGTTCCCTTTCCTTTACTCTACTGGTCTTCCTTCTATTTATTGACAGTTGTTAAATTAGTGCTTTATAGATACACACAAAGGTAGAATTCACTATGGGATATTCATATATGTATATGTAGCATAATTTGGTCAATTGCATTCTACCATTACTCCCTTATAACTCTAATTTCACAGTTATGATTTTTAAAGAATTTTCTAAAAATTAAAATTTAATTAAGCATCAAGAACTACTTTTTCCACACATCAGCCAAGAATTTGAAATTAGATCACCCTGAAAATATGAATGTATATTTCATAGTAAAAAAAAAAGCCGCTTTTTCCCGTGCAAAAGATACAGGATCTAGTAAAAGCCACAAGGTAGACATAAGAGATGGAGAAAGGAATGTAAGATGATGATTTCCTGTGATGACATAAGAGTTAACTATTATAAGTAACACTATCAGTCAGGAGCACACAGAAAACAAATAACACTCTCTGGGTAATTTGTAGTGAAATTTAATAACTGGAATATTTTTACAATGGACATATGGAGTGAAATAAACAATAATCATAATTTACCATAGAAGTTGTGCAACTTTTGAAAGTAAAAGGAAGCTTTATTAAATTATTTTTAGCCAATGTTCTGGCTCAGTGAATATAATTTTTGGAATAGTAGGGGCTTTTATCACCCCTAGACTTAAAATGATAAAAGGAGGGAATAGTTACCAGAATCTGGCATATAGCAAGATGAACAGGGCAACTAATTGGAACTGTGGTCCTTCACAGAAGAAAGCAACTAGTTTACAGTGAACCACCAGGAGCAAGCAAGTGAACTAAAATCTTGACCTAATTGTCCTCCTTCCCTCCTTCTGTTGTCTTGTCAGTGTCTCCCATTAGCTGACCCCAACCAGATGCTGGAGGTGAAGAGAACCTTCTAATGCAGTCCTTGGGTCATCTTCCTAGGGTACAAAACAGAATAGAAAAAGTCAGAGAATATAATAGACGATATGGAAGAGAAGAAAATAAAAGATATCCAGTATAATAAATATCTTTGCAAAGTATTCAAAATTGGGACTACGCTTCAGCTCTGACCTTGTCTACAACTCCTTTGGAGCATCCTAAGCTCTATATCTATATTCTTCTTGAACAGATTTTTCACTATTCATGCTATTATATTGTAGGAAAAAGTAAGTAGGCAAGATCTTTGTTTAACCCCTACTAGCTAAGGGCAAGACTCTTGCCTTGCAGAGAAATGAATGCAAGCACTGGCTTTGCATGAAGAATGTATTTAGCCTCCTTCACTCCCTAATTCAAAAAGATCTGCCCACATTTCTCAACAATGAATTATGCAGGTATCATCAGTCTTAGAATGAAACAAAATGAAAGAGATGTTTTTCACATTTGTCATTGGAGACTCCAGGGAGTCTTCACTTTCTGGTCCACCAATGTCCCTGAAGAATCTAGAAGGAAATATGGGGTTTGTTGAACTAAATAAATAGTTTGTTGAACTAAATAAATAGTTCAGACCAACATCAAAGCTTCTTAAGTTTAAATGTATAATGCAAAGAAATGGGAAAAATCAACACACCTGCAGTCATCAAAAACTAGATTCCTTACCCCTGCACATTTCATAAATACCAAGACAAACTATGAACAATTACTGTACAATATTAAGAAAGAAACAATGTTCACTTTTGAAACTGTGGTCAAGAGGTAGAGTGATCATACAACTACTAGCATCCTGTAGTATCTATAGGAATACAGTTTATTTCCAAACCCAAAAGAAAAACCCACTGCTATACTGCCTAAAACATTATCAAACCAAGACTGGTGTCATGGACTTTTCTTACGATGTAAGAGATCTCTCCCATCTCATCAACAATCTATCTACTATTCCTTCTATTTTAAAATACATTAATTCTATGACTTATTAAGTTCTTTAAAAAGTTCCAAGTTTCTTGAAGTTAAGGCTACTTCTTGTAATCTAAACTGAGTTTTGCATGAGGAATATGCTACTCTAAATATTCAGGAGAGTTCAAAAAAGTACATTTTTTAAAGGAAGGGAAAGAATGGAGAAATAAAAGAAAGATGGAAACTATTATAAAAGTAAGAAATAAAAATGATAAGGAAGCAAGTGAATGATAGATCATCCTAGGGAAGGTAGGGAAAAGGAGAGTTATGTCATGGGTCATTTTCATAGGTAAGAGTATTGCCTAAGCTCCCTGAGTAATCATAGAGTGCTACAAATGATGTCACTTTTATTTCCCACCACATGGAAGAGAAGCCATTCTTAATCAAACCTAGGATTTCCCAAGCTACACATGTAGATACTGTCCACACCTTTAGCATTTAAGAAAATGAAAATAAATAAAACAGAGGAAACTCTTCAGCTCATCAGGAATTTTCACAAAGAGACCCTAGCCTGAATGGTTGCTCCAGGTGAGGCATAAGTGGACTCCAGCAATGAAGAGCTAAAAAAAAAAAAATCTTTATAAAGAAGTCCTTCCAATAGGAAAAAATTTTTGCTCCCTGATAATAATCTCCATAAGAAGTTAATATGCTTTGATCTATCAAGTATCTATTACATGAAGCACATTAGACTGACACCTGTGGTGGTTATTATGACAACCACAGGCTTACAAAAAATTAGTTTCTCCTAGTGAATTTGTATGCTATAGACTGTTGTAGTCTTCCCTCTGTAGTGACTGGAAACTCAGAACTCACTTTGGAGCTCAATTGTCTTAATTTTCTAGTTCTTCATACTTTTCTATAGTCTTCCCTGTATCAGATCTTCATCTCCTTCATTCCTTGATTCCATTCTTCTCTTTGTTGTTATTTGTTTTGTTCTGGTTGGTTTGGTTTGGTTTGTTTGCTTTTACCTTTCAGCACCAATACATTTATTACAAGTTACTTCAAATGTTTTTGGAAAAAGTAAGTCAATACTGATCAATTATTATAAAATATTTCCTGCTTTTAAAGAATTCACAATCTAATAAAAAGGTTGGGAAACATTATTGAAATATTACTATGCAACCTATAGACACCATAAAAGGGAAGTCCAAAATAAATATAGTTTCAAGAAGAGTGAAGTCACATCCAGGTAAATGACCACTTTGGGAGAAAATACAAAATGAGATAAGCATTGAATGACATGAGTCAATATCTGAGGATGTGAAGTTAGGAAGAAGAAAGCTCAGTACATGTTTAGAACACATTATATCCAGATAATGTTTGACAGAAATGTAAGAAAATGAAGGAGATAATGCTGGAAAGACACTTTGGAACCAGCAGGAGACAAATGATTGAAAATCTTAAAACAACTGTGAGTCTACAAATGTTTTTGAGCAGAAAATTATAAAATTGAAGTGGTTAAAAGGCCAGATAATTACATATAAGGAAATTGAGAGCCACAAGGTCAAATGTGTAACAATGTGTTTAACAGTCAAAGAAATGCCTCCCAAGATTCCTGGGGAGGAGGCACCCGACTACCTCATCTCTACAAAGACCTACACATACCATGGACACAATGTTTTAAAGGAGAGAGAAAACAAGGGAGGCAGCTCAGTTACACCTCCAGAAAAATGCAAGTCCAACCTCAGCTGGAGCTGCTTTCTGTCATCCCTGCCCCATCAGCAATCAAGAGATGGAGTTGGAGATTCTAGTGAGGACTGACACTCTCCAGCCCAGCAGCAGGCCCATACACGGGAAGGCAAGGGAGGTGAGGGTGGAACAAGTCACCAGGCACTTTCCTTTGTTCCTTGGAGTATCCCAATTTAGTGAAAAAAATCTTGGTCTCTCGCTCCTGTCTGTCTCTCCAATAACCAGCTGCCACTGCAGGATAGAGTCGTCTCTGATGTCACAACAGATGAATCAGGCTTTGGCATCATCTCACAACACTTTCCGAAGTTGGTGATTAGGAATAGGGATAGGATGCTGCATTCCAAAGGATGCTACCATGACGTAAGATCAACACTTGTAGGGTTCCAGAAAAGTCAGTCTTTGAAATCAGCAGTGAATCAGAGACTTTCCACACTCTTGTTATTGCTACAACCTATATTATCCCAGTAATATAACAGCAGTGAACTGCAGCCAGCTATATTGGTATAGCAGTTGAACTCCTCCTATTAAGAAAGAACAAAAGAGGAAGAGAGAGAGAGAGAGAGAGAGAGAGAGAGAGAACGAGGGAGGGAGGGAGGGAGAGAGAGAGAGAGAGAGAGAGAGAGAGAGAGAGAGAGAGAGAGAAAGTAAATTCGCCTCCAGCTCGCATTTCCCCCTGGATTCTGTGCTTTTCCCGCATCTCTTCCCACTCCCTGCTCTCTTTCCGAGGCAGCCTGTGGCCTGTGACATTTGCAGGGACTCACGTGGAGTGCCCAACCTCAGCTGCTCAGGGCGATGACTCCTAGGAACTTCCCAAGGACCAGCAAGATGCAAGCTCTGACATGCGAGGGAGGGGGTAGAGAGTTGGATGTCAGGAGGGCCCGGGGCAGCGCAGGCTAGACTCGGGCAGAGTGGGGTTCATCCCAAGGGCTGGATCGGTGTCAGCCTTTCCTCTCTTCCACCCTGTACTGGCGCTTCTCCAGTCCAGAAGGTTGATAGATATCCTCTTTGGCGCTCTCTCTGAGTCACTTGGCTGCGCTTAGTCTCTTTCCTGGATCTCTTGGCGAGTACAAATCCAAAGCCCGTCGTCTCGCTGCTTCTCTAGTTCCTAAAACCGGTGCCCGAACTGTAGCCCGAGTTGACCAAAATTTTGCTGCTCTGCGAGGGTCAAAGTGCTGGAGACGCAGGAAGTACGGAAGTGTGCGCCGCCTCTGGGAGAGTTGCGCACTGGACAGCATCTTGGCGAGCTCAAGGTTTCGAACCCTGCTGTGTGGTCTGACCTAGCTACTTGTGTGGTGTCCTCACTCTTTGGCAGGACCGAGAATAGGGTCGTGAAGGTGACTGGGCGCTGAACTTGGTTTCAAAAGTTCCTGGCGCCTGTTAGAATGTGATCAAAGAGACCTGAGCCCATAAGGCATTCCCAGTCACCAACTGTAAGCATTTTTTCCAGAAATTGATAAGAATTTTTGAAGGAGAAGCCCAATATGCCTTTCCCCATCTATGTCAACCTCCCATCGTTCCTGCCCCTGTGATTCTGGTCATGATTCCACATTTAATGCCTTCAGGTGGAAGCACTATCCAAACCTGAGGTTTCATGGACCCTCCAAAGCATTCCCCCAAGTAAGTACTTGAGTTTCCCAGTAGCCAAGGAAGAGGAAAAACAGTAATTGAAACTGGCCAAAGGAAATGCTTGTGTTCAGGATGCATGGATGTTGGTATCAAGTCCTTAGAGTGGCTGTTGGTTTCAGAAAGTGTTTTCCCAAAAAGAAAATGTCAGTCATAAAAACCATCCTGTAAGAGAAAGATGTATGTATCAATTTCTTAAAGAACATTCAAGCACACATCAAGTTAAAAGGAGGAAGGTGAGGGAAATTCCTGATGATTTTACTAATGTTAAAATTCCATAGATTTGGCTAGTACTCTTATTTCACATCATCAATTCAGAATTCTATAAAGGAAGAGAATGACATCAAAGAAAGTCATTGGCCTAGGAGAAGAGAGCCCGTAGGCGTTTAGGTGTTATATATGTGGAGCCAGAAAGCTCTGGAGCATCAGGGAGACTCCAACTTAAGGCAACAGCATGGGTGAATATGGGCCCCATGTGGACTGGGAAAGAGAGGCAAAGACTAGTGCCTGAGCACTGGCCCCTAAGGCAGATCTAAGGCATTTCAGTCTTGATGGGGAGAGTTCAGTGTGACACTGGGCTGGAATTGTGTCTCCAGGTACATTTCCTGATGTATTATTGTTTGTTCTACCAGTTCTTTTTAGGAAAATCTTCATCTTGCAGTTGGTAGGGCTGGTGCTAACTTACAACTTCACTAACTGTGACTACCAGAAGATCAGACGGGAATATGAGAATATCATTTATCATGCCCTGAAGAAGTATATGAATGGGGTAAGTGAAGAAATAATTTTTAAACAAATATATTCTTATCAGAAGGTTAAATATACATACATTAAAACTACAATTGAACTTTCAAGGAAAGAAAAATACTTTGAAAAAAATTATTTTGACAAAATTTTTTACAAGTGATTTTCAAATATATTAGCATTTAAAATTCCTATCTATAAATTGGTGTTTACTAAGTATGCAGAGGCTGATGAGGAACAGGTACTGATAAGTAACATTATGCATCACACATGCTTTCTGCTGAAGTGCTGCTCTGATTTTGCAGTAAAAAGACAATAGATAAGGGCTTGAAAAAGAAGTCTTTTACTAAGAGAGAGTAAATTCAGGATACCTAAGGCATTAAGGTGTGCATCAGGGCTGTCTAGTGTTCTAGATGTTTCAGGATCTTATTATGGGACATGGTGTACTTTGGATTTTTTTAAGTGTCTAGTAGGAATCATTTTCCTGATAACCCAAGTTTCTGGATAGAGTGCATGTATGAAATGCATGAATGACTACAGGGCAGATGTGGACATCCAAAGAATGGTGTTATCACTCAAGCAGGTAGTGCTGTGTGCACATGTGTCTGCTTTGGTATGTGTCTGGGGGAGGAGATCTCCCCCAGCCTCTGATTCCAGGACCCTTTGATGTCTCTTTTCAAACACTGACCAGTAGCATCTGAAGACTCCATGTTTGATTGTTTTGTCAATGACATGGGAAGCAGGTTACCAGAGAGAAACTTCTTTCAGAGCACCTTTAAAGCCTGGGAGCAAGGCACTGAAAATCGATTTTCCCTTTGAACTTAAAGTTTGACCCTTTTCCTATTTTTGTTTTCTTCTTCCAGACCAAAAGTACCAGGTTCAACCAAATCGAATCCTGTTATAACCCAGTGAGTAGAACCATCATTGCTTCTGGCTTTCCCCAGAAAGACGCCAGGGAGGGAGTATCCTGGGGTGTGCAGAACCGCAGGCAGTGGCGGAGCTCCACAGTCAGTCCGCCGGCCGGTAGGGGACATTTGGGCTACCAAAGGGAGGCTGTGTTCAGCGTGGGAATTCACTTCTGTGCCAACAGAAGAGGAAGTTTCTTTCCAATCGGGCGGGATTCCGGGAGAGGCTGCTCCTTTTCCCCCTGGGAGAAACAGTAAATTGGAAAGTGGGACCTAGGAACGAAGTCAAGGACACCTCCGCCTGGGGTCCGGAGCGCGCCTGCTCTCAGCGCTCTTGACAGCGAACTCCAGGGGAGATGGGCGGAGTGAATGTGGATGACCATCCCTTCTAGTCCAGCGCCCTTTGCTGCGCTCTCAATGCCCCTCCTTTCTATTGGTTGGTCTTCTTTCTCAAGTCCCTTCCTTCTTATTCAAGACATCTTTTTTGTGACTTCCGCTCCCCCTAGTCCACCTACTCGCTGCCCCTTTCATTTAATTTATACCAACTCTCTCTCTGCCCCCCCCCCTTTTTTTTTCCTGGCGTTTTCTCCTTTGTTCCTAATGTCGCCGCCTGTGAGCAGTCAGATTGTCTCATTAAAATCGAGCACCATACCTTCAATCCCACCAGTGACTGCCTGTCACTCTCCGAGTCTCTCTTCGCCTTGACAACTAATGCTACCTTCGTTCTCCAGTGCTCAGGTTACTCAGGAATTCAGGTAAGCCTAACGCACAGGACACTAACCTTTTTAATACCTGGGAACTAACTTTAATTAAACCGGGGAGTTAGTGATTTTCATTCAGGTTTTATCTTTTGAAAAACAAATATGTCAGGTAAAAGCTGTAGGTTGTCAATCTCACACCGACTGGGTTGAATTATGGTTCTAAGCTGTTCCTAAGTGTTTCAAAGTGTGATCAGTGAGCCTCCTACATGAGAATATTCTGGCTGCAGGAGGATGATAAGATGACTGTTCAAAATGTCAATTCTCAGGGACACAATCCAGAGTTTTAAAAATCAAAATTTCAGGGTATAAGGCTCCTTAAGAGATTTTTGTCCATTCCAAAGTTTAGCAATTCTGCTTGGGTTTATAACTTAGCAATTGTGTGCTTCTTTCTTTAAATGTTACATTATACATGAAATCTCTTCCCTATGTTTGCTTATTTGCTTGCTTGGGTGGGATTGCAGTCTCTTTACATAATAAATTTTTGCAATGCAGTTACATGCATTTGAATGAATGTATAACTTTTAAGATGGAGACATTATAGTGCATAGCTTGGAGTAGGAACTCTGGAGTCAGCCTATCTTACTTTGAATCCTAGCCTTTTAACTTAACTTCTAACTGTGAAGATCTAGACAAGTTTTTTTGTTTGTTTGTTTGTTTTGTTTGTTTGTTTTTTTTTTACCATTTATGTGCCTCAGAAAAATAAGTAATCTATTAGTAAGTCCTACACAGGCTATGAGAATTAAATGAGTCAACACATACAAAAGCACTTGGAACAATGCCTGACATATAACAGGTACTTTTATTAATATTTCAGTTGGTGAATAAAGTAGAAAATGTATCTTCTTGAGACAATTTTAAGAAAGACAAAAATAGACAATGTAGATACATGATTGCTGTTTATTAACCCAGTAGACTTAATAAATATGCAATCCAAATGTCTAGGTAACCAAGACTGCCGCCTTTTAGGTCTTGAGGATTGAGTCACAGGTTTCAAGCAAGTTAGGGGTTGAAACCACCTGTGTTGAGCTTAAGTGGAAAAACTTAAGACCAAGCAGATGTATATATGAGAAATCTGTTTGGTTCTACATCTTCCTTCAAAGGGACCCTGACAAATCTATAGATTGTCACAATAAAATTCTCTCATAAGAAGAACCCAATGGACAGATTTGATCAAGTTCTCGAACAGCACATTTTTGAAAAAGGGAGAGTTTGGAGAAAATCATTTCACCCCATCCCAGCCCAAACAGGAAATCTGAGACCAATAATAATTAATTAGGATTTAGCAGAATTAGACTGTAAGATTCTTGCTTAGTAACCCAGGAAACTCTATCAATCTGTGTGTGCCTAGGAGGCTCAGCCTGTCATTCATTACTCAAGTGTTAAGAAATGCACCAAAATCTTCTGCAGAATAAGTCTTCAGGGTGTCTGTGGCACATGTAATTGGTTGTAGGGATGGGAAGCAGGAGTACTTCGGTTTCAAATAATAGACTAGGTTTACTGAATTCTATAAAGACACATGAGATAGGTCCTATCCTTTGGGAACTTATGATCTTGTCAGAGAGATCATGACATCATCAATTTATTCACTTAATCATGTAATAAATATCCAGTGTTTCCTATGTATAAATCACTATACTCACTGCTGTGGGGAAATACCAATGATGCAATAATAAGGAGAGTAGGTGAGAGCCAAGTGAAATGACACATACTATTAAGTATTAGAAGTTTCAAAAAGATCTGAGCAATTCACAGAGGCTTTGTGGAGGAGGTGCCACATGACCTTGAAAGGAGGGTGTGTGGGTGGAGAAAGAGGTGGGCTTTCCTCTACTGAAAGCACTCACACTCATGCAGTTGAGAGGTGGATTTTCGGGGAGAAGATGATGTAATCTGCCATTCAGAAATTGTTAAAGATGGTGAAAATAATTTTTTTACCTTTGATTTTCCTATTCAACAGAAAAATAATACTCAGAAAATGAAGCAAGAAGGAGTCAACAGTAACTGCCTGAACCAAACCTCACAAATATTAGGATGGTGGCGTCGTTTCTGTCGATTTTTAGGAAACTAAAATTATTTTCATTTGTCATATTTTATAGCACCAAAAGAAATAATTTTTATTAAATACATAAAATGTTAACTCTGTGACATTTAAAAGACCACCAATAGTTATTCTTTAATTACAGAAAGGTTTCTTTTTAATTTATTTTGGGGTTAGTCTATATTGTTGAATGTGGGGTTTTAACACAGGAAAGTATTACCCCTCTAATGTCAGACGAAACTTCCGTAACATTGGTGACTAGCTTCATGGCACAAATTCTCATCTGAAACTGTATTAGCCCTACTCAAGGGGAAAAACAAATAAGTATAGTAGAAAGAAAACTTTTTCTCTTGAAAAAATAAAAAGTTGAATTCAATGACAGCAAATCTCTGTTTTGAAAACAGGCATTTGTTCTTCATGTTATGATTCTTTTCCTGTTCTCATACTAAAACTTTATAGAAGAAGAAAATAAAAGCAAATGGGAATGTACAAATTATTGCTAATATAATGAAGCTATTTGAAAGAAGTTTCAAGCAAAATGTCATGAAAATATTCTAAGCCCAGTTTTAAAAATTATCTAACAGACAAGAGTAGGATATACAAGTAGATTCTGAAGAAGTACCTTTGTTACAACTATTAGATATATTTTTTTAATTTTATATAATGTATTATTTATTTTTTGAGCACTTTTGAAAATGTTCATGTTGCTTTATGATTGACATTATATACATTATATATTTCTTAATAAAATAATTTTCAAATTAGTTTTGTATGAATGTTCTTTTAAGTTTAGTTAGAGGACAACTCTCACACAAAGTTTTCTAAGAGACACCACTTTTCTTCAGGTCTTTACCTCCACTGATGCTGACAGCCCATTGATCACACCCCTTTGTGCTATGCCTATTGACCCAGCTTATGGGAGAAAATATTTACAGATAGATACCTGAAATATTCAGAGACAGATGATTGCAGTACTCATTTTCCTAAATTTTGTTCTTAGTCCTTCTTTCTTTCCCCTGTTGAACTTTTCTCACACTTGGAAGAGACAGGCAAAGATTAACTGAGGATGTTAAGTTCATTCTTGAATACCTGATGCAAGCTGGAGCCATAGGCACCCTTTCATTCACCCTCAACTCAGAATCTTCCAACCCTGGTAGGAGAGACAACCCTAACCATAGGGTCCAGGCTAAAATAGAGCACAAGGGAATACACTGATTTTTCCTGTGAATAGAAATATTCTCCTAAGCACTACCCTAGTGTTGAGGCTAAACCACAATAGAAGAGGGGAAGTTCACTGTCTCTAAATTCATCTTCCCCACCAAGAAGCTAAGAGGAAGCTTTTATTATGTATCCAATCAGCATTTAAGCTATGGGTCAAGTTTTCAGCTGAAGGAAATAAGACACAGTTCTTGCCAGAGGAGCTCCAAGTGTAGATGAATAGGCAGTTTTCTTCTCTTGGAGGAAAATCAGGACATGCCCATTTCCCAAAAATCTTCTCCAAGTTAGCCTTGACCCAGGGTCTTAACTGCTATTGGAAAAAAAAAAAAAAAAAAAAAAAAAAAAAAAAAACCTTCTTTGGTCCCTATAATATGGCAGTAATCTTTAATTCTCTGTGTAAAAGGTTGAGAGAGGGATGGCATGTTAAATCTAAGAACTCCATCTTAGTAGAGATTCATTGACTACAATTTTTTTAAAACTGTGAAAAAAAATTACTGTCACAATTTTTCTCCAATTTTGGGCTCAATTCCTCTAAAAGAAGAGAAAAATGAAGGATTGGGGAGAGAGAAGATTGTTCAAAAAAGTCATTCCAATTTTTTTTTTTTTGCGCTGCTGGGGATTGAACCCAGGGCCTTGGGCTTGCAAGGCAAGCACTCTACCCACTGAGCTATATCTCCAGCCCCAAAGTCATTCCAGTAAATGCAATTTCTTTGTGTCTTTTGCTTTCTCTTTAAAACTTTGGATGATTTACATATTTTATTGTTATGTATTCCATAGGTATTTCAAAATAAAAATAATCATTCAAATTGCTTATACTATTGGGTAAACATCATGTGAAATACAATATACCATATTAATCTAGTAAGAACTTTCACAAATGTTTTAAAAAATATGGATAATACATTCCTTTTTTTGAAATATATTAAGGTTTTCTTGGTGGAAGAGTATATGGTCAGTTTTATCAATGACCTATGGCCATGAAAAGAAAACTGCACATTCTAGAATAAATAAGTTACACATAGTTGAATATATACCTATTGGGACTGACTTATTAAATATGCTGTTTATATAATTCATGTTCTTACTTTTGTCTCCCTCATTCAGAGCTGAGAGAACTGTTAAAGCCTCCTACTGCTGTTATCATTTATTTCCTCATATCCCTAAAGTTTTGCTTTTTAATTGATGACACTTTTTATTTTATGACTGAAAACTCAAAGAGCTATTTATTGAGATTGTACCCTTTACCATAATAATAGGTCCACATTTTGCTGTTTCTGGATCCATCCCTTTGCTGTAGATGTCTCTTACATTTAAAAAAAATCATCTAGTGTGTATGTGGTAGAGGAAGAGGTTTGTAGGGGAGGAAGGGAGAAAATCCAAAATTGAGGCATATTTACTTTTAGCACTGTCATTGCATTGATATGTTTTCTGTTTTCATATATCTGCATTAATGGTATAATTTTAACTTACAAGCAGGTCTTTACACTGAACATCTTATAAATTTTGTCCTGTCATTCCTGTATATTGAGATCCTAAGGATTTGAACCTTGATTCTATTACTTATTTTATAACTACTCTCATAGATGTCTAAGGCTTAATTCAAGTTATTGGGGGAAAAATTCGATCAAGACCCAACTCTGTTTACTTCAAAGGAGGAACTTCATGGGTTGTTAAAGCATTTGTCCTTCCTCTTTGTTTTAAAAATTTCCTTGAACTTTGCAGAACCCAATCTTCATTTCTTCATTATATCCATATAAAAATAAAGGTTAAGGAAAAATTGTCAAATTATTTCCTTATATCAAAACATACTAAGCCCGTGTTATCCCTCAAATCTAAAAATCAAATATATTTATCCTCAAAACAAATAGGATTTGTTTGTATCTCAGTTGTATTCCTCTCTAAATCTTACAAACCAACTCTGAGAATTGTACCAGAGAAGGACATCAAGTTGATCTGGGTTTTTCATGTTTCCTCCTTTCTGTTATTCAAAAGTACTAACACAGCTTTTGGGCTGTGTTAAGGCAGAACATCAAGGTGGGGAGCATGTGTTTGAGCAGAGCTTTTCAGCTCATGGTGGCTGGGAAGTGAAGAGAGAGGAAGGGTCTTAGATCACACTATTTCTTTAAAGAACACAGTTACAATGACCTTCCTTGCACTAAGCCCTTCCTCCTAAAAGTTCTACCACCTCCCATTAACACCACACATGGAACCTTGGGGAACACCTATCCAAACTATCGGAGACTGTTACAGACCTGCAAAAACTCTTTAGTTTTCTGTTTAGGACTGCTTTGCAACAATGGAAAGAAGTTGAAATGTTTAGACACTAGACACCCAATTGTTGACAGACAATTTTGAACTGTACCAACTTGGACAGAGTAGCAAAAGAGAGAGGTGCACAGAGAAAGAAAACTGGAAACCCATAGAGGGCATCCCTTAAGGGTTTTTTCAGCTGAGTACTTATCAGGACATACATATGAGAAAACTACCTAAGACAGAGGAAAAGAACCATCAGAACTATTAGAAAGAATGATGTCCATTGCTCACTCAAGGGCAGGAAGATTGCCTATTTCCTTTCTTTCCCCACCTCATTAGGCATCAGGGAGGGAACTCAGAATAGTCTCATCAGTAATGGAGAATAATTAACCCAAGACTAATAGCTGCAATGATTTCACCTAACAAATCTTAAAGACAACACTTCAAAGGATCAGTTTCCAAGTCACTTAGCTGCATTCCACAACAAATCTCAAGAATATTTATAGAAATAAAAAATAAGTAGGACCCAACAAGGAAAAATGCACAATGTGTGATATATAATGAAAGTTATCAGGCATGAAACAAGTAGGAAAATATATGTCATGATAGGCAAAAAATGACACTGACTCACAGCTAACACAGAAGTTAGAATTAACTGGTGGGGATGTTAAGACGTTTAACATAACTGTATTCAATAGGTTCAAGAGGTTAGAGACATACAAGAAATTAAGAAGATCCAAATCTAACTTCTAGATATTTGTGAAATGAAATATACAGTGGATGATAGTAATGGAATATCAGATATTTTAAAATATTAGTAAAATGGAAGGTATGCCAGGAGAAACTGTTCAAAATAAAACAGAGGGGGAAATAAAACACATAGGACTGTGAAACAAGCAAGTGCCTGATACATAAGGAATGAAGTAAAGAGGTGCTGGGAAAATGTAGAAACAATAATTTTAGGTTTCCAAATTTGATAAAAGCTCCACATTCACAGTTCCAAGAAGCTCAGTAGAACAAAAGAAACAAAGGAAACTGCAGTAATGCTTATTTACTCTAATTGCTTGAATGAGAAAATCTTAAAAACAGCCTATGGGTTATAAATGCCTTTGTGATACCACTTTCAGGATATCTTCTCAAAGCCCTTTGGTTTTCTTTCTTTGACTCTTTACCCTATATTGTTTATACATTCTTTCATGACAATAGCATGACATAGTTTAATATACATTCTTTCATGACATAGTTTAATATATATAATCATATATTAAACAATTGAATTTAATATTGGACAGCCTTGCTGACTAATTTCTACCTATAGCATGGTTGCAAGATTCTTTGTTTCTACTTTTTGCCATTATTGAAATAAAGGCAAAGATTGTCATAAATGAAACCCACACTTGCTGTGTAGCATTGCCATTTGCTTTTTTGTGCTATCTTATTCATTCTTTGCAACCATCCTGTGAGCTAGGTTCTGTTCCCATTTTATGGATGCAAGAGAAGGCTCTGCAAGTACAATATCCAATGTAAGACAACCAGTAAGTGCAATATCTGATTAATTCAAGATCTGTGCACTTTTCCTTATCTGGGGTTAAAACTTAAAATTTTTAAATAAGAAATGTTTTCTACCAAGTGGCAGTTGGGTCCATTACCTAACTAATAGATACAGTCATATCCTCAATACATTTTATGCCAACTGTCAATTATGCATCCATTTCTCCTCCTCCATAGGGTTTAAGAATTGATCCCAGATCCTGCAATGAACCTTGATTAGCTGAAGCTAGTCTGGGTCATCCCAATTTCCTTGCTTGCAGAATGGAATTTCCTTCACACAGATCTTATGTAGGGTAAGCACATGACCACTTTTGTTTAAGTGTAAATTTTTTTTGAAACTCTGAAAAATAATTTTTTTCACTTTTAAGAAGGGTCCAACAATGACAGGTTTCCCCTCTCACAGGGTGTGATAAAATATTTATGCACTGCCAATTTCCATTGGTAATTATCCTAAGATAAGTATTGAGATAAAGTTGTGAATGACAGAGAAATAAGAACCTGAGGTTTTAATTTACAATGGAAAGGGTGAGTTAATCAATGTGTAGTCACCCTCAGTCTTGATTTTCCATTCTGTAACCTAGTTGAGCAAAGGGTTTGCTCGTTTTTGTTTTTGTCTTTTTGTGTGTAGTTATTGTTACTTACTGTTGAAAGTTGCAATTTATCCAAGTCAAGAAAAGGTAAATTGAACTTGACTTAAAGAATAATATGAAGCCAGGCCCTGATTTCATGGAAAACAAGCTTGAAGTCATGAACTGGAATGGTGGAGGTGCAAGGGAAGTGAGCATGTGAAGCAGATGTCATTCTGGCCTATTTTTCATTGCTTCCTGATATGGTTTGAATGTGTGTACCCTCCAAAATTCATGTTGGAACCTAATCTCTACGGTGGGTTTTAAGAGGTGGGATGTTTGGGGGAAGTTATTAAATCAATGAGGCTCACTTTGATAAATGAACCTGTGCCTTACAAAGGACTGGAAGAAAGTAGCTTGTTTTTTGCTTGTTTCCTCAAACCTGAGGACATAGTATTTATTCCCTTTTATTGTTTTGTCCTTTCTCCCATGTGAGGACAAACAGTACCATCTATGAGGAAGAAGGCTTCACAGGAACTGCAGAGACCTTGCTCTGGACTTCTCTGCCTCCAGAACTGTGATAAATAAATTTCTGTTATTTATAAATAAATCAGTCTCAGATATTTTGCTATAGCAGTGCAAACAAACTAAGATACAGTCTATAAACAACTCTCATGTTCATAGATTATTACCTGGGCAATTAGAGCTGAGGCACTACTTTCAATGATGTGCTTATGGATGAACCATTTTTATGACCCTGCTATTTCCCTTTTACCAGCCAGTCTTCTTATGAGGAAGAGTTGGAAAAAGGTTTCCAATTATGTTGATTATGAATTTTTAGACTGGGTTTGGAGCAGATACTCAGATATGAGAATATGTGAAATAATTTGGGGTAAATAGATAAAATGGTGTGGAGTCGAGAATGCTCTGGTGATTTCTTTTTTTAATTCTGTGGTGCTGGATATTGAAACCCAGGCTTTGTACACAGGGCAAGTGCTCTACTGCCGAACTACATCTCCACTCCTGCTAATTTCTTTTGAATACAGCCCATATTTCATTCTGGTATAATATCTTACATGCAGTAAATTCTCAATAAATATACTGAGTAAATGGATAAATGAATTAAAATGAATACCTTTTGCTCCCAAATAAAACTTTTCCTTAAATCCCTGTGAGTAAAAAAATGAAGTGACAGAAGCCACTAACAGATAAACTATCTGATGTTACCTGATTTCATTTCTTATTATTTCTATAGATATGCAAAAGGAAAGGAAAAGGATTGTGTCCCCAAATTAATAAGTGTCATTGCAATTTGTCATGATTTCCCACTGACTTCTTTTCCAACAGCCTGCCAAATCCTCCCCCAAAAAACTAAAAACCAAAAATTAAACTTACATGTACTTAAAGAATCAAACATCTGCTAATCCTTTATTCTGTGTTTTCTCTGGGCACCCAGATGAGAACATGAATAATTTGAAAAATCTTAAAATCCTGTGAGAGGGTATTTATCACTGGGAACCTTGTGACCTAGTTCTTAATTTCAGTAACGCTGCCCCTACATTTTTTAAGAAAAAAATCATTTTTGTATGCTTTCACACATTCCTTCAGAATTCACATAGGTTTTCACCAGGTTATGATGAAATGACAAGCAACTACCAGGTTCCACTGGCTTGCATGGCAGTTAGTTCTCCTTCATGGCAGTTAGTTCTCCTTCACATTACAAATTGGCAACTGCAAGTCAGACCCAGGCCTTTCCTACATACCTTCTTTTTCCAGGATCCAGACTAAAGAAGCAGTCACTAACTGGGGTATGCCTTTCTCATGTAACAGAGGCAAAGAATGATGAAGAGTGTTAGCAGTAACATGCAACGACACTGTAAGCCTCTGCTGAGACATGGTATGTGTTTTTTCATGTACACCAACCAAGTCAAAGACAAGTCAAAGGCTCCCTATGCCAACCCCACCACAAATTTACTGCTAGTATCAAGACAAAGGACAGAACCATAAAATCTTACAGGGGAAGGCATAAATAGTGGGGAGGTTAAAATACACAACTCACAACTCATCACTCTGGAAGGGAATATGATTAATATAAAAACATTCAGTGGGCTGGGGAGATAGCTCAGTCGATAGAGTGCTTGCCTTGCAAGTACAAGGCCCTGGGTTCGATCCCCAGCACCACACACACAAAAAAAATAATAATAATATATATATATATATATATATATATAAACATTCCACATTTTTAGCATTCTATTATTTAAATACTGCTTTCTTATTGAATATTTACTGAGCAGCTCTTTGATTTCAGACACTACTCTGGTTGCTTGTTATGTGTATTAATGAACAAATAGGAAAAAAAAACCTTCCTATATGGAGGTAACCCATTAAAATACTGAAATAAAATAAATCTAATAATGTAATAATCTAATAAGTAAGTCAATAATGCAGCAAGACATTATTCTCTTGTTTAAAATCTGAATAAATATCTGCAGATACTTAACATTTTGTTCACTTCTAAAGCACATCCCAAACATGGTAGAAATGTGCATTGCTATTGAGAAATTCCATAAAAGTGAAAGTACAAATGAGTACAACGTGTCATGGACCAAACAACAAGTTATCATTCTGATAGTATCTGCTCTTTAATGATCTGAACATCCCCAGGGTTCAAGACTCTTGTGCCAAACACTATAAAATACATCAATATTTTCTTGTTCAAGAATGTAAGGGTCAGACGTTCAAATTAGCAGACAAGTTACTCTCATTTCATAATAAAATAATAAAATTTTAGAACTGGAGGAAACATAAAAGATTATTTACCCATGCCTCTGTTCAGTTAATCCAAACCTTACTAAGGTGCCAAAAAGAATTTTTTATAAATGAAAGGCATATGGAAATAAAACAAAAAGAGGTTATTTCATATGTTGAATTTTGCTCCTGGGTTCTAAGGTCACACATACTCATTCTAAGGTCATGTTCAAATGCTCAGAAATTGATCTGCTAATCATCCTTTTGTTAGGGCAGCTGGCAACTGAAGGATGGAGCCTGATACTCACCCCAACAGAATCAGTCTTCTTCAGCATTCCAAAGCCCTTAGCTTGATCATCTGACTAGACAACCCTTTCCATTATGATGAGTTTTGTCTACTTTCGACAGCAGACCTCAGGGTATTAACCCAATCCAGGGGTCCTAGTAATAGTTATCTTAATCTTTTGTTTCCAGGCATCTGCACTCATTCATACCCAGATAATCAATTCTACTTCCCAGTGAATCTAAGAGTGTTCCTCTTTGTCACCTGTAAATGTCCCATTGACGTTTTCACCCGAGGAAGTCAAACACACTGGCCTCCACCTATAATATTGAGCTTTACCTACTCAGGTTTTCTAAATCATGATGATAAAACCTGCTCCAAAGATACCTGTTGTCTCTTTCTGCAGAGAACCAAGCCATAAGCACCAGTGCCAGAAGAAAAACAGGCACAGACATGTACAGTGATGTCCTGCATCAAATGGTCAACACCTACTTCAGTAGTCTTTCTATTATACTATGTTGTCTCTTTATCATTTAATTAGGATACCCATCTTATAACCACATCTGTGTTTTTGGAAAATATTCCAGATGACTTGGGATAAGGCAAAGTCAGTATATAGGGCTCTCCCTGGCTGCCCCCCATGGAGAATCACCACCTTTCCCACACCTGTGGCACACAGTTGTGCCACACTGATGCACCGGTATAACACAATCTGCTGTGCTGCCCACTATCAATTTATCTACTTTGTTCTGAGGTTGGCATGCTATTTGCAGGGAAGATCATTCTCTACCTAGTCCTCTGCTTTCTGAGAAGTCTGGGTCCTACTATGAGAATCTTTATTCAACACAGGCTATTGCCTCCATATAGTCTATATCCATAAGATGGCTAGTAAGAATAACAACATGATATACTTGTCCACTTTCCTACTAATGCTTTCAATAATTTGTGTCAACAAATGCAAGCATAATGCAGACCATTTCACCTCTCACATACTCTCTTTACTACTTAATACAAATAAAACTTCTGGGCCTTTTTTAAGTTTGCTTCTACTTATTTCCTACATCTGCATTCTAATTCACCCCAGAGAACTAGAATCATCAGTTATATATTCTAGGTAAAGAGATCAGGGATATGGTTCAGTGATAAAGGGCCCTACGGTTCAATCCCTGCTACCAAAAAAAAAAAAAAAAAAAAAAAAAAAAAAAAAAGCACTATCTGCCTGCTGTATTCACAATTCAAAAAAGCTTAAAAATATACATCTAGTAATTAAAATTGTACATATTTCCATAACTCAGTGGTAAAATTAATAACCAATTAATAGCCCAATCTTTTTAGTGTAAACAAGCTCAATCTTAAAAATTTTTTTAAAAATTATTATGGAAAATTTCAATTTTGTACCAAAGTATAGTATTATGAATTCTCACATTCCCTACTTTCAAAAATTATCAATTTTGTTTCATCTAAATCCGGCTCATTTCCATAATTTTGAAGTAAATCCCCATCTGTAATCATTTCATCTGCAAATACGTATCTTCAAAACATAAGGATCTTTACTACTATCATATACTAAAATTTTAATCATAATTTCTCAATATCGTCAAATATCCAGTGTTCAGATAGCCTCGGGGATTTATACGTTTTTAATAATTACAGGTTCAGCCCTCCAGGGCGCAGCGATTCCCTTGCCGCTCGCCAACCGCAAGGTTCCGGAAGCAACAGAGCTCGAGCGCACCACAGCACGACGGGCAGGACACGGAGATGGACGGAACCAAAGCCGCCCTTCTCATGCGGGCTGAGGAGGGAGCTCTTTGCGTGTTGCACTAAGGACAGTCTGCACAAACGCGATTGGCAGCAGCTACCGGAAGCGCTCGCAAGTTTCCAGCTCTGGCAAAGGTTGGTCCACGAGAGTTGCTGAAGTGCTACGGGCGCCGGCTCCACCTGGACCAGAGCGGAAAGGAATAGGGACGGCGGAGATGGAACGCTCCGTGGAAGGCTGCATGGCGAGCGCACTGTTCGCGGGGTTCCGGGCCTTAGGGCTTTTTAGTAACGACATCCCGCACGTGGTGCGGTTCAGCTCGCTGAAGCGCCGATTCTACGTGACGACCTGCGTGGGCAAGAGCTTCCACACGTATGACGTGAGTGGTTTCTTTGCCATTTTCCCGAGAACTTCCCTCCCTGGCTCCCAGCTCTGTCCTGGGGCAGTCCCGCTCTCCCCTCCCACCTACCAAGGATTTCCCTTTCTGCCCTTCTTTTCGGTAACCCCACCCTGTTCTGTTTAACCGTACTCATTTAATCCTTGTGCTGATTTAGCTCTTGCAGTTGCACCTGGGGGCGAGTTTCGGAGGGCACCTGGCTGAGGGATGAATACTTGAGAACGTCTCAGTTTTACGGCATCACATTTGTTTAGTAGATATTTATTGATCCTCCCTGAAGATGCGAATATGAGTAAGATTAAGCCCTTACCCTCCTTAATTTTTTTTTTTTTTTTTTTTTTTTTTTTTGCGGTGCTGAGGATCGAACACAGGGCCTTGTGCTTGCAAGGCAAGCACTTTACCAACTGAGCCACCTCCGCAGCCCAAAAGGAACTTGTCGCTTTGTACTTATTTTTAATTTCTTGCAAGAAGACGACTTGCAAGCCCCCTTATTGTGTTACTGATCACACAAACTGGGTTAGAAATCCAGACTAAAATACATTAGGAGGACTTAAAGGTGAGATTGTGATTTAAGGGGTTCTTCATATTCGATAGCAATCCAATTTCTCCGGACTTCCCCTGAGCGTCTGTTTTCAACCTTGAATAGCTGGCACGATTTCACTCTCAGTCTTGCAGCAATGTTTCTTTGCAAGGTAGTGTTTAGCAATTTTGTAGCACCCTTATATAAATTAGGAAAGTCAATATTAGGAAACTAAAATTACTTGCCATGACCCTCCTGCTTATTATTAGTGATGGATTTTCTCCTTTAAAAACATCACTCATTGAAATAGTCGTTTGTTGTTATTTCTTTGTCTTCTCCAAAAGAGTGTAAGTTGTGTGAAAGCAGGAAGATAACATGATGAAGATGATAATAGCTACTGTTATTAAGCACTTTTTCTGGAAAGCATGGTGTAGGGTTGTTTTCCTTGAAGAATTGTGAAAATCAAAGGAATTATTAGCAAGAAGAGATGAGAGCTAGGAGCCAGTTGAGTTTATGCAAAAGGAAAAAGGTGGAATGAGGCAAAGAGCAGTGGGTTTCTGGAAGCCTAGGATAGTAATGGAGAAAGCTTGGGTTAGAGTGACATCATTATTTCTGTGGGAGTATTTATTGATACCATTCTCTACACTTCTTCCTTCTTGCCAGTTTTTGGTTTTACTCAAGTTTCCTCCCTGAAACGTGACTTCTAATTTTCTCTCTTAAAGAAAACATTTTTTTCCATCTTTAAGTATTTAATCACATTTTATTTAAATAAATCCTTCAATAAAGAAATGAATAATTTACTGCCTTTGTTGTGTAAATAGTTATGTCAAATTTATTTGCAGTTCTTCAACATTCCCTTAATGGAAACATCCATATTTCCACATCAAAGTTCCCAGAAAGACTTAAAAGTCTCAAAATTCTGTATTTCCTCTTGAAATCTTATCTTTGGTACACTGTCTTTCCTGACATTTTGTTGAGCACAAACATATTTTCCCCCCTTGCTCTTCCAGAGAAACTCTATGGTTAGGAGAGTAACATCTTTATACATTATATAAAAATTTCACTATTATCTGCACATTGAAATTTTGTCATAAAAATGTGTTTTAAGATGTCTTTTAGTTCTTACACTGGTGATGCTTTCTTTTCCGGGGTGGGAATGATGGATTTTTTAAAATGTACCGTGATATGGCGTACAAATGCTTATTACCTGAGGACCATGTGTGCGTTATACCAACCAATTTATTGGGCTGTGATATCTGAAAGTGAAAATAACTTGGGGGTAAACATAATGGCACTAATGATCCCAAGTCATTAACTTGTTCTTCAGGGGCTCTCTCCTATGGCCCATGGTCAGATATCCTACATATAAGCATTTGTACACAGAAACTAGACAAGGTATGAATTGCTCTTGGTGGTGGTGATAGCAGCTAACATTGATCATTTATTTCATGACTGGTTCTACTCTGTTTTACACAAATTTACTCACAATCCCATTGAATTTTCATAATCCCATAAAGTAGGTACATATTTTAATCTGTATTTTATAAATGAGGAATTTGAGACACAGGGAAGAAAAGTAACTTTCCTCAGGCTCACACAGATGGATTGTAACCATATATTGGAATCAGCAAATTATAGTAATATAGCTAATTCAGCCCCACCACTATTTGATTTTACATGACCCATGAGTCATGAATGGTTTTGATATTTTTCTAAAGATTAGAGGGAAAATCAAAAAGTTTATTGGAATATACTGGTGTATGTTTATTTATTACATCTGTGCTTTCATGAAACAATGTTAAGAGTTGAGTCAGTGCAACACAGTATGACTTGCTAAGCCTAAAATATTTATTCTTTGGCTCATTACAGAAACCCTTTGCCTACTTACATCACCACTGTTGGTGAAATAGCTGAAAATATAACTTTCCTGATAACAAAATTTAGTATCTTTTCAAGGAAGGACAGCATAGAAAATTTACCTATGAGATTATATTTTAATCTTAAGGTGTTAGGTTATTATAAAATTGTTTTTGTTAATGAAAAATTAATCCTTTTTTCTTTCTTTAAACAGGTTCAGAAACTTAGTCTGGTTTCAGTAAGTAAGTGAATTTTATTCTGAATTTATGCATGCTTAGTATCTTTAAATTTTTTTGACATAGTTTAAGCCTTATAGAATGTATAAAGAATCCAGTGTGTATGTCTAATAAACCTCTATAGGAAAAAAAAACCTAGGTCACTATCATGTTTTGCTTTCATTTGTCACGTGTCTTATTTATTTATTTATTTTGGAGTATTTCTTCAGAATTTCTTTGTTTTTCACCACATCGTGATTAATTCTTTTTTTGAATAATAACTTTCAGTTTGAGTTTTTCTGATGGTTCTTCATAGATTCTTCATAAATCTTCATAGATTTATGTAGTTTGGCAGGAATAACGAAGAAATGATACTGAATTCTCAGTGGATTTTATCACTAGGCATATGCTGCTGGTTAACCCTATTCCTGGTAGTGACTTTTTGCTTAAGGTGACATCTGTCGGGAGGCTCTGTTTTAAAATTACTAGTTTGTTCTTTGTGGTTAATAAGTGTCTTATGGTATGATGTATTAAGATCTGTAAATATGCTGTTGCTCTTCCAAGTTTTACCTGCTGTGTTTAGTTAGCTTTTAGTGATGAGACTTGCCTGAATCAGTTATTGATATGGTGGTTATTAAATAGTTTTTGATTTTTCATCATTTCTGCTACTATAAAAAAGAGTCTCATATTTGTGTATTTTTTCCCAGTGGACGTGTATTTATTTTTCTTAGAACTGTTTAATAGAATAAAGGGCTTCAAAGCTAAGAGGTACTAGTTTTATTTTCAAATAGGATCCTTGTGAGAGAAATCCATTGTGAATGTCTGAAAAACAATTTTGAAAAGATTAGAAGACAGTATAACCTAAATTGAATAGAAAAGTGAATGATAAACCTATAAAAAAAGTATTATGGAAACTAAATTCCCAAATGGAGTATGCACATAAAAAATACTTAAGATCATCCTCTATCTGCTAATCTCCCTGACCCCAAAAGAGGAAAGAAAAAAGGGGTGCCATGATTTTATTAGTGAGAGAGGAATCAAGAAATTAGGTTATATAAGAATGACTAGAGGTGATAAGCATATTTACCTTGGAGAAAACTGAGGAGAAACTGTATTATCTTTAATTATTTTTAAGGTTCAACATGAAGAATATATGTGGAGTTTCTTATAGTTGTTCCAAAGGATAGAGTTAGATGTGGATCTAGGTTTTGATTTACTTTTATATGTTTCTCAAAGTTACTAATAAACTTGATGTTCTTGAAGGTGTTTACAGAAGGGCTGACCAACCATCTGTCAGTTTTACATATTAAGTGATGATTTTTTCCAAATACTTCAAAAAGCTTCTTTTTATCTATTTAGCATTATGTTATGTTTATAAATCTTAACATTTGCAACACTGAAATCAAAATTTTATACTGATTCTCAGTTTTCTTTTATTAAATGTACTTTAAAAAATTATATCCATGAAAAATACTATATGTATATTTAAGGTTTCTATTTCTTACAAATCCCGTTTCTTTTATATTCTAGGTAACTCTGTTCCACAGGATATCTGCTGTATGGCAGCTGATGGAAGACTAGTCTTTGCTGCTTATGGGAATATTTTTTCTGCATTTGCCCGTAATAAAGAGGTTTGTATCACTGAACTGCTTCAACTTGCACCAATTTCTAATGTATATTCTGTTTTCTAGAGGAAGAGAAAATTGATTTCACTTATATGTGTATGTATAGATATACCTTTGTGGTTCATATGGAGACATTTTAATGAAGGAGTTCTAGGTTTGGTCATGGTTAGGGATAGGAAGGCATCAGAGGCTGTCAACTTTGGGAAGCTATTACCACTCCTAGGAATAAAGGACAAAGGAGAAAAAATTAATGTTATTGAAGCTTGGTGAGAACTGAAACCATGAAGAGGGGGTTATAGTGATGGACGGATCAGTTACTACAAAGGTTAGTGTCTCTGTGTCAAAGCAAGAAGGTACAGGGAAGAATTACTTGATATTCCCCTCTCTAATCTCATCTGGAAGGCAGCTGGTGATGGAATTTTAGAAGTCAGCCATCTAGAACATACCATTTCTTTAGAATAAGGGAGTTACACTGTTCAAATTAGTGAGGGACCTAGGTATATATGCATGCCTTTTTCCTAAACTCAATAGGAAGGCTGAGCCCTAGAGTTCTCAATTCTTTGTTCTTAGTCCATGCTTTTCTTCCTTATTGAACTGGCTGAAGGAGCAGATGAATGTGTCTGACTCCTTGATATTTGTTTGTATAGCCTTGTATAATCAAAAATTGAACTACATTTCTTAACATGAATATTTTAGGATTAGCATGGTTTTTTGGAGAATAATATTACTTGATGAATGAGTACTAATGTGAAATTATTTTAAACTTTGTAGATAGTACATACCTTTAAGGGTCATAAGGCAGATATTCATCTTTTGCAACCTTTTGGGGATCACATTATCTCTGTTGATGCTGACAGCGTTCTTATTATTTGGCACATATATTCAGAAGGTAAGAATTAACTAATTTGCTTTGTCTTGGGATTGTGTGTGTATAGTTAAAAATCTGTGTGAACATAACTTCTATACCAGAGGTTTCACATGCAAACAGTAAAAAAAAAAAAAAAAAAAAAAAAAGGTAATTTTTAACATCTATAAGAGAAAAGTTTCTAAATAGGAAATAGATAACCACTTACAACTTCTATAATGTGCTTATTTCAACTTATATATTTTCCATTACAGTTCTTCAAAATTAGTAACTTGTTTTCTCTCTAGAATGGATTTTGATACATGTTCACACCTGAGAAATTCTTGGTATTTTCAGCTTTCAAAAGGAAATGCTAATAGTAAACTTGAAGGTTCTATAAATCAGAAGGAAAACATATGCCTTTTTTTGAAGGATATGAGTCAGTGTCTTTTAACTGATATACAGTGGAACTGCTAGATATGTTTAAGAGACTGTGTATTTTCAAAGGTTGGGCATTTTATCACCAGAATTTCCCCAACTTTCCTTAATAAAAAAGACCGGTTCATCATAAATTGAATGTTTTTAAGTTCTTTAATCTGTTTACATTTTTAGCTTGTTCAATACATTCAACATTCTAGAGATTGCCTTCTGGGAGTTCTTCTGTATTCTCATACAAATTGATAACCCTTTGTTTTATCTTTGCTCAAGTAGGGGTAACAGAATTCCAAAAATGTTCCCTTCAAGGGGATGTTAAAAAACGTTATAAAGTTATAGAATCTAGCTCATAAAGTCTCAGGAACTCTCTTGATACTGATAACCTAGATTTTTTTTTATTGCTATTAGAGCAACACATTGACCCAGGGTCTTCAGGGAGCTATTTGTAGTGAGACAAGGGTCTTTTTTTTTTTTTTTTTAATTTATTTTTATTGTAAACAAATGGGATACATCTTGTTTCTCTGTTTGTACATGAAGTAGAGGCATACCATTTGTGTAATCATAAATTTACATAGGGTAATGGTTTTTGATTCATTCTGTTATTTTTCTCTCCCCCCCAACCCCTTCCACCCCTCTTTTCCCTCTATACAGTCCCTCCTTCCTCCATTCTTGCCTCCCTCCCACCTCCCATTATATGTTATCATCTACTTATCAGCGAGGTCATTCGTCCTTTAGTTTTTTGAGATTGGCTTATCTCACTTAGCATGATATTCTCCAATTTCATCCATTTGCCTGCAAATGCCATAATTTTATCATTCTTTATGGTGGAGTAATATTCCATTGTATATATATACCACAGTTTCTTTATCCATTCATCAATTGAGGGGCATCTAAGTTGGTTCCACAATCTGGCTATGGTGAATTGAGCAGCTATGAACATTGATGTGGCTATATCTCTGTAGTATGCTGATTTTAAGTCCTTTGGGTATAGAACAAGGAGTGGGATAGCTGGGTCAAATGGTGGTTCCATTCCAGATTTTCTAAGGAATCTCCACACTGCTTTCCAGAGTGACTGCACTAATTTGCAACCCCACCAGCAATGTATGAGTGTACCTTTTTCCCCACATCCTTGCCAACACCTATTGTTGCTTATATTCTTGATAATCGCCATTCTGATTGGGGTGAGATAGAATCTTAGGGTAGTTTTGATTTGCTTTTCTCTTATTACTAGAGTTGTTGAACATTTTTTCATGTATCTGTTGATTGCTTGTAGATCTTCTTCTGTGAAGTATCTATTCATTTCCTTAGCCCATTTGTTGATTGGGTTATTTGTGTTCTTGGTGTATATATTCTGCAAATTAGTGCTGTATCTGAAGTATGAGTGGCAAAGATTTTCTCCACTCTGTAGACTCTGATAGTTTCCTTTGCTGAGAGAAAACTTTTTATTTTGAATCTGTCCCAATTATTGATTCTTGTGCTATGGGAGTCCTGTTAAGGAAGTCTGATCCTAAGCCAACATGTTGAAGATTTGGACCTACTTTTTCTTCTATAAGATGAAGGTTCTCTGGTCTGATTCCGAGGTCCTTGATCCATTTTGAGCAGGGTGAGAGATAGGGGTTTAGTTTCATTCTGCTGCATATGGATTTCTAGTTTTCCCAGCACTATTTGTTGAAGAGGCTATCTTTTCTGCATTGCATATTTTTGGCACCTTTGTCTAGTATGAGAAAATTGTATTTATTTGGGTTTGTGTATGTGTCCTCTATTCTGTACCATTGATCTACCTGTCTATTTTGGTGCCAATACCATGCTGTTTTTGTTACTATTGCTTTGTAGTATAGTTGAAGTTCTGGTATTGAAACAAGGGTCTTTTAAAGTGGTATTCAAAGTAAAGTTTGTATACTTTTCACCTAGGTTGTGCATCCTAACCTGGGGTATACATACTTCTGGGAGTATTTAGCAATGTGCCAGATAGTTTGTGAAACTAAAAATTAAATGAAGTGTGCCTTCTTCAGTACTCAGATTTATTGGTAAATTTAGCGAAAAAATTGTTTCAGTAATAAATTTTGAAATGAAAGCAAAATTTAAACTAATTTTAAATATAATAAATGTAAGATTTCAAAGATTTTTTTGTTTTTTAATCTTGTAACAAATAATTACCTACAGTGCTACCCCCCACTTCTCAGAGTTTTAAGTTCTTTTCCTCTCCTGTGTTAGGGTCCTCTGTGGAAATGTGTGAGAAGCACTGTATTTGGTTTCACTCAACTTCACCTCTTTTCATATCTTCTGAGTGACCTAATTTAAGTAGTAAAACTAATAATAGCATTTATATTAGAACTTGTAGATTATTTTGACAGTCTAGATGACATTTATAAGTTTTCCCTATCATTTATTTTGGTTCTTGAGAGTTATTTATAGGTTAGTATGTAAGTTTTTGATTTATATTAGCATATAAGTCTGTGGTGTGATTAACTTACATTAAATGGTAAACATATGGGTATATGAAACAAGTTTCAAACTATTTTATAAAAAATAATTGTTATTTATAATTTTCACTTTTTGTAGAAGAGTACCTTCAGTTGACTTTTGATAAATCAGTTTTTAAAATTTCTGCAATTTTGCATCCAAGTACCTACTTGAACAAAATACTTCTGGGCAGTGAACAAGGAAGCCTGCAATTGTGGAATGTAAAATCCAAGTAAGCATTTTACTTTAAAAATAACATACTTCTCCCCTTACCCTGATCTACTGCTTCCTAGAGCATTCTTTTTTTTTTTTTTTTTTTTTTTGTACTGGATATTTAACCCAGGGGTGCTTTATCACTGAGTCACACCCAACCCTTTTTATTTTTGATTTTGAGGCAGGGTCTAAGTTATAGAGGCTGACTTTGAACTTGGATCTCCCAGTTTCAGCCTCCTAAGTCTGTTTATTTGGAGGACTATCAATAAATACGGCTCTTAGAAGTTATGGATTAATGGGATCACATATTTGAAAGGTGGTATGTGGTCCTGGCACAAAATAAGCAACTTCATAAATCTTCATTGAATTCTATAAACTATTGACTTGATAACTGGAAAGTCTCCATGTAACTATCCAGATGGCTTTATAAAGTAATATTATGAGATTAGCATTGGACAGCTTTTAGATTTTTATAAATGATGGAAAGAGATGATACAACAAATTGGTGTTTGGTGTATTTAGAAATGATTTCAAGGGACAAGTACTTTCATCAACAACCACCAGTATGATGAATATGTAATATTAATATAGTGGGAAGGCTACATTGATTTTAAATATGACTTTATGTTATTTGAACATTTATCTAGAGAGAATGGAATAATTCAAGCTTTGTATTATGTTAAAACAAGCAAACAAAAACATTTAACCACCCACATTGTTCTTTTCAAAACCCTTGTAAATTTGAAAAGAAACGGTTTAATGTTTATTTAGTTTTGAATCAATATTTCAGTTCAATTTGGCAAATACTCTGACTACCTACTCTGTACTAGGCTCAGGGATATTGACTGAGATGCTGTCTGTGCCCTTAAGGTTGTTTCCTTAGGCTCTGTGTAATGTTTACAATCTTGCTGTACTTTATCCATTCTGTAATTATTGCATAGACTAATTTATGCTCATTTGCAGAATTAAATATATATTTTGATATTTTAATCACTAGTATTAAAATGATTTCAGATATCTCTGCTCCATAAATTCACTTAACCATTCATGGTCTGATTCCGAATCTGAGGGCAGCATAACTGTTTTCATAAAACAGTTCATATAATATGCAAGTACTATTTTAGTTAAAATCGAATGTGTTCCCTTTAGTGATGATGTTTGTAGAAATAAATTGCAGTTAAAAAAAAATGAGATCTGCCTAGATTCCATTCTAGATAAAATGGATTTTACTCATGTATTCTTTTGTTCTACTCAAAACATTTTAATTTTTCAATGAGGTAGCCTTTCATAGCAGTTTGAAGCTTGGAAGTCTAAAATCTGCACTATTTTTTTTTTTTTTACTCTAACCATGTGACCTTAGCTTAATATTTTAGCACAAATTTTTTTTTCTAGTTTTTTTTTTCTGGAAAAAGGTGATAATATTTACTTCATATGATTATTTTGAGTATTAGACAAGTTGATATGTTCTTAGAATAGTGTGGGGTGAAGAATTTAATAAATACCACCTGTTATTATTTTACTTTTAAATATATAGTCAATTTTGTTTTTCTTCCTAAAAAAAAAAAAAAAACCTAGGTTTTAACTATTTTTCTTCTTATAGTAAGCTTCTGTATACATTTCCAGGATGGAAAGTTGGAGTGACTGCTCTTCAGCAGGTTAGTATTTTTTGGTTAAATCAAAGCAGCAGCAAAATAGAATCTTTTACTTTTGGGGATCGGCTATGTTTTTAGACCTAAAGACAAAATAATATAGTTCATAACTGTTCACTAAGGAAATAGTGTTTTGGAAGTATACTGAAAACAAGCAGAAACACATTTACCTATAAACATTTGTAGAATACTTTGTGTTTAGAGTTAGGCTCTAAACCTATGGTGGTTGTAGAACCTAATCATTTACTAATCATTTTGCAAGCATATAGTGTAGAGCTTTGTACAGAACAGAGATTAGTTGTTCAGTGATGCAAGAGAGAAGGTCATACAGAGAAGTTTGTCAGGATGTTGAAATTTGCTGTTTGAAATAGTTGGGTTCAAAACCCCAAAGTGTTTTCATGGTAGACTTAGAAATAATTGCTTTTCATTTTTATAAGTCAGCAAAACATATATATGAATGAATGTATGTTTACAGAAAATCTAGTAAGTCTGTTGGTGACACATATAGCTATTGTACCTTATCTTTCTAATATCCATTGCCCAGGTATTTACATTCCTTTATCCTATTTTACTGTCATCAACCATACTTTGCTATGCCTACCCAGAAGATCCCATAGGAATCAGATGATTGAGTCCTTCAAGGGCACGGGATTATATTTTCTTTATTTATCTTCAGTGCAGGGTCTCACATATAATAGGCATTTGATGTCATGTTAATGAAATGTTTAGTTTGATTCCATTTTTTGATATTATACCTGTATCTGTGTTAAAATAGAGAAGTCCATAATAGAGCTTATGTTAGGTCTTTATAAGAACACTACAGCCATAGATTATTATGGCTGGAACAGATTGTAAAGCTTTTTTTGCCTTTTAGTATGTTTTACATGCTTTTCCTGTTTACCTTGGATAAATAATTATTTACATCTTTTCCAGTTGGCCACGTATGTTGCCATACCTATGACAAACCTTCATGTTTTCTAGGGGTTGTCTCTTTTTTTTCTGGTTCATCTAGTTAATAATTGGTAGTGAACTTTTCTTTCTGTGTCTTTTTCTTAACAAGACTGCTTTGTTCTGGTGGTTGAGAAGGGATGTCAACTGGTAGAATTTAAACTGGGAAGGAATTTGGAAAAATCATTCCTAAATACTTCCATTTGAATAGCAGTTAAAGTATGCCATAATGGTAATACTTATGGATTTTGCCCCCTTCTTTAAGAAGATATCCCATTATCTTTTTTAATGATATACAAGTAATAGTGTATATCATCAAAATTGTTAAAGCTATGTTGCTTACGAAAATAAAAACTTGAGTAATTTAATTTTCAGGCACCAGCTGTGGATGTTGTTGCTGTTGGTCTCATGTCAGGTCAGGTTATTATTCACAATATTAAGTTTGATGAAACATTAATGAAGTTTCGTCAAGACTGGGGACCCATTACTTCAATTTCATTTCGCACAGGTAATCTTTAGCATATTTATTCATGAGAGTTAAGAACACTTAAAATGTTTTTCTTTAAAGATCATGGAAATTATTTTAATATGTTGTCTTATAGTTTAATAGATGTTAATGAAATATTGAACTAAACAAGGCAAAAAATATAGGAAGACTTTGGTGTGTAGTCCTAACTTTATAAATTAAAAAGGAGAGAAAATTGTTAAGTTTACTTGTTTGAAGGTGTCTATTTTTTAAAATATATTTTTTATTTTAATAACAGATGGTCATCCAATAATGGCAGCTGGAAGCCCCTGTGGCCATATTGGACTTTGGGACCTAGAAGATAAAAAATTAATCAGTCAAATGAGAAATGCACAATCTACAGCAATTGCCGGACTGACATTTCTCCATAGAGAGCCTCTTCTTGTCACAAATGGTGCTGATAATGCTCTCAGGGTATTATGACTATTTTTATCATTTTCCTGGTTCTCCTGACCTACCCTTTTGGTTATTGCAAACCTGCTTTAATGTATCAGTCCCAAAGTTAGAAGATGAAAGGAATATGGGTTAAAACATTGATATAGATAAATAAAAAGCATAGCAGGTGACATTGCAATGAAGTGCGAGAGTTGTAGCTTATTTCTCTCTAGTCCCCACTTCGGGTTCAGTAGCCTGCCTGACTACAGATCAGAGAGCACATGGTAGAAGAACCTTACCATTTTATTTCTTGGCAGATATGGATATTTGATGGTCCCACAGGTGAAGGCCGACTTTTGAGATTCAGAATGGGACATAGTGCTCCTCTTACCAGGATCAGATACTATGGACAAAATGGACAACAAATTCTAAGTGCAAGTGAGTTTCTACTTTCTACCATTAGTACTTCAGTAGATATTGAGAGCTAGAAGCTCACTATTAACCTGCTTTGATATTTTTATATTTTTAAATTGCAGTTCCTCTTTAATATTCCCAAACCATAACACTAAACTTTTTGTAGAATCTTGTTTTATAACCTCTGTGATTCAAATGGCCCATTGTTTTGATGGAGCTTGATGAGAAATTTTCTGTTTATATCAATAGGTCAAGATGGAACTCTTCAATCATTTTCCACAATACATGAAAAATTCAACAAGAGCTTGGGACATGGTAGGTCATATGCAATATAGAAAATAAGTTGCTAGTCACAAAAGAAACTTTTCAAGATTTTGTGAGAACTGTAGGAGGCTTCATACATTTCCTCTATTTTGGGTAAAATAAAAACTGTATGGAGGAGGAACTAGTAAGATCCTAAGATCAAAATCACTATAGAAGCAATTGGAGTGCTTCTTACTATAAGGCTGTTAAAAAATGTTAGACATCTTGGGTGATAAAACGTATTCTTTCCACCCAAAAAACACAACCTAACTTGAGCCATCTGTAGAATGCAGAATTTAAGTTATGGAAGCAATTTTAGGGAAAGCATCAAAATAAATAGCATCTCATCTTTTTCTTTAAAGGGTTCCTTTTATTCTCTTCCTGGTTTTCAGCTTTTGAAAGGTATCTTAAACAAAAATGTTTTTTAATTTTATTAATATTCACATTTTTAAGTAAATGTTCTAGCTATTCATACAAGTGTATATTTCTAGGTGATTTATAGGATCATTTTTTAATTGATAATCTAAAATAGTTCCTCTTGTAATTAAATTGGAGAGATTTGATATCTTTAAGAATCTTCTCATCTAGGAATGTGATACGTCAAGTTTTCTTTTTTGTGTTGGTTCTGTAACTTGCCTTGGTAAAACTTAATTACTTCTAATAATTATTTGGTGTTTTCTTTTGACTGACTCAGTTGTGTGATCATCATATTATTGGCAAATAATATATTTACCTCATTTTTAAGATTATTTATACCTTATAATTTGCTTTTGTATCTTAATTCCATAAATTCAGAAACAAATAATAGTGGTAATATCAGCACCCTTATTGTGCTCCTAACTTAAATGGAACATCATAGTTATGTGACAGTGAAGAACTTTTTTTTTCTTTTTTTTTTTTTTCCATGAAGAAAGATTCATAACAATGATTCCCTCTTCCCCAGGTTTAATTAACAAAAAGAGAGTCAAACGTAAAGGACTTCAGAATACCATGTCAGTAAGACTTCCACCTATCACAAAGTTTGCAGCTGGTAAGTAACTTCATATTGCATTTTAAAAAGCTTTCCTCTGTTGTTTTGGACTTCTTTATTTCCTCCATTTAAAAAAGATACATTTATAAATATGAATAAATGTTCAGAAGGTAACCCCTAAGCATGTGCTAATCTTATTAATTTTAACAGGAACTTATTTTAAATTTAAGGCTTTGCTCTTCTCTGTAACAGCTGTTAATAAATAATATTTTATAGCCCTTCTTATTCTATCATATCTGGTGTAATGACACTAATGTAGAAAGGTAAAAGTGAGACAGCAAATTGAGATATAACTATGACTAATCAAGATCTAAGTACACTGAGGTCTTAGTATACCATGTCATAGAGCCAGACTTCTTCAGAAGTGAGTTTAAGAAAAGTATACATGTATAATAGGATAGTTGAGTGAAAACTATCAGGAAATAACTACATAGGCACCATTTCTATTTTAAGGTTTATTGTTTCAAGGTTATTATAACAACCTGATCATTGCTTTTTGTTTCGTTTTTTGACCACTTTCTTATTTGCTTTGAGCCTCAGTGATTCTTCTAAAACATGTAGCTGAATCATGTCATCTCATTAAAATGTTTTAGGTAGATTCTTGCCTCCTTGACTTTCAAGTCCTTTGTAATGTGGCCCAGTTGCCTTGTCCTCTCATCTCTCCCAGGAACACATTTCACTTACTTGCTCTCCTCGGTCTTGTTCAGTTTCTCTTGGACTTTTTTCTGGAGGGCTTTGCCCACCTCTTACTGTAAGTTCTATTTGTTTACTGCTCCTCCCAGGAAGCCATTTATTACTCTCCCAAAATCTCTTACTAAAACTCTTCCTGAGTAATCATATAAAATAGTCATGTAATTACACTTTCTCATTCTTTCTTCTAATCAAAATCCATTATTAGATGTTGTTTATTTGCTTTAGCCATTCAACAATGTATAATGTATCAAAAAACGCCATAAATATATACAGTTTTTGTCAGTTAGCCTATTAGATAGGAAACTCTTTGTTTCCAGAGATAGCCTGTTTATTTTACCATTGTATCTCTAGTACCAGATAGTAATGTGGAATATTAGATTCTTAATTAATAATAGATGAGCAAATGAGTGAGATAATGAAAAGCACTTTCATTTATGATTTTAATTATGTTTAGAGGAAGCTCGTGAGAGTGACTGGGATGGTATCATTGCTTGCCATCAAGGTAAGCTATCTTGCTCAACCTGGAATTATCAAAGATCTACAATAGGTGCTTACTTTCTAAAACCAAAAGAATTGAAGACAGATGACATCACTGCAACAGTAAGTGAGCTTGTTTATTAGAATCTTTTCTCATTTAAAATTCCTGTGGTAGTTTTATTATACTTGTTTACTAATAATATTGGTGGAAAGATGTTTTACCATTTTGAAGTTATTCTCTAATGCTATCAAGTTTTTCAACTTGCAGAAATTTAATTAATTACTTGAGGTTGATTGTGAAGTAGCATCTCTGTGTGGTTTTTTTTGTTTTGTTTGGATGTTTCACTTTGCTTTATTTTCATATGCTATCATTATAAATAGGGACTACTTTTTTGTATTCTACTAAAACACAGAGAAATATTTTCTTTTTTTATTATTATTTTTTTATTTAGCTTTTAATTTTTTACAGACTGTATTTTGATTCATTGTACACAAATGGGGTACATCATTTCATTTCTATGGTTGTACACAATGTAGATTCATACCATTCGTGTAATCATACATGAACATAGGATAATGATGTCCGTCTCATTCCACCATTTTTCATACCCCCCCCTCATTTCCTTCTACAAATTCTAAAGTTCCCCCATTCTCCCATTGCCCATCCACCACCCCATTTCTGTGTGATTTTGATTTGTATTCTTCTGAGGATTATAGTATTGCATCTTTTCATGTGGTCATGGGTCATATGTATATGTCTGTTTTTATACCAGTGCTTTGCCTGTCTTGATTATGTTAACTTTCTAATTTTGAAATCAGGTTTTGTTACTCCTCCAAGTTTGTTCTTTTCTTTTTCAAGATTATTGTGGGTATTTTGGTCCCATGAATTAAAATTAGACTGTCAATTTCTGTAAAAAAAGACAACTAGAATTGTTTTTATTCAATAGATCAATTTGAATGTTGCCATTTCCATTTTCTGAACAATTTCAGTCAATAAGATATTATACTTGTCAATGTATATCCCCTTTCTGTGATTGTTTTTCCTGATTTATTCTCAATGTGAAGTGAAATTCTTTTAAGTTTATTTTAGGTTTTTCATTGCTAGTGTATCAAGATATAATTGACTTTTGCTTATTCTTGTATCTTGCAATCTTGCTGAATTTATCAGTTCTAATGATTTCTTAATGAATACTTCTGCTTTTGAAAATGCTGATGGAAAGTTTAACTCAACATTTGACTCAGTTATGTACACATTACTTTATAAGTACATATATTCTTCTCTCCCTAGTATGAAAAGTTAGTCTTAAGCTTTCATGTAATTTTCTAAACCATAGAAATTCTTTCTTAAGCTTCTTTAGGAAACTTACCAACATAGTAGTATTTGTAGTAGTGGTAGTAAGGATAATTACAGCTAACATTTACTTTATTTTAGGCTCTCTGCCTAGCATGTATTCACATTATCCTTGTATGATCCTGTTATGGTCAATTGTTAGCCTCTTTTTATAGATGATAAGACTGAACCTTAATGTAATGAGTAACATGCCTAAGGTCAATAAAGCTAGAAGTGACACAGCAGGGATTTTGAACTTAAGACAACTCATTCTAGGACCAGTGATCTTAACATACAACCTACAGTGATCATTCACTGAGCACTTAGTATACATATCTACAATGATGCTTAACCAGTGCTGAGTCATTTGTCTGACAACCTCAGCTACCTGCAACAAAGCCAGAAATCAGTAATAAATAGAATTCATGCATTAAAGTTAATAATTTATTACTCAAAGCTAACCTTCACAGTTTTTCTGTCTAAAATACTTTGTTTTTTGAATGTATGTTTTTGTTTTTGTTTTTATTTGTTTTTATTAGTGCATTATAATTATATTTAATAGTGGGGTGTGTATTGACACGATCATACATGCATGGAGTATAATTTACTCCAGTCCCCAGTACAACTTCTATCCCTCTCTTCCTCCCATCCCTTCTTACTCCCCTTCTTCTACTTTACCAATCTTCCTTATGTTTATTGTTTTCTTTTTAATTGGTGCTATATAGATGAACATAAATGTGGAATTCACTGTGAAACATTCATATATGTACATAGCATAATTTGGTCACTTTCATTCCACAGTTCCTCATTTTTCCTGTCCTTGCTCCTTCACCCAAAGATCAGTGGAGTAGATAAAGGGAACTTTATTTTAATTTAAGGAGTAAGCTTTAATTGTTTAGAAAAATTTATGTACATGAAACATTCTTATGTAATGCTGTAGAAATATTTCTTCACTTGCACAGTGGTATATATCACCTTTATGTGTTTTACACAGTTAAATAAATCTTTGTTATTAAATATTTTCTATTTCAGTGTTAGAAGTCATCTGTTTCTTTAGATTTAAATTCAGCTCTTTTTTTTTTTGAATTATCTCTTAGGTAGGTGACACCTGACTAACACATATAGGTAGTCAGTGATTTCTTTGGCCAAGACCTAACACATAGCCAATCTTGAATTTTCAACATTTGTTTAAAAAGACATTTTATTGGTAAAATATTGATACTTTAAATCCTAAAATACATTTGTTTTATGGAAACTTCTTGTAAATCAATGTGTTCTATGCAGTTATATATTTCCTAATATGTCATAACTAAAATATCTTGAGCTTTTTCATTGGGCATTCTAAATAATGTTTTCAGTTTTCTGTCTGCTGTGGAAACAATTAGAAAAGTAAGGTATAATAAGGAGGATGTAGGCAGTGGAATGCTTTAACTTCAGCACTGTGGTAAATTAATTAAAAATTAAAAACTGTCCCAAAAAACAGTTTTCCTTACTTTCTAAATGTATTTATCAATAGAGTTAACTAGCATATTGTCTTAATTTCTTTATACTTATTTAAGAATGGAAACAGTAAACACATATTTCTTATATACCCCCATATAATTACATCTAAGAAAAGTAATAAGTCGATTCACTTATGCTTTTTTTAATGAGATAATTGGTAGATTAGACTTTGGAAGCCATGAAGTTCAATAAATTTTTGTTTTGTTTTGTCATTTGCTTTTAATATTTCCCCTCTAAAGGCAGTGGATATAACTTCTTGTGGAAACTTTGCCATAATTGGTCTCTCATCAGGAACTGTAGATGTATATAATATGCAGTCTGGTATTCATCGGGGAAGTTTTGGCAAGGATCAAGGTAATGAATTTTCTTTTTCTTTTTCTTTTTTTTTTTTTTTTCTTTTAAGTAAGTTTTCAATGAGTTATCCCAGCTTCATTCGGCAGATTAATTTCAAGATTTTTCAAGCATATAAGTAGTGGAAATCTAGATATGTGAAAAGAATCACTTGTATTGTTCCAATAGACACTGCCAATTCTGATTTCTTTTTTCCTTGTCTACTTAAAAGCTCATAAGGGATCTATTAGAGGTGTTGCAGTGGATGGATTAAATCAGTTGATAATTACAGCTGGTAGTGAAGGATTGCTCAAATTCTGGAACTTTAAAAACAAAAGTTTAATCCATTCTATGAGCCTTGATTCATCTCCAAATATGATGCTGCTACATAGGGACAGGTAAACTTTTTCTTTTAATGATAATGGACCTTCTTTTTGATATTTTTTGGTAAAAGTTCCTAAGTATATGATTTAGCATATGGGGAAAATCAGACTGTTTTAATAAAAAACAGCGGATGGTTTAATTTCCTCAAGGGTATATTTCATTCCAGATTCCAGGATTTTGTTCATTTGTTAAAACTGGTGCATTTATCTTGCTAGTGGCATTCTGGGACTTGCCTTGGATGACTTCTCCATTAGTGTTCTGGACATAGAAACTAGGAAGATTGTGAGAGAGTTTTCTGGACACCAAGGCCAAATAAATGACATGGTAAAACCAACCTTAGCTGTTTATTTATTTTTTTTCCTCTTCCGTTCAGGTTAAAAATGTTCACATAATTAAATCTGTTACCTTTAAATAACTTTAAACTCATCACATGAAGAGATTTTATAAGTAGATAATTTGCAGGTTAATTGTCAAGGAGATTTTAAAGGAAAAATTGGAATAAAATTATTTTTCAGAAAATTGATGTTATCAGAGTTTATCCTTTTTAACTCTACATAAGGCATAATTTTATTTTCAAAAATGAATGCTCCATTGGTACATAAGTATATCATTTTTGACTTAATATAAAAGTAGACTGAGAGAACTCATTTCTGTTTTACTTTGTATACAGTAAGTTAATAATAGCCTAGAGTATCAGTTTTAGTGTAGTTTAGTGTAATTTCTAGAGTTCATATGAAGAGTTCAATTAATAAAAATGTGGTTAAGTTTGCCATTATGTTTTGTTAGTGGGATATTTGATATGGTAAGAACTAAACTACTTTTAAAAGCATGTTTCAATTAAAAAATAAACCTTAAAATAAATTTTTCATTGAGGATAAATTAAGTATATGCTATTTGGAATCAGTTGCAGATGGAGTCATTTACTTGGAAAGAGAAAAAATAAAAGTAAAACCCTAACTACTGAGCGACACACCCATAAGCTTCATTTACTTATGGTCTAACACCAAAAATCAGAATTTACAATGCTTACCCCTTTCTTTAATAGTAAAAGAAATTATGTTCTGCACCTAGGATGTTGACAAAATTACCCATTAACTGAATTTGTTTTGACAACATCTGTAGAAAACAAGGGTGGAAGTGGGGTAATTATGATGAAATTGCATTTTTAAAAACATCTGTCAGTGTCAGCTTGCTCTTCCTATTTCTTTCCTTCTCAAATTTTACTTTTCCACTTGTGTGTCTAGAATTTCTCCTGTTCAGTAATAAGTTATTCCTGTTCATATAAATCTGTGAGCATTTATAATATGACCTTCTGAGAGTTATTTTTTACTACCATGTACTATCTGCACTCTTTCTATAAATTGAACTGTCTATACCCTGAAGTTTGAGTCTCCATGATATTGCTGCAACCTGATGAACAAAATTAGCATTCAGCTTATTTCAGTATCATGTGCTAATATGGATGATTAAATCCCTTTGGTGAGTTTAGACTCCTGAATGAATTATGTACTGCCAGTGTAAACGTTAAAATTTTTTCCTTTGGGGTCTTTCACATTTGATCTAAATCTCTCAGAACTTATGTGCTGCAGGCAAGAAGGACTATTATATATTCATTTTTATAGCTAGAAAAGATAACTTCTTTAAAGAGGCATAAATGGTCCATTTAAATTTATTTTGAAAAACTAGTTGTAGTTTTGAATTATATTTTGGAAATAAAGCGTAATTAAGGGAGAAAAGGTGAGTTTTTAATAAAACTGCAGATAAAAGTAGAACTTTAATAATTTTAATGTTTTAAGAGAATTTTCATTCTTTGTCTTTAAACTTGTGGTGATATAGAGTCTTAGACAGCCAGACTAATATATAGACTTTTCAAGGAAATAAGAGTTTTTGTTGCTTCCAGAAATACTTTGTGATTGAAATTAGACTAGAAAAATTTTCTAATTGAATATTCTCCCCAGTAACATTTTTAATATTGTAAATGATTTATAGTCAGTTTGTTAATTCTCTATAAAGAAGTAGGAGATTGTGGTATTAAAATCAGGCTTTTGCTCTTAATCTTTTAAACTTTTTGTAGTTAATTTGAAAACTTAATCCTTTTAAATTCCACATTGGCTTATATAGGAAGTAATATTTTCTTTTATATAAAGTAAGGCAGGGGTTTGGGTTTTGACTCAGTGACAGAGCACTTGCCTAGCATGTGTGAGGCACTGGGTTTGATTCTCAGCACCACATAAAAATAAATAAAACAAAGGTCCATTGACAACTAAAAAAATATTTTAAAAAACATTTTGTTTAAAATAAATTAAGGCTGTCTGAATTTTACTCAAATTTTTTTTTTGTGAAACTTGAATCTTTTTCATGTTTTATATTCTTTAAGGAGTTAAATATATATGCATATACCCATGCATACATACAAATATATATGTATTTTTTATGTGTATAAAATATTATTTTTGTTTGTTTTATTTCAAGGCTTTCAGTCCTGATGGTCGTTGGTTAATAAGTGCTGCAATGGATTGCTCTATTAGGACTTGGGACCTTCCATCTGGTTGGTGAGTTTGCTTTTAAATTCTTCACATGATTTCTTGGTCATTGTCTTAACATATGACTTTAACCTGTAGTTAAAGGATTGTGTGGGTTTTTTAACATGAATGTATTTAGGTATTTTTCTAGCACAACTATATTTTATCCTCAGGATATTTTGAATCTCTAAACAGCAGGAAGTAGAAGCATTATGAAAAATGATTGAAACAATTGCACATCTCTCTTAAAACGTTCTCCTGCAAATTAGAGATATAGAAATAAGTTGTATAAATCTTAAGAAAGCACTTTTGTCCTTCTTAATACCCCAAAAAAGAGCTCAGACTTTGGGACTATGAACTATTTTTTTTTCAGTTCATATTAAATTTAATTAAAAGGTCAAATCCCTGACTTTCCTTTTTATTTTATATTTTCTCTAAGCATAACAGTGTCAGAAATCTGTTTCATGGAGTGAAACTTGCAACTAATCCAGCACTTTCTCAGGAATTAGATAACTTCATATGTGAAAGCAGTTTGACCTTTAGAAAGGAAAAACCCTGATGTTCTCACTTCCCTTCAAGTTTTTTGTAGGCGTGAAGCATACCTATCTATTCAGCATATACACAAAATTTAGAATAAACATTGCTAAAGTATCACTAGTGGGTCCAACTCTAGTGACTAGGAACTTTTGTCCTCAGATGTGTACCTCTTTTACTTAAAATAGAGTAAAGCATAATCTGATTCCTGCTTCAGCAAAAATAGGTATTTCCTAAATTTAAACTTTTTTTTTTTTTTTTTTTTTTTTTGGTCCTGGGGATTTAATCCAGGTCCTTACACAAGCTAGGCAAGCACTCTACCATTCCCAACCCTTTTGATTTTTTATTTTGAGGTAGGGTGTCACTAAGTTGCTGAGGCTGTTTTTAAACTTGACATCCTCCTGGCTTAGCCTCCCAAGTTACTGGAATAACAGGCCTGGGCCATCACACCTAACTCTAAAAACCTTTATTTTTTAAGATACTAATGATTGGTAGTGTGTTGCTTCTTAGTCTTTTACTATTTTCTAAAATGAACACTATATGATTTGAATTAAAGATAGAAAGTTGTATAGATAATAGAGTTGACAATGTGCTTTCTATTTTCATTTTTAATAATGTTGGGTCATATTAGGTGGGAGAAATAGGTTAATGTTCAGTAATACTAAATTGGCAAAATATTTTTTTAAGTGGCAAGTTTATCTTTGGAATGAAAGAATTAGGATCTGAGAGTAGCTTTGAAAGCTACAAAACTTTGACTCAGCATTAACCTTTTTGCTGATTTTCTTATTATAGAAAGAAGTCAAAAAGATTTAAGTCTAATAGGTTTACAACTCTTATTTTTAGGTGAACACAAACCATTTTAGATTAATACAGAGGCATGAATACAACTGGGTACAGCACAAGAGCAGGAAATAAGCCACATAGGATTGTTAAAATAAAATGTAATAATAAAATCTACTGTGGTTGAATACATATACATTTTTACTAAAGAATACTAAGTAGTTCTTTGGTTAAAATTTGAAGTGGAGCAAATGAAACATGTTGGCAAGCAGTATCAAACAATTAATGCTCCTTAACTGCAACTAAACTGAAGTTTGTCATGTGCTACTATGCATATTAAATGCTTTTATTTTCTCATATCCTAATAAACATGGGTACTATTACCATTATACTATTATTAGTTCTTCTGTACAAGTGGGGAAATGAAGGTTCAGAGAGAAATTAAATGATTGGTCAGCAGTAACTTAGCTTATAAGTGGCAGAGCAAAAAAGCAAAAGAGAATTAATTTAACCAACAGTTATGTTACCAACTTTGTTCAGTGGTTTCATGTTCTAAGGACAAATTGATTTTCTTGCTGTGGAAGATAAAGAATAAAAAAGCAAGAATTAATATTTTATCATAAAACCCCAGGTAACTATTGAGTTCCTTTTATTCCCCCACTTTGGTCCTTCCTAGTTCTTTAATAAGCAATTTCATCTTTTGTATAACATGCTAAGTATTACAGAATGGTTATATTTGTTATTTAAACTTAAAAGAGAAACAGTCTAGCTAGTGAAACTGTCAAGTAAACTTTTAGAGGTAATAATATACAAGTGCACATATCTGGAATTGTGATCTAAAACAAATTGCACAGTTATTGAACTGTTTACAATAAATTATTTTAAGGATTGAAAATGGTTTTTGTTTTTAAAAATTCTCAGAAAGAAAATTTGAAATTTTTTACCTCTGAAATTACATTGTCATTCACCTACCACCACCACCACTTTTTACTTCTGGTTGTTGGAATTTCAGGTTTAACACTTTGAAGGGAGATACATACATAAAATTAAACAATTATATTAAAATTTTGCATTTGTTCTGCTCACTCCTCACCCATCCTTACTCTCTGAAGACTGTTAACATGAGAATTGGAATAAAACATGGTTTTGTTCTCCCAAAGGCAAAATCATCTCTCTGTTCTTCTCCTTAAGGATTCCTGTGGAAGACTGTTCCATTACTTTAGAGATAGAATGTATAGACACTATCTGTAATAATAACCAAAATAACTTATTTAATGTTACCTTATGTATAGGACTCTAATCTTGAAAATCTGATTCCTCAGAATAGGAATGTTTTTAATGTTCTTTTGGAAAAAATTTATACCTGCAACTTTTCATTTTGTGAGATAATCAGCAGACCATATGGCAGTTTCAACTCTTGGATAAAGCCTGCATACCTAGGCTTTATGAACTGAAGTGACAGTGTAAAAATATGCTGCGTATATGGAAACTGCCTCTCCATTGGGAATTTTACATAATGAAAGACCAGTCTACCTGCACACTACAGCTCCAAAAATGAAGTTTCACAATGAAATTTCCCCCCTAAAATATTATAGTATCAAAGTAAAATATGTTTGCTCAAGTATTAATTCTTTTCAGATAGATTCTAAACATGTTAGGAAGTTTCACCCCTCACATACTTAAACTTGCTGAACAATAATGCTCAAGTTTAAGGAAAAATTACAAGATCTGAAATTGCTATATTTTAAGTTTAATTTGTATTTATATACATTGAGATTATATCTTCTGCTTTGGGTTGTTTGGATAAAAAGAATTAACATAAATAACAGTCTCTGGCTTGTAATAAGTGTTTAGCAAATGCTTCCTTTCCCCACCTTTCCTGATTCCCAAGAAAAGCCATTCAGAGTGGGCTGGAGCAGAAATCAGACAGGTTATTACTCCCCTTTTCCTCATACCTGAGAAATGACAACGGTCATATGTGAGTCACTGGGAGCCTTTATTTACATTTGAACCTTTCATAGTGTGTTTCATGAATCACCAGTGTAGGCATACCTTTCTTGTGTGTATGTATGTTATGTTATCCCATTGTTTGATGTACCCTAATTTTCTGTAGTGGCTTTACTAGAATTAATGTGGTTAAGAATGTGGACTGGTTGCAAATCCTGACTTAATTACTTTATTTTATCCTGAGCAAGTTTTAAAAACTTACTGGGCCTCAGTTTTTTTTATCTGTACCTGCCTTATGGTGTTTCAAGGATTAGTCAGTACAGTCAAATGCTGAGGATATTTCCTAGCCCAGAACACTAACCAAAAAATCAAAGCAAAGTTAACTGCTGTTATATTGTTCTTAAAATAATTTGTATTATTTAATATAGATTCTGAACTTTAGTCATTTGATTTTATCTTGCCATGGCTAATGTATTGTCTTTAATAAATAAAGTGGTTTTAAGATAGCTGTGTTTAAAACCAGTATACTCTTCCTAAAGGTATTCCTGCTCATAACCAGCCTAAGGAGCCTTCCCAGCAGTTTGGGATATGAGTGTAGGTCTTTCTCTTTGCTTCTATTGCAATCTTTTTTTGTTAAATAACTACTACCATAATTTCACTATTCTTCCTATTCTGTGTTCTGATGACAAATATTCTTATGAAAGTGAAAATTGTACCATTGTGTGCTCAAAATGTTATTGACTTCCTATCGTCTGTAAGTTAAAAATAAATTCAGACGTTTGGTGTTCAAGATTCTGTATGCTTTCACCCAGCTATACCCAATTATATTTTTTCTTGCCTTCTGTATTTCCCTCAGCCGGGAAATGTTTTTTCTGCCATCAGTATGCTTTTACTTCATGTGCATTTGTAAGGGTTAGCTCAAACATTGTGTTCTCGCTGAAGCCTCTTCTGAGTCTCCAACCTGGGTGTGGTCACTCCCATTTCCTTTTCAACTTTTAAAACCCTTTAGCACTTTAATGCAGTGGCACACCCCTGCAATCTCAGGGACTCTAGAGGCTGAGGCAGGAGGATTGGGAGTTCAAAGCCAGCCTCAGCAAAGGTGGGGAGCTAAGCTACTCAGTGAGACCCTTTCTCTAAATAAAATATAAAATAGGACTGGGAATGTGACTCAGTGGTTGGGTGCCCCTGATTTCAATGCCCAGTAGTCCCAAACCCCACCCCCCAGAAAGCTGCAGGACTAGTTTCTATAAGCTGCTTTATGTTTATACTCTAAAGACTGAAGGTGCATATTTTTTCATGTATAACATTGTTACCTATTTGGAAAACATGTAGAATTGATCAAAAGTTTTTCTGTCATCATTCTCTTGTTATTTACAGCCAATTTGTTGCCTTAACCTTTTTTTGTTCACTAGACTAACAAAAATACAGGAGAGTACTGATAATAGATTTATTTTCAATGTGTAATATCTTTAAAATTGCCCTCAAGTCAATATAACAAAATATGGTATTCCATCCTGTATTATTCCTATAGTTAATTAGTTTAATTAGTGTTTTAAGTCTTTCTCATTAAAAGAGAATATTTTCACATAGTAACTTAGTTGACAGAACTGTTTGTGTGATAACTTTCTGATAGTAGCTAATTAAATTTTATTTTTTTCTGAATCTCTTATCCCATATTCTTTGAGCAAAAAAAAATTTTGTGTATTATATCCTAGGTAAAGCTTAAGTACTTCAGTGTTCTTAATTCTTTTTGTAGCCTCATAGACTGCTTTTTGTTGGACTCAGCTCCTCTCAATGTTACTATGTCCCCTACTGGAGACTTTCTAGCCACTTCCCACGTGGACCACCTTGGAATTTATTTATGGTGAGTTTTTTTTTTTTTTTTTTGTACAGTTCTGTTTTAGGAGTAGGAAAAGAAAAAGGATAATAGTGATATTTTCAGAATCATGGTTGTTAAATTACCATTTAGTTGCGATTTTTTTTTTAATACATGGAAATGTCACACAGTACACAGATAACTCACTATAAATTTTATGATTGATTCAATATCTGCTTGATAATTTTAATAGCTTTCCTCAAGTGCATAAATTATATGATTGATTTTTGCCTGTTACCATATTTGACTTTTATTTGCAGGAAAGGTAAATGGATTTAAAAGGTTAGAAAGTGAGGTTCCCACCCAAGCCCTCACCTTCTTCCTAGTACCTCACTATTGCTGTATGACCTTATCTAATCACTACTGAACATTACCTACTTTATAAAATAAGGCAAAATGCTTTCTAACATTGATCCTAGTTAGAAGACTCTCCTAACCATGTAATGATTATTTATGATGATCTTCAAATTCTATGATTGAATCTTAGGCTGTGATTGCTCAAAATAAATGGTAGATCACCTGGGTCTAGAAAAAGGGTTTATCTTTTTCCTGAGTTCATACATCTGATTCTTTTAACTCTTATTATTGGGGAAGAGGAAAAATTGATATCTTTTCTAATTCTAGTTATACACTATTATTACATTTTTAAGATAAAAATGTAAATTCGATATGTATTAGAAATAGATTTTGGCCACCTTAATAAGCAAATGAATTATCTCCTGGAATCAGTGAGTCTTCAGCTATTAAAATAAGAGGATAATAGTAGCTGTGGTACCTGCTGTAGGAGAATGGAACTTCTTTATATAGGACTGATATTAATGTTAATTCAGGACCTGAGAATCTCAATTTTTGAGATTCATAATATGTGAGGAGAAGACTATGTCCCCACTTTGGGATAGATCTCAATGTCTTGGTTACAAATCCATGGCTAACATGCCAGTTCAAGTAGCAGAAACATGACCACTTAAGTGCACCATTCTAGAAAAGGGAAACCCATGAATTTTCAGCAGCACCAAGAATTTGATCAGCATATTCAGTCTCTGAGTCACTCTCAGAGTCTTCTTTTTGTTATAATTTCCTTAATTGAAGGTTGATATTTATTAAAATAATATTATGGAGGTTATTTTACCTTATAGTAGAAAAGTGTTTTCTACTTCTGATCTCTCTTAAATGTGTTTTTTACTACTTTAAAAATAGAGATTCTGTTAATTTTTTATACAGTATTTTTTGTGATGGCATCTCTGACTTAAATGCATTTTTAATCTTTAAGGTCTTTTCTTAATTAGTGGTGATTGTAGTCTGGTCAAACTCAAGATTGTAAAGTTTATTACTAGATATTGACATTTCTGTGAAGAAACACATAACTTTTAAAATACTATTTCTGTTTTGATTTGTCAGGTCTAATATTTCCCTGTATTCAGTTGTCTCATTACGGCCACTTCCTACAGATTATGTTCCTTCAGTAGTAATGCTTCCTGGTACTTGTCAAACCCAAGGTAATAACAAAACAGCAAAAATGATTTTGGAATTATTTTAAATCTAGTTTAAAAGTTATTGCTACAGAAGGCAAAGTGTAATGCATTTAATCAAAAATTTTTAAACTGTGATATGAAATATTTTAAATAACTAAAATTTATGCAAAAATATAATACATGTGATATGTATACAATACCAAATAATATGCCAATTAAAAGTGTTTTAGTTCTTATGATGAAGTTGCAGTTAATATGAGAAAATAAGGAAAGGGGATAAACAAAGGAATAAATAGAAAAGGTTATAAGGCTATATTAAATGAACACAATACAAAAGGATTGGTAATGAATTAAATTGGTTTATATGATAAAAATTTCATTTCATATTAATTTGTTTTACCTGAAAAAAAAAATACGTTTTTTTAAGATATAGACATACCAGAAGAAAATGTAGAACCAAGTGATGAAATGATAGAGTATGATTCACCAGAACAGTTGAATGAGCAGTTGGTGACTCTCTCACTTCTCCCTGAATCACGGTGGAAAAACCTTCTTAATCTGGATGTTATTAAGGTAATATTATAGTACACTTAATATTGAGCTTCAAGCACACATTCCACAGGCAGGGGGTTTTTTTGCTTACTTGTTTGCAGAAATAACTTCCTCTACATTGAGGACATTAGGAAAAGCAGTTAGGGCTGGGGAGATAGCTCAGCTGGTAGAGTGCTTGCCTTGCAAGCACAAGGCCCTGAGTTCGATCCCCAGTACCACAAAAAAAAAAAAAAAAAAAAAAGGAAAAGCAGTTAATGTCTAACAGCAAAGGCAATGCCACTTAATTGTATGCCATTTTATCTAGTCTGATTATCCCAAAGTAATCAACTTTGATATACTTTTTAACTGTTTGGATATGACCTAAGTATAATCTGTAACTACAGAGCCTTTGGAAGTTGAATTTTTTTCTTTAAATTCAGACTAATAAATTACTTTTTAAGCTTCTAAAATAAGAACAAACAAAAAAATTGCTACTGTAATTTCTGTATCTACTGATAGGTGTCTGGGGGCCAAGAAAATTTCACTAATTTTTTATTAAGCTTTTTAGATAAGCATCTGTCATCCTATAGCCTACTTTATTAACTATAAAAAGATTTTTAGAGCTCTTGTGTGAGGGTCAGGAACATAAATTAATATGACATGGGTGCTAGATAATGTACTGAGACTATAGCAATTAAAGCAAACTGAGGCCTTATGTCTTTGAGGAATTTAAAAATTTACATGAAAAATGGTTATCTGTGGTATATGTTAGTGAAGACTATTTTTTGGCCCCCATTTATGAGTAGCAAAAGCAACTGAAAAGAATAGACTAGAGTAGAAAATTCCAAGTTATCTTCTGCTGGTAAGAGCATTGTTTTGTGATTGAGTTATGTATGTGTACACGCTTATATACCATCACTAAAGTTTGTGTACTAAAGATGTGATAAATGTTCAGGAACACTGATTCAGATACTTATAACGAGAAGTAGTAATTATTCTAATAATTTGGTATCAAGAAACTGGTAGAGGTATCTATAATTTAGTATCAGAAAAGCCCACATTAAGAATAGCTGTGATTACTTGACCAGTGTAACTCCATATCATGTGCAACCACAAAAATGGGAAGTTGTACTCCATGTATGTATGCAGTGTTAAAATACATCTACTGTCATATGTATCTAAAAAGAACAAATAAAAAGAATAGCTGAGGTATTGGTCAACTGGGATTTTAGCATCTTATTCTGAAAAAGTTTATTCCTTTTTTACTTTTTGATATTTGTTTTTAAACTGATTTGGAATTAACTATTAGAATCTGTTGTCAGGATAACCACTTACTAGTTTCTTTCTCATTTTCTCTTAATCAGAAAAAGAATAAACCAAAGGAACCACCCAAAGTACCCAAATCAGCACCATTTTTTATTCCAACAGTCCCTGGCCTTGTACCCAGATATGCTACATCTGAACAAAATAATGATCCCCAGCAGGTAAATACCAGATTGGAACATTATAAGTATATGGGAGAGTTCATCTTACGCCAATAAGAAAGGCAGTTATCAAGAATACAAGCAACAATAAATGTTGGTGAGGGTGTGGGGGAAAAGGTACACTCATACATTGCTGATTGGAATGCAAATTAGTGCAACCATTATGGATATCAGTATGGAGATTCCTCAGAAAACTTGGAATGGAACCACAGTTTGACCCAGCTATCACACTCCTCAGTTTATACCCAGAGGACTTAAAATCAGCATTTTACAGTGATGCAGCCACATTAGTGTTTATAGCAGCTCAACTCACAATAGCTAAACTGTTACGGCAAAATCAAAATAAATCAAAATAAATCACCAAGTCGATCTTAAAGCAGGAGACGGAACCATCTGTATTCACCAGCTGGCGGTCCAGATTCACCAGCTGGCAGGACTGAGGGGCAGGCTGCAAGTCTGCACCCTTTGACCGCTCCCCCCTCCCCCAGGTTAGAGGACACATTTTATACCATAAGTAAAGCGTGTCAATACATTAATCATAAGTGGCTGTTGCTACGACAATCAGAGAATGGTCACTAACATTTAAACAAATGTTAGGTTACACTGCCCAAGAAAAATGAACACAGAGGGAGAACAATCTTACATTGTATAAGAATTGCCATTTTGTGTTGCCAAACATACTATGCTAAGCAACTGTTGATGGATACAGAGGCAGGGTGTTCCCATGGGAGAAGCATTTCCTACATGACATGGATTCTCAGGGTAAAATGGAGTCTGTTTGGTCATTGCCAATATAGCTTCACCCATAACAAAACTATGGAACCAATGTAGGTGCCCCTCAACAGATGAATGGATAAAAAATGTGATATATATATATCATATATATATATATATATATGATGGAATATGACTCAGCTTTAGAAAAATGAAATTATGGCATTTGCTGGTACATGGATAGAGCTGAAGAATATCATGCTAAGCGAAATAAGCCAATCCCAAAAAACCAAAGGCCACTTGTTTTCTCTGATATGTAGATGCTAATTCACATTAAGGGGTGGGGTAGCGGGGAGGTGACTAGGAAAGAATGGAGTTACTTTAGATGCTTTAAATTGGGTAGAGGGGAGTGAATGGAGGGGAGGGGTTGTAGGGGTAGGAAGTTTAGTAGAATGAATCTGACATTATTACTCTGTATACATATATAACTATATGACCAGTGGGATTCTACATCATATACAACCAGAAGAATGAGAAATTATGTTGCATCTATATATGATGTATCAAAGTGCACTCTATTGTCATGTATAACTAGTTAGAACCCAAATTTTTTAAAATTAAGATATAACATATATATGTTTGTATATATTTTGTATCATTCTTTATCAAGATCCAGTTTTACAAATGTAGAGTAAATTATTGATAGTTTTTAATTTTAAATTATAATTTTTGGTGATACCTATGTTCTTTGAATAATGTGTACTTGTTTTTGTTTAAGTCTAAAGTGGTAAATCTTGGAATTTTGGCTCAAAAATCAGATTTCTGCTTGAAACTTGAAGAAGGACTGATAAATAATAAGTGTAAGTTAAACTATAAAATATTTTAACAAGTATCTGCAGCTTATTTTACTTTATGTGACAGAAAATTGAGGGAAATATTAAATTTCCTTTAAAAAAGTACCTAAAAGAAGACAGTAAAAACTAAAAGGTTTGAAATTTTAGTTCTAATCTGAACTAATTTTATATAATTTGGAATACAATTTTCAATACAACAAAGACTTGTCTTAAGTAATTTCATGTTTCCAAATTATCCTACAGAATTTTTATAATGTATTTGTTAAATGTGCTAATATATTTAAAATTTGAAGGTGAGAGTCTGTAGCTAATACTAATGAAACTATAACTGTAAGCAATTTTAAAAATCTTAATTACTTACCTGAAAATTTTGACATATCCTGTTGGTTTATGACCTGAATGCTTTTGTTTTTATGCCAGTATCACTTGAAGTCCACATGTGCAAAAGTCAAAGAATGCCCTTGAGTGACTTGTGTTATTGGGGAACAAAGAAGAAAACCCACTATTATTCAAAATATACTGAGTGACATAAAATAATATTATTATAGCCTTTTGTCATTGATGGTGTTCTCTTTCAAAATTAAAAGCAGGGCTGGGGAGATAGCTCAGTCGGTAAAGTGCAAGTCCCTGGGTTCGATCCCCAGCACCGCAAAAAAAAAAAAAAAGCTAAACCATTGCCATTGCAATATCTAATCTCATGTAAGATGGTTTGTTGTAGGAAGAAGGAGGTTTTGAATGGATCAGAATAAGGCCTAGAGCCTTTCCCTTCTTATATATTTTTGTATTGTTACTATTTCTTAGTTATCACGTACTTATATAATTTTATAGCAGTAAAAATGGAGAAAGAAAAAAATATTCTCTATCTTATTCCAAGTGATAATTGCTATTAATAGTTTGTTATGTACCTTGACAGTCTTTGTGTTAGACTTTGTGTTAGACTTTGCTCTAATTAATTTGTGAGTACCTTGAAATGTGTGTCATGAAGCATTAGATTTCCTTTAAGAGCAGGGGGAGAAAAAGTTTAAATTACTGTAAATGCAAACAATTTAGTTCTTTCAATACTTTTTTTGGATTTTTTTTTTTTTTTTTTTTTTTTTTAGAGACAGGGTCTTGCTGAGTTGCTAAGCACCTTGCTAAACTGCTGAGGCTGGCTTTGAACTTGAGATCCTCCTGCCTCAGCCTCCTGAGGCATTGGGATTACAGGCATGCACCACAACACCTGGCTCAATACTTTTTATTGTATTGATTTTGTTATTTTTACTGATTTTTTATTTATTGGAGGTTTATTCTACTGCTTAACATGAAAAATTAACACTCAAAATTTCTGGTGCCATTTAAATTTATCTTGTGTGGAGTGTGAAAGAAAAACTGTAACTTCTTAAGCGATTATAGGTAATAATTGGATTCCTTTTAAAACTTGATGCAGATGAAGCCCCCCTCAATCTTCTGAAAGAAATGGGCCCATCAGGAATTGAAACAGAGCTACGGAATTTGTCTCCTGACTGTGGTGGATCTATAGAAGTCATGCAGAGTTTCTTGAAAATGATTGAGATGATGTTGGACAGAAAGCGTGATTTTGAGTTAGCCCAGGCATACCTTGCATTGTTTCTAAAGGTAGGTCTAATCTAATATTTTCCACCTACCTTCCTCCTTAGCAGTATTATCTAGTAGAACTTTCTGCAAAGCTGGGAATGCTGTATATTCACACTGTCCTATCTGATAGCCATTTGCCTTCTGTAGTTGTTTAGTATATAAAATGTGACTAAGAAACTGAATTATTAATTTCATAGACTTATTTTTTACAATGGGGATGGGAGTACCAGAGATTGAACTCAGGGGTGCTCAACCACTGTGCCACATCCCCAGCCCCATTTTATATTTTATTGCTTTAGCTCCTCAGTTTTGCTGAGGCTGGCTTTGAACTCACGATCCTCCTGCCTTAGTTTCCCGAGCCACTGGCATTGCAGGCATGTGCCACTGTGCCCATCTTAGACTTTTAAGTTAAAGTTTAAATAGCCACATGTGTCTAGAAACTGCTACATTAAAATAGTTGGACCACACAGCATGGTAATTTTTATTTTTTTGTTACAATTTTGACTGTACCTTTTAATTTTCCTATCATCATTTGATCTACAGTATTGAACCATTAACATTTTGTAAGTAATGTTTTTCTTGATCAAAAAGATAAAGTCAGGTTTATGTTTGTTTTTTCTACTGCTATCACAGTTGAAGGAGTTTCAAATGATCTGACACAAAAGTTGCTTTTATGATTAACATAATAGAGAACTTGTGTTTTGAAGATCTTTTTTAATGTTATAGTGCATTGAAAGATAGATGATTCTCATTTTCAGTAATACACTATTCTTCATCTGTCTCATGAATTATCTAAAACAAATCTTCACTTGATCTAATTATTTTAAAATTATTAAAAATCTAGGTATTTAGACAGTAGCATACAGGGTCAAAAAATGTCTTTTTCCACATTGACCAAGTTTAGTTACAGTTAGTGTTAGAAATAGGACTTTGGTTCAGGACTTTTGTTTGATGAAGAATGGTGATCACTCGGTTCTGCTAAGGGAGTGACAGTACCATCAAAGAGGTCACGATTTAGGAAAAAGTTTGATGATGTAGAGGGAAAGAGAGAATAATAAACCAGCATTTAAGGGAAAAAAAATTTTTTTCAGTAGTATCTTCTCGGACTCCTTGGCAGGAAAAAAGAAAAAAATGAATCGAAAACAGGTAAAACTTTAATTTTCTTAAATAAAATATCTATCATTTTTCTTTTCAGTTACACCTTAAAATACTTCCTTCAGAACCAGTACTCCTAGAAGAAATGACAAAGTTGTCATCACAAGTGGAAGAAAGCTGGATTAATTTACAATCACTCTTCAATCAAAGCATGTGTGTTTTAAATTATATCAAAAGTGCTTTGTTATAAAAAATAACCTTAAGTGATTAAAGAAAGCAAAGACATTTATTAAATGGGTTCAGTGTGAAAAAAGTACAGCACTAGATGAAAAGTAAATAATTCCCTGCTTTAAATGCTAAATACTTTCTTGAAATAAAATTTCCCCTACTTTTGTTTTGAAAACCTTAAAAATCTTGGATACTTGTATGACTTTTTGAATAGTCATTAGCAGCTTATGCTTTTTGAACATTTCATATAACAGGTATTACATGTTTAATGTGAAATAAAACAAAGATGTCAATTATAAGGGATCTATAATATAGTTATAAAAATGCCCTTGTGAAGAAAAAAGGAATGTTTCCTTCCTTGGATTTTTATGAAACCTGAATCATTGGCTCTTATTGCTGAAGGCATATCAGACATCTTCTAGTACAGCCTTCTTTATGTGGTTAAAGAAGAATGAGGGTGAGGTCTGCCGGGATCTAAGTGATGAATCTGAGTTTCTCACACAGGCCTAGTGCTTTCTCCATTGTCGCATCATGAAGGAACTTATTCTTGGATCAGAAATATCATGGGCACTTGCCCAAAGCAAATTGCTGTAGGAAAAGACTGGATGGATACCCAGAATAGGAAAGGGAAATTCCAATTTCTATCGAAGGTTGTCTGTCCTTCAGAGATTTTCCTTCTTCATGGATGACTTGCTTTATTGGGGAACTGACTACTTTTCTCTCTCAACTATTGCAAATCCTGGAAGATCTGGCAGTTTTCTCCTTCCTCATTATCTTTTTCCTTTTTATGTTTTAGTACTTGAGCCATACATGAGTTAAAAATAAGCAACTCTTAAAAGCATAGTGTTCTAAAAAATTACTTTTAATTTATATACTCAAGTAGATCATTCCTGAAATGCAGCTGGTTAGATTTAGACACCAGTAACATTCTTGTTAAATATTAGAGAGTTTTATAGACTAATCTCCCTGCAAAAAGTAGTCCTTAAAAGAAGTTGTCTAAGAAGGAATTTAATGTTAAAGTGTTTTTATTTAATAATGTAGAATTAGTATACTAGGGAAGTAAGCTGATTGGTTTGTGTTAAGTTTTGGTTATCTTTTCATATGCATATCAGTTTATTAAAGCCACTAACTGAAATATTAGTGGCAATTTAAGTTATCTTTAAAAACTGTCCTGAATATGATTCCCTCTGTCCTAAATATGATTATTCTAGACATGGCAGAAATCCAATATACAATCATATAACTTGTAAAGAATGTAAATAGCTAAAACAAATGGTAATAACGATCAACAGAAATCCTGTTTTATACATCATGAACTGAATTTTTTTATATTTTCAAATGAGAGTACTGAGTTGAATGTGTTATTTTTATTGGAGATACCCACATTACTTTGGCAGATAACCTTCTAGAATCTTTCCTATGCATTTGCCATCAAAGAAAGGAGGGGAAGAGAAATACAAAGTATAATTTGGTGTGTATTTAAAAAAAAAAAACTCAGTCTGTGTATATTGCTTTATCTTTAAATTTTAAATTAGACATAATAAATGACTTTTACTTTTAAAAATATCATGCACATCTTTTTTGACAACTCTTCAATCTCCACATGTCACCACAGGAAATAAATGTCTTACTTTTGTTTTTTTACATGAAGATCATTATATCATTCTGCAACTTGCTTTTAAAACTTGTTTGTTTTTTTTTTATTTTAGTACATTCTCATTTAACTAATATCTTTATTTTGCATCATGTCCCACAATCTGTTCAGGCTAAAATGGACACTTAGGTAATCCTCCTTCCTAATTCTAAACAGAGTTGAAGTGAACATCATTTTATGAGTCTTTATGTGAATATAAGAATTTCTCTGTAGTAATAATTGCTTAGAATTTGAATTGCTGGGCCAAAGGATAAGCATTTTTAATTTAAAGAGATACTTCCATCCAGTTGGTTTCCAAAATGACTATCTTGTTTACAGTTCCCCTCAGCTAAGAATGAGCAGCTATTTCCTCTTGTCATGGAACTCTTAAATCCTTATAATTTTATTAACCTAATGAATGCAAAAACTTTTAATTCAGAAATTTCTCACTGGTAAGGATTAGCATCTTTCTTTTCATATTTTAGACCATATTTTTGTGTTATCTTTTCTGCTCATTTTTTTTAATTGAATGATCTGTCTTTTTATCTCATGGATTTGGTTAAGTTTTTATAAAATGTACATATTAATCTATATCTGTTGCCAGTGGTCTTTCCCAGCTGACTGATTGTCTTTGACCTTTCTTAGGATTTCCTTTTCTTATAAAGGTTTCATGTTTTTATATAGCCAAATTGATAGATTTTGTCTTATTCTAAGACACAAAGCAAATACTGTGTTCTAAGATATTAATGTTTTTTTATATTTGTTCATTTTGCAGTTATGTGTATTTTCTTCTGCAGTGTGCACCTGTGTGAGTTGTTAATGTCTAGATACTTACCTGTATTGGTTTGTGTGACCAAAGTAAGGTATAGATATGCCTTAATTCAAATGTATTCAAAATAAAATTATTGAAAATTAATTCTGTTGTCTCTGATTTGAAATTCTGCTTCATTAAATGTACTAAAATCTCTTACTGAGTTATTTTATAGTTTTAATAAATAATACATTACTTTGATAATAGTTTTGGTATGGTTTAAGACTTGGGGTAGAGCCCTAATATTTTTCAAAAATTCCTTGGCTACTGGTGAGCATATTTTCTTAAAGTTATGATTTGGATTGTACTAAATAATAGTATTGATTTGTAGAAAACCACAATACAGAATATTTTTCCTTAAGCACAGTGTTTGTCTTCATTAAATCAAACTGCTAGTAAGCAAGCTTTTCTTGGTTTCAAAGATTTTTTAAATATAATCATAAATTTTTTTTGACAAATTTATTTCTGGGGATTTTATTTTTGTTATAGTGAAATCTCTTTTTCTAGTGTATTTTGTAGATGATAATTGCTATTGTAAAAGCATTTTGATTTTTATTTGGCTATCTAGTATGACATTGCCAAACTCTTAGAAGTTAGTGTATTCTTTACCTAGAAAATCAAAGGGAATCCCATTCTATGATTTTATTTCTTAACAATTGTTCATACATCATACAGTTTTTTTAATAATTGGATTGCTTTAGCTGGATCTGGCACAAATGTCAAATACTAACAATACTTAGCAGACGTTTTTGTCTTGTTACTGACTTCAGTGGAAATGCTTGTAATATTTGTTCATGAAGGATGATATGTGCTCTAAGTTTCTGGTTGACATCCCTTGTTAAATTCTAGTTTATTTCTGAGTTGCTACTCTGAAAATTAAACTACAGGTATATGTAGAATTTTGTCAAGTGATTTTTCAGCTTGTATTGAAGGACCAAGATCTTTAATTGGTGTAATTTAATGAATTTTAATCATATATTTCCCATGTTGAATCATGTTTAATTCCTGGGATAGACTATTTCTAAGTAAGATATAACTGTTCATTTTTCCATTTCTTAGAATTATCTATCCTTGATTTTTTTTTTTTATAATTTATCTCCTTAAAGGGGGAAAAGCCCTGCCTAGAGTCTTCATTACAGCATGATTTTTTCTCTTTAATTTCTTCTGTTTACTTAATATTGAGTTTTCTGTCTTTTCTCAAGATACTATTGATATTATGTTGTCCTTACAGATCACAAGATTTATCTGACCTTTCCAATATATTGTGTAATTTATACATAGGTTTATGCCTTTTTTATTAATTGCTTGCTTACAAGTGACAGAAGCACAACTCATACATAATAGTGTTAGTAAAATCCAGCAGTAAAATTGACTTCACCACCTGCCAGATTCACAGGTTCCTTGGAAATCATTTTCTCCATTTCCCCCTTTTTGCTCTCATTGGCTAACTGCTCAGTGAAGATCTCATTTATTGATTTATTTATTGAGAATCTACTATGTCCCAGAATTTCTTATTAGTACTGGGAATATATCAGTGATCAAAACTTGAGACAATATAGCTCCCAGCAGTTCTGAATTTACGTATTCCTCTAAAACTAACTAGAAAAGGATTCGCTTTAAACAAGTCCTTAAACAATCTCAATGTGCCTACTTAAACTCTGAACTTATCACTGTGGTCAAAGGGATTCAGTGCATTCATTGATTAGCTGGGCTTGGTCACATGTGGAACTGAAAAAGAAGTGGAGACAACCACACAGAACCACATGGGTTGAGAAGGTAGAAAATTACCCACGGAAACCGGTTCTGTGACTAGATGAAGAGGAAAGGCAGGCAAAATTGGGAAAGACTACATCTGTGTCCAAAATACACTTCTTGGAAAAAGTTTTATACAAGGATTTGGGGAAGCATTTTAAAAAATGTGTACTTACAAGTTGTATATATTCTTTAAATAAATGCACTGAGAGTAGAAAAATTTAGAATATTCAAAATACATTTTTGTTTTAAGGAACTAAATTAGCATCGTCAAATCAGTACACAAGAGATTCAGGGCATTGAGAAATTTTTACTAATGTGACTGGAAAACCATTGTTAGGTTTTTGAAAATTATATTTTCTATCATGTTATCTAGGACTCTTGATTGTAAATTACAGAAAACTTCAGCAGAAAGGAAAATTTATTTTAAGAATTTAAAGACACCTTCACAAAGATTTAGTCATTTCATTTTCAGGAACTTTTTGTGACCAGGACTGAAACACTGGAAGACAAATATTCTTTCTTCTGCTTTTCTTTGCATACTACTTCATTCCTTTCATTTCAACTCACTGATACACAACCGCTTCCTAGAGACCTTGATTGGGTGCTGAGGATTAAGATTCCTCCCTCCCAGGTACTCAGTATCTCGCTTCCCTCTCCCTCTACAGGACAGAGAAGGGAGATGGATCCCTTTTCTTTTTCCTTTTCCTTTCCTCCTCCCTTCTTCCTCCCTCCACAGACTTCTCTTCCGGTATCTCCTCTCCCTTTCTCTTCTCTCTCTTCTCTCTCCCCCTCTCCCCGACCCCCATTCCTTTACACCATTCTCCAGGGATAATTAAAACAAAAGAGGGAAGGCTTTTTTCCTCCCATTTCCTATATTCAGCACTCATAGTCCTATTATGCTCAAGCGGGGGTTACACTTCCAACGGATAGGAAGATATTACCTTACTGAAAAATTCCATTTCGGATGTTTGAAGATCAATATTGGCATAGTATTTTACCTTACAACCCTAAAAACAAAACAAAAGCGCTAGTCTCCTTCCAAGAAGACAGTTGCCTCAAGTTCTCAGAAAAGGTGACATGGTTGGGAAGGAAAAGAAAGGAGCTGTACACCAGTCTTTAAAGTATCATTCTACATTTTTGGTCTTTAACCTTGTTTATGCCCTGCAGACTGTCTTGTTTTCTACTGTAATTGTTTGAGATCCTGAGTGTCCCAAGCTCAGATCATTTTCAAAAGAATGATAGAACATGAGCTATATGCCTTGCAGCCCTTCCCCCATTAAGGCTCCTGTATGATACTGAAAGGGACAGTGATATCAGGAGGTCATGGAATAGGTCAGTGGTTCTCAAAGTGTGGTTCTCCAATCTGTAACATAAGCATCACCTTGGAACTTGTCAGAAATGCAAATTCTCAGGCCCAACTTCAGTTCTGTTAAAATAACCTTGTGGATGGGGTCCAGCAATATGTGTTTTAACAAGGTTTGGTGATTTGTAACTTAACTCTTGAGAAGTGGAGAAGGGTAAAAGAAGGCTATAAAGTACGAAATCCTCACTTGTGGCCCATTTTGTTCTGGGAAGAAAACTGAAAGATGGAAAGCAAGGAAAGTGTTGAAAAAACCTGTAGGCCTGCCTGCCCTTGAACTAAATGGGTTAAAAGGGAAGGAGGACTAATTTGAAAGATCACTGGTTACATTAAAGTGCAATCCCAGAGCAAAGGTGTGGGGCTTGGTCCTGCCTCTGAGGAAGGCTCATGTTGGGGAAAAGGCTCTTGTCCTGTAGCTGTAATCAAGGGATGATTGCATGGTGACATACTTAAGCAAGGAGGCCAATGAAAGCTCATACATTTTCCCAGAGCTGGCATTTGGGGGTGGGACATTCTGGAAATTTCTACCTGATCCTTGAGGGAGCAGGCAGAAGAGTACCAACAGGCCTGCTGTGGATTCACTGTGGAAGGGTGGGCAGTGGCCCCATAGCAGAGCCTGGTGGCACCATCCTAACCCAAAACTGACAGATTCCAGGGCAGAAGCCACATGGACTATGGCCTTGAGTGTAAAGAGAATGAAGGGATCTGGAGGCATAGAAGGTTTTTCCTCTACCCTTGCAACTTGGAAAGGAGACAAATTGGATTTCTTTAAGAAAGAAATAGCCATAGTAGGGAATTTAGATGTAACTTCACCAAATAGCCAAAAAACCAAAATGTGAGAGAACTTTGAATGGGTGGGCTCTTAGAAAAAGAGACCCTTATTAGATGAAGACCCAGATCTGAGAATGTTTTTTCTTTAACCAGATGAACAAAACCTCCAGCACATACTTGTACCAGATTGATTAGAGAAAAAGCATAATCAATTTAAATATCACCAGATTCAATATCCTACTGAATGTATCCAGAACTGATTTTTGGTTAGGAAGAAACATTCTGCACCCCAGACATCAAATGATTGACATGAGACTTGATTTTCAAAAAAGTTTGCCTGGGAACCTATGTTATTTGCAGGAAAATCCTACATATAGTCAGTTCAACTTAGGGTGCGTCACTCATCTTCACTGAGAGGTGAGGGGTAGACACCCTGATTTTGGGGGTGTATACCTTTTTCTATTCTTTAATATATCTTAGCTTATGCCTTGCTTGTGTCTTGTGTTCTGAAATTCTTATGAGAAAATTCATGTTAAGATGTAAGTAAAGAACCCCCAAGGTCCAGTTGAGGTCTCCCTCCTTGGAGGGATCTCTTCAGACCCCTGTCTAGTGACAGTTTTAACTGGTAATTTTGTTTTCCAAAAAAATCCAGTGGTGTGGGTACTTAATGATGAAATGTAGTTATATAAAGAATTCTATAGAGATGATTTTAGTATCTGTGCACTGTATGCTGAATTCCAATTTTAATTATTTTGATTTCCAATTTCAACTGAATCTACTAAATATCTCCAAAAGGGTATGGAAAATATTCCATACTTAGTTTTCACCTCTATTTTTAAGTTATTTCTTAACACCACAGGCCTGTAGAAAACAATGATTTAACGTTCACTAAAAAAAATGGCAAAATTCTAGCACATAGTTTTCTTATTATTTTTTAGTTGTAGATGGACACAATACCTTTATTTTATTTATTTTCATGTGGTGCAGAGGATCAAACCCAGTACTTCACATGTTCCAGGCAAGCACTCTATCACTGAGCCACAACCCCTAGCACATAGTTTTTAGCAATATCATTTATTTGCTAACTGTGGCCAACAATGGATATTTTAATGCAGGTTTTGCTATCATGTTTTTTCAGAAATTCTCAAGGAGCCTCAAAATATATTAGCCTCTGACTAAATTCCATTCTTTTTAGCTCATTTATTTTAGTCCTTTTATCTCATCCGAAATTTCCAAGTATGGCCACTATCCCATAACTGTGGCTTATTTCCCTGACAAAGAGTAACTATTATGCAAGCCCAGTTAGTGAGTTAATAGCAAGCAAGTAAGATGTGGAAGTCTGGACGCACCTTCCTGCATGAATTGAGTCTCCAAGGAGTATAACACACGGTTCACCTGCCCGACAGCTCTCCATCCAGCACACAATGTCGCGCCCTGCCCACCTGCCTACCTGCTATCATTGATTTATTCTGTTTTTTTGTCAAATACTTAGTACTTGCTGTGTCTTGCGTGCTGTGGTATGTACTGAAATATTTTAGAAAACAAAACATAAAGACCCGGTCCCTATGTAACTCACACGGCTATTACATTTTTGCTCAGCCTTTTGCCTCGCTCTTTTAGGAGTGCTTTTAAATCTTCAGACTCTGCAGAAAGAGTAAATGCTAGGAGTGTTCCCCTTTGTTTCAAAGTGTGACCTGGTGTGTGCAGAAGTTCTCAAATAGCCTTAAAATATACACCTACACCTGTATGGGGAGGAAAAAAAGGTGGCAAGGTGCTTTCATGCTGCTGTGCTGCCGTTATTGTTTTAACAAAGCTTTCCCTATGTAGAAGAGCAATGCCTGTGAAGAGATGACAATTAAGGAGGAAAATAAAACTTATCTTTTTTTTTCCTTGGAAAAGACCACTTCTCCATTCTCTGGTTGGTGTTAGATGACCAGATCTGGGGAAGCAGAGGCTAGATGTCAGCCCTGCCACATGTCAGACGTGGCTCATGGCACTGAGGGCCTGGCTATGGTTCTTAGCTCTTGGCACACTGGTTGGGAAGATGGAAGCAGGGGCCAGAGAAGAACTGGTATCTCTGTGACTGTGGTGACCAGGAAGTGAGGTGAAGCCCACCAGGGGGGTCACAACAGGCAAGAATAGAGTTCAAGGGACATTGTGCTTCTTTTGATCCCTCCCATTCCTTTCCTCGCTGCTCACTCTGTAATCCTGTGTGGGGTATGGCAAATGTTGGCGATCCCAGCACCCATGAGACCAGGTCCCTGATCCTTCACTCCAGGAGGCAAGCCAAGGGGGAGGACATGTCTGCCTCCACAGAGCTGGAGGAGGCTGCACCCAGAAGAGGACAACTACCCTGCACTCCAGGCAAAGGGTGTGAGATGTGAGGTGGAGCAGAGACAGGAAGGAACGGCAGGGGACGAGGCAGAGTGGCCGCAGCAAGCTACTGTTACCACTTCATGTGGGGGGGGATGGTCCTGCACTGGGTAGAGAGAAGACTAACTTTATCTGCATATTTCCATGCATTTTTATTTTAAATTAAACAAAATAGGATCAAATGTGAACTATTGATTCTGGGTGTTGCTATGTAGAGATTTTAGTCCTATTTATATATATATATATATATATATTTTTTTTTTTTTTACTTTATTCTTTACTATTTTGTTTTTCAAATAAAACTTACATGTGTCTAACCATTCCTCCATGCACACATCCTGTATTATATAGACATATGTAGCTGGCCAGATTTCATTTCCTCCTGGAAGGTAGTTTTTAGAAGCTACCTGAGTCACTGGACCTTTCCTAAAACTCCAGGCCATCACTTGACACACTCACTGGGACATGAGCCTGTCACCCTGGTTCTCTGAGAGAAGCGGATGGTCTCCAGGGGAGCACTGGATCCTGTTTCCCTCTTTGTGAGTCCATGAGTTAGGAGAGCAGAGGTAGGGAAATGCCATGAGTCACTGAGTGCGTGGCTGAGCCAAGAACTCCAGGAAGCGATGGGAATGGCAGCACTTGGCAGTAGACATCCTCACCTGAGCCGAGTGGTACATACCTGAGATTTCCCAGAAGCCATGAGGAACGTTGGGTGGAAAGTTTCCCTCTTTCAGCAACGAACAGCAATAATCCACTTGAGTCCATGTGAACTGAATGATGAAGAGACATAATCTCACATTAGCTTATCTCTAAGACTCAGCAGAGCTCAAAGGAAGAAACTATCACTTCCCTTCCTCCTGGGAAATGACAGTTACTCTGCAATATACCACACCTTACATCACTTGAAATCATTTTTATCTTTAAAAACTGCTGATTTTTTAAAGCCCTTTTCTTAAAATATATTATGTAACAAAACTTCAGAACAAATAGCATTGCTCAGAGGCCCTTAAGGGAAACTGAGATCACAGAAGAAAGTGGCTCCTGCTTCCCTGCCTGGTCACTGCCTGGCTGGTCCTCTCCACTGTCTGTGTGCACATGGAGGCTCCTTCTGCTCCATTGCTCTGCCTCTGCTCATGCTGCCATCCTCAGCTGAATTTCCAACTTTCTATAGAGTTTATTTCAACATATGTACATGACAAGTGTTCAATAAATACCTAATTAAGCAGTTTTTGAAGAATAGTCCTGTGTTCCCTGAAGGTCCCTGAAGTCTATTTTAGATGGTCAGCAAATTATTATGAAAAACTATTTTTACATTAAGATGAGGCTATTTGACTGTTTTTATTCTCATTATTTCAAGTACAGGAAATATCAATAGATATAATCCTTTACATGGATTGGTGGGGGGTCTTAATTTATAAGACTTTGAGGATTCCTGAAATAAGGAATGTTAAGGATCATTGCCCTCTTTGGTTAAAGAAACAGCCTTGCTGGGAAGTGCTGGCATGTGCTAGGTGGTACTCAAGGCTCATCTTTAAAAATGACTTAAATTTGATGTTTCAAGGTATGGAATGTGCATCAGAACTACTCTTAGATCCTCTGAGAGGAATAGTGGCACCGGGGCAGCTCTCGAGTATGAAGAACCTCAGATTTAGTTGGGATCTGTGGTTTGTTGAGTTCAATAAGGACTAGGTGGCCAACTTTAGGATAAATTAAATGATAAATAAAAAATGGTAAATTGTTAATATAATGAAAACTGTTAGTCTGAATGCTAAGAATCAATGTCAGCTGTTTCAAGCAAAAAATACATTTATTAAAGAATGTTTAGAGATCTGCCTAAATCCCTCATAGCCTACATGACTGTGAACGAGGTACTCTCATGGCAATACTGAGCTGGATCCTGGGACCTCTGTCCCTGAGCTCTCTGAAAGCTGAGAGATACAGCCCCTGCCCTCCCTGGAAGAGATGCTATGAAGACCTTCTCCAGGACATTCAAAACTCTTGTTGTTGTGTTGCTATATCCAGTTTGGAATGGTCCAAGACTCATGCCTGTATCCAGGACTGAGAGAGTAAGGTTCTGGGTTTCACAACAGAAATACAAAGACAAAATAGAAAGTTCTCCCAGCATAGAATGGGTGTTTGCAAGGTATTGGGGGCCAAGAGTAAGCCTTCCCCTTAGCTGCCCAACACACACCCTTCTTTTACAATGACACTTTCTGGCAACAGTAGCAGCAGCACTAATAAACATTGTTCTACATACAAATAAAAACACAGCCCTCATTATGTACTAGGCATGTTTTCTGTGTGAGTTATGGATGGAATACAATTTAAACTAAAGAAATTTGGTGTATACTCTATCAGTGATAAAACATTTTAATACGAAATGAAACCAAATGAATAATAAGGGATGAAAAATGGTTCAAATAGTCCAACATTGTCTGGTTATAGACTATATCTGAGTAGTGTTGCTGGATGAACAATACTTCTAGAATTGTCAGCAGTTTGGATCTTAGAAGAGTCGGGAGGGTGACATTTGTGACAAAGACTGACCCTGTTCTCTTTTAAACTTGATTTTTAACAGTAGTCCAGATTCCAGGTTTCCTCCAACATCAGGGATGGTTCCAGATGGTCCCACTCCTCTCTTTGCCCCAACTCCAGATTCCTCCCTGCTTTGGGCCCCATCTCTGCAGATTAGATTTATAAGCATAGCAGCTGCAGAAATAAGTATTAAAAGAATGTAAAGGGAAGTGAGGTTCTGAATTGTTTTGATGCTCTGGTGATTTGGGGGTTGATCAAGCCCATGCTTTTTCAGCAAGAAGCTTTAAAGGCAATCTCTAACCTAGTCCAGGATGTCTGGGGAAAGAACTGGTGGATCAGCCTCCTCTCAGTAGCTCAGCCTGTGGAGATTGAAAATAAAAGGAGGGTTTAACCAAGTGATGACAGACAGCAGGCTCCATCTCTTTCTTTTATCTGAATGGGTCAAATGATCTAATGTTAGAAATAAGGGAAGGTTTTAGAATAATTTTAAGGGGCTATCTTGATTTAAAAATCACCCTAATGTTATCTTCATGAAAATATTCTACATCCAGATAAAAAAAAAGTTTTACTTTTAAAAGTAAAAATTAATCTCTAAATGCCACTTTCCATTAAATAAGAAGTGACAAAAAGGGAAATGATATGTTTTAAAGAAAGAAAACATGCCATGTCACTTTCTAGGAACAACTGGGGCTGTGATTTTAAAAAATTTCTGAAGAAAGTAAATATAGATTACAGACTGTGGAGTGTTCCATGTGTTTCTCATTAAACTTTCCACAGCAACTTAAAATGTATTTCTTTCTTCTTTTCCTTCCTCAAATTCGGTGACCTCTAAAAATGACTCTTTAAAATCCCACATCATTTGGCACTTTTTCAACCACCAGAAGATTGCTGGTTTTGGAAAAAACTGAATTACCAATCAGAATCAGAATGCCATTTAAAGTAGTTTGTGCTCCACAATTTTTCCAATTTTAAGGGTTGATCTTTGACTTGGATCGATACAAGAAGCCCCCTACGTGAATAAGCCTAGAAAGCATGTTAAGAATTGTGATCTTGATAATATTTATACACATTTCCCTTGTATCCAGGACCTTCCATGGATATCAAAATTTTTAGATACAAGGCCCTTATATAAAATGGATATAACCTACATTTGCATATAACCTACACACCTTTCCATATACTTTACATAATCTCTAGTTACTTATACCTCCTAATAAAGTATAGATACAATGTTAATAGTTGTTACATTGAATTAAGTAATAACAAGAAAAATGTCTGCACATGTTCAGTACAGACACAATATTTTTCAAATATTTTTGATCTGCAGCTGGTTGCATACATGGATAAGGAACCCATAGATATAAAGAGCTGTTTGTGCGCATGTGTGAAAGCTGAGAGGCACAGCCCCTGCTCTGTGTGTGTGTGTGTGTGTGTGTGTGTGTGTGTGCCTATACACACATATATGTATATGCAGTTTCAAGTTCACAGCAAGACTGCAAGGAAGTCAATGAGATTTCCCATATACCTCTTCCCCACAAGTACACACAACCTCCTTACGATCACTATTCTCCATCAGGTTGGTGCATTTATTACAGCTGATGAATCTACACATTATCACCCAAATATCCCATGTTAAGAATTTCAGCCCTTACCATAGGAGAAACCATTGATCATCAATGCACAGCAAGAGGGTGTTACCTTACCATCTGCTTTTTGAAGAGTTCAAAGACTACAAGATGGAGAAGAGGTTAGAGGACATCAGAGTGAGAGTGGGAGCAGGCAGACGGATGAGGAACTGAGCTGGGATGATGGAAGCCTAGATTGGGAGGCAGAACTGTGATGGAGAAGACTGGTTCCAGTAAGTGAATATTTATGGATTAGACTATAAAAAATTTACAACAGACCATTTCCTGTTACAATAAGAATGCCTTTTAAAGGAAATAACTAAAGAGATAAAGACAAAATATAATATCATATGTACTTCTTAAGCCAGTAAAATATTTTGGATACATAGAAGTCTAAAGGAACTCTTCCAGAGAGTGACAGGTGACTTCTAGATGAGTGAAGATCAGCAACCTTCCCCAGGGTAACTGTTAACAGGCCTGGGCAGGTGAGGACTGGGCCTGAGTCAGGCACAGAGACTCTTCCGGGGTAAGATGAAATCAGTGAAGTCTTAAATATCTGTGTGTGGGCTGGTGAGATTAATTAAAATCTGGAGAAGTTTCAAGGCAAAGTTCATTCTCAGTGCCTACGGATTCTCCCTTCTTACCGATTCTCCCTGGGGCAATGTGTACTGAACATGTGGTGTCCCAGGAATCTGGAGACTGGATGGTAAATCAGAGTAGGAGATCCCGGAAATAAATGGTGCTGAGATGCCAAGGTCCTGCCAGAGGTGAAGACTGGCAACACACAGCACCTAGCCTACCCCAAAGATGTTAGAAATCAGAGATGACTTGAAACTGTTAGAAGGATGTTGAAGAAAATGTGAACAAACTGGATGAAGAGATGGACAATTTTAACAGAAAATTGAAGTACCAGAAAATGAGCAAAATGATACCCTGGAAATGAAAGTAAAATATCTGTAGTTAAGAATTCTTTGGATGGGTTCAGATAGTAGATACAATACAGAAAATCAGAAAATACTGTGAGAAAATGACATACCACATGGTGTAGGGGGCGGCCAAGAAGATATTGAGGACTTGGAAAGAGCAGGTGTGGTAATGACTGAGAGAACATGAGCAAAGTCAACTCCTGTGTTGTTTTTGTAACACTGCATGAATGATTCTAATAAGGAATTCAGAGGTGAGGAAGACTGACCCCAGAGAAATTGGGGAGAGGGTGCTCAAGTAAGCCACACGTGCGTGCTCCCAGGTAGTGGAGCAGGAAGTGGAGGGTAGTTGAGTTTGAAGTGCCCTTGAGGTATCCAGATGGATTTTCCCATTCATCCCTTCGATTTCAGTATCCTCCTCGCTGCACTAAGCTAGTCTACTTATCATCAAGACTTTAATTTTCTCTTATTGGCAGTCTTTCTGACCCCTGCACTCAGCCCATGTTGGATTAAATCTTCCTACTCTGTGTATTCATTAAGCCCCCAGAAGTTGGTATAGATGGGGTAGTGTATAAAAGTTTTCAAAAAAATTGAGGGGGGGATATTTTGAGGAATGTTTTTGGGGTTTCAGGCATGCACCACTGTGTCCAGCTAAGAGTCTATCATTTTAAAAGTATTGCAAATCTACCAACATGTCCATACTTTTGAGGACCAACTATGTAAACATCCATTCCTCACCCTGACCTCACCCTTCTGTAGGAATTAGACTTGACCTGATTACAGTCATGGTGTTTTGCCCGCCAAGCAATGGTGACAAGCTTTCCAGAACCTATTGGATAAATGAAGTCATCAAGATAGCCAAGTGCTTCGTGCCCCACTATGTTTATTTGTTTGGTTTTTTTTTTTTTTTTTTTTTTTTTTTGGTGGTGCTGGGGATTGAACCCAGGGCCTTGTGCATGCTAGGCAAGCACTCTACCAACTGAGCTATATCCCCAGCCCCAGTATGCTTCTTAATTACCCTTAATAACAGGTATGTTCTGGTTGATTGTGGCCCTTCCTCCTACTTCAGGGAGTGGGGATCTTGCTGCCACATAAGACACACATTAGTAGTAGTAGTAGTAGTAGTAGAGCTTTATAGTTACACAAAGTAACTAGATTCATTCCAACAAAATCATACATGCATGAAATTCAATTTCAGTTCATGATTCTCCTTTCTCCCTTTAGCTTGTCTATTGATTTATACTCGATTGCTTCTTTTTACTTATGCAGATGTGAAATGCCATATGGTATATTTATATATACACCTCTCATGTTCTTGGATAGACAGAATCAATATTGTCAAAATGACCATACTACCAAAAAGTAATACACAGATTCAATACAATCTCCATCAAAATACCAAGGACATTCTTCAAAGAATTAGAAAAAAGAATTCTTAAATTCATTTGGAAGAATAAGAGACCCAGAACAGCTAAAGCACTACTGAGCAAGAAAAGTGACTAGGGAGGCATCACAATACCTGATCGGAAGTTATACTACAGAGCTATATTTACAAAAACAAGCATGGTATTGGCATCGAAATAGACATGGAGAACAATGGAACAGAGTAGAAGACACACAGACAAATCCACACATCAACAGTCATCTGATACTTGACAAAGGTGCCAAAAATGTATTTTGTAGGAAAGACAGCCTTTTAAACAAATGGTGCTGAGCAAATTGGATCTATATGTAGAAAAATGAGTCTAGATTCCTATCCCTCAGCCTGCACAAAAGTCAAGTTGAAATGAATCAAAGGCCTAGAAATTAGACCAGAGACCTTGCAACTGTTAGAAGAAAACACAGGATCAACACTCCATTATATAGGTGCAGGCACCAATTTCCTCAGCAAGAACCCTAGAGCTCAAGAAATAAAACCAAGTATCAATAAGTGGGATGCCATCAAATTAAAAAGCTTCTGCCCAGGAAGAAAAAAAACAAAAAAAAAAAAACAAAAAACAAGAGTGTGAAGAGAGAGCCTACAGAATGCAAGAAAAACTTTGCCCTCTACTCCTACAAGACACATTTCTGTTTCTCTTTATTCATCCACCTCTTTATTCAGTCTCTTGGCACCTTCTGCTGTAGTGGTGCATTTTTGTACACTGAATTTGCCACAAGCATATGTCATGCTTCAAAGGACCATTTCCCAACACTGTCATTCAATCAAGTCACGCACTTCCAAAGGGAAAAGTAGTTAATGATGATTCAAATGACTGGCTCTTATATTCTTCCTTGCTTACAAGGATTTTGATCTTTTCTATCGTAACTATGATCCCACAGGAGAAAGAAGTAAGTAATAGGATGGTGAATAACTTACTAAAGGCTCTGTTGTTTCGGAGGAGGTATTTTACTCAAAAGAAAATAAAAGTTGTCCTTCCACATACGTGTTGGACTTCTAGATCTCTAAGAGAAATTTGCAAAAAAAAATCTCATCTCAGGATTTACATTTATTGACTTCACTTGGTAATTTTAAATAAATTGTCTCATGCAATCCTTGTAATACTTCTTTAAATAGGTGCTTTTTTTTTTTTTTTTTTTTTTTTTTTTTGTGGTGTTGAGGATTGATTGGGAGGAGACAAACCTTCAAACCAAAGCAGTTGGTGGCCATTAGGTATGTTAGACAAGGCAGAGAATATGGTGGGAACACGGTGACAATTAGATCCTAAATATTTATAATATACACGAGATACTCAAAGTTTGTGAGATCGTCAATCAGATATCCTTTAATACCCATCTGGCCCCAACCATTTCCTGCCCCATTGAAAACACAGCTGCTCTGCAGGTCCGGTGGTGTTTCCCGGGGGCAGCCCCTGGAACGCATGCTTGAGTGTGTGCTCACAGGTCACCATGCATTTGGGTATTTCCTACACAAGCATTGAGAGCGTATTTCAAAACTTGGAACTATAAATAGGCCTTGGGCAGTTAGTTTTATCTTTGTATCCCTTTATAGTTTCTTCCTTCTCTTATCAGTCTTTCTCTCCAATCATAAGGGCATACTTCTTAGAGTGAGTCATCAATACTTAGGGCATTTATTTTCCCTTCATAGGTTTGGACCTGCACAATTCTTCTTTACTTAACTGTATTTTTTATGAATCTTCCTCCCCCTCTTTCCTTCTTCCCTCCCTTTTCCCTTTTCCTTTCTCTTTCCTTCTTTCTTTGCTTCCTTTCTCTCTTTCTTAATTTTCCTCCCTCCTCTTTCTCTCTTCATTTATTTTGGCTCTCTTTATTGCCCCTCCTACAAGGCTTATTTTTTTATTTTAAAAATGGGATAAGTGCAGTAAAATATTATTTATGAAAATAAGTGAAAAATAAAAGTGAAACTCTTGGGTGGATAAGGTAGAGCTAAGCATGAGGCTGTCAGGGTGACCACGGAGCCCTTGTTCAAGATGAGCCACAAACTCGGCTCTAAGCCTCCCACCAGCCACGTCAAAAGGGGAAACTGGTAAGCCACATATCCCCAGATCTTGGGCAGTCCTGGCTTGGACAAAATTGGTATTCTATTTAGAAGAGATAAAAGTTTCTACCATATTCCACCATCCATGCACAGGCTTCCTCTGATTGATGGAACACCTTCCCCAGCCCCCTTCCAAAGCCACCCCATTATCTTAGCTCTTCGAGTCACTCAGAGGCCAGGGTCTTTGTGTGATCTTCTGTCCTTGTCATCAAGTCTTGAGGCACCTCCTCGTCCCTGGTGATGAATAAGCTCAAGTCTTGAAGAAGTTACAAGTCTCCATTTGGGAAAAGGGAGAATGAGAACCAGGTGCCACTGTCCACCCAGCATATCAGCTCTTGTTGGGCAGGAAGGACAGGACTCCTTGCTCCAAGGAGGAGTTCAGCCCCTTGGTGGGCCAAACTTAGGAGGGTCCTTTTATTTATTACTGTCCAGGTCACATCCAAGGGTGTTCTGGAGAGGACATCCGTCTGTGGAGGCTGCGCAGCTTTCACACCTTCACAACTCATTCCCTGTGGACTGACGGGGGGGGCAGGCCGGCTCTGTTTCCTCAGTGAATTGGTAATTATATGATGTTTAATATTTCTTTAGAAGCTCAGTTCCCTCTAAAATTCAGTAGGCTTTCAGTATCTTCACGTCAATTTTACCTGTGAATAGTCACAGTCAAAGTTCATATTTGACCATTGAATTAAGGTCTGAGAAATATGGGTTCCCAGTTACAGGTTCATTTCTCATGCTCCCTTTCTCCGTTCAGCTTGGCTGTGTGAAATTGTGAATTTGGAGGAAAATCAGGACCCCTTGCTTCCCTCTTCAGAGACCTGAAGAAAGTCTGGGAGCCCACACCAGATCCCACGGAGGCTGCTGCTGCAGCTCCACTTTGAAAGGCTTCCATTTGGGATAGGAAAGAAGTGCACTTTCTTCTCAAAGCTGGAAGACTCTAGACCATAATCTCAGGCAACTTAGATTGAGATCAGTTGCCAAAGTGACCGTTCCTAGTATGAGTTCATCTCTCTCAAGGAGTACTTTCGAAACTCAGCAGTCAGTAACCTACACATTTTTTTTTAATTTTTAAAATTTGTTCTGATTAGTTATAATGACTGTAAAATGAATTTATATTTTGAAAAATAATACATAAATGGAGTGTAATTTCTTATTTTTCTGATTGTATACATATTGTAAGATCAATTCAGTCATGCAGGTAATAATGTCTGTTTCACTCTACTATCCTTCCTACCTTCAACATTTTTGAATTTTCTTATCACTTCTCTAATTCTACAGCTGCCATAAACACAGTCTGAACTTGAAATCAAATGTTTAGTCAACACATAAACATTCCCAGCGTGAAGTAGATGAGAACTAACTCCCCACCTTTCAACTCTCTTTATCAGAAAATTCACACTTTTATGTCTTTAGGGTGCAACATTGCATTTCTAGGCAACAGATCATGCATCAGTGAATAATACTTATGCAAGTAGCAGAAAGTCTGTACCACTATCTTGTTCAGTGGGGTTTGTATTACTGCTTAGATTGCTATCTCTATAGACTGGGTGGCTTAAAAAAAATTATTTCTCACAGTTATGGAGGCTGCAAAGCCCAAGATCAAGATGTTGGTAAGTTTGGTATCTAAGATCTCTTCCTCTTCTTGTAAGATCTCCAATCCCACCAGATTAGGATGCTCCCTTTATGACCTCAATTAACCTTAATTATTTCCTAATAGCCCTATCTTCAAATATTGAAGGTTATATCTTTGACCTATGAATTCTAGGGGTACAAAATTCAGACCCATGGCATATTTTTTTTCATATAAAAATCCAGAAGAAGGACACCCAGGCCTAGTATAGTAGCTCCACAAAGACAGTACTGTCTCAGGTTCCACCGGCCTCTCTTACTTGCTGTCTAAAGCATGTGGCTTCTGTTCTAAAGACCACAGGATGCCTAGTTTATATCTGCTTGCCTTTCTGGAAGAAGGAATGAAGAGGATTACATGTTTATCAAAAGAAAAAATTTCCCCTAGAATTTCCTAGCAAACTTACTTACATCCAACTGGTAAAAATTTTAAATATGGAAAGTGTCATTTCTAACTGAAGGGATGGGATCCAGGCGTTGAGCTTTGAAGCTCAGGATAATTTAGCTCGGAACAAAACTGTGATTCTGTTAGGATAAAGGATTGAGTGGGTAGTGAAGTAACAGATCTCAGGGTTTGTTAACAGTGTCCCCCAAGACAGGCTGATGGTAACTCCCAAAGCATAATTCAGTAAAAATAAAAAATGAATAAGGAGGGGCTTCCAATATTGTGGACCTATAACTCTTTAACATTTTAGTTTAATGCATAAAAATCTTTTGAAGTTTTCTCCATAAATTTTATTTTTGTATTCTATTCCTCATTTATTTTTGTATTAAAGCAGTTTGATCTAACACTAACTTCCATATTCAGGCCCAACATTAGATCTGGGCACCAGTGCTAATATTTACTTAAAAGAGTCAAGACTCTTTGGAAAATGGTTGAATACATGTGCTAGGACTTGAAAAATCATACTTGCTTTCAGGTAGATCACAAGCCCCTTGGGCCTGATGTTACTATTCTCAGCCTTTAAGGACTGAGTTGCAATCTCACATGCTGCCAGTAGGTGGCGACATCATCTAACACTTGAAGACTACTGACCACCTAACCCTTATATTTGAGTCCTTGAGTAAGGAGTCATTATTTTCTGTTGCCAGTTAATTTGAGTTTCTACTAGTTGATCTTGGTTAGAGTAACAAACACATTTCCAAATGGTTACATCAAACACCAAAATTCAGTCATATATTCATCTTTTAATTAGTGGTAACTAATTCCTTTAGAAAGTCATGTTCAAGGCAATGGCAATGACTTGTTATAGGTAACTTTCCAGATGGAAAAGAAAAAACTACCTGATGAAGGAGCCAGAAGAGAACAGATTAGATGAGTTTAAATGCTGTAGTCATAGAGGCTTAGGGCCTATTTTCAATCTTGTCTGTGCATTGGAATCATCTCAGCAGTTAATGAAAATACTGAGGCCTTGTTCTTATCCCTGAAGATTCTGACTTAATCAGTCTGGGGTGTGGCCTGAGAATCAAATCTTTCAATAGCTTCCCGGTGGTTATTCTGTGCAGCCACCATGGAGAACACCCACCATGGCCTGAGGGTCCTATTAACCCCGTAATGCAATCACTTGCTTAAAATGGCCAACCCAGCTCAAATCCAGAGCAGCTGATCACCTACAGTTTGAATCTGTGGGATGAGAAAGTCTCTTTCTCCTCCTTAGAGAAAAACCCGGATATCTGCCCATCTACCATCATAGGTGCATTCCCTCCTTGGGGAGAGAGAATAAAACAAAACTACAAACAAGTCATGAGAGTCACACTCTTGAGCTTTATCGACATTGCTATTAATTCATTTTATTCTGTTTTTCAGTTGATAGTCTTTGTGGAAAGGGACAGAAGGGAAGGAAGCTTTGGAGTTTAATCATCCCAAGGAAAGAGAAAGCAAAGGTTGAAGCCGTGGGCATGGCTCAAAGATGACAGGCTCAGTGGGGCCCAAAGAGCCAGGTGTGGGGCCACGGGAGCTCAGCAGCCAGGGGCAGAAGGAATAGGGAGGCTAAACAGAACCATTTCCTCAGATAATCCTCAAAACAGCCCTAGGAGAGGTACGCTCTTTCTTATTTCCACATCACACATGAGGCAACCTGGATGTAGAAGAGCCAGACCACTTGGGGTTCCAACCAATGTGCTTCACCATTCCCATCTGTGGTCCCTGTCCACTCACCTTGTGAACTGAATGTCTTCAAGCAAATTAGCTGGTTCAACTTGTTTTCTTGTTTACTATTTGGAAATGTGAAAGTAACCCATCTTTTGCTGTTTTACTGAGAAAACCAAAACATCACATCTCAGAAGCCTGAGAGGACAGCATGAAGGCTGGCAGGCCCGGTGCAGAGAATCCTCTAAGGATCTTCCTGATGCTTAGACTTTGCTGCCCCCTAGACTCATTGCTGGGTCTGAATGTTTCTCTTCCCCCAAGATTCATATGTTAAAATTTCAGTCCCTAATGTGATGATATAAGGAGGTGGAGATGATTAGATTATGGGGACAGAGCTCTCATGAATAGGATTAGTGTCCTTATAAAAGAGACTCCAGAGAGTTGCCTTGCTCCTTCCACCATTTGAGGACTTAACTAAAAGGCACTATGAACCAGAAAGCCCTCACCAGACACCAAATCCACTGGTGACTTGGATCTTGGGTTTCCCAGTCTCTAGAACTTTGAGAAATAAATGTCAGTTTTTCATGTCACACAGTTTATGTTTTGTTATGGCAGCCTGAATGGACTAAGACACTCCTAAAATCTTCAAAAATTTTAAACCACTTAAATAACATGCCTCTTTAAACAGAAACAAGTGCTGACACTGTCTGAAAAATTTATTTATTGAGCAAACATTTGATAAAAACATATCCACTGTACTAAGGATACAAAGTTAGATGAATCATTGATCCCACCTCTAAGGAATATCTGACTGGCAGAGCTAGGACACATCCTCACCTCTGAACACAAGCAGGTCTGGGAAAGAAGTAGCCAGGCATCATTAACCTCTATACTAAAAGGCAGGTTCTTATAATAAAATTTGTGAGATGAAGAATTCATCAAATGTAGAAAGAGATGCCAGGCAGCTAAAATATGACAAGTGTTTATCCAAAAAGTATGAATATACTCCTGTATCTGTGTGCAGGCCTCAATTTCCTTCATGGGCTCCCCTTCCAAATGTTGGTGCTTCCTTTTTTGCATTCTTTTCTGAGCTGTGATCACTCTCTTCTGACCTCATTCACTCTCATGTTTCAACAGCTTCTAAACACACATCTGTAGTCATTTTCACAGACTTTTGCAAATATTGTTCACTGTCCAACAAAATCCATTATCCTCTTCTACAGAAATAGGATTTCAGCCTGATATGGAGCTTCCCTGACATGCAAAATTTCCCAGTCATCCCTGAAGTTAGTAGGGATCACACTGATAATTTCTCTATGGAACATGTGGTATGTATCACTTCCAGCTCGGAGACTTAAGATGTCTAGACCTATTTACTCTATATTCTGCTTTCTTTCCCCTTTGCAATATCTGAAGCCTGTGAAACCCAGCCTCGAACATGCAGATGATGATGAGGCTTTAAGGGTATGGAGGAACAGACCAGAAACCTGGGTCACTGAATGAGAAGCAGATTCATCAGCTGGAATGCTAACCTTGGATGGATGTTTAACAGATCTGGATGGACTTTATTTAAAGTTCCATCTTTGAATCAGATAGCTTCTACAGTTCCATGTACAAATGTACATAGGCTCCCTCCCAGGGACTCCCCATTCATTAGCTCCCAAGCTTTGTAAACTACAGTGTAACATTGTAACAATGTCTTATTCTGCCTATCTTACAAACTTTTACAATATATCATGTGTTATTTTTCTGAGGCAAACCAAAGGTATACTCTTCAAGGTTTTTGCTGACTTCTTTATCAGCATTTGATGGAAGATCTTTTACATATTTGTTATAGATAAAAAGAAACCAGATTGCAAATCCTTTTTTTTTATTTGTTCTTTTTAGTTATTCATGACAGTAGAGTCTATTTTGACATATTTATACAAATATGGAGTATATCTTTTTCTAATTAGGATTCCCATTCTTGTGGATGTACATGATGTTGAGATTCACTGTAGTGTATTCATATATGTACATAGGAAAGTTACATCAGATTCAAATCCTTTTTTAGTTATAGATGAACACAGTACCTTTAATTTTATTTATTTATTTTTATGTGGTGCTGAGGATTGAACACAGTGTCTCACACATGCTAGGCAAATGCTTTACCACTGACCTACAACCCCAGCCCCTCAAATCCTTTTTAAAATCTTAAAGCATGTACTAAGTATTTGGTGGAAATTGTATAAGTTAAACTTAGATTACATTCTATTAACCAATATGAGTATATTTCTGTAAGCACAGTTATATCAAAATAAAGTTTTTAAAAGAAAAAGTGTTCCATCTTTGGCAAGCCACTGAAGTACTACTGATTTTCCTTTTACAGGTGTTTCACCTTATGCTAACACACACACACACCACTCACAAATTTGCCAACTCAGTGAAACCAATATCTGCCCAAATAGTGTTAGAAAAACCTTGGGGTTAACCTTACCTCCTCCTTCTTCCCTACTCTACAAATCAGACAGATTATTGAATTGTGTCATCTATATTTCATTAATCCATCTCTAAAACCAAATCCACCACATCAGTTTGGGCTCTCAGTTTCCCTCTCCTGATGTGGGCTCCTTGCCTTTGTTGCTCCCTCTGCACTGACTGTTTTGCTCTCTCTTTTTATCTAGTTATTCTTACTCAGTTTCAAACTTTTAGAACTCAATTTAGTCAGCAGCTTCTAAGAGCCACCTCTTTCTGTAATCCATTAGCACCCAGTGACTTTGTCTAGCTTAGTGCTAGCCTAAAACAATGAAATTATAAACTCCAGCAACTATGTTAACTTTAAACGCCTGGAGGCAGGGAACATACCTGCTGTTAGAATGACTACACCATGCCATTCTGATGCACAAAGAAAACACTGTGTCTTTAATTTCTACCACACCCTTGTTGTTGGCCTGCCTTTGAGCTCTCTTCACAAGTAAGGAAGAAATCCAGATGCCTTTTATGTACATGAAAACAGAGGCAGACTGAGAGAATCTCTGCCTGTTTTTTTGCTTAAATCTCTTCTTTAGTCACTATGAAGCAATTATCTACAAGGCAGTCTGATCTTCCCGTCTTCCAAAACAGCAAGGAGCAAGCTCCCTCCCCCTGGAACAGTTCAAATTTAACCTGGGGATTCTAACCATACTGCTAGGATTTGGGTCCAGGGGAGGTTCACACTGTTCACATTGTTTCATTTCCTTGACAAGAATTTTATGAGTATGGAAACCAATCCCCAGAGGAAACACTGATGGAAATGATAATTACAGAATCCTAAAGCATTAGGCTTCCTGTCCTGATTACAGCAAAGACTCATGGCCTTTCCATGAAACAGTCACTCCTGGAAATGATCCTGTAATTGGGATAAAAGGCAAAAGGAAAATGAAATTCAGATCAATTCCAAACAGGTTCTCCCTGTTTGCCTTTAATCTAAAATTGTCACATGATTAGATGAAGTAAGACTTCAGTGTGCTACTCTAGGATTCACTGCCTCCTTGCCTTTGTTATGTAAGAGGGACGACCCTGACCTGGCACACAGAACACAGCCAAAGAGCCCCATGCTGTGCCTCTGTTTGGGTGGAATCATCCTGAGTCAATGCTAAGCAATGTAGCTCATGGTTCAAGGCAGAGCGTTTTCATGGTGGACATGGTAGTTATCAATTTGTCTTTTTGTGCCATTATAACAAAATACCTAAGATTGGGTAATTAATTAAAACAAATTTATTCCTTACTGTTCTGGAGATTGGAAGGTCACAATCAAGGTGACATCCTCATAGGGCAGAAGGGCTGAAAAGGGCAAAAGGGATGAACATTCCTACACTAATGCTGACTCTTGCCCTCTTATCCTCATGTGGCTGAAGAAAGGCAAAAGGACTGCTTTCCTTCAGCCCTTCTAGAAGGTCACTTGTCCCTCATGACTTAATCATCCTCTAAAGGCTCCACTCAACACTTACTGCACTGGTGATTCAGTTTCAATATATGAATTTTGGGGGACACTCAGACCAAAGCACAAATGAAAATCATGGAAAATAATGGACAACATGTCATGTGGTCATACTGATTCAACAGGCTCATTTTACTCAAATTCTTGAATGTTTATCTTTTTAGACTATGAAAATAGCAACTTTAGAGGCTTCAACCACATGTAAATAGGAAAACTGAAGTCTATAATCAATTGAGTGACTTTCTCAAGGTCAGTCAACTAACTGGACAGTGATAATACCTATGATGAGTCCTTTTAGACTCTGCTTCCTCTTACCATTAATCAGTATTTTAATGAGGTCAGATGGGAAGAGAACAGGACTTGGGGTCTCTGATAAGTTTAGAATGTGGTACTCCAAGTCATTTAAGCTCCATGAGCCATTGGGGTCTCTGATAAGTTTAGAATGTGGTACTCCAAGTCATTTAAGCTCCATGAGCCATTGTGCCTCATCTATAGGATGGGGACAATAAAACCAGAATCATAAAGAGGTTGTGTATAAAGCATCCAGTTCATTCAGCTAAATAAGTGCAGATTTTTTTTTTTTTTTTTGTAGTTGTATATGGACAGAACACCTTTATTTGGTTTTTTTTACATGGTGCTAAAGATCAAACCCAGTGCCTTAAATAAGTACAGATTCTTATTACAAAAATCAGAAAGCTTGTCTATTCTGCCAACAATGTAAAAGCCAATTTTAATCAAATTAACAGATAGAAATTTCAAAAATTCTTTCCTTTCTACTCCCTGCTCCTAATTTGAACACACAGACACAGACCACACACACACACACACACACACACACACCATATGTCCCTTCTTCTGAAAAACTTACCAAGTAAGTCTGATAACTCTTTTGATACAGATATAATTATTTATGCAGAGCTTTAATAGGTAGGTGGGTGGCTACCACATATCTAGAGTGTTCTTTGGCCTCCCTAGAAGAAATCCCCAAAATACACCATTAAGCACCCCCCACACACACACCTCATATCTTCTGCTTCCTTCATTTGGTTACTTCTGAGGATATAAAGCATAGTATGGTGAAAAGACTTTTTACTTGTTAAGCCATTCTTACCTGGTAGGAATTTTGCATTTGTCCCTTTATTTAGTTTAGTTCATTGGATCAGCCATCTGTCGTCCCATTCAGAAAGCTGATTCAATTCTACTGAAGCCTTGAAGGGAAAATGAGAGAACTATATTTGAATAATGACTGACCTGTGTCATTAGTCATAGAATTCAGATAATGGAAATATTAATTACAACTGGAAGTAAAAAGGAAGGTTTCATGGAAGAAAAAAAAATACGTGATCAAGTCTTCAAAGACCAAATCTAGCTCTGCAAATGCACAAATAACAAAACAAGTTAAATGTAGGAAGACTTCAGAAATTCATGGAAGAATGCTTATCAGTTAAGATTATTGGCTTTCAAGTAATAGAAAACAACTCTGACTGCTTAAGCTAAAAAGAATATATTAAAGGGATAGCAAATAACTTATGGAACCAAGTTTGGGTGCAAGGGAGAATCAGAACAGATGCAGGAGCAGCTCTGGCCACATAGACAGCAGGTATTTTCCTATGTATATCTCTTTGTAAGCCCAGGAAGAAAGGAACCAACTGGATTAGTTTAGCTCAAGTACCAAGAGAATAAAGCTCCTGATTTGCAGCCCCACCAAGACTGTCAGAACAGATAAATCCCCCTAAAGAAAATCAGGTTGCTCTCAGAAAGAAGAATGAACATTGAACAATCATATGAACTCCGGAGTAGAACTCAAGATGGGTTGGTTTTGGTAAAAATTAAACAAATTTATAGAAGACTGATATCACAGAATTTTCTGTTTTGTGTCACATAATTCTTACAGCAACCCTATAAATATTTTTTCTCCATTTCTTAGTAAGAAAATAAAGACCAGGTTTAGGAAAGGACTGGGGTTTTATATCTGGGTCTGCAGACCCTGCGTTTGTGCTTTTTTGGAATGAGAGACAAGGCAAGGTCAGGAACACTATCAGTTTGTAGGACAAGCTAGTTTAGATGTCACAGCAGGAGGCCAGGCAGAGTGATGGGTCCTGCAAAAGGAGAATAGAAGAAAGACAACCATGGAGAGAGAAGTGAGCAGGCACTTCTTTTTTCCCATAATTTAGTACTAAAAATGCTTCTGGAACACTAGCTCTAGAGACAACAGTGCCAAAGAGAAGTTTGAAAAACAGGCAGAAAATTAAGTAGGCCTTGTAGGCTATGGGAAAGAGAACTGTTATAATCAATTCTAATAAGGACAGTTGGAAGCTATTGAAGGATTTCAAATAGAGGAGTGGCATGATCCCCTTTACACTTCATCAAAACTACTCTTCCTGCTAAGTGACAAATAGATTGGTGTGTTAGTCAACTTTGCATTGCTGTGACCAAAACACCCAACAAGAACAACTTAGAGGAGAGGAAGTTTCTTTGGCTCACAGTTTCAGAGATTTAGTCCACAGTGGGCAACTCCATTGTTCTGGGTCCAAGGTGGCTAAAGGGCATGGCAGAGGAAAACTTCTCATTCCATGTGAGATCAGGAAGCAGAGAGAAAGGGGCCATAGTTCAGAAGAACCATTCCAGGGCATACCCCCAGTGACTCACCTCCTCTAGTCATGCCCCATCTGCCTACAGTTACCACCCAGTCAGTCCATTCAAATTGGGATGGACTGATGAGGTTACAGCTCTCACAAGCTCATCACATCATTTCTGAACATTCCTGCATTAACATAGGAGCTGCTGGGGGAAACCTTATATGCCAATCTGTCACTAGCAAGCTAGTACCTTGAATGTGGGAAACTGTGGGGAACCCGCTGACAGCAGTGGTGTTTGCGGTGAGATGAAATGTTTGGGGCAGCCACAGCACGGTGCTGTGGCAATGCCTGACATCCTGTGCTGGTGATGTTGACAGAACAAGCTAGATTCTTAACAGTTATGTCAGTAATGGCGGTGGCACTGATGTCTCAGGCAGGACACTTTGTGGGGGTATTTTAAATATTGCTCCTGCATGCATAGCCTATGAGTACCTTCTCCATCTTTTTCTGAAATTCTTAGGTCAATGCTAATATCATTACAATAAATTATTTTCTTAAATAACCAAAATCTTTTTATCTTGCTTCCAATTAAGAACCACAGCAAAACATCTTCCTTAAAATGCAAATTTTTTTGTTTTTCGTTTCCAAGTTAAAGGTCTTTGAAAATGTTTCAGAACATTATCTAAGAAGAAAAGCACCCTTTCCCCAGAAATTATTGGAGATATAAATTTCTTTAGAAAAATATGCATGTGCATAATGTAGGTCATGAGATGTAGGTTGTGGTTATAACTTATGGTTGGTTACAAGAACTCTTACCATATTCAGGAAGGCAAGCCCAGAAATCATTATGATTTAGAAAGTTCTACATTTTGTTTTCAGTAATATGAGACTGGTGGTTTTATAAAATGGCATGAACATGGGTTTAGATCCCAAAAGAAGCTGTGTGTGTGCTTTGGGTTGTGATTAAGTGACGGAAAGTGCAGAATAAATGTTAGGCTGCTTGTTCTTTCTTAATGATGTAAATTTCAAACATGATTTTAAATTTTTTCTCCAGGTCAGTTGATGGTTCTATAAATTAACCTATTCCTGAGAGAATAAGTTACATATTTATATAATTTAAGACTTAGCATTTCTTTATCTCCAGGCTTAGCTGTAAAGATAAACTCTTTTTGATTAAAAGGACACAGATTTAAATAGAGATCAAAGATAGCTATTAACTTCATCCAAAACCAGAAGTCTTACAGCACAGTTATGCATTCATATTATTTTTAAAAATTGGTTCCTTTTACTTCCCACTTCTTATCATCTTCTAACCACTTCTCTGCCTCCCTTAACCAAGAGCTTTGTAACTGAACATCAGCTTCCTCATTTCACATTCCCACCATTAGTCCTTCCTAAATTATCCAACCATCCTCTTCACTTTTTCACTTAAAGAAATAAAATCATATGAGGATTTATTGTGTATGCTTACTAACTCATCAAGCCAGTTTTAGCTCTGAGGTGAGAGTCTTTGATGTGTTTTGGTTTTGAATGACTGAGTGACTGGATGAGCTAGCAAATTCTAAGGCATGGTGGAGGTCCAACTAGGAAGGACTGTATTCATTAAGGGAAAAATACATTTTATTTCAGTCAGTGCTAACCCATGCCTATGAATTCCAGAGCTGAAATTAAGCCAATCGCTGCTTCTCTCATAGGGAAAATGAGAATATTATATTTATGCTCTAGTACTAAGAATGAAGACAGGTTTATGCCCCAGGGAGCGGAATGAGTCCTTATTATAATTTAATCCTATCAGTGAGGTGGGGTGAGGCTTCAGCCCACAGAACAACACAGCTCTGAAAAGACTTGATGCTGCGCACCTGTCACCCAGCTTTCTATGTTTCCCGGCAACACTCCATTAGTTTTGTTCTCAAGGCCTTAGAGTTGGGTCAGAGCCTGTGGCAACTTCATGGCCACACATAGGACTAGGTGTTGTTTTGATTCTTTCTAGTCCACACTTGGGTTCTTTTCTTTTCCTGAATATTTCTGTGTTTTCAGAATTTACTGAACATTTTTTTATTCTTAACTGTCTTCCAAATTCCATCTGCTTTCCAGTTATTTCTAATGTTTATTTTTATTATCTAAAGACATTAATAAAGAATTTTTGAAGACAGAAATAGGCTCCCCCAATTCTTTTTTCTGTTTTGTTAAAGACTTTTTAAGCTTATGTACTGATTTGCTGGCAAAATGAGAATATAGTTTTGTAAAATTTGTCAAGACAACATGCAAAAAGTGCCACATAATATTGTGACTTTCTTTAAAGACTTATATCCAAGTGTCTAACCTAGGGAAGTAAGTTGACAGCAACAGAGAGGACTCCCTCCTCCTACCTCAGAGCAAGAATCTTGAGATTCCTGACAGGGTCATTCCTGAAGACCCTGAGGAGTCACAATAATGCAGCACTCTTGGAACACAAGGCAGAAAAAATACTTTTTTTTATAAGAAAAGAAATAAACAAAGGAGAGAAGCACATTTTTAGTGACTTCAATCCCCTTTCCATAAATGTTCCCCCAAACGTCAGTGTATTTCAGGAGTATTACACAGGCACTCTTAACCAATCCACCTATTCTCATGAGAAGACCTCCAATTCCTATGTCTGCAATCCACACTATTTCCTGAAGCTTTTGTCCATTGGACAGTGGAACCTAAACACCTAACACTCTACAAACACAAATGGAATGTATGGAATGTATGGAATAGCACTCATTCTCTATAAAAATGAGCTCCACAAACACAAATATGGAATAGCACTCATTCTCTATAAAAATGTGCTCGTCTCTCATTTATTTTTCCAGTAAATTCTCCCAGCTGCCAAAGCAGAAACCCCAAATTCACCTGCAGCTTCTCCATCTTCCTCACCTAACCCAGGTCTTATCAATATACCTCTTTAGAATGTGTTGAATATATTTATCTTCCATTTCCTCTGCTTCTTTTTCTTGCCCAAATGACCTCAACAGTCTTCTAAGTGCCCTGTGCCTACATTTTCCCACACATTTCCCATTTGAAAGATCCCTCTTGTCTCAGAGGGCATATCTGTTTTGTTAATCTCCTCCTGAGTATATAAAAAAATATTCCATGATTTGAACATTGACACAGCCAACCCCCCTCTTCAGCAACTGTCTCCCCTCCTGGGTTCCATGTTCCAACCCCACTAAACATTTTGGGTTTCCCACCTACCTGCCATTTAGCTGAATGCCACTTAGCCTTCTGTCTCAGCTGTGATTAACTCCAGGTTACCTTATGAGAAGGTAAAGAATTATTTTCTCTGAGAAGATTTTCCTGAACTCTGCCTCCACTGCTTGTTGAGCTACTGTGCTCCTCAAGAAATCCGTTTAGTTTTTTATGGAACTTCTCATGAACTGCTTAATTATTTATGACTTAAAAAATTTTCAATGTCACCAAGGCAATACACGCACATGATTTAAATAAGCAGTTTCATAAGCTTTTTTATGAAATGTAATGTCCTACTACCCAGAGTCAGCTACTTCTCTTAGCTTTTTTTTTTTAACTTCTAAATCATTATCACCAAGTGATAAGCCTTTACTACTTACACTTGTCTTTTCAATTTTTCAGTCTTCACTTCTTAGAAAATATTTAATGGTTTTTGATTCCCTCCACACAAACCAGCAAATAAGGACACACACGTGCACACACACCCCTATATTCTCTCTCTTCCTGTATGTTTCTCTCTACACAGAAATATATCATATGATATCTATGTATCATAATGGCAAGACAGGTAACTTGCAAATCAGCAATACAGTGTTCCATGATTACAATTGTTTCCATACAACTCTTTATTTTCTTTGGGGAGAACAATCATCTTATTTTCCTGTCTCCTTACTTTTCTACATAACTTTTGCTAAATCTTCTGCATACCTTATTCCTTAAAGAAAGGCAAGCTTTTCTGATTGATGGAGGGATGTAGCTCAATGGTAGAGCACTTGCCTACCATGCCTGAGGACCTGAGTTTGATCCCCAGCACCACAAAACAAAATAACAAAAACCCCAATGAATATCATCTTCAATCCCCCTCTCCTGGAGTCCATTGTTTTCTTGTTGAAATCTGAAATGATTTGTCTCTAAGCAAATAGTTCAGCTGTCATCCTAGATACCCATCATTCTGTGGATTCCCTTTGCCTCTTTGCATCAGGGTCTCTATTTGATGTATCCCATGTCTTTTGTCTTGCTAGTTTACTGTCTTTAAACAGGCCATCTCCTTTACATGCTTCCTAAGAAAGAACATGTATGGAGATAATCATGTGAGACTTTCAAAGTCTGCAAATGTCTTCATTTCACCCTTGATGTTTTGGCTGGGTATAGAATTTGAAGTTAAAAACAAATTTTCTTTGAAATGTGGAAACATTTTTCCAATTTATTTTTACATTCAATTTCACTGCTGAAAGTTTAACAGTACTCTAGTTCTGTTATTATGTATGTATTGTTGCTTTTTAAAATCAGCTCTAAGTTATATCTCAAGTAGAAAAAATTTAATCAATATTAAGTCTATAATTCTATGAATTTAACAAATGAACATAATCAAGTAATCCTGTCCACAGTCATGATATAGAAAATTTCCATCACCACAAAGTTTTCCTATGTACTTCAATCAGTTCCCTCCACTCATTCTCTAACCTGGCAAATATTAATCTACTATTACCATGGTTTTGTCTTTTTAAAAATTTCATATAAATTGAATCCTACAGAGTTTTGTCAAGCTTTTTTTTTTTATCCATGTTGTTGCCTATCTTATTATTCCATCCATTTGTATTCTAGACTAGTATTCCTTTGTACGTATGTTCTATACCAGAATTTTCTTGTACATTCAATGAACATTTGGGTTATTTTCAGGTTTTGCTGACCATAAATAAAGGTGCTATGAACATCTGAGTAAATACCTTTCAGTGGACACACCTAATTACTCTTAGAGAAATATCTAAGTGAAATTGCTAGATATATATTTAACATAATAGACTATAAAACTCTTTTACAAAATGGCTATAAAAATTTCATTTCCATCATCAGTGTGTGAGAGTTTCAGTGACTATATATCCTGTCAACACTTACTTAACATGGTCAGTCTCTCATTACTTCACCGGACTGATGTTCATGGTATGTAATGGTGTGTCATTGTGGTTTGACGTACACTTCCATAATCATCAAAAACGTTGAATATATTTTCATTTGCTTATTTGCCCTCCATATATCTTCCTTAGTAAAATATCTACTCAATTGTTTTGCACATTAAAATATGGGTTATTCCTCTCATTATTTAGTTGAAGTGTTCTTTATGTGCTCTCAAAATCAAATAGTGTTAGTCATCCAATTTTCTTCTTCTTCTTTCTTTTTCAAGGTGTATTTTGTTTAGTTCAGTTTAGTTCAGCTTTTTTTCCTGTTATTCACAATCTTTTTTATTTCTATATGAATTTTTAAATCAGTAAATTGATCAGAAAATTTTTACTTAAAATTCTGCTGATATTTTCTTAGTATTACCTAGAATGTAATCCTAATATAATATAATATTGAGTCTCCCAACTCATGAATGCAGTACAGCTCTCCTTTGATTTTGATTATTTTAAATTTCTTCTAGCAGTATTTTTATAGTTTCCAATGTGTAGGTATTACATGTGTTTTGTCAGATTTATTTTATTTTATTTTATTTTTTGTGATGCTGAGGATTGAACCCAGGACCTTGTGCATGCAAAGCAAGCAAGCACTCTACCAACTGAGCTATATCCCCAGCCCCAGATTTACTCTTTAAGTATTTCATATTTTGATACTATTATAAATGGTGTTTATATACAATTTCCTATTGCTAACTTATTGAAATACAATTTAAATAGTTTCTTTTTATTGATTTATCTTGTATTTTGCCCATCCTAAACTCATTTGTTATTACTTTTGGTTGCTTTTTTGTTGTTGTTCAGTGCTGGTGATTGAACTGAGAGTCTCACACATGATGCCGGGCAAACACTCTACCACTTAGCCACAACCCAGCCCTCTAGTTGTTTTCTTAATAGAGTCCATCAGATTTCAAATAGGCAGTAAATACAGTGAATAAATAGTTCTACTTTTTTCTTTCCAATTCATGCACTGTTTTTTGTTTTGTTTTGTTTTGTTTTTTGCCTACTGCAGAGTAGAATCACCTATACAATGTTGAATAAATGTGGTGAAAATAGACATCGTTGTCCTGTTCCCACCCTTAGAGGAAAAGCATTCACACTGAAAACAGTTTCATACTCTTCTTAATTCTCTGAAGTTTTTTAAAAAATTATTAGAATTTATTTTTTTAATTTGTTCAAATTAGTTACACACGACAATAGAACGCACTTTGACACATCATATGTAAATGGAGTATAACTTCTTAAATGATAACTTTGTCAAATATTTTTACAAATCTATTGGTATGATCATATGGATTTCTTTTTTATGAGTTTATTAATTTTGTTAATTGAATTGAATGGTTTTCAAATGTTATTTGCATTCCTGAGATGAATTTTACATGGTTATGATTTATTATTATTTTTTAATTAATTATTGGGCTTGATTTACTAAAATTTTGCTTATGATTTATGTACATTTGTACTCAAGAGAGATATTGGTCTGTAGTTTTATCTTCTAATGCCTTTGGTAGAGGTATCAGATTGATGCTGACTGCAGACTTGTATTTTCTTCTCTTTAATACTGTAAAAGAGTTTTGTGTGAAAATATGATCCTGGAGATTTTGTTGAGATAGAAAGTTTTCTATGGGTCTTTTGCACTTATAAAAGTCTTCCTGCAAATATCAGGAATTAAATGCCCTCACCACTCTACCTGGGCCATTTCTCCTGACTGGCTTGTATTTAAAGCAAGTAATCTCAAGGTATGAGGTGATACCTCTCCCTGAGATAGAGGGAAGGCTTCATTACTGCTCACTATAAAAGTGGTGGAATCCCTAGGTTCAGTGTCCCTCAGTTGAAACACAATCTTACTGTGTGCATAGAGTCCATCTGGACCTGTGGGAAAAGAGGCAAGGAGAAATGATCACATATGCTAATGCTTACGGTGTTTGTGGCTGTAATAAAGTAGCTTTCTAACACAAAAACCTTTTGTCATCTATCAGAATCCATAGAACAGGAACCAACTAATTTAATAGTTTGTTAGTAAGGTCAAATCTAATTCCAGGCCCTCCTTACTTTAGAGGAAAATTTTAAACTGCAAACTCAATTTCTTTAATATCTAAAGGACTATTCATGCTATTTATTTTCTCATGAGTGAGCATTAATTATCTTTGCATATATACATACTAGTAACTGACTAAACCTCAACCAGTGTGAGATCAGAGTGATGAGACTCTACTTGCTCATAAATGCAGAATACTGCAGTTTTGTTTGATCTTGCTTTACTTAAGGTCGAATGGGTTTACCTAAGTTAGAATGCTTCATTAATATCTCTAATATGATATTTAATAGGAGTCTTACCTTAGAGATTGCTCTCTGTTCTCTTTCCCTACAAATTCTAGTTACCTTAGCCTTGGAATTACAACCCTGTCTTTCCAACTCAGCAAGATGACTGGGGGCCTTTCGAATCCCTCTTCTCTGAAAGGCACATTGGAAATGCTTTCTAGCATGATGTGGATTACTTCTTATTACTCAGGTTTTATTCCTCAGACTTATCCTAAATACCCTACAAGGTCTGCACTGCTTGCTTATAATTCAGATGAAAAGGCTCCTGGTGTCTTTCCTTAAAGTTATAATTTATAAAACATTTTATATGTATTATTACTCTAAATAAATCACTATTCCAAAATTATTGAAGTGTATAATTTTATCCCTTAATTCCTTGAAAGGCTACCAGCCCATATAAGGAGGTTCTGGCTCTCAGACTGGTATAGTTTGACAATATTTGATTTTTTAAAATGAGGATTGATGAATCAGGAATACATTCTATTCTGATTTTTCAGGTATTTATTAGGCATAGCACTCTTTGCCTCTAAGAATATCCAGTCTTCCTGAAAATTCCTATGTAACCCCTCAAGACCTAGGTCTAATGGTCACATCTCATCAGTGTGAGCATCTTGGGAAGGCAGGCCTGTTCTAAAAGGTTAATGTTCTTTATTTCTCAAAGAACTCTCAACCCCATGTGAAGAAATTCATTGCATTCTCCATATCAATATGTTTCAATTATAAATATAACTGATATTTCATTTAGGGAAGATAGAATTTGGCAGGAGCAAAATAATTTGTATAGCATAGCCCAAGGGATCAGGGGTAAACATTGGTTCTGCAAATAAAATAAGTGCCTTTGAGTGTCATATTTTCTTTTATTAAACTGCACATTCTCCCCAAATCAAAATGGCATTAGAATTTATGAAGATTACAGTTTTAGCATGGTTAAGGTATGGCTACAAGTACTTCTTCCAGTCACACAATGCCATTGTTGACAGAGAGCATTAATCCAAGTATGTGAGTTGGTAAGAGCAATGGATACACCCATGTCATTTCACTGATGTGAAAAGGAAGTGTATCATGCAAAGTCTGTAAGAGCCATTCAATTCAGGTGAGAAGTGCTATGTGTCATAGGGGCTTAGTCATCATTAGATCCAAATCTAGAAAGGTAACCATTTTTCATACTTTTTTTATAACCCAAAAAGGGTACTGTTATCTTCTTGAGAGTTTAGAGCACCAATCAAAAGTGGTATATTAAAGCAGTAGGGACAAGTGCATAATTTTCTACACTTTAAAAATATTGAATAATTTTTGAATATGTAATAGAGTCACATGGTTAAAAATCATAGCAATATAAAACGGTATGTATTGAAAAGTGATACTCTCTTCTTAGTATCCATTCACTTTTACCCTTCCCTCTCTCCTCTATCTTACTTTTTTGTTATCTTTCTAGTGTTTTTTAAATGCAAACACAGTTATAAATGTGTATTTGTATTCTTTCCCTCTGAATACAAATGTCAGCAAATATATGTGGTGTTCTGAATTTTAAATTGTTTTTAACTTAATAATATAGTCTTGAAATCTTTTTACCTAAATATGTAGTATTGAGTAGTATTTTTATATATGAATATTATAATTTAGTAAACCAGTTTACTTTGATGTATATTTGAGTCATTTTCTATCTTTTATCATTTTAAAAATGACACAATGAGAAACTTATCCTTATTTTATTTGGCATGTATACTAATCTAGCTGCAGGATAAATTTTGAGTTTTGACTACTAGGTTAAAGAGTAAATGCATTTGTAATTTTGACAAATAATTTTACATTTTTAAAAAGAAGCTGTGTAATTTTCTACTCCTAATATAGTGAGTAGCTTTTCCATCAGAATATACTGTCAAATTTGCATTTTTCACAATATAATAGATGAGAAATGATATTTTAGAATAGTTTCAATTTGCATTTCTCAATTTATGAGTAAGGTTAAACAATTTCATGTGTAAAAAAATAATTGACATTTAATTTTCTGTGAATAGATTATCTTTAACCTATTTTTCTATAACTTTATTGATTTTTTTTCTAAATTATAGTGTACTTAAGAAATATTTAAAACTAGGTCTGGGGATATAGCTCAGTTGGTAGAGTGCTTGTCTTGTAAGCTCAAGGCCCTGGGTTCAATCCCCAGTACCACGCCAAAAAAATTAAAAAAAAAAAAAAGATTTATAATTAAAGAGACAGGTCCCTGTGATGCAAGTTACAAAGGTTTATTTCCAGAATGTCATTTGCTTTGGGTTTTAATTGTGGTGTATATTTGCCTGGAGAGTGTTTCTTTTTAAATCAGTTGTTCTTTCATGAATTTTGAATGTTGAGTCCTAGAAAGTACTTTCCAAATCCAAAGTAATAAAAGAATTCTTCTGTTTATTTTGTTCATGTCTTTCACTTATATGCTTGATTCATTTGGAATTTATTCTGATGTTAAGTTTGAGTTATGGATATTATTTTATTTTTTCCATATAAATCTCAATTATCCAGACACCATGTGTTTAAATAGGTTCTTTTTGTGTGTGTTTTGATTTACAGTTTTATAAGTCAATAAATCTATGAATTTAATTTGTTTTTGAACTTTGTAGGAAGCAGGAAAAGATCACCACTAATCAAACTGAAACCAAGCAAGATTTACTACTTGTTATGGAAGATAGAAATATTTTCGAAAAACAGTCTTTCTGAATAAAACAAAGAACTAATTTCATAGAACTTGAGGAAACACACAGGTTTAGAATTGGCTGATTTCTAGAACTAAGAGATTTTCATCTCTGACTAACATTTAACATGGAGTTCAGGGAAAAGCTGACTTTCAGAGTGAGGGTACTGAACCAAACGTGATTGAATGATTGGAGCTGGTTTAAATCAGTGTTGTGTTTACTTAATTGTAATTTTAGACTAGAGACAAAGAACAATCAAATTTGTAATATAAGGAATTTTTCTTCTTGGTTCTGTTTCTGTTCACTGTTTCATGTCATGTGCCAATTCTAACCAAGAACATCATTTTTTATAACCAGAACTGTCATAGGTCTCTATTAACATTTTATGAGGAAGGTAATTTCATAACCATTTGAGCCACGAATAGCATGCCCAGTTTCTGCACAAACCTGGGTGAGTTTTTCACTGTTTTTATTTTGATCGACTCTCCTCCACCACCATTACCTTGTTGTTGAATCTTTGGGGCTTTACAAAGTCCACCTTTTGTACAATGTGTGCCCTAATTCTGTGAATGGGAAGGATATTATAAAACTAGGAATGAAGTACTGTCTCTTGTGCTAACCATTATGCCAGTGTTTGCACATAAATAAGCAGCTATCCACCCTGAAAAGTACATAACAGTCATTAAAATATTTTTAGAATCAATACTTTTTACTGGAAAAAAAATGAAGCTAAATTTCAAAAGAAGCATGTCTAATAGAAAGGATGAGTTATTTTGTCAGTTTTTGCAACACTACAGTATTGACAGATTGAACAGAGAGTTCTAACGCTGTTGAGCAATGTGGGAATCTTCAAAGTAATTTTAAGTTCAGAATATTTCAGGATTACTAAGTCACAGATCATCCACCTGGGTTTCATCTTAATAAATTTTATGGCCATACATTTCTTTTTTTATTCTATTTTTCCATGTAGATCTATACCTTTCAGCTTATTTCATCTTTTACCATCATTTTACAGAGGTTTCAGTTGGAAATGAAGATAAATGCATATGTTCATGTACTTTCATCAACTAGAAAGCTGCCTGTAGTATTGAAGTTATTATTTTACTCATCTGTCTCTTTGGCTAATTTGAATATCCCCTGAGAGAATACCTATGACATTCAATTTTGTAGTATCAGAGCTCTAGCCCATGATAAACCACCATAGGTTCTCACTAGATAATTATTTTAATTAACTTGTACACTGCAAAATACAGGCACAGTTGAGAAAAGGGACTTTCTTGAGGCTTCATTTATAGGGAGTTTTCCATCAGAGTGTGTTCTGCTTTAATTGAATTGTTTGTATCTGATAGGAGGTGCTAGTTTTTCTATTCAGTTCTCATTATGTATTTTAATCAGTTTATTCTCAATATAAGCATCTTGCTTAGATTTTAAATAAGATTAAATCTCACCCAGAGCAGGGGAAAGCCAGAACATGGCAACAGAGCAAATTACTGTCATTTTATGTCAAGAAAAATAAATCTCATTTTATGATGATATGTGGCACACTATAATAAATTCCCAGCACTATCACTGTTTGTTTTCCCAGAAATAAAGTAAACATTCAATTTCAAGAACTGCTTTCTATGCAGAAAGAGTTGTTGATGAAATTATTAACTTTTCCTTCCCCTAAAATCAGTGCACTGATGCACTCTCCATATCAAAGTCCAATGTCCATCCATTGCAATGGACTGTGCACGTGCATCCACTCAAAGTAAGAAATCAGAAAAACATTTGGATGCATTCTTAAATACTTTTTTACTGACATTTATTGAGTTATAGGAGGAAGCCCCATTTGACTTTAAGAATAAAAGAACTGACCATATTTTCATTTTACCAACTCAATCCAAAAGTGATACTGTTAGCCATACTGAGTGAATATTTCAGTTGTCACAAAGATGAAAATCTTACATTGACTGTTAATAAAGCATTACACTCCTTTCATTATTCTGTCTTTCCTTCCTTCCTTCTCTCTTTCCCTCCCCTACTTCTTTGAAGGGATAACGCTTAATCAATAGTAAGTAACTTAAAGTACAGAGGTGTGCAAAGAGGTGTCCCTGGCCTCTTGCTTCTCTCCCACTGGCAACTGCTGGGTCACAGTTAATTGATTATTATTCATTCCAGATGTATTCTCTCCTCCACACTTGTATACAAGCAGGCATTAAATTTCTATTTTTCCCAAATATTTGCATATGACATATACTTTTTGAACCTTCTTTTTTGCTTAACAAGGTTCCTGAGATTCCACGTGAACAGCCATGCTGCTTGACAGCAGTGTGACTGCCATGACATGGCTGTAGCCACCTTTGACATGGCCTACTGATGAAAGTTCAGGTTATTTTCACTTCCTTGTTACCACAAACAATAAGGTAATATATATCCCACTACATAATTCTTCACATGTAATCAGTAAATATCTGTAGAATAAATTTTCAAATGTGTACTTGCTGTAACATTATATATGTGTACTTAATATTTTAATAGACATTCCCAATGTGCCAGTTAATAGTCACACTGGCAATGTATGGATTCTTTGGTTTTCCCTATCCTTATTATAAAATGGAACCTCATTTTGTTTTATTTTGTACTTGTTTTTAAATAATTTGTTTTTATTTTGTATTTATCTCAAAGAACATTCAGCATTTTTCACGTGTTTAAGGACCACTTGCATTTGACTTTCTATGATTTGTCTTCTGATTTCCTGTTTCTTCATTGGGTGAGAAGTTCATTTGCACATGTTTATTATTGTAATGACATTTAATTCATGTAATCTTTTCTGTTGCAAATAACTTTTTCCTAATTTTTATTTATTGTTTGTACTAGTTTATGTAAAACATTTCATTTTAAGGGGTCAAATTATATGTTAATTTAATTGCTTCTGGAGCATTTTGATTTCTGAGTGTGGGAGACAGACAGGGAGAGAGAATAGAAGAGTGCAATAAGTTTCTCATAGTTTCTTTTAGTACTCTCATCTGCCTTATTTTACATTTTTAAAAAGCTCTACCTGGGATACATTTTAGTCTAAAAGGTGACACATGAATCAAGCTGGCACAAGGTTGATCATTTACTTTGAAAATTCTTTGGTATTTATAGCATGGTCTATGTGTGGTACTAAGTGTAATTTATTTATTATTATTATTTTATTGTTTGTTCTATTTTGCTATCCATGACAGCAGAATGCATTTTGATTCATTGTACACAAGTGGAGTATAACTTTTCATTTCTCTGGTTGTACACAAAGTAGAGTCACACCATTTGTGCAATCATACATGTACATAGGGTAATGACGTTTGTCTCATTCCACCACCTTTCCTTCCCCCGCCCCCTCCTCTCCCCTCCCCTCATTTCCCTCTACACAACCCAAAGTTCCTCCATTCACTAAGTATAATTTATAATGCAGGATAGTTATTGTTTTTTTTCATTTTTAAAAAAGTTTTATTGAAAATAGTTAAATAGTAGCTTGAAAGAAATTAGAAATGGAGCCCCACTGGTGAAGTTAAAGGTATTTAAGATATTTGGAAGGATCACAAATATTTTAGAGATGCCCTATACCCATGCGTGAATAGTGCTTAAGAATCCACTGAAGCCATAGTGCATGGAGCTTGAGTCTTGAATCCCTGAGATAGTTCTGCATCAGGACATTGGTTTAAAATGTTGGCTGATAACTGATTACATAATGATGCTGAGGATATGAGTAACAGTAGTTTCTCAGAAGTGTTGCTAGGTTTGCTTCATGTGAATCTCTTGTGCAAATTAGGGGTGAGAGCCTCAAACTTTGGTCAACTGGGGCTTCATCAAGTTTACAGAACAGGTTATGTCTGGATTGTTATGTGTCATTTGGCATTGATTATTTAGTGTGTGTGTGTGTGTGTGTGTGTGTGTGCGTGCGTGCGTGCGTGTGAGAGAGAGAGAGAGAAAGAGAGAGAGAAGAGATAGAGAGAGAGAAAAAAATATAAAGAGAGAGAGGTATGTGTGGAGGGGGATTTGGAAGCTTGATTTCTTTTTTAAACAAGGGTATATCTGACTTTGCTTCCTCAGAAGGTTTTGGTGGCTATTTGTTATATACCCAAATGAAGCTATACACATATACCCTTGTAGGCTTAGGTCAGTTTACAACAAACTTAATTCATTACTGATTCATTGTTCTTATGCTCTAATCTCACCTGTTAAGTAATTTCCCCACTGATTTGAAATGACATTTCTCACATGCTAAATTTCTGTAAATATTTGGACCTTTTTCTGAATTCTTCATTTGGTTTATTTAATCTATGATAGCACCAAACTTTTAATTATTGTAGCTCATTTTTTAGAAGCTTCTGAATTATTTCTTACAAGTTCATTCTTTTTATATAAATCAAGAATCTTTTCTCTACTTATTCCCACCATAAAATTCTACTGGTTATTTATTCTATTCATACATCTATCCATCTCTTAAACAGTGTTTACCAAACACTTAACAAAAGTTAATTCATTCTCCTAACCACCATATAAGGTAAGTTCTATTATTATTTCCAGTGTATAGATAAAGATATTGAGTCACAGGCAGAATAATTTAATTGTGAACATGCTAAATTTATAAGCTAATTTAAGAAGTCATCTTTATGATTTTTAATTTTCTTAATCAAGTAACCGCCTGCTTTTCTACTTGCTAAAGGTTTATCTTATATTTTTCAGGAGACTTTATACTGTTCTTCTTATAGGTTTTACATCCTTTTAGACCTCATGTCTTAGTTGGAAGGAGTATTGTTTCCATTCATTACATGGTAAAGAACTGTTGCATATATATCAAAAGGCTTTTGGTTTTTCAGTGTTAATTTTATATCCACCGAGAGTACTATATTCAATCATTATCATTTCTAGAAAGACAACTTTATGGTCTACTAATAATATATTTGCTTTGTCCTTCCCATTACTTATAGTTCATCTTTCTGGTGTCTAATTATTTCAACTCGCACTTTCAGAATCACACTTAACATTCTTTGTACAGATGTTCTCACTGCGTGATTTTAGGTTGGGAACACTTAACCAAGAAGGAGAGTCAAATATTTTAAAGTTCTCCCACTGCAATTGCATGGGTTTTGTTTGTTTGTTTTAGGATTGCAAATCCAGAGCCTCATTTAGCTCCTGGGATATAATAGGTCCTTATCAATTTTTATTGCATACAGAAATCAGTGAATGGTTTTTTTACCTGAGTAAAGTATTTGCTGTTTTTTTTTTTTTTTTTTTTTTTTTCCTTAATCTTCCTGATTACCTTTCTCCTTAAGCTTCTTTTGTGGCACAATCTTGCCCTCAATTTTTTTCTTTTCATGGTTTGTGTGTGTGTGTGTGTGTGTGTGTGTGTGTGTGCGCGTTTCTGCTGTCTGGAATCTTCTCAAGCTATTTACCAAATCCTCCGTAGCCTGGTCCAGCCTACCTACATTTCCTAGCATTCTTCCAAATGTTTATCAGTCTCTGCAAAGACAATCTCTACTGTTGCATGCCAACACTCTAGGCTTATTCCCAGTTTGTGTCTTCATTCTGGGTTCCCGTTATGGCTTCTCAATGTTCTTCACATTGCTCTATGTCTATCCAAACTCTTCATATGCTAAGATCAGGGGTCATACCTCTCATAAAAATTCCCATTTCTACCAGACTTTATTCACATGCATCTTTCAAAACACCTGCATTTATGGCCAGTGCAGCATGCCTTAATAATAATTATATACTGTTTGTGTTCTTGTTCATGATTCATGCTTATCCATTTCACCATCCAAAGAAAATTTTAAGTTTCTAGAGGGCGGTGGTATTAACTATGCAGTATCCCCCACAGCATCTCAAACAATGCTTAGTATGGTGCCTATTATTAAGTAAAGCTCATAAGCTTGATTTTCTTTATGAGTCAAAAATAATTATTTTAAAAATTGACCATGGATGCTATAGTTTGTGAGTGTTTTCTTCATTTCATTAGAAATGCTACTGTAATTAAACTGGGCTTTCCTTCCACGTTTACGTTGCTTGCCTGGCCAATAACCAAGCTTGTTTGTGGTACTGCTTAGTTTGTGGATTGACTAATACCTGTACAAAAGGTAAAATGGAGTGGTAACTGGATGAGCCTAAAACACAGTTGATGTCTGTCTCTAATCAGGAAATTAAGTTGGAGAATAGGTTTGCACTGATTCCACAAAAGAGCTTTTGCTTTTATAAATAAGAGACAGGGAGGGTTAACACTTATACTATGTGCAAGGGCAGCTGCAAGATTATTTTTCACTGGACATATTCATACTTTTAACAAAGATGGGATCTTTCTACTAGGAAATGACCTCTTCCAGTTACAATATCAACTGGGAAAGCCACTTACTTCATTTCTAACTGCATCAAAACTTTACTGTTCCTTTTCTTCTCTGTATGAATGGAATCCTGTGGTATGTATTCATTGATCTGACTTCACTACTAAATATTATGAAATATATTTATATTGTTGAACGTAGGTATAACAAATTTATTGTCATTGCATATGGTATTCAATTGTGTGCAAATATTATATTTATTGTTTTAACTGTAGCATTTGTGTAACTTTGAATTCTTTTAAGCCAAATTTCTATAAACATTCTTCTACATATCTTTGGTGAAGTTATATGTGTATGTCCCCTTGGTATAAATCTAAGAGTGAAATGCTCTGTAGTCAAATAGAACATGCCTATGTTCAGCTTTAAGATAGTACTAAACAGTTTTCAAAGTGACATGTCATTTTTACTCTCACTTGCAGCAGCATTCTGATTTTGCACAACCTCACTGATATTTGGTATTTTCTGTTGTTTTCCATTAAGTTGGTCTGATAGATATATAGTAGTGTTGCATTGTGGTCTAAATTTAAATTTACATGTCCCTGATTATTAATGAAGTTGATCCCATTTTATGTTTATTCACCACTTGAATATTCTCTTTAGGGGAAGTGTCTCTCTTTTATCCATATTTCTATTTGGTTGACTGCACATTTTTTTAATTGATTTACAGTATTTGTTTCAATTACTGAATATGAGTTTTCCTGACTATGACCTGAGCTTTTTTATTCTCTTAATAGTAATATAATGTAATGTAATGCACAAAGTCATATATTTTGAATAGAGTTCAATGTGTTCACTTTTTTTCCTTTTGTTTTTTGTCCCAGTTTAAGAAATATTTGCTTACCTCAGACTTAAAAGATAATCTGCTATGGTTTTCACAACTAGGTTTGTGTTGTTACTTTTAATTTTAAGTGTATTAACCATCTGAAGTTTATTCTTTTGTATGATGTGAGGAGGAAGTCAAAATACATCATTTTTTCATATGGCTATCCAGTTGACCACATGCTATTTATTGAAAAGTCTGAGTGTCATCTTTGTCAGAAGTTACATATTTTTTCACTCTCTAGTATATTCTGCTGGTCCATTTCTTTATCTTTGTTTGCCAGTACCACCTTCTTTTAAGCAATATACCTTTTAATAACTATTGGTATTTGCTTTTGTAATTTCTCTAGTGTCATCTTCTTTAAAATTGTTTTAACTATTTTGGTCCTTTTGTACCTCTTTATGAATTTTGAAAACACCTTGTCATTTCTTTTGTGTGTGGGGGGAACAACCTGCTGAGTTTTTGATTGAGCCTGAGCTAAGTCTACAGATTGATTTGAGGAGAATTAACATCAACATCTTTTCACTATGGAGTTTTCCCATTCATAGGCATAGTTTTTCATTTCTGTTACATATTTCTTCTTTAATTTGTTTCAATAAATTTGGTAGTTTTGAGTACAAGAATCTTGCCCATCATCTGCTAAAACTGTTCCTAGATGTTTAGTAGTTGACTCTATTGTTTTTTTTTTTTTTCCTACTTGTGACCAGTATGTAGAAATACAACTAAATTTTTTAGATCACACATCCTTAAAAGAAGCATATTGTAATATTTAGAGAAAGAAATAAAGTTGAATCTTCTCAGTGGGTTATGCAGGCAACTTATATATATTGCAATGTATTGGTGTTAAGGGCACTATAACAAAGATTATTACATTAATCAACCATGTAATCTTAGTGAAATTACTTATGATCTTAGATCCTCAGCTCTTTCAATCATAAAATGAAAATATAATACCTCACTCAAAAATTGAAAAGAGGATCATCTATTTAATAAACATGATAGTACCTGGAACAAATTAGGCATTCTAAAAATACTATAATTATTTATTCAAATGTATGAAGATAGAAAAAATTGTGTGTGTGTGTATATAATCACAGACATATATCTCCATTTTTAAAGTCTTTTCCCTAATTAGTCCAAAAATTGTTATTTCATACTATTATTTTTATTGTTATTTTGATAATTAGTACTAATATTTGAAGAAAAATCACATTTTAAGAAAAATCTTGGAAATGAATTGACAGAAAAGACTGACAGACTATAATTTAATCAAGTAATTCTAACAGAAGATTATGAACAAAGCTATGAAATAGTTTAAGATATCACTGGCAACTTGAATAAAATTATGATGCCATCTTATTTGTAATAAGGCATACACTCATAAATGTGATGTTAACAAAAAGTTTAATTATAATTCAATTCTTTTAGGAGGATTGCATTCGATATATTGTAGAAATGATAAAAATTCAAACAGCAAATAGTTCAGTCTGAGGAGTACATATAACCCATTAAGCTGTAGAAGCATCGTAGCGATACTTTTGGTTTCTTAGCTTTTACCTCTTGGCTTCATACCCACCCTCCTCCATTCCTTCTATGATCTAGAACTGGACCTTTCCACACTGCATTTCGTCCCTGCCACTTGGCTGCTTGCCAAAATGGGTCTCAAGAGACAGAATGCAAAATCTGAGGCAGGAAAATGGACTTGCTCCTTATTATTTTTCCCCCACTCCTGTGGTTTCACCACAGCAAGAGTTCTTCATCCTGGGAGCAACGGTTTGCTCCCCACAGCCCTAGAGCCAGGCTTATTAGCCCCCTTAGAGATATGAGCACCAGCTTGCAGGTGCCTGCAATGGCCTTCCTTGGACTTCGGGGGCTCAGCTACACAGAATCCCTTCCAAGCTCCCATATACCAGCACTAGCTGGTCAGTTTTAATAACTCAGTCTTTCCCTCCAGCTCTCAAGCTAGGAGCTGCTTCCTGTAATTCCTATGTCTATTATTTAAGTGCTTCCCTTTGCCTTCTCAGTTGTCCAGTAATTCTTAAACGAATTCCTTGAATTAAATTTACTCTACTAAAATAACTATGTGGTTTCTGTGTTCACTAGTGGACCATGACCAATAGATTCATTACATTTTTAAGGCAAAGAAAAGGTTTACACATTTTATGTTTTTCCATGAGATAGCAATAAAATGTCCAAAATAGAAAAACAAATTGAATGGCATTCCTAATTTTGGAAGATTGGAAGAGAAATTTACATTTGAAATAACATAGACAAAAAATTAAAACATGAACTGACTACATTTTGTTTTAATGTATCTGTTGAAGGATAAAGGCCTAATTACTGAAACTTTCAGTTTGTTTTTCATCATTTTTGGTAAAATACATGTTCTCCATTAAATTATTTTGAGAGATACTCATAGCTGTTAGTACTAATGATGCTTTCTTTACCTTGCTGAATTTGGTTTCTCCACTTCAGGGTGGGTTCTGCAAGGACCCTGGTTGACCCTGCAGGGCTGCCCATGAGGGCTCCCCACTTGCTGTGTCCCTGGGTAGATTCTCCAAAGACTGATCCACAATAAACTTGTGAGTTATAACCTGTTTTAATTGTATTTTTCCCTAATAAGTCGGTTTTATTTTATGAGGTTCAGATTTTCAAGACAGAATGGAATTGGAAGTACACAAAACCACTGACATTCTCCAAAGAGAGTTTGCTGTAATAGATGCCTCTGCGTTCAAGTACAATTTGTTACAGCACACTTCTAAAGAAAGAACTAAACTGGATGTTTCCACCTACCCATTAATCCAAATAGCATCTTCTTTGTGAAATATCCATTTTCTCTGCTAAACCATGTGATCTTTCCACAGTGATATTAATAGGACCATTCCTCTTTTTGTTATTGGAAACATTCTTCAGAAATTTGAACTATAGATAAATTTTGGCAGAAATTTTTATCAGGAGACCTAAATGTTTGTTCATCAAACATTAATGCTCTTCTTTCTCAATTTCATTCAAATAGTTTTTGGGGGTCTCATACAATGTTTATATATATTACATAGGTCCAACTGAAGCCAAATTAATTTTTAGGATCATTTTGTTTATTTTTATTTCCACATTTTCATTGGTGCATTATAGTTGTATGTAATGATGGGATTTGTTGTATCATATTGGTACGTACACTCAATATAATAATAATATTTGGCTAATGTCACTCCCAACACTTACCCCCTCCCTCCATGTCTCCTACCTTTCTGTCCCTTCCTCTATTGATCTCCCTTGGATTTTCATTAATACACCCCCATCCTTTTTTATCCTTTTCTTCTCTAGCCTCTGCACATGAAAGGAAACATAGGACCCTTTGTCTTCTGAATTTTACTTATTTCCCTTAACATGAGGGTCTCTAGTTCTATTTTCTTGCAAATGACATAGTTTCATTTTTCTTTATGGCTGACTAAAACTCCAATGTGTACATATACCATATTTTCTTTATCCATTTATCCATCAATGACACGGAGGTGGGGCCCAAAATTTGTCAAGTCCAATTCAGTTCAATACTAGATAGCTAGTAGTAACATTTAAAATAACCATGATTTAATCCAAAATTCCCAGGAATGAATATGGTGAATTGCAGATTGTCATTCATTGGATCAAGCAAAGCACATGGATGGCAGGGAGACTATATATTAAAGCTAACCTCCTTTTTTATTTAAATTAGTTAAGGTTTTAAGTGATATGTAAAAATACAAAATTGTACATATTAGTAGGGTAATATGTGATATTTGAATACATGAATAAATTGTGTATGGTTTCGATCAAGTTAAAAATATCTATTTCCTGAAATATTTATCCTTTCCTTAATAGTGAAACATTCAAAATCCTTTAACTTTTTGAAACATAGAGTTTATAATTGTTAATATATATTCACCCTGCTGTGCAAGAGCACATCAGAACTTCTTACTCTCATTCAATTGTAAGTGAGTACTCATTAATAAACCTTTCCCTATCCCTCTTTCCCAGCTACTCTCCCTGGCTTCTGGCAACCATTCTACCCTCAACTTGTACGATATCAACTTTGTTAGAATTCATTTGTGAATGAGATCATGCAGTACTTACTCTTCCATGCTTAACTTATTTTAACATAATGATCTCTGGTTCCATCCATGTTGTCAAAAAATACAGGATTTCATCCCATTTATGGCTGAATAGTATTCCATCGTGTGAATGTATCCCATTTTCTTTATCTGCTTACCAGTTGTAAGTAGCAACCAGTATGGTATTCTTTGTTTCTGTGCATTTTATTATTAAAGATATGTCTCATGCTGTGTTATTGCACTTATAGGCAGTATCTAAACAATAGTCAAAGTTATGGAAGCAGAGACTACAATAGTGGTTGTCTATCCCTGATGGTTGGGAGAAATCAGAAATTATTAATGAATAAAAAGTTTCAGTTATATTAGATGAAAAACTTTTAGAGATTACTATTGCACAATAATAGTACCTTGAGTCAACAATGTAGTATTGTGCAATTTAAAATTTGTTAAGAGGGTAGACTTAGTGTTAAGTGTTCTTATCACAAAAAAAAAAAAAAAGCACACAAGGAAACTTTGAGAATTGCTGGATATGTCTATTACCTTGATCATGTTGAAGGTATCATAGGTGTTTTGCATATGCCCAAACTCATCAAGTTGTACACATTAGATATGTGCTGTTCTTTGCATATCAATAAATCCACTATAAGTAAATAATGTAGTTAGCACTCTCCAATCACTGCGGCAACCAAAAATTGCCCTTAAAATCTACAGAATTCTCACAAGGTTGTGGTAAATCTTTTCAGAAAATTGCTTTTGTAGATTTTAACTATTGGCTTGTCAGGGATAGACTCAAAGAATGAGAACTTTTAGTAATGATCTGAAAGATGGCATAATGATTTTTAACAACCAGCATTCACCAAGCCAAAAGAAGTGAAGCAATCAGAGGAGAAGAAATAAAAAATCTGAAATTCGGAGATGCAATTTTATTTTCATGTAATCTAAACACATCATATTTTAACAAGAATTTACATTGAGTACTGTACTCACAGGTTTTTGTGAGTAATTTTGCGTACATATTTCATAAGCAACTTTCTATGTTGTCATTTTACTAAGGCATGATTTCAAAGAAAAACAGGATTATATCGTTCACACTTCGATTTCCTGTAAAATTTAAGGTTTCTTAATGTGAACTCTGTCTCTAGTAACTACTATGTGTTCAAATCACAGCTGAGAACCACAGCAATAAATACATCAGAATAAGTTCAGGGGAAAAATTGAAGGTGGATAAATCTGGAGGAGGAAGTTAACGCGGTAGGGAAATTGTTGACTTTCTTGAAATGTGGAGGGAGCAGGGAGTGACCTGGGTCTTGAAGTCAGCCTTGGGGCCCCTGAGAAGCCACCAGCCAGGCCCCTGAGAAGCCACCAGCCAGGCATATCATTACAGCAGCAAGGCAACCAACTCCCTGGTCCCGCAGCAGCCACTGTTCTGAAGGACCCGCGAACACCTGTTTTATACACTCGCATAATGAGAGAAAATGACTAATTAGCTAAGTGTTTTCCCCAGACATCCACTTCATTAAAAATATTTGATGAATGGCATCAATGATCTAAAAAAGGAATCACATTCCCTGCTTTGAAACTTTTTTCTATTTAGTGAAATCATATGTGTTGTTAGAGATTATTTTAGTGTTTGGTATGGGTGAAGGTATTTCCGTCAATGAGGAAAAACTTCAGAAACAAAGACTTGACCTTGAAGTATGTCCCAGAATGAAACTCTCTGCCCTCATTCTGAACTCCTCCCACAAGGCAGAAACTATTGTTGTTAACCTGTATCCTCTACTGGAAAAGAAATTGGGTCAGGAATACCCCTCTTCATTCCATCACAGGAATTCTTCCCTGTATTAGGGTGGCCTGTCTGTTTGTTGGTTCATTCCCTCATTCCTGACAGCTCTGCTCACAAAGAAGCTTCTTGTCTACTCGATGGGACTGATTCTTTTTTTTTGGGGGGGGGGTGCTGGGGATCGAACCTAGGGCCTTGTGCTTGCAAGGCAAGCACTCTACCGACTGAGCTATCTCCCCAGCCCTGGACTGATTCTTAAAGTGACCTATTAAAATCTCCCTCTATAATTTTTTTATTATTTTTAGCGGTAAAACAGTTGTCACATGGTATCATTGTGTTGTTCAATACAATTGAGTATCTGCTTATTACATCTTCAAAAATTGTGCATTTCATCATTGTATAAAGAATTCTTGTCAAGAATGTGAAGAGAGAGCCTACAGAGTGGGAGAAAATCTTTTCCACACACACTTCAGATACAGCACTTATCTCCAAAATTTATAAAGAACTTACAAAACTTTACACCAAAAATACAAAGAACCCAATCAATAAATGGGCCAAGAAACTGGACAGACACTTTAGAGAAGAAGACATATAGGCAATTAATAAATATATTTATTTATTAATTCTCTAGTAATTACAGAAATGCAAATTAAAACAACTCTAAGATTTCATCTTACTCCAATTAGAATGGCTATTATCAAGAACACAAACAATAGTAGATGTTGACATGGATGTGGGGAAAAAGGCACACTTTTACATTGCTGGTGGAGTTACGAATTGGTGCAGCGACTTTGGAAAGCAGTATGGAGAATCCTCAGAAAACTTGGAATGGACCCACCTTTTGACCCAGTTATCCTACTCCTCGGTTTATATCCAAAGGACTAAAAATCAGCATACTAAAGTAACACAGCCACATCAATGTTTATAGAAGCTCAGTTCACAATAGCTAGATTGTGGAACCAACCTAGATGCCCTTCAACAGATGAATGAATAAAGAAACTGTGGTATATATACATAATGAAATATTATTCAGTCATAACAAAGATTAATATTATGGCATTGCAAATAAATGATTGGAATTGGAGAATATCATGCTAAGTGAAATAAGCCAATTCCAAAAAAACCAAAGACTGAATATTTTCCCTGATAAGTGGAGAATGATATATAATGGGGGTGGGGGTATGGGGAGTGAGAGAAGAATAGGGGAACTTTAGATTATGTAGAAGGAAATGAGAGGAGGGGTATGAAAAATGGTGGAATGAGATAGACATCATTACCCTATGTACATGTATGATTACACGAATGGTGTGAATCTACTTCGTGTACAACCATAGAAACGAAATGATGTACCCCATTTGTGTACAATGGATCAAAATGCAGTCTGTAAAAAATTTTAAAAAATAAATAATTTAAAAAAAGAATTCTTGTCTGAGTAATGTTCATATTTTTATCTGAGCATTGATGGTATTAGTATAATAAAGTGTACCTTGCTCAATGTGTTTTCCTCTGATTATTTATTTTTTAATTTGCTTTGTAATTATGTCTTATGTCTCTTTTAAATGTCATTTGTAGTTATTGCTTTAGGTATATTTCATTTTCTTTCTTTCTTTCTTTCTTTCTTTCTTTCTTTTTTTTTTTTTATTTTTTGGTACTGGGGATTGAACCCAGGGGTTCTCTACCACAAAACCACATCCCTGGTCCTTTTTACTTACTTTTTTGAGACAGGGTCTTGCTATGTTGCATAGGGCCTACCTAAATTGCTGAGGCTGGCTTTGCACTTGTGATCCTTCTGCCTTAGCCTCCAAGTCACTGGGATTATAGGAGTATACCGCCATACTGGTCTAGGAATACATATATTTTTATAAATAACTATGTCGGGGTTTGTTTTCAAACAAAATTGAAGTAATTTGGCTCACTCCTATTTAAAACCATATGTACTACCTGCCATATTACTTAATGTTTACCTTTAATTTTATTTTCTTCTTTATTTTTCCTTGTTTCACTTGATAGGATAGAATTACTCTTTATTCATTTGAAAATTCAACTTTATGCAAGTTCATCAGTTGCACTGGGGATTGCCTTCCCGTTTCAAACACACTTTCTCACTTGCAATATAAAAGCAAAATATGAACTGTTTCCAGTGTGGAGACTGCTTCCTAGCTACCTGTCTGACTCCCTGCTTCTGCTTTAACCTGAATGCACAGTTTTGGGGAGGTGGAGTTTCTGCGAACGTATTTCTTTTAACTGGGGGATCTCTGCCTGGCTAACGATAAACAAGCAGACACTTGCTGAGTGGGTCTTTAGGGAAATGACTGTAAACGCCGTTGGTACCCCTGTTGCTCTTGAGCTTCTTCTTATCTAAAATGTATGTATCTTACCTGGAGGTGGAGCAGTCATCTTGTGGTCAGGATGACAAAAACCACAAGAAAAGGAACAGAGCAGAACGTGGCCCTGCAGGTCTTTCTTGACACTCGAGGGCTGCTGCACTGCTTGTCTGCCTTCAGACTCCTGGTATGTGACGAGCACAAGTCCCTGGCTGTCACAGTTCTTACTTGTATGTATTGGGGTTCAATATCAACCGATCCCCAGAAAGTCAAAGTGCACACACGGCAATGCAAATCACACAACGAGATTTTATTGCAAGCTCCAACCTGTACCGCAACCAGCCTCTCAGACCACTACCATGACTGAGTGGGGAGTGGCCCTGAGGGATGAGAAAGCACTCTACTTAAGAAATTTCCATTGCATATTTTTGGCACCTTTGTCTCATATGAGAAAATTGTATTTATTTGGGTTTGTGTCCATGTCCTCTATTCTGTACCATTGATCCACCTTTCTATTTTGGTACCAATACCATGCCGTTTTTGTTACTATTGCTTTGTAGTAGAGTTGAAGATCTGGTTTTGCGATACCCCCTGATTCACTCTTTCTGCCAAGGATTGCTTTAGCTATTCTGGGTTTCTTATTCTTCCAGATGAATTTCATAATTGCTTGCTCTATTTCTGTAAGGTACATCATTGGGATTTTAATTGGAATTGCATTGAATTTGTATAGCACTTTTGGTAGTATGACCATTTTGACAATATTAATTCTGCCGATCCAAGAACATGGGAGATCTTTCCATCTTCTAAGATTTTCTTTAATTTCTTTCTTTAGTGTTCTGTAGTTCTCATTGTAGAGGTCTTTCACCTCTTTTGTGAGATTGATTCCCAAGTATTTTATTTTTTTCGAGGCTATTGTGAATGGGGTAGTTTTCCTAACTTCTCTTTCTGAAGATTCATCACTTATGTATAAAAATGCATTGGATTTATGAGCATTGATCTTGTAGCCTGCTACTTTACTGAATTCACGTATGAGTTCTAAAAGTTTTCTGGTGGAATTTCCAGGTTCCTCTAAATATATAATCATGTCATCAGCGAACAGGGATAGTTTGAGTTCTTCTTTTCCTATTCGTATCCCTTTAATTTCTTTGGTTTGTCTAATTGCTCTGGCTAGAGTCTCAAGGATGATGTTGAATAGAAGTAGTGAAAGAGAGCATCCCTGCCTTGTTCCAGTTTTTAGGGGAAATGCTTTCAGTTTTTCACCATTCAGAATGATATTGGCCATGGGCTTAGCGTAGCTGGCCTTTAAGATAGCCTCTTCAACAAGTGGTTCTGGGAAAATTGGAAAACCATATGCAACAGAATGAAATTAATCCCCTATCTCTCACCCTGCACAAAACTCAACTCAAAATGGATCAAGGACCTTGGAATCAGACCAGAGACCTTGCATCTTATAGAAGAAAAAGTAGGTCCAAATCTTCAACATGTCTTCTTAGGATCAGACTTCCTTAACAGGACTCCCATAGCACAAGAAATAAAAGCAAGAATCAACAACTGGGATAGATTCAAACTAAAAAGCTTTCTCTCAGCAAAGGAAACTATCAGTAATGTGAAGAGAGAGCCTACAGAGTGGGAGAAAATCTTTGCCACTCATACTACAGATAGAGCGCTAATTTCCAGAATCTATAAAGAACTCAAAAAACTCTACACCAAGAATACAAATAATCCAATCAACAAATGGTCTAAGGAAATGAACAGACACTTCACAGAAGAAGATCTACAAACAATCAACAGATATATGAAAAAATGTTCAACACCTCTAGTAATAAGAGAAATGTAAATCAAAACTACCCTAAGATTCCATCTCACCCCAATTAGAATGGCGATTATCAAGAACACAAGCAACAATAGGTGTTGGCAAGGATGTGGGGAAAAAGGTACACTCATACATTGCTGGTGGGGTTGCAAATTAGTGCAACCACTCTGGAAAACAGTGTGGAGATTCCTCAGAAAACTTGGAATGGAACCACCATTTGACCCAGCTATCCCACTCCTTGGCCTATAACCAAAGGACTTAAAATCAGCATACTACAGAGATACAGCCACATCAATGTTCATTGCTGCTCAATTCACCATAGCCAGATTGTGGAACCAACCTAGATGTCCTTGAATTGATGAATGGATAAAGAAACTGTGGCATATATATGCAATGGAATATTACTCTGCCATAAAGATTGATAAAATTATGGCATTTGCAGGCAAATGGATGAAATTGGAGAATATCATGCTAAGTGAGATAAGCCAATCTCAAAAAACCAAAGGACGAATGATCTTGCTGATAAGCGGATGATGACATATAATGGGGGGTGGGATGGGTTAGCATTAGGGTTAGGGTTAGGTTTAGGGTTAGGGTTAGGGAGGGGGGCAAGAATGGAGGAAGGAAGGACTGTATAGAGGGAAAAGAGGGGTGGGTGGGGTGAGGCGGAAGGGGGAAAAGTTGGCAGAATGAATCAAACAACATTGCCTGTGTAAATTTATGATAACATGAATGGTATGTCTTTACTCCATGTACCAGCAATGTATGAGTGTACCTTTTTCCCCACATCCTCGCCAAATGTATCCCATTTGTTTACAATTTAAAAAAAAAGAAAGAAATTTCCAATCATTCACATACAAAGACCTGTACATTATTGGTTAACATTGGAACAACTAAATATTTGTTCTCTTTTGGTTGGGACCTGCCAATTTATTTGAATCTCATTGGGTCCCGCCAAAACTGAATGGTCCTGGAGGAAGAAGGGAGGAGAGAGGGAGTGAACTATGCAGGAGATGAGTCAGGGATAGGCCCCCTCCCCTGTCCTTGATAGATAAGGTGTCTGGGCAGCTGCCCATTTCTCAGACAGACATCTCTTAACAGACTTGATAAACCCCGGGGGCCCAGTACGTCCTGTTTATCCTGTATTGGCTCTTGAGGGTAGTACCTGTGTGCCCTTTTCTGGGGGGAGGTTTTACGGGCCAGTTCTCGAAATGGCTTGTTCATACAACATGGTTGCACAGATGTCACCTTGTTCTCAACATATGGGTGAACATAATCCTAATGATCATACTTCCCTGACCGAGGCACATCTAATCCCCAGCTGTTCCCCACCATTGCAGAATTAGATGAATGTCCTAATTCTCTACTCACTCTGAGGTATGATTGGAATTTTTTCACTTTCTCCTTATTCTCAAAAAAAAAAAAAAAAAAAAAAAAAACTTTTGGTGAAATTATTTTGTGGTTCAGTTCTAAAGTATTATTTTATATGATTTTAAAGAATGTAATTTTATTTCAAAGTCCTGTATTATTTCAAGTTGTCCTACAAACACACACAGGTTTAAGTTGCCAACTTCATTTCTTAGCTACCATTTTCTTTGTTCTTCACCTTTCTGTATGTTAAGATTTCCATTTTGATTCATTTCTTTGGCTAAAGTTTTCTCTCTCTCTCTCTCTCTCTCTCTCTCTCTCTCTCTCTCTCTCTGTAGTATTCTTCTCAGATGTGTGCAGATACTGTCTGGATTCTTGAGGATGAGGTCACAGTTCTTTTCTTTCCTAAACCTGTTAATGTTATTTAAATGTCATCTGGTTTCCAGGATCACAGATAAGAAATCTGATATCAGTTCATTTAGTTTTTCTTTTTTAACTAATCCTTTCTTTTATGAAGCTTATGTTGTTTTTTCCTTTGAGATTCAAACACTTTACCATGATACATACAGGTGTTTTATGAGTCAGGTCTGCTCACATGCAGTGAGCACTTTTACTTTAGAGAATCAAATCCTCCTTGAAGATAGTTTTCCCCTCATGTTTCCTTCTTTCTTTCCCTCTCTCTGGATCTCCTATCATTTGCTTGTTTGGAGTCCAAAATACGTTTTTCAAATCCCTCTTCTCCCTCAGGATTTCTTTTTCTTTTTCTTTTTGCCCCATGCTTTGAAACTTTAGTTTTCTATGATACTATTTCAATTCTCAGCAGTGCTCATTCTGCTGTTCTTCATTTCCTCTATTGCACTGCATTTTTTAAAATCCTGCCTTTTATTTCCAGAAAGTACATTTTAGTACTAAATACCCTTCAAGTGCTCCTATTATTTTGCTGTTGATGATGACGTTGAAAGTGTGGCCTGACTTTGACACCTCCGTTTACCGGTGACGAGTTCTGCTTCCTCAGGTGTTGAACTATAACATCAGAGAGGCACACAAAGGCAAGTATATTAAGCAGGTTTTATTTAAAGTAATAACATAGACTTATCCCAGGGGGAGAAGGGGGCCATGACTGATGTTCTAAAGTCCCAAGAAGTGAGTGCACCCTACATCTTTTATAGGTTCAGGTCTCTTGTTCTCCAGTTCTCTCCCACCTTCCTCCTTCCTGCCTACCTGACTAGGCCTGGTTTTGCAGGTGAGATGCATCAAGTGAGAAGCGGATGGGCAGGGGGAGGGCCAAAGTGATTTAGTCAGGCAAAGGCCCAGGGGACATTTATTAGCAGCTCCTTGCCTGCAGTCCTTTATAAGGGCAGGTAAATTTGGTAATCAATGGGCTCTGGAGATCCTTGACATTCCATTCTCCCAGGGGCAGTCTCCAACTTCCAGATGCAGATGGCTTTTATGGCCTCCATTTCCTCAATTTGACCCGATCCCCTATTTCTACACTAACTGCCTGTTCCCAGTTCTGGCTTGGACTTCTTTGCTTTGATTTATCACTAGAAGTTATCTCTTTATTAGGGCTCAGAGAGTATGTTTTGACTTAAAATATAAGATCAGAGAACATTTGGATTTACTAAATTTATCTCTTTAAGTAAAGCAAAGAAGTTGAGCAGATAGTGATTAAAACAGAAGTGAAGTGGTGTTAGGAGAAGTGAAGCTGATGAGAAAAAAACCCCATGTGCCATGTGGCAACCTGTGGACATGGGATTCAGTGAGGCTTGGCTTGCCCTGATGGACAGGAGCAAGAAGGGGAGGGCCACTCAAGGATGGCTACAGTTGGAAGATGTCCTAACACCCAATCAACTCCTCCAGCTCTCCAAAGACCGGAAGGATGGAGACCACCATTCAGACATTGCTACTAACTTTGCATCTAGAATCAACCACATATCCTAAAGAAAAAAAGTCTGTGCCCAAGAAGAAGGGCCAGAGAATTGAAGGTGGTTGGTTGTATTTGTAAGGTCAGATGCGGGTGACCAGATAGGAGTCAGACCAAGCTGCCAGATGCCCCCATACAGCTGCTCAGACCTCCCTAACAGTATTCTTTCTTTGCTCACAATCACAACATACACTGGTCTCTATTCATTTTGGAAAAAAAAACCTGATTGGAACAGAGAGAATTTTTAGGGAAGTGAAACTACTCTGTATAATACTATACTAGCAGATACATGTCATTATACATTTTTCAAATTCATAGAGTGACCCTAATGTAAACCAGGGACTTTGAAGGATAATAGCCTGTCAATGTAGGTTCACCAACTATAACAAATTGTGCCACTCTGAAGAGGGATGTTGGCGATGGTTGAAGTTGTGCATGTGGGGACAGGAGATATACAGGGAATCTCCACCTTTGTCTCAATTTTGCTATAAATCTAAAATTGCTCTAAAGAATAAAGTCTAATGAAATTAAAAAAAGCAAAAAAAAAAAATAAGATGGGGCAGGATGTGCATTTGTAATGTACAGTCCTGTGAATGTGACCTTCATGAGATTGGTGACTGGTTTCCATGACCATTACATCCTTAGTATCTAGCACTTGGTAGGGAACGTAGTAGTAGCACAAACATTCAGTGACTGAACTATATAATAGGTCTTTGCCATCTGAGAGCCATCAGCCTGAAGTCCTAAGACCTAGGACTTTGTCCCCAGTCTGTAACACTCAGACCAATTCTCTTCTGAGTTTTTGGAAAGGCTCTAAGTTGTTATCCTCGTAGAAGATGGAAGCCTCTGTTGGTTCTATTGGTTATAATTTTACAACAACAAAAATACCTTAATGTCCTACAGAGCAAATAAATGAATAAACACTATGTATATAGAAGAGCTCTAGAAAATTCTGTGTGTGTGTGTGTGTGTGTGTGTGTGTGTGTGTGTTGGGACAGATCAGGAGAAAAGAAGAAAAAGAGAAAGCTGGTGAAAAGTGAGTATAGTATGGCAACCATGCTCCATAGAGAGGAAGGAAACGTTGCTTAGCAACTAGAAGTTTTAGGAAGGAAAATTCTCAATTCCAGTGGGGGGAAAATGCAGGAGGTAGGTAAATACATATCTAAAGTGAAATCTGTTGAAATGTTTGTCACGGTGAATATGGCTTGGAAAATATGCACTTCTTTTCCTCTCCATCCATTGAAAACTTGGCCTTGTCTCAAAGCATGTCTAATAAAAGGTCAAAATGAAAGGAGGGGCCAAACTGGGGCCAGTTTTTCCATCATAAGACGTGTCCAGTACCAAAAAGGAATTCTTTGCTACCTCACTGCTGTAATTGTTTTTTTTTTTTAATTTCTTTTGAATTCCCCTACTAATACATGGACATATTTTCTCTCCAAATGATTTTTAAAATACAGCAATGTTCAGGGTAAACCCTGAAATGTTTCCTGAAACTTGCCTTTTGTACCTTGCCTTACCTGCATACCACGATCAAGAGTCTAGAGTCATCCTTCCATCCCTTCCAAAGCATTTACAAATGTTATATAAATACTTATGTCTTAATTTTTAGCAAAAAGGGGATATGCTACTACTTGGGCTTATAAAAATGTGTGACTGAAAAGTCTCTCATGGAATATTTGTAGGCAGAACTACTCTTTTCCATATGCCATACACCATACTCCACCCAGCTTCCTTCCTGATGGGCATCTCAGCATTTCGAATTTTACACTAATAAAAATGATAAAGTTAACAAATGGCCTTGAACATACATCTTGGATACATGTGAATATATTTCTTGAAAATGTATTGCTAGAGGCAAAAGTGCAAGGCCAAGGAAATTTAAGATTTCAATATATATATACTCCCTAATTGCCTTCTCCAAATACTTCATCAAAAAGACCATCTTCCTGCTGTGTATGAATCTATCAGTTTGCCTGTATGTTTCCCAGATTGGCAGTTTATGCCATCTAATAAGTGAAAACCACACACACATGATTGCGGGTGAGAAAGAATATCCTCTATATGTTTATTGGCCATTTTTTGTTTTTTTGTTTTTTTTGAGAATTGCCATCTGGCCTCCTTTACTCATTTTAATGTCAAATTGTTTGCCTTTTTGTAAATTATTTATAGCAGTCTTTATGATTCTGGTTATTAATACCTTCTCTGCTAAATGTGTTGCAGTAATTTATCTCTTCTTTCTGTAGTATATCTTTATTTTTTCCAATTATAAAAAATTATTTTAAGTTCCTTATGTAAAACCTACTACTTTTATAGTTTCTGTGTTGAAGTCTCACTGATGAAGACCTTTGCTACCCCATGGCTTCAGAAAATATTCTGTACTTTCCTCTAGCACATTTATATTTTTACTTAATGTTTAGTGCTTTAATCCATCTGAAATTTATTTTAATAAATAACATGAATCATAAATATTATCGTGCTTCAATTTGTTCATATCAAATTTAATGATCATACATTTTGCCCACTGATGAAAAGATCAAATTAATCACAAATTAAAGTCTTACATATACATAAGTCTCTTATGTACCTTACTCGATTTCAAGGATTTATTTCCTTATTTTAAAACTCTCCAGGTTTAATTATAAAGACCTGATAGCATGTACTCATATCTAATTGAAAGTCCTTTCTCATTGATAGTCTTTCAGAAAGGTTTTGTTCTGTTGTGATATCTTATCTTTCATATTTAAGAAGATGTTAAGTAGATAAATATATAAGTAGGTAAATAAATATGTAGTCTTTTGATTATTATTTTCTAAGTGTTTTATATTTTTTAATGAGATCTATTTTCTCACTGGATATTTTTTGTAGGTAAATATTAACTTTGTCTCTTTGTTTTCAGATTATGTCTTTCTCCTAAACCTTCTTTACACTAAATATTGCCATAGTCATGGCAGGTATCCTTTTTGTGTTCTTATCTTTAATCAAAATTCTTGCCTATTTTGTTATTTTGCATTTCCTGTAGATTTCATGTAAGCACCCTTATTAAATTGAGAATGTTTCTCTTTGGTCTCCGCTTACTAATTATTTTTGAATCACTAAAGAACATTGAATATAATCAAATGAATTTCCTCCTTTGGTGCACTAACAATGATACATGTGTTCATTTTCTAATGTCTAACCAGGTGTTCTGGGAAATCCTTGGTTACACTCTTTCTTGTAACTGTACATTTCAAGATTTTTACCCCCTCTCCCATTCCTACCAAAGAACAGAGAGATGAACTTAACTATTTACTGGTGTGAATAAGGTGGTAGAACAATAACTGTTAGGATCACTGTTAACGCAGATGTACGGGGAGAGGTCCCCTTCCAGGAGGTGAGGAGCAAGTGTGCCAATATTAGTTCATACATAAGGACAAAAAGAATCACAGAAGAAAAGGCTGAAACAAGTGTATCTGAAAGATAATAAGTAGTCAGTGTAATAATATTCTAAGTTTCTTAAAGTTCTGAAAACTTTGCTTCTTTATCACATTTATACTCAGAGAAGCAAGTCATCTCTGATTTTTGAAAATGTCTAAGGCAGAAATAACTTCTACTTGATTATGTTGTATTCTTTCATTTTCTACTGGCTTTCATATGTTAATATTTACTTTAGAATTTTAGTATTCATGTGCCTGGGATGGGATTCAATTTCAATTATTGATTTCTTTTTTGTTTGCTTTTCATCCTTTATTAATAGCTGAGTTTTCTCTATTCCTGTAGAATGGCTTACAAAGCTTTTTATAGTTTTTCTGCTCTGGAACAGTATATACAAACACACATACACACATATATACACATATATGAATATGTATATACATATACTTACTGTATACATATACAGATATATTATATATACATACAAATAAATATCTGCTGCTTGAAGTTTAACAGAATTCTGTGAAATTATCTGAACCTAAGGTCTTTTGAAAGAGTGTATTTTAATTGCCAGCTTATTTCTTCATTCATTTCTTCATTTTAATACTCTTCTTAAATTAGTTGTTATATGCCTTTCGGTGAAGAGATATTCATCTGATTCCCTTGTGTGTCAGGGGGCTGGAACTGAACACAGGGACACTATCACTGAGCTTCATTCCCAGTCTTTTTAAAATTCAATTTTGAAACAGGGTCTTGCTAAGTCGCCCAGGCTGGGCTGGAACTTATGATCTTCCTGCCTCAGCCTCTGGAGCTGCTGAAATTATAGGCAAGTGCCTCCTCATTCATCTCCTTTTCAAAATAATTGTTACTTTCCCCAAACTTTTCAAATATTTGAGTTATTGCACCCATCAGTGATTTGTCTTCCATTATTTTTTCATCTGAGTTCACCACTAGAGAAATTTTGAACATACTGTGCTATATATAGCTACTCTCCAAAGCTGGCCCTGATTTCACCCCACCCTTAATATATATCACATTTCCTGCTTCCTCTCCCCTTGAATATTTGTGATTTCTTCAATCAGTAGAATATGGCATAAGTGATACTATACTACGCAATGTGGTGGCTTAGCCCTTAAGTGATCCAGACATTTCCACTTCCTCTTTCTCAGAACACTGCTTAGAATGTTCCCTCTTGGAATTTGGCTATGAGGCTGTGCAAAGCCCATCTTCAGGAATCTTGGTCACCAGTACCAGGTGATCTTGGAGCTGAAGCCAGCATCAGCTTCATACCAATTCATCTCCCATACCACTGCCACCTTAGCCCACATTGTTGAAGCTGGAGAGCTGCCCCACTGAGTCCAATCAATCCACAGACTTATGAGAGATAATAAAATAGTTACTTTATCCAAAGCCACTAAGTTTTGGAGTTATTCTTTATGCAACAAAATGTAATCATATGTTGCCACAGTACTCCAGGAGCTACCAATTGGTTGGTATTCACCAACCAATGATGGGATCTTTATTGTTATCCAGCTAAGGGACGATCTGGTTCTAAAATCACATCCTTAAAATCTACTTTCTTGGATCACTTTGCACCAACTGTTCAAAGTAAGTTCCCCTAAGAAATATTTGTTGAGACAGAGAAGACAGAGTGCATGCAAAAAGTTTATTGAAGCACAATCAGGAACAACATCTGCAAGGGTTGAGGGACAGGGTTGGGCAGGAGGTAGAGGTTGAACAGCTACACATTTGTCCCTGTGGCCTCAGTCAATCCCATAGGGAACCATGGAGAAGGGATGGACCTTCAGAGTTATCTTGAGTTGAGGCTAGATGTCTTAGATCAGTTCTTAAATGTAAGCTGTCCCCAGGGAGGGGGTTTAACTTTGAATAAAATTATTTTTGATAGCATATTATAGGTTCTCATACACTAGGATTTTAAACATTTTTAAAATGTTTTAAAACATTTTTTTTAAAATTAGTTTCTTTTTTCTTTTTTAACCTTCTACATCTGTCTATCAAACTTTCTTTGTCCTGTTTTCTACCCTTCCACCTTCTTGTTTGAAAAGTAAAATTGCTTTCTATTTTTCTTATTTTTATCTTATTTATTTGAGACAGGGTCCCACGAGGTTGTTCAGGATGACCTTGACCTTGTGATCCTTCTGCCTCAATCTCCTGAGTAGCTGGGAGCAGGTGTGCATTACTGTATGCTGCTTGATCCTTACTTTTAAAAAATGTATCTTTAATCTTATTGCTTTCTGTCAATGTCTATGTTTAATCAGGGTATCTCTTCTCTTTCCAGAAAGGATGGGATTTGTAACCTGCTTTCTTCTGGTTTCTGTTCTTGACCTCTCTCCTCTGCTTCCTCTCACACACCTAGGCAATAATATAAATACCCACTTTATTGTATTATGCATTAAAAATTCTTAAACTTAATTTTTTCCCCTTGCTTACATGTTTTTTTGTTTTTCTGGTAGTTCACTTTCTTGAACATATTAAAGATTTTATTGTAGTTCATCATAAAGTGATTATTTCTTAAAGAACTAATTCACTGTAAATGTTAGTTAGCTTGACCTTGATTCAAAATGCACTTTTTGTCCTTTGAACTTTGAAAACAATTGCTTAGGTGTTTTTTGTACCCAATGTTACTGATAAAAAAACATTATGGAATTCTGACTCTGGTTTCCTTGTAGGCAATCTAGTTTTTCTCTTAAGAAACTTCAGTGGTCTTAAATAGCATCAATGTATACCTCCATGCAGGAGTTTTTACTTTCAGTTTGTTCCTGTAGGATGTCAGTTAAAAGAAAACAGACAATACGTACTCTTTTAGGTCTGGCTTTCTTCATTCAGCTTAATGTTTTTGAAACTCAGTTGTTTCTATTTGTATTGTACCTATTTGTAGTTTATTTTTGTTTATTGCTGAGTGTTACAGTTTATTCTTCCATTTCAGTTGTTTGTTACAAATATATAAAAATACAATTTTATATTGGATTTTGCACATTGACTTTGTAGTTAGTGATTATAAATTCATTAATTCTAAATTAATTTATAGATTTGGGGGGGATTTTCAGCACAAACAAGCATATCATCTATGAATACGGATAGAATCTTCTTTTCAATACTATTCCCCTTACATTTTTTTTTTATCTTATTGCTTTGGATAAGATCTCCTATATGATATGAACTAAAAGTAGAAGTGGCAATAGAGAGCATGTTTCTATCATTTTTGATCTCAGAGAGAAATTTTTATTTATTGCACCATTGTGATTTTTGTTGATGACTCTATTCCTAGTTTTAAATGTCTTCAATCACAAATGGCCTTGATTTTTGTCAAATTTTTCTGCCTCTATTGAGGTGATCATATGATTTTTCTTCATCTTTCTGCTAATGTGAGCAAAATATGTAACTCACTTAAAAGTGTTAAATCAACTTTGAATGATTGGGATAAACCTAACTGGGTCATGATATGGTATAATTTTTATATATTGCTTAATTTTTTTAAAAAAATCAGTTTTTGAGTAATGCTAGCCTGAAAAATTTCTTCCTTATAAAGTACTTGTTATAAAATAGCTCATCCTAACTTCAAAGGACAAGTGAAGAATTGTTCTCTCTTTTTTTAATAATTTTATTTTAAATATATTTTTAATGTGGTGCTGAGGATCAAATCCAGTGCCTCATGTGTGCTAGACAAGTGCTCTATCACTGAGCCACAACCCCAGCCCAAGAACTGTTCTGCTCTTTTTAATTCTCTGGAAAAGTTTGTGTAGGATTGATTTGCTCTTTCTTTCCTAAAATGTAGAATTTACAGGTGAAGTCTCCAGGTTTGTTTGTGTCTTACAATTAGAGATTCAATTTTTTTTTTTAGTAGAAATAGAATTATCTGGGCTGGGGATATAGCTCAGTTGGTAGAGTGCTTGCCTCACAAGCACAAGGCCCTGGGTTCAATCCCCAGCACTGCAAAAAAAAAAAAAAAAAAAAAAAAAAAATCCAGATTCGCTAGGATTTCTTTTTCCTTCTTTGTATCAGTTTTAGTGAGTGGCATTATTCTAGGAATTTATTCATTTTATTCAAGTTTTTATAATATCCTTTTATGAATTTTAAAATTTATCAAATTTGTGATAATTTCCCCTGTTTTAATCCTGATATTCCCTCACTCATGTCTGTTCTTTTTCTATTGATTTGTTCCTCTGGGAGTTCATCCACTTATTGATCCTTTTAAAGAACAGATTTTGGTCTCTCTGAGTATCTCTATGGTATATTAGGTTTCTATCTCATTAATTCTCCCCCTTTTTGTTTATTTCATATTTTTTCAGTTAAATTTTCTTTATTTTTCTAGTGTTTTTGTGATGTATCATTGCACTTCAAAGCCAGAAAATGTTAGGAAAGATGAATAAGAGAGGAGAAGTTAGATCATTCTGCTAAAGAAAAGAACTCTACTATTATTTGGAAACCTGGTAAATTTAGAAAACTTGGCCTTTCTCTGTTTTTTTTTTTTTTGTTTTGTTTTGTTTTTGGGTGCTGGGGATCAAACCCAGGGCCTTGTGCTTGCAAGGCAAACACTCTACCGACTGAGCTATCTCCCCAGTCCCTCTCTGTTTTTTGAGAAATGAAAATTGAAAACAGAAACAAGGCAGTCTACTAAGTCTGGAAATACTACATAATTTTTAAGACGCATGTCTATATTAGTTGGTTTAAAATTTTGGGCTAGTTTTTTTTTTTTTTTATTTTAGTACATACTGTAATTACACTGTAATTTCTTTTAGATTAAACCCTAGAAATCTATAGGGTCATATTGCAGACCAGTGCCTGCCTGGGCTGGCCGGGGTGAGTAGTAGGCAGGAGGAGATTGCAAAGACACAAGGACTGGAGGTTATGGACCTGTTCACCCTCTGGACTATGGTGATGGCTTCACAGGCATATGTGTACATCTGAACTTATCAGATTTTACACTTTCAATACTTGAAATTCATATTATGTCAATTACACTTACATAAAATTGTTTAGAAAAGATACCACCATAGAAATAACGGGAAAACGGCACCCCTGTCTTGGTTTCTTCCTTGTCAGACAAAAAAATTGCTGAGATTATTATCATTTTCCTTTCCATGTAATGTGTCTTTTTCTCTAACTACCTTAAAATTTTTTCCTTCTCTTATTTCCAGAAGACTGAACATAGCATGCCTAGATGGCATGTTTGCATGTGTATACACACATATATAACACACACATAATATTTTATGTTTATCCTCCTTGTCCTCCTCTAAGTTTCTTGGAATCGTGATTTGGTGTGTGTTATTAGTTTTGGAAAATTTATACTTTTATTTCTTCAAATATTTTAAAATTTTTATTGATTTTTTAATTTGTTCTAACTAGTTATACATGACAGTAGAATATACTTTGAGGGGTCTGGGGATATAGCTCAGTTGGTAGAGTGACTGTCTCGCAAGCACAGGTCCTGAGTTCAATCCCCAGCACTGCAAAAAAAAAAAAAAAAAAAAAAAAAAAATATATATATATATATATATACTTTGATACAAGATATATAGATGGAGTATAATTTCTCATTCTTCTGGTTGGATATGATATAGAATCCCATTGGTTGTACAGTTATTTATGTACATAAGGTAATAATGTCTGATTCATTCAGATATTTTTCTGTCCTAATTCTCTCTTCTTTGGAGAGTCAATTAAGCATTATGTTAGCCTAAGATACATTAAGATGGTATCTAAATGATATATTTAATACATTTAAGATTGTTCCACAGCTCTTGGATGCTCTGTTCTGCCTTTTACTTTGGGTGATTTCTCTCTTTCTTAAAGTTCACAGAATCTTTTCTTGGTTCTGTCATGTCTACTGAGGAATGAGTCAAAGACATTCTTTCTTTATGTTACTTGGGGGTTTTTGTCTCTTGAAATTCCATCTGATTCGTTGAGTTCTCATCTCTGCTGAAATTTCCCACTAATCTCATTTCTTTTCACCTTTCGCACTAGAATTTTTAATATCCTAATTATAGTTATTTTAAAATCACTGTCAGATGATTCTAACATCTCTGTCACATCTGAGTTGGTTCAGTTTATAGTTTATAGTTTTTTTGTTTTGTTTTGTTTTTTTCCTTAGCAATATAGTGTTTATTTCTTGCCAGTTTGTTTGCCTCATAAATTTGTGTTGAGTGTCATGTGTCTTGTGATGGACAGTGGAAACAGGTCCTGTAAGCAGGCAGGTCTTCTCCTCTGCTAGGCTTGTAGAATAGGGGTTTGAGTTATCCTAGTGGGGAGTTTGGTTGGATTTTCAGTTTATTCAGTGCAACATATGCTTTGAATTCTGCCACCAATATTTTTAATTTAGGATTTAGTTTAGTTCAGGAAAACTTTTCGTTTTCTTAAGATGTTATCTCTGCTTCACCGTTGGTTTTAGGTCTAAAGAGGTATGTGGTGAGAGGGTCTGCCTCCCTGTCTCCTCTCAGCATCCCTCTGTTGACTTGTTATTTGATGTTGGTTTGGTGTTAGTGAGCAGAGAGGATGGTCTCTCTTGTTCTGATTAAACTTCAGTCTTAGGTAGACCTGTGTGCCTGGATCTTGGGAACATGACCTCAGAGCTCTTTCTACCATCAGCAGTTCTGTGTTCAGCACACTCTTGCTTTTCCCTCCAGGGTAGAGGGATTTTCCTTGTTCTCTTCCTCCAGTTTCAGTGGGTTTATGCCAGTGCCTAAAGATGACATTGCCTGTTGCAGACTGAGGTCTCTGATTCATAGGGAGAGAAGGGTCTGGGGTGGTAGCTCCTCACCACAGCTGCTGTTCTCTCCCAGGTCTGCACCACCAGGCAGGCTTGCTAAGAACTCCCATCAGATCTTTTTTATATGCCCAATAGAGTTGGTGGAGAAATTGTTGGACTCCTCCAATATATATAACTCCTGATGGCTCTGCACTCTCTTCTAAGCCCACAATCAACAACTCCTATCTTGTGAACTCTTCCAACCAAGTTCTTATTGATGTCTGGCTGTGTTTGCCCCAGGTAAGCCATTTTTCCTCCTAGGAACCCATCTCCTTAGACTTTAGACTAATTCGTGGTCCTAGGACCTCACTTCTCTCAAGGGTCCCAGAGAACTTGACCCTGCATTTTTGTTGTTGACATTGTAAGGGTGGATGCAATGTTCTTTCTAGCTCTCTATATAGTGAGAGAAAACAAAAGACTTTTCTTCAGGATTTTTGTTTTCTTCTTATTGATTTCTAGGAATGCTGTTTATATTCTGGATAGTTAATCTTTGTCAAATATTTGTTTTCAGAACATTTACCCCCATCTGTGGCTTGTGTTTTCACTTTTTTGTTTCTCCTGTTCTACAGAAGTTTTTTAAATTTGGTAACATTCAATTTTTAAATATTTTTATTTTATGTTTAGAGCACATTTGTGTCCTAAGATATTTTTTTCCACTGTAAATTCCTGAAGTTATCCTTTAATGCTTTCTTCTTGGAGTGCTACTGTAGTTGTAGCTTCTATACAGGTTTATGATTCATTTTAAATTTATTTTTGTTTCTGATTCAAGGAAAATGTTGGGGTTCATTTTTCCCATTTAATTTTTAATGTTTCTTTCAAAAATTAATTGACCACATATATATGATTCTATTTCTGGACTCTCTATTTTGTTCTACTGACTTATTTTTTCTATTCTTACATGAGTACCATACGGTCTTCATTTCTGTTCCTTAATAGTACATTTTGAAATAAAATAGAGATTTTCAACCTTATTCTATTTTTGTACTATTTTGGTACTTCGGGTTTTTTTTTTCATATTTTAGAATAAACTTTTCATTTTCTGCAAACAAAGCCAATTAAGACCATTCTATATATCAATTAGCTGAAGAACTGACATGTTAACAACATTGAATTCTTTAATCAATGAATATGGCATACCTTTCCTTTTATTTGTATCTGATTTGAATTCTCAGCAGTATTTGATGCAGAGGATTTGGAAAACTTCTATTAAATTGAACAATATGCTTCTTATTCTATAGTTAATGGAATGTTTTTCTTGAGTTTCCCTAGTATTCCTATTTATATGTAGAAATACAATTGATTGTTTTATATTGACTTTCTATACTGTGATCTTGCCAAATTCACTGATCAATTTTAGGACTCTAAATGAATTTGATACATGAAAACAACTTAACTTCTTTTCTCTAGTATTTAGACTTTTAATATTACCAAAGTTAGAACATTGGCTATGCCTCTATTAATATTTTAATTGGCTTTATTGAGGTACAGTTTGCATATAAAAATTCAATTTTAGACATATAATTTAGAGTTTTGACAGACGCATAAAAGCATGTAATCACCACTACCACAATTATAACATAAACCTCTCTATCACTTTGCAAGTCCCCTAAAGCCACTTTGCAGTTGACTCCCCACCACCACCTTGGTCCCTGAGAGCCACTGATCTTCATTCTGTCACTTTAGCTTCCTTTTCCTAAAATTATTTAGAGGGAATTATATATAGTATTTCATGCCATTTTCTACCATTTATACTATAAATCACAAAATTCAGTGTTATAATTTTTGTTTTAAGTTGTATTATATCTAAATAAATTAAAAGAACAAGAAAAATAGCTGTTTATATTTACACATATTTTCCATTTCTGCTGCTCTGCATTCTTTTCTGTATAACCGAATTTCTATCTGATTAATTTCACTTCGGCCTCAAAAAATTCCTTTAGCATATCTTATAGTGAGACCTCCTGACTATGAATTCTTTCATATTTAGTTTATCTAAAATATTTCTATTTTTATTTCAATGTTAAAGGATATTTTTACTGAATAAAGAATTTTAAAATTTCTTTCAATAACATTACTTTCGAAGTTAGATTACTTTAAAAACATTGCTTTGCTTTTTGGCCTCCAACATTTTTGATAAGGAGCCATGTTATTTGTATCATTACTTCCCTAAATGACTAATATACCTTTTTGTCTCTCTCTCTCTCTCTCTCTCTCTCTCTCTTTCTTATCTCTGTCTCTGTCTGTCTCACTGAATATGGATGCTTTCAAAACATTTTTTCTAAATCTTTACTTTCAAGTGTTTGACTTGTATGGGTCTCAGTCTAGGCATGGTTTTATTTCCATTTATTCTGTTTGGGTTGTTTAAATTCTTGGATCTATAAATTGATGCAATTTACAAAATTGGGGGAAATTGCAGTCAGTATTTTTTTTTTTCAAATAAACTTTCTGTCCCCAACTATTTTTCCTTTCTTTGGGGGACTTCAATTGCATGTAAGATATCTTTGTATTGTGCTATAATTCACTGAGTCTTGTTTATTTTTTTCATATATTTTTTCTTTTCTCTTTCCCTCTAGATGGGATAACTCCTATAACTATTTTTTTTAGTTCTCTTCTGTTGCATAAAAAATACTCCAAAATTTAGAGATTTGAAGCAACACAATCATTTATCTCTCACAGTGTCTCTTAATGTAGAATCCTATAATTATCAGGAGTTATTAATTCTCTCATTTGAATAATTTCAGATCAACCACTCATGAGTTAGATACTGACTGGGGTTGTGGTCATCTGAAGCCTCAGTTTGGGTATGGTAGCTCCCTTATATAGCAAGTTTGTTCCTCTTTATTCAAGTCTCCAACTGGCTGCTTGAGTGTCCTCATGTCATGGAGGCTGGTTTACATCAGAATGAGCAAGCCAAGAGAGGAAGATAGAATATGCTATGCTTTTATGTCTTCAGAAGCCACATGTTTTCACTTTCACAACATTCTATTGGTCACAGAGGCCAGCCATAATTCATCATGGGAAGCAAACTCAGAAAGACATGAATATGTTCAGGTGAGGATGTCTGTGGCCTATTTTGGAAGCTGGAAATGATATCTATCTGTAAGTTTCCTCACTCTTTCTTCTGCAAAATGCACTCTTCTTTGAACCCTTCGATTGGTTTTTAATTTTTTAAAATTCAAATAGTTTCTTTTCAGTTCTCAATATTCCCCTTATTTCTTTTGAATATTTTCCATTTTTCTGATAGGACTCCCTATCTGAATGCTCATATGATTATCTTTCCCTTTAATTACTTGAATATATGTATAATAGCTACTTTAAATAATTTTAAGTGAATATCAACCTATAGATCATCTTGGAATTGGTTTTTGTTGATTTTTTTTCTTTTAGCTATCATTTGCGTTTTCCTGTCTCATCACATGTCCAGTCATTTTTATCATTTTTCTGGATATCGTCAATGATTTTTTGTAGACATTCTGAATTCTGTTATCTTTTTCTTAAAGAGGTTTTAAAATTCTATCCCCCCAACACACATTGAACCTGTTGGGACTTATACTCCAAAGTGGTAGCACTTAAAATTTCTTTTTAGCTAATTTAACCTTCCACTTATTGTTTATTTCTTTCTTCTGCTTTCACTAGAGTCTCCCACACACTTCGGAGATTAGCCTACTATTTGAGCATAGATTACATATGGATTTTTGGATTCCCCACTGTGGTTTGTTCTTTCTGGAATTCCTTTTTCAATTTCTAATATCTCGGCCAGCCCCAAATTCTACTTTCTGACACTGAAAACTAATAATACTAAAGTTTTCTGCTTGAGTTATAGTTGTCCTGTGCCACCTGCAGAGTGCCCTCAGAGGAAAAGCTGAATAAATATTCCTCGGAAGAGATGCTTTCTTCCTTGGATTTCATTCGTCCCAGTTTTCTGATTTTGATTGTTGTTCTGCACATTTAAATTACTGTTTTCATATTTAATCCAGAAATGATAATTTTATATACAGAAGACTTATTCATATTAACTATTCTGCCATTACATGACAGGAAACTTGTCCATTCATGTGTGAGACACTAGAAAGCTTATAGAAACTTTGGATTGCTGAGCCTGTTTAATGGTGGGTTTTACTCCAAGGTGATTTGTAGGAAATCAGGGTATTGTGCTGGTGGTATCCCAACTGGACACCCAATTATTGATATCCATAGGCCTCTCTATCCTTGGGTGGTTTGGTTTTCCTTGTGAAGAATTGTCGAGTTTCCATATGCGTGGAGGTAAGACAGATACAAGTCAATTTGCTGGGACTCTGGGACCAGTAGGTCTCAGGGCTTACTTTGTAGAGTATCACTTTTTCTGTTTTCATTATGACCTCAGTTATATCTTCTGACCTAAAATATTTTATCCTATCTTCAGTTAAATCTGCTGTCTTCTCCTAGAGTTTGGTAGGCATGTGTTTGGACTATGAATGGTTAGGAGAGATAATCTAATCCTGAATTTCGTGTTAAAAGTTTCAACGAATGATTTCTTCTCTGTTCCCTCCCCACCTGTTAGAATTATCTGTTATTCTAATTTCAGAGCATTTCCTGATACCATGGAAAGAATGAGATATCTTACTGACTTTTTTCCATTACAAATCTAGATTTCAGGTCTTTCCTTTCTTCTAAGTCAATCATCATATGTTCTTTATGTTCAAGATTTTGTTAACATTACTTCTCTTTTTGTGGGTTTATACTTCTATTCCTTTTCTGATCATTTTCATTGGGGCTTGCTTAGAAGTGATGGTAAATTGAGTGGTATTTAACTCCAATTCCAACTATATTAAAATAATATTTATTAATTTACATTACTCTATTTTAAAATAAAAGTAAGCTGCATGGCTTAAATTAAATATAGTAGTCTCCTGCTTATCAGCAGGGGATAGAGTTCAAGGCTGCCAGTGAATGTCTAAAATCATAGATGGTCCTCAATTCTATATATGCTATGTTGTTTTCCATACAGACGTACTAAGTGACTAATGAGAGGTAGCATATGCAGGGAGGATACATTGGACAAAAGGATGATTCAGATCCTGATCAAACAGAATTGAATAGCACTAAGAGTTCATCAAATCATTTACAACAGTGGGAAAGTTAAACTTTTGAATTGCTTAATTCTGGAACTTTCCACTGAAGATTTTGAGACCTCAGTGGACCATGGGTAATTGATACTATAGAAAGTGAAACTGCAGATAAGGTGGGACCTTCTTTTTAAACCTGAGTTAGTAGCACTTTTATATGTCATTTTTGAAAAGAATGTGTCAAATGACTAAACGTATGCTGAATTTAAATATCAATTCTATAATTATCTATGTACCATGAAATGGCTGTTTTTCCATCCATCATTCCTTAGAAGAGCAGGAGATAAGAGACTTAACCACGTCCTTCAATGTAATATGCTTGCTTTTGACCTACGTGAGAAAAGAATCGCTCATGATGCACAAGCATTTACGTGCAGTGCTGCCACTTCTGAACCTGTCTCAAGAGGTGTAAATAAAAATGGCTTAGCAAAAGATGCCCATCTTTCCACCAAGCCAAGGGAAACTTACTTAGCGAGAACTGGAATTTACTTTAGAGAGCTTTATTATCTTGGTTTGCTTATGAGGTTGATTTTCTGACATGAAGATTAGTGAATTTTTTCTCCAAATAGTAACATCATGCATTTTCAATATCTCACCAAATAATCCACTGGGTAACGGAATTTGTATGAACTTACATATATTTGACATTTTAAAGAGAATTTGTAAATTGAGCATGTGTTCATCCTCATGATGTTAGTTGTGAGAAGTTACTGTATTAATTTTTCAGTTTCAATCAAGTAGGTTCACACACCTATCACTACTTGATTGAATTTATCATTGTTTCACCAATATAGTGATAGATATTCAACCAGTTCTTAGAACAGCTATGACATGTGATGGACAGACATTAGAATGTTTCTGGTGGAATACATCTCTTGGGAAGAAGAAAACTTTAAATGTAGCGTTCTTCACTGCCATGAATGGTGACAGGTCCTGCCTTAAGGCAGACGGTTCGACTATTTGGGCTCTCCAGGGCCCTTCCAGACCTGTAATTCTCTAAGCCACTTCTGTTGCTGGCCTTCAGACGCTGAGATTGAACTAGACACAGCCAAGCATGTGCCCCTTTAGGAGCTCCAGCAGTGTCAGAGGCGGCAGTGCCACCAGCAGCAACAACAGCATCTATTCCAACTGAAGACTTCGCCCAAAGGTGAGTCAGGTTACCCTGGACCTAGGCCTCTCCCTTTCCTCCAGCTTCCACTGGATGCGGGCACAGGAGCCCTGGAGGACTGAAAACCACAGGACACCCTCTTCCACCAATATAATCTTTGACACAGGGACGAACAAGGGATGGCTGGTTGGCTAGTACTGGGTGGGAGGGACTCGCTACGAGAAACGCTCGAGGAGGGATGAGTTGCACCAACAATGACCAGGTTCCTTTCGCACCGTCCACTGGGTGCCCGCCACTCCCAGAGCTCTCATCCCACCGCGCGCGGTCTCCTTCCAGGCTGCGGGCTCCCGCGGGAGGGCGTGTGGGATGATGCTCTGGTCCCTGTGCCTTCTCCAAGCTCCTGCATCCGGAGCCGCCCTAGCTGGCACCGCGGCAGACACAGCCTGGGAGGGAGAAAGGGAAAAGGGAGGGGGGCTGGAAAGGCTCGGCAAGAGGGAGGAGGGGAGGTGGGGAGGGAAGGAGCGAAGGGGAGGGAATCTCTCTGCTCTGCGGTGCCTCCCCCTCGTCTCTCTCCGGCTGGCGGTGACTCCGGCTTCCCTCTCCACACCAGCTCGCAGTTGCTCGCCCCCTTCTCCGCCCACCCTTCCTCCCGAGCGCGCTGGCGGGGAGCCGCAGCCAGCGCGCGGCGGCGGAGCCGGGGAGGCGCAGGCGGTGGGTGTGTGCGCGTGTGTGAAGGACGCCACCTCTCTCTCGCTCCTGCTTTCTCAGGCGGCGGGCGGCGGGGCTGCAAGCTCCGGCAGCGGCAGCGGCAGCGGCGGCGGCTTCCGGAGTCCCGCCGCGAAGATGCTCAAAGTCACGGTGCCCTCCTGCTCCGCCTCGTCCTGCTCTTCGGTCACCGCCAGTGCGGCCCCGGGATCTGGGAGCGTCGTCCTGGATTACTGGATCGACGGTTCCAACAGGGATGCTCTGAGCAATTTCTTCGAGGTGGAGTCGGAGCTGGGACGGTAAGGCGGGGCGAGGCAGGATCCCTGGACCAGGCGGAGCTCTGAGGCGCGGGCTTGGGCTGGGACGCCTGCAGCGTGCACCCCGGGTTGTGCCTCTCGCAGTGGCTAATCCCGAGGATAGGGGACTGGCCTCTCTGCCCTTCTATTTTTCGCCGCCTAGTTAGTGTCTGGGAGAGAGCTAAGCTTTTCTCAGGTGCGGCTCAGGTCTTCCCCAGAGTGCCTAGGCCGGTGCAGTTGCTACCTACCATCAGCGGTACTCTTCCAACCTTCCTGCTCCAGGAAGAGAAGGCTGCCCCTTCTCTTGGGTGATAGCTCTCACAGCACGTGGGCCCTGTTTCCCAATTAGTGTCTTTGCTCACGGTTATAGCTGGCTTGTTATTTTGGGGAGTGGGGATTGGAGGGTGCCCCTCATATCATGACAAAATTATTAAATTAGATTCTTCCTCCTTCCCCTCAACAAGCTCTCCAAAGCAAGTAGCACTAGGAATTAAACTTAAATACTAGCTTCCCTGCAGAGTGTGCTCAGGAGTGAAGGGGGAAATGAATCATTTAAGAGAGTTAAAGGCAGAATAATAAAGTAGTGTGGCTTTAAAGAGATAGCAAATGGGGTCCATGCAGTGTAATTAGTGAGAAGAGGTATGCTGATTTATTTAAATTATATATATAAAAACCCATCTCTCTAGGGAAGCATAAATGTCCCTCATCCCTTCCCTGGAGATCCAAACAGGTAGCAGATTTGCCCTATGAATGATTCCATGTGTTCTCATATTTTTGTCCATTGAATTTTTTTCTTTCGTTCCTTTTTTTCTTCTTTCTTTTCTGTTGTTCATAGGTAAGGAGACTTGTTTTCAACACCCAGTTTAAATGCAGGGCCCTTTACTATACAGAATCTGAAGATGTAATTTAAACTGCTGACAAATTGCAACTTCTTTGCAATTTTATTTTCCTTTCTCTTTTTGCTGGAAATAATTTAGCCAGCAACCAATTAAAAAATGTCATTAGAGACCACAGAGCAAGAGCAGGATTCTGAATGTTGGTAGTTGGCTAGAAAGTGTAAGGGTCACTGCCCTACCTGTCTCCAATTTGCTATTACTACTAAACGCTCATTGAGAATGGATGATATGTGAAAATGAAAAACTTCTGAATGAAAACTTAGTAATTCGTTATGCTTAATATGTCTCAAAATACTTTAGCATTGAATAGTGTATGCAAAGCATTCATTTCTGATCCAAGTTTTTCAATGTCCTTCTGAAGATCTGTTACATATAGATTGATATGAAATAACAAATATGTCTGCAAGGTTCCAAACCTAACTGTGTGATGTGCTGCATAATTGTGTGTACATAATTGTGTGATGTGCTGCAGTGGTACTGCTGTGTAAACTTCTGATTAAGGAGATAGATAACTTACTTAAAATTGTTTACTTGGTGTTTTAGAAACTGCCACATAGTTGAGGAAGTGCCTGACGAGGCTACAGGGACTGTCCCAGCAGCAAACCTAACTGCCATCCGAGTAACAACTACCTTAGATGCTTCTAATCCTTTCCGACTTATCATCAGTACAGCTTGTCTTTATTAATAAGTTTTGCCATCAGAAAACTGAAGAAATTTCCTCTAATTTGAGGGATGGAAAACTGAGAGAAAAATAACTGCCAATTGTACACACATATGGGATGGTAGACATCACGGGGAATGCCTAAGGAACTTAAAAGTTTTTTTTTTCCTTAAGTTTGGTGTTATATGTTACATAAATTTGGGGTCACAAATCCAAACTTATTGTATATTGCTAAGACTTTTGCTTTTAAAAATCACAGAATTAAGATTTTTTTGGGAAAAAAGCTAAAGCTTGTAAACTTCTCTCTTTTTCAGTAGTAATGTGTAATTGTTTAGGTAAGTTTTCTATAGATGGCAGCATTGGTGAGTTATATGCTTACACTATTTGGTTAAGGCTTTGAAAAATATTATAACTTCATGATACAACTTAGTTTTTTTCAACAAAATATTCCTGAAACCTACAGCAACTAGTATTCTGAATATAATATTAAGACTATATAATCAAAATTATTACTATAGATACAGCCTGTGATAAAATCCTCTTCCTTCCTATACTATTGATCAAGTTGAACTTAGTTAATTGGTTTCAAGTCTTTACTCTCACGTCTTGGGTCAAACCTGCTTGCCAGTCGTGGCTCTAAGCACAAAACATTCAATTCATTAGTACACAGTTGTCATTAACATGCTAAGAAAGTAGTGCTCTGGTGTTGTGTGGTACCACTCAAGAGCGGAAAGCTCCAGAGTTTAGACAAACCCAACAATATTAAGTTAATTGGTGATTTATTGGTTCCTCTGTTATAATTATCTGTTATAAATTAGTGACTCCTGGAATCAAGAAAATTGGACTTGTTGGGTGTCAACACACCCTAAGGATCTTTAGAAACTCAAGGATAGCTAAATTCCCAAGGTTATACCCAACATGACTATTAGGTGTCAACACACCCTGAGGATGTTTAGAAACTCAAGGATAGCTAAATTCCCAAGGTTATACCCATCTAAAGCCCCGGATGTTGCTTGTGAAGGCAGCTGCTGGCAGCACTGATCCATATGTAGCATTTAGACCAGGGCAGATGCCTTAACTTTCGCTTTGGGGGTGTGGATGTATGGGGGTTATTTAAGTGTCAGGAAAACTAATTTCTCTAAAATCACATTTGAAAATACTGTATTACTTCAAAAGTTTGTCTGAAAGTTTATAAAAATCATTATAAACTCACCAACAAATTCAATTCTATCCAAAATATGAATTCTATCCAAAATATGAATTGGTCATGATCCTATTCAGGGCTCCATGTCCTAGACAGCAGTTGGTCTTTTGCCCAGTGAATTGAGAAATCAGCATTTTAAATGCTTTTCTAATGCGCAAGAGAACTTGCCTCTGGTTGAGTTTCTGTCCAGTGGTTTGGCACATGAAATGACAAGAATTGGTTTGGCCAGCTATATGGTGAGGATTTGGCCTTGTGCATCTAAACCCATGTTCTGCATATCCTGTTTTCAGGTATGTCCTACCTTTTGTTTCTGTGGTAGCAGGTTAAGAGAACATTTATAACAAAGCCAGGTGTATTTACAGATGGACAAATCAAAAAAAAAAAAAAAGAAAGAAAGAAAAAGAAAATTAGGACAAAGTAAAAAGATTTTTAATTATTTTATGTATTTTTTTAAAATTTCCATTCCAGGGGCTAGAGTTATAGCTCAGTGGTAGAGCACTTGCCTAGCATGTTTGAGGCGCTGGGTTCAATCCTCAGCACCACATAATAAATAAATAAATTAAATAAAGATATTGTTTCCTTCTATAACTAAAAAAAATATTTTTTAAAAATTTCCATTCCACTTACTGTAGTTTTTTTTGTTTGTTTGTTTGTTTGTTTTTAGGCTGGTGACCTTTATTACCTGCCTCCCCAACCAATTCACAATTAAAAGACACATCTTTGTTGCAACTTAACTCAAATATAATTATATAGGACTCTTGAGATAAGAACCAAATAGATTTAGATAGTGAGGTGTGTGTGTGTGTGTGTGTGTGTGTGTTTGTGTGTAAAACAGAATGATTTGATGAAATAATGCCTATTCTTATTATTGACAGTGGACTTTAATATTTTCTGTTCTATGCTGTTTGATTGTATTCTGTTTCATTAGAAAAATATTGGTGGAACTCATGTGATTTCACGTCCCACTAATGGGTTGTGATTCAGTGGGAGAATTCTCTTTTAGGCCATAAATCTGTGTATTCCAGATTGAACTACGAGGCAGAGTCCTTTTAAAAAATGTCTTGCAGACCAGTTGATAGTACTGAGTCGGGTCCATTTGGCACAACTGCGCAAGAGAAAAATTCTACTTTTGCCTCCAAGTCATTGTTGGATTTCCCTTTCCAAAATTTTTGGGAAACCACTGGTGTTTTCTGAAGACCTACTAGGCAAGCAAGAATCTGGACTGGTTGAGGGGAAGGGGCTGCACCTGAATCATCTTCACCGTGGAAGGGAGGAACTCAGAGGCCTGAGAAGCAGGGTGCTTCAGTAGAAATTCATAACTCTGGCCCCTAGTAACAATCAGCAGATGCCTCCTGTAAGGGAACATGAAAAGTGTGTGTTTTCCAAGACAAGGGTTTCAGCTGGTGGCCTCGGCTTGAATATCTGGGTGGCTTAAACAACAAACATTTGTTTCTCACAGTTCTGGAGCTGAGAAGTATAAGTTCAAGGTGCTAGTTGATTCATTTTCCCAGTGAGGGCAGGCCCTTTTCCTGTCTTGCAGGTGGCCACCTTCTTGCTGTGTCCTCAGAACATAGAGAGGGAAAGAGAAAGGAAGGCGGGGAGGGGGCCGGTGGGGGAGAGAAAGAGAGAGAGAGAGAAACAAATCTCTCAGGTGTCCTCTCCTAATTCATCTCATCATGAGGGTCCCACTCTCATGACTTTATCCTAAACATAATCACCTCTCAAAAGTCCCACCTCCATACCATCATAATAGGGATTATGATTAGGAAACAATTCAGCATGACTGGTGAAGATCAGATCCTTTCTTTTCCCTTTCCCCTTCCTTTTCTTTGCTCAGCCCTCCTCCTGGGCCATTCTCTTGGCTAGTAATTCTCATACCCTAGCTTTTCCCCTTACAGTGTCTTTTAGGGCCCCACAGCCTATCCAGGATATAGTGCTGGCTACTGATCTCCTGCTACACACACTGCCCTTGAAGCTGACAGCCTTTGGGGATATTATGGTTTTTATGTGACTTGGAATTAAAACTATACCTATTCAGTCCCTGTCTTGTTCTTTGTGCACCTGATTGTGCACCTATTGACTCAAGGGCAAGGTGGGATTGCAAGTGGTAGAATAGAAACTGACACTATGTGGGCTCTTTGCTAGAATACTGACTGTGGGTTTGGCTTATTCACTATTATGTGCACATTGTCTAGCACTGAGCATAGTACTTAACAGGTGCTCAACAAAGGATTTTAAGAATTTCTCAATGGTAATAAGATGGGCTGGGCACAGAAGGTGTTCCCCCTTCCTCTTTTTTTTGAAATGCTGCTGCCTCTTGGTCTTAATGTTTTGATCTCCATTCTAGTCACTCCAGAAAAGTGAACTATTGTAACTTGTTTATCTTCTTCATAAAACTTATGTGACCATGACCCTCATCTCACTCAGCACTCTTCACAGTGTGAGTATTGATAACCACCACCTCTGTAGCTTGTAGGGATTGGAAATAATACCATTTTTCAGTTGGCAGTGTTCTGTGGTTCTGAAATGAAAGGAATTCAGTTTCACCTTGGCTATCACTTTACCACAGGTATATCAGGATTAGGCATTAAATCAAGTTGAACTTAAAGGCAGGAAATACCCCCGAGCTATACCAATCTCAAAAGTACTTGGAAATGCACTTCTTGTAAAGAGGCTTAAAGTCCATTAAGGACCGTATGATAGGATCATGCTTTAAGAACACCTATTTTTCCATGTTTAAATGCTGTTACAAGGTTCAAAATAACTTCTGATTTTGAAAGAAAAAAAAGAAGACTTCTAAACTGTTCTGGAGAAATTGAGAGGGTGGGGGGAGGGAGAATGCTAACCACAAAATAGCTTCAAAGAACTTTCTTGTGAGTACTTAACCCTCAGACATATATTTGTGGGTTGTGTGTTTGCAGAAATACGTTTGAGACAAAGTATTGGGAGTTAACTAAGTGAACTGCTTAAACTACTAGTTATTGTTTGCTTGTTAATTAATTTTTCTTCTTCTTTCTTAAATCTGACTGAAAGTTAGTTTTTGATTTTTTTAAAAAACTCCCTTGTGGGAAAGGTAACATATTTAATAAAACCAATGTTGATCTTTTAAAATTTCAAGGTTAGGTTTATCTGTGAAATATTAATATTTAATTGAGTCAAGGAACCATAATAGTCAGGCCAAAGAATACCTTTCCATGAAATCAGTGGCAGCTAAACTCAAGTTTTTACTCAGATTATATTAATCTTTACCTTAACTATCCTTTTATCTCTTTGTAGTGCAGGATCATCTGAAGAATTTGTAACTTCAATGGCTTAATTAGGAAGTTAGATCCAGCCCTTGAGGATATAGTATTAGCACAGAAAGGATGCAGAACCTTCAATACAGTCCTTTTTCTTCATTGTAAGTGCAAGAGAGGGTGAGGGCAGGTGAGGTAAAATAGAAAAAGGGTTAGGTTAGGATTTTTCTTGACTTTACCTTATCAGTGGCAACAATCAAATGACTAAAGTATCAATGTCTAGAGAGGGTGATTCACCATGACCCGTAAAGGGTAATACATGTAGACCTTTCTCTTTTCTCTTACAGTGGGGAGTCTCTCAGCCTAGGAACCTTGGAAATTCTGGCCCAGAAAATGCCTGTTGTGGGAGCTCCTGTGCATTACAGGATGTTTAGCAGTGTTTCTGGCCTCTAGCCACTAGATACCAGCAGCAACCTTCCTCTCATTGTGATCACTACAGAGTCTCTGGACACTGTCAAATGTAGCTTCTTTGCCCTGCTAACAACTACTGTCTTAGAAGCTTGAAGCTAATCTTTTTCATGACTTTCTTTCAGCTGTGTAGATAGTGAACAACAGAGTAAGTGCATTTACTGAGTATCTGCTGCGACCAAGTCTTTCTCCCGTTTCTGTATACACGCAATGAAATTTTTGTCATAGGTGCGTTCTACCTGTGCTGTAAGTTGCTTAATGTTTTGTTTAAATAACCTTATCTTTGTTAACCTAAATTTACTTAGAAAGAATGCTTATTTCACTAAATTGGAAACCATAAATAAAACCAAGTTGAATATTCATAAAGAGAAGTAAATTATAAAAATAAATCACAATGAAAGCATAAGCATTAATATTAAAATGTAGCTAGAAATATTTGTCTACTGAAGGCTGCAAGCCTGAGGATTGTTCTCTTTGTTAAGAACAGAGATTATGAAAGATTAACAGGGTTAAAACCACAGTAGCACAAATTGAGGTTTTCTTCCTGATGTAATCAGAATGAAAAATAATTGAAAGGAGAAGGATGTTCTCAATTTTTGATCACTTGCTATTTAATTCCATGCCTTTGAGCCACCTAAAGTCCACATCTTTACAGATCTGACCTTTTGAATAATTATGACCTAGACAGTGACTGTTGGCAGTGTGTGTGTTGTTCAGTGAAGGCTAGAGTATGAATGAAGATGAAGAATAAAACACTATTTGGCTGCCAAGTGCATGGTTTACTAATAAGGCACCAGCAATACATCTAGTAATGCAAGATAAATAAGTAGGTTAATAAATAAATAAAAATTATTTTTCTAGATGACTTGCTATATTTAATAGGTACACTAAAATTGTTGAGAGCAGGGATTTGGAAATTTCTAACAGATGTGTCATTAATTTTGTATTTCTGTTGCATGAGGCTCAGTCCTCCATCATGCTGGTGATTCCATAGGCTTGCTGTGTGAGTAAAAGAACGTGGTTCAGCTAGGCTTGTTTATATTGCAGACAGTGATGCTTGTTTGCTGACTTTGCTGCTCGTGCTGTGTTGCAGGATGAAACCTGGTCTTCTTACACATAGATCAAAAGAATCTACCTTTTTTTTTTTGCAAACCCCTTTCAGAAGGTTAAAAAAAAGTTAAATAGCCTTTTTCTTTGGAAACATTTACCATTTAGAGCCAAAGAGGTTATTGTTTTGAGTTTAGCACTGATGTAAAAACAAATGCAATTTTGATTTCATGTTTCTTAATGTTCATTCTTATCTCACAAGTGGATAATTAAGGAATTATACACCATAAACAAAGGAACCTAAGTGAACTATATTATGGGTATACTGTCCCTACACACACATTTGGGTATATTCTGAAAACAGAACTCATTCACATTTGCTTCCAAATCGTTTTGGGAACAGGGATCCACATTTCATGTATATATATATATATCTATATATATATACACATATATATAGAGATATATATATATCTCTATATATATGGCAGGATTATGTATATTTGAAGCACATATTGCTTATTTTTGTTGTTTTTATTTGTGACAAGAATTATCAATCGGAGAACATATATCTTTTAGGCAACCAACTTAATAAAGAAGTTGAAAGAAAACAAAAACTATTATCAGACAGAGGAATAAGAACCCCAGCAGTGTTTCAGTAGAGTGATAGTTCTGTCTGAGAGGATTGAGGTATCTTCATGGGGGAGTGCTGGACCTTGCAATATGCCAGGTTTTTATAGCTATAGCTCTGGCGAAGTAGTAAAACAACAGAAGAATGTAAGACATATGTTTTGTTTTGCAAAATTTACAAAGCATGAACCCTGCAATTGCAGATTGGGTTTGGAGGGTAAGTTGATGCCAGACCAGAGAGGGCCTGTAATGAAGAAATTTGACCAAGTCTTTGTCAACTGAAAACCAAACTTGTAGAGAAAGAGGAATGGGAAACCAGGTACCATGGTGCATGCCTGTGATCCAGCTACTCAGGGGGCTGAGGCAGGAGGATTGCAAGTTCAAGTCCAATGTGGGCAACATAAAAAAAAAAAAAAACAATTACACATATATAATTATGTATAAAGTTATATACACATAAGCAAAAGGTGACTAAAGAAGCAGCATCTGGGTCTTGGGCTGAGTTTGTGGAATTCAGAACGTGTTACTAATCTGTAATTGAAATAAAACAGGAGCAGGTAATTGAAAACTTAGTTGGTTTAAAAAGGAATAGAAAAAACTAAGGCAGGAGAAGAACTCTTCCATAACCTGTGACTAACTAGGTAAGAAGGGAGAAGTGTTGAACTGAGATCTGTTACTTAGACCAAGAAAAGAGACAGGCAGAGTAAGCATTTTAGTATTGTGGACCATATGGGAGCATGTGCTCACAAAAATTTTACTGGATGATTAGTGCATTAAAGAATGATAATTACAAGTGGATACCAAATAACTTTTTTACTTACATTTAAATGACATTTCACTTTTATGAAAATGACTTCAAATCAGATAAATGGATAAAAATGCAAGTAGAAAAGAAATCACATTATAAGGTGTGTGTTTTTGTGCAGAAAGGGGAAGTGGGTACATATGTGCAGTTGTTATGCATTTTAAAGTCACCTGATGAAAGGTTTTGATAAGAACTTTTGCCATTGCAACCAGAGAAGTCACATAGAGGAAAACAGAAAACGACTAAAGGAATATAGGTTGTACATTGAGTGGAGGTTTAAATGAATTTTGGGTTCAGCAACAAAGATGGGTGGTCATGAAATGTGGTAGGAAAGTCAGAAGAGAAGTAGGGTTTTTTGTTTGTTTGCCTGAACTTCAGTTTTAATTAATTAACTTACTTCATGGAAAATTTTGCTCACTGCTGGCTTAGGAGGCTGAAGGCATCAGCCTGATATTTTTGTGAGCAGTGCTTGGAGAATTGTGGGCACTAGTTCAGGATGTCAAGTTTCACTCTGTTAACAAGTGCATCCTCACCACTAACTGTTGAGTCACACTTCAGAGTGCCATGATTGAAAAACTCACCAGGGACAAAGGTATTCCCTAAAAACAAAACAAAAGAGAGTGAATTGGACTACCTGCTGAATGACATGTTCTCTGGAAAAGATAATAGATATGACATATTCACTCTTTCTTTGGAATATATTTTCTTTGACTTGTGACTGTAGACAGAATTTGGCTAATATTAGAATCAAAACATAGAAGGGAAGGGGATAGCAAATCTGTAATTATGTTCCCACATTTATTTTCACCTACAATGCAGTATTTGAATGATTTCTTCCTACTTTAGATTGTATGCATTGTTCAATAGATATTTGCTTACATTTTATCCTTTGCTGCTCAGAATCTTGCACTTGTGGCTTGGTCTGCCTTACTTGTCATACCGTCTTATAGGGACGGTTAGTGACCTCTTTAACTGAGTAAGGAACTACTTTCCATGTGGGATCCTAACACACATGCATAGTTGTTCTTTAATTGTGACGACTGGTTCAAGTTCATTCTTTACCAAGATGTAAATATTCTGCTATCCATTCTAGTGGATACTGTAAATTTTTTTCAAAGCTCCCTACCAGGACAACCACTGAGAAAATAAGACTGTTATTAAATGTGACCAAATGCAAAATATACAATTCAATAAATCAGTCTTGCCTGGAGTGTTCAGTCATAACAGGCCTCTGGAGATTTCTTTAGGGAGAGGAATTGTTTTTAGTGGTAGTGGCTCTTTCAGAACTCTGGGTCCTCCTCCTTTTTCCTTTAACGTTAGTGTATAAGCTAATAAAAATGTTCATTGAGGTAAAGGGATGAACTCTCCCGAGTGCGACCTGTAGCTAGAGGTGAACTAAAAGCATAATAAACAAAACTTGTCATGCATGCCACAGTAGTGAAGTGGAAACCCTAGGACATGATCAGGATAATGTCCAACAAATCAGCACACATCTTTAAGATATTGAGATGCATATTTAAGATATTGGAAATGGAATGTCAGGACTGATTCAAGAGCAGTAGAGGAGTCGCTGGCATGGTCTGTTCTGAGCCAGGTGAGTATAGCAGAGCACTGGTCCTGGCTTCAGCTGGCAGGTGGGGGAAGAGAGTAGTCCTCAAAGGGACTAGTGGGCAACACAGTCACTCAGGGTGGCTCTGAAGTTGGAGCACCAAGCAGGCCATTCTGGACAGTTGAGTCAGTGGGAGTAGAGAAGCACTGCTAAGCAAAACAGAGGCTAAGACAGAAACAGGTAGGATTAAATTGCAACCTAATGGTTGTGCCTCTTTGGGCACAGAACTAAACCTTGCTTGGCCTCATTCTTAAAATGAAGACTATAGTAGTGTGTCACTTTCAGCATTGATAGGACAATTAAATGAGATCACATATGTAATACACTTAGCAACATACCTGGCACGTGAACTTAATATTCCACAGGCCACAAGGTGGTAAGTTGGAGATAATGGTTCTGAATTGGGTATGGACAGAATTAATATCCTACTTGGTTTGCTTTTTAGAGCCCTTTTAGCCATCTAACCTCATTTCACCAGCCAACCTTACCTACTACCATTTCTCTTCCAAATCACCATCATGGAGTAGTAACCAGGAACCTGGTGTGGTTCTAAACTATCTTAACATGTACTTCTAATTATTTCAATAATACTATATGATGTTTATCACCACCATTTTACAGATGAGTAATCTGAGATTTAGAATGAATGGTGAAGCAATTTGTCTATGCCATGAAGAAATAGATCCCTCATGATCCTCTTATTTCCGTGGCATTGTGCACAAAACCCTTTTGGTCTGAAACTCACTTTTGCCAATCCTCACGAGACCCATCCTACTCCCCAGGTAGAAAACTTCTACCACTTCTTTTCTCTCATATCGTTTCATAAATGCCCACTTCTAATGTTTATGGTCCAATGGTAAATGACTTGTGGTCTTCACCACCAGAGCATCTCTTCCTTGGGCAGAGGAACTCCGTATCTTACCATCTTTTATCCCCATACTGAGCCATTCAGCATATAAGTGTTTGTTGAATGCTGGATGCTGTGATGCATGCCTGTAATCTCAACCACTCATGAGGCTGAGGCAGTAGGATTGCACATTTGAGGTCAGCCTCAGCAATTTAGGGAGACCCTCGGCAACTTAACGAGAACTTGGCTCAAAATAAAATGTAAAAAAAAAAATAAGGAAATGTTTGTGGAATATCTTATGAACAAATATATTATGAATATTATAAGAATTAGGTAAACAGCTACAGGAAACAGGCAGGAGATTAAATCTTTCTCCAGGATGTGTTTCCTACAGCAACCCCCAACAAATCACAACCTGAAATTACTTTTTCAATACCTGTCTCCCTTTCAAGAGTGAAAGCTACTGAGGGTCTGGTCTCTGCCTCCTTATTTACTGCTGTGTCCGCAGCACCTAACACAATGCTTTGCATTAAATATTTGTTGAGTACTGAGTCAGTTACACAGATAGGATTTTTACAATTAAATTTCCTTAGAATGCATGGGTCACTGACTTTTATCAGTGTCTGTATCACTGTCTTTAGGTTCCTTGTCTCTGAAATACTGGTGCTTATGGTTTCGTTTTTGCAATACTAGGAACTGAGCCTAGGGCCTTATGAATGGTAGGCTAGTGCTGTACCTCTGAGTTACATCTGTAGGTCCGAATATTAGAATAGTGTGCCTTCTGTGATTAGGTCTACCTCTAAATTCCCTTCTAGCCGCCACAAGATCTGTTTTCTTCCAATTAAATTCTCTGAGTGATTACCCTCCTTCTTTACTTGTATTCAGGAGACAGGGTAGCTGCTGGAGTAAGTACTTCTCTAAGCTCCAAAGGCTTTGTAATTGTGTTGGAGGGTAATTGTAATTGTGTTGAATACTTTTTGTTCTTATTCTGTGCTTTATAAGTGTTTCATCTTTTTTTTAAGTGTGCGGATTCTCTTTTTTTATTAGTGCATATTAATGATATGAAATAATAGTTTTCACTATAACATAGTTATATATGCATATAACCTATTTTGATCATTTCCAATCCCTCTCCCTGTTGCCTTCCCTTCTCCTGCCCCCTGATCCCCTTCCTCTTCTCTAATAGTCTCCCTTCTACTTTCATATCACATTTCTCCCTGCATAGATATACATATGAGAGAAAACATGTCATACTTGTCTTTCTTATTTCACTTAACATGATAATCTCCAGTTCCATTAATTTTCCTGCAAAGTACCTGATCTTGTTCTTCTTTATAGTGTTTTACCTTTTTAAAGGAACCTGTATTCACTACTAATACAGGTTCGCTTCCTTTAGTGGAGCCTACAAATGCTGGCAACAGTTGTGGATATTTAGGGTGGAATGTAGCAAGATTGCCTGTTTTCCCTGCCCCTTTTAGTTTGGGTTTAAAGTGAATCATTAGTCTTAACAATCTTGACTTATGACCTGTCATACTATGTAGTCAATTAGCAATGTCCTGGTCCGTGGTCCTGTAGCACAGGCCCTGTCTTGACCACAGGAAGAGAAATAGCAGTTGAGGAGAGGGTCACGAAGGAGGTAAGAGCATAGTTTGCTCTATGCCTATCTTTATCTGGGTAATGTTCAAAGCCATCTACTGAGTTCCTTGTCCTCAGCTCACACAAGCACCTCTCTCTCTCTCTCTCCCCTTCTGATTTTTCTTTATTTTCTTTATCCCACCAGAGCCTAAGTCCCTTTCACTTTCTGTATATCTCCCCTTTTTATGGACTGAATGTTTATATCCCTCCAGAACTGATTTGTGGAAGTCCTATCCCCCCATGCAATGGTATTTGGAGATAAGCCTTTAGGAGGTAGTTGGGGTTAGGTGAGGTGATAAGAGTAGGACCTCAGGATGGGAGTTGTACCTTGTAAGGAGAGGCACCAGTGAGCTGTCCCTGCTATGTGAGGACACGGTGAGAAGGCAGCCATCTGCAAGCTGAGAAGAGAGCCCTCACCAGAGCCATGTGGCACTCCAGCTCGGACCTCCAGCTTCCAGAAATGTGAGAAGTAAATGCCTGTTGTGTAAGCCACCCAGTCTGTGGCATTTGTTAGGGCAGCCTGAGCAGACTGCGATACTTCTGCTCTTTTCCCCTCTTGGCTCCTATTTGTCTTCAGAGTTTGAACAAAGTGATCTGTTCTTCTTTCCCAGATGCCCACCATTGCCTTTCTCCCAGATGTTGAGGAATGGAGGCCAGAGACCCACTTTACAATGTTGCTCTTTTTTTTCTTCCTTTTTTTTTTTTTTTTTTTTTTTTTTTTTTTTTTTTTCTTTTTATTGTAAACAAATGGGATACATGTTGTTTCTCTGTTTGTACATGGCGTAAAGGCATACCATTTGTGTAATCATAAATTTACATAGGGTAATGTTGTTTGATTCATTCTGCCATTTTTTCCCTTCCCCCCCTCCCCTCCCACCCTTCCCCTCCATCTATACAGTCCTTCCTTCCTCCATTCCTGCCCCCCTCCCTAAACCCAACTCCAACCCCAACACTAACCCTTCCCACCCCCATTATGTGTCATCATCCACTTATTAGCGATATCATTCTTCCTTTGGTTTTTTGAGATTGGCTTATCTCACTTAGCATGATATTCTCCAGTTTCATCCATTTGCCTGCAAATGCCATAATTTTATCATTCTTTATGGCTGAGTAATATTCCATTGTATATATATACCACATTTTCTTTATCCATTCATCAATTGAAGGACATCTAGGTTGGTTCCACAATCTGGCTATTGTGAACTGAGCAGCTATGAACATTGATGTGGCTGTATCTCTGTAATATGCTGATTTTAAGTCCTTTGGGTATAGGCCAAGGAGTGGGATAGCTGGGTCAAATGGTGTTTCCATTCCAAGTTTTCTAAGGAATCTCCACACTGCTTTCCAGAGTGGCTGCACTAATTTGCAGCCCCACCAGCAATGTAAGAGTGTACCTTTCTCCCCACATCCTCGCCAACACCTGTTGTTGGTTGTATTCTTGATAATTGCCATTCTAATTGGGGTGAGATGGAATCTTAGGGTGGTTTTGATTTGCATTTCTCTTATTACTAGAGATGTTGAACATTTTTCCATATGTTTGTTGATTGCTTGTACATCTTCTTCTGTGAAGTGTCTATTCATTTCCTTAGCCCATTTGTCGATTGGATTATTTACATTCTTGGTGTAGAGTTTTTTGAGTTCTTTATAGATTCTGGAGATTAGCGCTCTATCTGAAGTATGATTGGCAAAGATTTTCTCCCACTCTGTAGGCTCTTTCTTTGCATTGCTGATAGTTTCCTTTGCTGAGAGAAAGCTTTTTAGTTTGAATCTATCCCAGTTATTAATTCTTGCTTTTATTTCTTGTGCTATGGGAGTCCTGTTGAGGAAGTCTGGTCCTAAGCCGACATGTTGAAGCTCTGGACCTACTTTTTCTTCTATAAGATGCAAGGTCTCTGGTCTGATTCCGAGATCCTTAATCCATTTTGAGTTTAGTTTTGTGCATGGTGAGAGATATGGGTTTAGTTTCATTCTGTTGCATATGGATTTCCAATTCTCCCAGCACCATTTGTTGAAGAGGCTATCTTTTCTCCATTGCATATTTTTGGCCCCTTTGTCTAGTATGAGAAAATTGTATTTATTTGGGTTTGTGTCCGTGTCCTCTATTCTGTACCATTGATCCACCTTTCTATTTTGGTACCAATACCATGCCGTTTTTGTTACTATTGCTTTGTAGTAGAGTTGAAGATCTGGTATTGCGATACCCCCTGCTTCACTCTTTCTGCCAAGGATTGCTTTAGCTATTCTGGGTTTTTTATTCTTCCAGATGAATTTCATAATTGCTTGCTCTATTTCTGTAAGGTACATCATTGGGATTTTAATTGGAATTGCATTGAATCTGTATAGCACTTTTGGTAGTATGGCCATTTTGACAATATTAATTCTTCCTATCCAAGAACATGGGAGATCTTTCCATCTTCTTTAGGTTTTCTTTAATTTCTTTCTTTAGTGTTCTGTAGTTCTCATTGTAGAGGTCTTTCACCTCTTTTGTGAGATTGATTCCCAAATACTTTATTTTTTTCGAAGCTATTGTGAATGGGGTAGTTTTCCTGATTTCTCTTTCTGAAGATTCATCGCTTATATATAAAAATGCCTTCGATTTATGTGCATTGATCTTATATCCCGCTACTTTACTGAATTCACTTATGAGATCTAAAAGTTTTCTGGTGGAATTTCCTGGTTCCTCTAAGTATACAATCATATCATCAGCAAATAGGGATAGTTTGAGTTCTTCTTTTCCTACTCGTATCCCTTTAATTTCTTTGGTCTGTCTAATTGCTCTGGCTAGAGTTTCAAGGACGATATTGAATAGAAGTGGTGAAAGAGGGCATCCCTGCCTTGTTCCAGTTTTTAGAGGGAATGCTTTCAGTTTTTCACCATTAAGAATGATATTAGCCATGGGTTTAGCATAGATGGCCTTTACAATGTTAAGGAATGTTCCCACTATCCCTATTTTTTCTAGTGTTTTGAGCATGAAGGGGTGCTGTATTTTATCAAATGCTTTCTTCCTTTTTTTTTAACGAGAGCAGGACTCTCTCGCATACTGCACCCTGCTGAACCCTAGACTGGGGCAATTCTGTGGCCACATCCCCTCTTCCTCTCCTCGGCCTTCCAGGCATTCACACCTTGGTGTCCTACTGCGTATCCGTACCTGTCTGCTTTCCAAGTGCCAGTGCCTGCCAGCTCCTGGTACATTATTTCCTCAGCAGCTGGCACGGGATTTTTCTGTTGCCAACTAGAAGCTCAGCTATTAAAAAATAAAACTTGGCATATCTTGAGTATCATATGTTTCCATCAGGACTTGGATCTGCATTCTGGCACAGCTCACATGATCACTTTGGGCACCTCTCTCAGGACAGAACCCAATGTTCCTCTGGGTCCCTGACCACATTTTCATCCCCTTATTCCAAATTTAATTACAACCTTGAAAGACATGGGATGCTTATGATCACTCTATGGCTAGTTTACCAATGGTTTTCTTGGTGCAGTTGAACTTTTCAACCTGTCAGCGTTTCTTCAGCACTAGGCCGTCTTCTTTTCCTGTTGGTGTCAGCTTTGTATCCTAAATTGTAAACTTCTAAGAATAAGGTTCATATTTCTTAAGATAATTGATAGCTAACACAACACTGCAAGAGGGTGTGTGCTGCATGACTTTATATGAGCACGAGGAAATCCAAGGGAAGCGATGTTGATTGTAAGGATTATTACAGATTAAAACAAATTGAAAGAATAGCTTTTAAGTTAGAAAGATGTGCAATAGAGTGCCAGTCCAGCCATTTATGAACTGTTTCATTTCAGGCAAGTTTTCAGTGAACCTCAGTTTCTTCATCTGTAGGAGGAGGAAAAATTGGATGAGGTTAGTGCACACATTATATATAGTATCCAGTGTGCAGTAGATATCATCAGTTTAATTCTGGAATGGCTGTTTGTAAAGGTGAAGGGATTGTAGCCAATCAGATAGTACAGTCTCTCAAAGATACTTTTAGATGCCCAGGCTCTGTAGCAGGGCTTACTAATTTTCTGCTATTGCTTGCAGTTTTTAAGCAAGCTCTCTGAGCTCCAAATTCCCCCTCCCCCAGGCAAAGCACACTGTGTGATTTTTGTGAATATTTGGCCACTGTTTCTTGTCTTTCACATACTGAAAAGAATGTGTAGAATATTAAGACTTTTCACATCTGTTAATAAAAAAAAAAGTATAGTTTGTGGTTTAAAACAACTGCTGTAAGTTGTTCCTTCTGTATGAATTTTACAGCTTCTTTGCTTCTAAGAAGGGTGTTAAAATTAGAAAATATTTTTTGTTTTGCTCTGAGATGAGATCTTATTTGCATTAAAACTTCATCATTGATTCATTAATCTTTTTATTCAGAATAATGCATTCTTCACTGGCAAGTTAAATAACCAGACCTAGGATCACTCACTGTAGCTTGCCTGTGATTCAGACATGAATAATAGTTAGCTCTCTTGCCTTTTTCACAGGATGACTACAAAGATTGAAAAAAAAAGATCAATTGTGGCTGTATTTGTTAGGAAAAAAATCTGTGTGTGTACTGCATTTTTCATTTGAATAATAATGATTTTTTTACTATTAACTGAACTTCAGACTTCATTTGGATCTCTCATTTTTCCATTAATGCCCAATTCTCTTGCAGGGTCCAATTTAAACAACCACATTGCATTTAGTTGCCATGTCTCCCTTGGTCTGTGACAGATTCTCAGTCCTTTCTTGCTTTTTATAACCTTGAAAGGCTTGAGCAATGCTAGCCAATTATTCTGTACAATATTTCCTGCTTTGGATTTGTGTGTTATTTCTTATAATTACCTGGAGTCATGAGTTTTTGGAAAGATAAGAAGTAGAGTGTCCTTCTTGTGGCACTGTATCAGAGGAGACTTTATAACAAATGATATCTCCATTTAGTTAACCTTCATCACTGGCTAGGTTTCCCCATGTACAGTTATTATTATGTATCCCTTTCTTTATTCTACCTAATCTTTGGAAATGGGTAACTAAGTTTGGCCCACTCTTGAGAATGAAGGAAGTTAAATTCTACCTCCCAGTGGCAGGGGGATATCTATATATATTATGATTTCTCTGTAAGGAAGATTTATGAAGTATCATTCTATTATTAATAAATAATTTTAATACCAATATATGCCAATTATTAGTCAACATGGAATAGTCAATCATGTTGTTTTACATACATTTCCTTGCAATAACACACTGACAAAGTCAATGCATCCATTGTTTAGGTAAGGAAACTGGCAGTAGAGTTTAAATAATAATGACAAATAATTGTTCAAAGTACAAATTCCAGATGTCTGTCTCTTACACTAATTACAATTCATCCAGTAGTATGCTGAAAGCAGTTTCCACCAATTTATAAAAACTAACTTAAATTTTTAGGATTCTAGAAGCCATGATGACAGTCACATTAAAAATTATAGTATAAACAACAAATTGTATTTAAAACAAAGGTAGTTAGTTTCTCAGAATTCATTTCTTAAATATTTCAGTTTATTTTACTCTTTAGATTATTTGCAATGTGTGTGTGTGTGTGTGTGTGTGTGTGTGTATGTAATGTATATAGTGGGAATACCATGTATATACATCACACTTAGCATCTCTTCCCAACTACGCATTCAGTATCACTAATAAATGTACAAAATGATTGAATGTTTTAAGTCATTTTCCCAAAAAAAAGTGTACAAAATATATTACTACCAATAAATCATGCAATTGATAATAAACTAAAGGGCCAGAAGCTTTTTGAGTCTGGTGGGAGAAGCTGTCCCTGGAATCTTCCACTTAGATAATGGAGTGTATTGAGATTATATTTTAAGGGGGGGGCACAATCAGAAAGTCTGTTTTGTCTTGATAGAAGTACATCAACTCTAGGCAATCACTGGTCTTTGTATGAATGGTGCATAATTCATGATAGGAATGGCTCAGTTCTTACTTAAGTTGACTTGCTGCAACTCTTCATTAGAAAGTTAGGCAACTTTGATGCAGGCTATTTAAAACTAACTCTGTCTTCCCCCTGCCCCTAAACAAAGTCACAACAAAATCTGCTCTTTTACTTGTGTAGCCCATCTCAGTAAATGTTTCTACCACCATTTATCTTGGCTATCTAGAATGATTGGAGGAATTCTAGATTTCTCCTTTACTCACACTAATAAGACATACCTCCAACTTAACAGATATATGGTACAGGGCAAGTCCCTTATGCTGACTAGCTTTGGAAGAGGTATAATAATCACATAGTGATATTATGAAGATGTGGTGAATCATACATTATGAAGTTATTGGTGTTAGGCCCAATATATTGTGCATTCCAATAAAAGTCAATAGGCATTATTTCTCTCTTAAATATATTTTAAATCAGTCCCCTCCTCTACGTGGCCATTGGTCCTTTTAATTGAACTTATTTGGAGCTCTTTTCTAGATTATAGCATTGGTATCTTAAATCTTGTTTCTATACCTGTCTGCTTCCCACTCTGCTTGCAAGATGACCTTCCCGAAGCCAAGTCTGATTATGTCACATTCCTGCTTAAAATCCTTTAACATCTTCAATCTTATTTGGAATGTAGAACTCCTCTGAACAGGTAGCAGATCTTTTCAGAGCAGCTCCTCTTGCTCTTCCACTCTCACATCTACATTCTCACCTTGGGGCCCAGCCTCACCTGCTATTTTTCCCCACCAAGGATGTGTCATGCAGTTTCAGGTCAGAGTGCAGCTCCTCCACTGTCCCCTTCTTCAAACTGTACCATCTCACTCTGTACCCCTCTTTGTCTATTTGTAAACACCTTTCCTTCCTTAATATAGAACAGATGACATCTCAGGAAAGTTCTGCTTGACTCAGAGGCAGGTAAACTTACCTCTGCCTCTGCTGTCTGCTGCACTGCCGCCAGGGCCTGTCTGCCGGTGGCTGACTGGGAACTCCTCTGAGATGTTGTAGTTTCTATGTGTCTTCACAGTCCCTGGTAGATGTGAAAGAGAAATTTTATTTATTGACACGTACTAAAACATGATCAGGCTGACTTTATTAAATACCACTGAGATAAGTATAGGGACCCCTGCTGTAAAGAAGAGTGGACTGAACTCCATATGTAGTATGAGCAAGTAGAATTTGTACCCAAGGAACAGCGATAGTAGATAGAAAGTTATTAAAAGGGAACATAAGGGATAAGGGGGCTGGCTCAACCAGCCCGGCAGGACTTTTGCTGAAGATAGCAAGGATGATCAGACCCTACATGGAGGATGGTTGGGATAGTAAACTGAGCAGGTATTAAGGATTATTAGAAATTGAGGGTGGGGTTTTTGGTAAACTGAATAAACAGAGCTTTTGCAAAATTTGTATTTCACAAGGAAGTACACAGGTGGACCTAGGAGAAGGTTCAGGAGCCTGACTAAAATTTGGTCAATGGAAGCATCTTTGCCACAAAGGGTATATTTTTAAACTGTAGACTACCTGCTAGATTATAGGTAATATCATGATGGTTATTAACCTAACTGAAAATTTTGCTAGCTACATGATGGCCCCTATTCTCCTGTCAAAGAGGATAAGACAAGATTCAGGCTAATATCTGGGACAGAAGCATAGATAATACTTCTTTTTGAGACAGTGCTCAAAAAGGGGCACTTCTTGAAGTAGGCTAAGTCCCAAATTATGAAATCTCTGAAGGTATCATGACTGTACCTTGTGCATGTATCCACAAGATAGTCATGCCATATGTCCTCATCCTTCTTAAAGTTCTCACTTAAGAGATTTTAGGAGCTGACAGCTGGGTAGCACCTGTCCAGTTTTATTAGACTGGTGAAGAAACTAAATCACAGAGAGGTCATGCATCTTTCCTAGCACTTGACAGCCAGCTGGGAGCAGAAAGGGGACCAGAACCGTGGTCTTCTGTACTTGAACTCTGTGATGCACCCCCTCTCCTCACGAGTGCCATTTTCAGAAACCTGGGTTTAAGCCAGTTCTGGTTCTTCCTCCCACAGCTTTCCTGAATTATTTCAGAATGCAAAATTTCTTATCTCCAAGAAGCTGTTACAGATTCAATGTTTAATTTTACACTATTTTCTATTTTGTGGGTTGTGTTTACTTTTCAGGGAGCAGAGGATATTGTCTTAAAAATTAAAACATAACAAAAATTATTAAACATTTTACAAGGACTTATATCTCACTTTGGACAGTGCTTACTTGGTAAAAAACCTTTGTCCCATATGTGTTGGGATTACATCTAATAATCCTGGCCTGCTTGTCAGTTCACCTTCTGTTCTTATCCGTGAGTGATTTGGGAGTTGAGGTTCTCATTCTTACAGAACTTATTAAAGAAACATCAAACATGCAAGTGTCCTACTCATTTTTAATAAAAGCCTACCTATTAAAATATACAAAAAAGTCCCATTTTGGTTATTCTTCCTGACTCTAGGAAAATTAAATGTTTGAGCAAATGGATTGATTAATATATTACTACAATATTTAACAAACAAAACTGGAAAAATCACACAAGGTAGTACTTCCATGAATGGTGCTTGCGCATGTCATGAGACCAAGCTTATTTTTTTATAGTTGGGGATACTTTGATTCTCTAACTTCATTATTTATAAGAGATATATTATTTGTATTTATTCTTAAGTTCAATTAAGTCTGCCAGCACCTGATCTGCATTAAGCATATATTCTTTTCTTCCTGATTGTAGCAAAGTAAAGTTTTAAGTTACTTAAACTGATAAGAGAAATTGTTGTTATTTATTGTTGATAGAAATGGCAGAAGTTTTCATTATCAATAACAGGAAGAATTATAACAATGTTATTTTTATTTTGTTTACATGTCTGTATCTAAACTTGTGCCTGAAGAATGCATATTCTAACAGTCAGTGCCCTCTCTTTTCTTCTTCCCCTGACCTACCTCTTCTGACATGTCAGTACTACCACATTGTATTTCTCTCAAAAAACTTCTGCTTTTTTGTCTTCAGTCTGGTTATTATGCTTATAATTTAATTATAAAGTGACAGTTGAGTTCTGCTTTGCTTCCACCTCCCAAATTAATTCTCCAACTCAATTTTTTAAACCTCTCAACTGCCTGTGAATCTATCAATAATCAATATTTCCTTTTTTAAAATGATAAGATGACTGTGCCCTGTGTCCCTGAGCACTCAGGGATGAAGTTTACTGATATGAATGAAACTCATACACTGCTCTGTTGAGTGTGTGCACCATAATCATGTGAACAGTTTTCAGTCTCAGGAGTGAATGGTTCTCACAAATGACTATAATTTGTAGAAGAGAATGGGTGTTCAAAGTATGTTTGTATTTTTATTTTTCTGTATCTATAGCAAGCATGAATGGCGACAGTATTCCTATGACCATGTACATCAGGGTTTATTTTTTTTTTAAGTTAGAACATCATAGTTACACATAGTAGTTGGGTTCATTTTAGCAAAATTATACATGCATGGAATTTGATTTACACTATTTCATTCTGGGTCCCATGCCCTTTCTCTCCCCTCCTCTCTTTTCCTATTCTTCTGCTACTCCACTGATCTTCCTTTCACTTATTAATTTATTTATTTTTGATTAGTGCTTTATACATATACATAAAGGTGGAATTAAATGTGGCATATTTATATGTGCACATAGTGTGATTTTGTTAAATTCATTCTGCATTTCCTCCCCTTTTCTGTCCCTTCTCCCTCCTTCTCAATCTCCTTCTCCTACTCCATTAATATTTCCTGTATTTTCATGATATCTGATCCCCCTTCCTTTTCCCTTATTTTTCTCTGGCTTCTGCCTATGAGAGTAAATATTCAATCCCTTGATTTTCTGAGTCTGGATTATTACACTTAACAAGATGTTCTCCAGTTCCATCCCTTCATTTACCTGAAAATGCTGTAATTTCTTTTTTCTTTGTGACCGAGTAAAACTCCATTGTATACATATACCACAATATTCACCTATTGATGAGCACCTGGCCTAGTTCCATAACATGGCTATTGTGAATTGTGTATAGCACAGCAGGGTTTTCTAACTATGATCCATAAACCTCTGGGCTTAGATTAAATTTTATGTTTGTGGAAGCTTTCTTCTGAGGAGAGTGACCGTAGCTCTCATCAAATTCTCTATGTTAAAAAATGTCGATATTTGATATATTTCATCAATATACACATCTTCTTACAAGAATAACTTGTAAGAAGCTATTAATAGGGAGCTTGAGGCCTGTGTTGACCAACTGATTTAGCAAACTTCTTATTTCCCTCTTCTGGTGCCCTGCCTAGTCCATCTATCTCAAGAAGTGCTTTCTATATTCATATACTCCCAGTTTTTCCTCTTCTGTGTTCCCTTCATCTGTCAGGATGTCTTTTGTACAAATCTCAGTTAGTAAATACATGCAGAGGCATCAAAAGAAACCAGCTCACATAGCCTTAAGCAATGGAGATTTACTGACTCACATAATCACATCCAGGACAGTCAGGGTTTTTCCTTCCCTATTTAATAAACCAGAAATCCATCCTGCTGGCCAGGGAGATGTCCACATACTAGTGATGCCATACCTGAACAAAGGCAAGAGGGATGGGATTATAGTGTCAGGCAGGGTCTGCTTTTAGGACTTTGGCTATCCCAACCTTTGCATGGGTATTGCTAGACAAGATGCTGAGCAGCAACTAACATAATATATATAATAATATATACCTTGAATTAAGTGGGGTTTGGACACAGCTCCTGCTATCTGATTATAAGTGTGCTGTGGAAGGGAGGATTTAGTTATAGAAGATGAGAATTTATGGTGTTTCCTAAAGAAAGTTATATGATATATTAGTTCCTTGGCCTAAGCAGATATTTTTAGATAAACAAATGATCATTAAGTCTCGGGTTAATGATCTTCCTGTTTGCTCAGAGTCATCACTTTTCCTTGGGAGAAATTAAATTGTCACAGCTTTAAAATATTGGCTGCTTTTTGGAAGTTTTCTCACTGTGTGTAATCAACCAGGGCCTATGATCTGAGCACTGCAATTCTCATCTTACTACTTTTACTGTTTTAATGTGATAGACTATAACTTTGCTCCACTTAAGAAATTATTTAAATCCAGAGAAAACAAGACAGAACAGGTTGAGTTCCTGAAAGTGGGTCTGATCTGGTTTGTTTTGTTTTGCGTTCTTCTCACAATATTCAGCACATTTCTTTACTCTTAGTGGAGCTTGGTAGTATGTTGTGCTTGACTCTTCGTAGAGATAAATATTTCCTCTGAACTCTGTTCAAATCCCCTCTTGGTGTAGTTACATATTATATTATCAAACAGAACTCTCTTCTACCTGGTGGTACTAGAATCCTGACCAGAGACTGAGCAGTAATCTAGTCACGTTGTACATAGATCCATCTTCCTGGAAGAGAAACCAGTGTGGTCATCACCTGCGTCCCCCTTCACCGCCCAGCTGTATCTTGGATCACTGCCAAATCCCTCCCAGCTAGTCCTTCCCTTTTGGGGACCACTGTAATGTGTCTGCATGGATATTGTGACCTTGTAAAATGAGTTTGAAAAACAAGTCAAAGTTTAAAATTTGTTGCAATTGGACCACTACTGGTTGAATCCGAAGAGATTATTGTTTTAAAATTACCTAGTTTGACTAAATTGAACCAGATTATTTAAAAACCAGAATGTATGTATAGTCATAAAAACTGTGAATTAGTTGCCTGTTCCTTTCCTTATCATACATGAATAACAAGCCTTTGGTCAGTGAGTTAGGATAACCCCAATCTTGTAAAACCTAAAAGTTTCCTCTTCCCAAGAACAGAGATGAGCATGAAATCATCCTCTCTACTTGAGACAATGGTCTGAAAGAGCTATCTCTAAAACCTTTTTATAATTAACAAACTAAATATTTTAAATATTATACTAGTTATGTATAATATATATCTCTATTTTAAATAAAGTTAATATATTCAAATATATTAAATATCTAAATAATCTATCATGATTTTTTTTCTGAGGGTAGGCGTTTTGAAAATGATAAACTAAAGGGAGACAACAAAAAAAATAATTCTGTTAACCAGGAGTGGTTACTATTCACATTATTCTTGGTTTTACTTGCATTCATATATATGTGGGTGATTTGTTTTTGCTTAATCGTGGCTTTAAGGTTAATGTTTTACAAATTTAAGAATATATTTATAGTTGGTTGCTTTTAAAATGTGATTTATATAATTTGTATAAAACATAAAACATATTTTATGTATTCTTTCATTGAGTATCCAAAATCAACAATACAATAATAACATACAATAATAGCAGCTGACATTTAACAGGTGTGCATTGGGCATATTGTGTTTTTTTTGTCCTCAATTTTCACTATAACCTGCAAGGTAGTTATTATTAACCCAAAGATGCAGAGATTTGGGACAACAATCACCTGACCATGGTGTAGGTGCAGGAAGTGCCTTAGCTCAGATTGCCTGATTATTGATTTGACCTCAAGGTCTATACTCTTAAAACTGTCATACTACCTCTCCTGCAGTGAATTCCTTGTCAAATTTACTTCCATGTCAAATTTACTATGTCCTGCAGAAGATATCTGAAATATGATGAAATTAAATTATGTGCAAATTGGCCATGCACACAAATTTGATGCTCAGAACTCAACAGAGGTGACTCTGAGTGCTTTTACATTTCAGAGAGAGGATAGAAAAGCACCAATAAGCAGCTACAGATATCCAGGGGAGACGGTCCTATTACCTGGTCCTACCTGATAGAAGGCATGATGCAGTACTTCAAAGAAGGAAGATTTTCTCCACAGACTTTTATTTAAAATTGGATTTATTCCTGAGAATGGGCTCAAAATAGTATTGGAAAATCTGAATTGGGTGCTTTGAGGTTAGCTGATAACACATATTTTGTTGACCCATTATCAACATGCCTATGGCTCATTATAGGATGCTTCAGACTGAAGGTGCAACTCCACTTGCCAGTGCACTGCTTTTCCTTCACCAAGTGTCTCCATCCTGTCAATGTTCATTGTCCTTTTTATTATTTCCTGGGTTCCATTTTACCATTTATCTCTTCTTCCTTTTTCCCCTTGGTTTTCGCTTTCCTGCCACAAATATATTCTATCCAGACTTCCATTTTATCTTCCACCCTTCCTGCCAGGTACCTCTCAATTTTGAGCCCTACTTGTAAGTTCTCTCATGTTTTTCTTACCTTTGCCCAGCAAGTTTTAGCACTTCAATATATGTGACTTTTGTCTAGCTTCATAGCCGCCTTGACTTTGTAAATGCTTTCACATTCTTTGCAATAACTCACTGCTCTTAGATAAAACTCTAGCTTAAAGCATGAGGGCACTTTTCTGTCTTGAAGAAAGACTGTGTTGGATAACTGCCTTTCATATTATCCACTCCTGATATCTACTGTACTTTCATGAAGTCATTATTCTGTGACTAGTGGAAAGACTCTTGGGTTGTGAATAATCTGATTATATTTTACTCTTCCATAATCAGTTGTGCTCTGCACAAAGGCTTTTGACCCACATAATGACATCTGGTCCCTTCTGCACTGACCAAGCCACTTAATTCTCCCTCTAGGGGTATTTACATTTAGCAGAGGCCTTGTTTACATGGGAGTCCAGGTTGATCTTAGAAATACACAAATGCACTGACAGTAATAGCTTGGAAAATCTCCAAGGCCTTCACAGAAAGGAACTACCTAACAAGACATGTTCGGCATGTTTACAGGCCTCCTGCATTACAAGGAAGAAAGAAAGGGAGGGTTGGGTCATTTGTCGTCTTCTCCGTTAAAATTCTCTTTCAAATTTAAAATAAATGCCCTAAGAATTCATTCTGAGGGAACTTTTATTTCTTTCTGTGAGTCTTCTGATGTCCGCTTTTCCTTAACCCTCTCCCTTTGCTCTTTATTTTTCTCTTTCTGCTTCGTTTTTCCCTCCTCTTAAATGCTTCTAAATATCAAATCTAAATATGTAAGAATGTGATACAGAGCTGTGATGGAAGGAAATTTCAATATGTATTCACTAATGAAGGTTTCCTGTTACATAAGCACACTGAAGAAGCCCATGCTTTCCCAGTGCCCTTGTTTGGTAAGGGACTTCGTGGTGTTGAGTGTGGGGTTCATTGACTGCTCCTTACCAGGTTGTCAACATTCATAACTTGTTGCTACTAATGAACTCAGATGGATTTGATGAAGATGGCAGAGACATCATGCAGCCTTATCTTTTTCTTTGTTTGTGTTACTTGTGAGTCGTGTTAGCATAACAGAAAGCATCTGGGCCGGGGCGGGGTTGCAGGGTGCCAAGACATAGGCATAATTACAGGATGCCAAGGCAGAGTCATATTCACTGCAACTCTGGGAATTACCCCCAAGTCTGTAGTCATACACTTTCCAAGAAAGTGGATCTATTTGGAGAGGTAATTTAAACCTTGCCAGAGTCATTTGTCTTGGCGTCTTCCACTGATTTATGTGGGGGCTCTGATTGTTGGCTGCTGCAGTGTCATCTGTGCTAGAGATAAAGGTTTTATGCTGTAAATAATATGACATGCCATAAACTGTGAAGGGTGAGTGCCTTCTCATATGTTTTTGTTTATTTTGGAGAAATACGGAAGAACACAAATAAGGCTGGCCCCTTATTTAAATCTTCATGATATATTTAAGACTAGTGTTTTTAAAATATATTTTCTCTGGGTTTCTCTATTTAACCAACTTCAAATTGGAAAGCATTTTTGTGGAGCTGGTGGTTACTAGTGGAGTTAATACAACCAAAGTCTAATGAGCCTTACTTATAGGTGCCAAAAGAACCCAAACATAATATTGAATTTTAAGACTCTATAATGGCATTATAGACTAACAACTAACAATTAGTCATAGACTAATAATTAATATGCTAATAATGATGATGTGACTGTAAGTTAATCATAATGTAATTTAACAAAAAGAATTTGTAGGAAAAACCTTGAGTATTTTTCACTCACTACATTTTTTCCCTGAGAAATCTTTAGTCTACTGCTTTTCAAAATAAGGGCAAAATAAGAAATGTGTTCCTAATATAATGATAATTATTGCTGTAACATTAGATATACTAGAAAAATAATTTCAGGAGTGTAAAAGTTTTCTCCAGTCTGACAATTACTTACTGTTAAGAAGTGAGGCTACTTCTACTGGTGTCAGGTCTACATAGTTGATGCATAAAGAGATACGGGGATCAGATTGTTGATTGTATATTTGCATTTGTCTTAGTTGTTTTTATTTTTGTCAAGCCTCATTTCTGAAGAAAAAGTCTCTTTTTCTTAGGTCATTTGGACTTTCTAATTAAATAAACGCCAGTTCATGCACACATGTATGTTCATAAACACACGTGCACATGTACAGGTGTGCACATACACATATACACATTGGTAGTGTTCCATTCTTGGATGTGATGGAGGATAATAACTTCTGCATGGGTGATAATTCAATGCACCTCACCAGTCCCTCCATTCCTCTGAAGCACCTTTGGGTTCTGGCACCTGCACAAGGAGAAGCCTTGGAGCCATGTGCTGATGCTTCTTTTCTGGGCAGACCTCTCAAACCAACAGCAGGTGCAGTCCACCCTTCTTGTCCCTAGAGCATGGAAGATGAGGCGGTCCAGTTCCGGACAGAGTTGGGCTGTGCTGCTGCAGCAGATGGTCAGCCTTTGGTTTCCTCACTCCTGTCTCCTGGGAAACTCCAGTGCTGTCTTATGTTCTGTTATTTACTTTTCATTTAAAGAGAAGCCAAAAGAAGAACACAATGCCATATTAAAAGAGCCAGCAGCTTCAATGTTGACAAGAGTGAAAGACAATATTTTTTAAAAAGGGAGAGAAATGAACATGACACGTGTTAAAATGCTTAACTACAATTCTGTAATCTCAACTTCATTCTATTTTATGCAAGATTGAAAAGATTTATCTCCTGATAGGTTGTTGATTAGATTGCATATATATTTTTGTTTTTCAACAGTAAATTTGACAGGAATTTCCATTTTACTTTGATAACTTGATATGCACATATATATACTGATATTTCCTCATATCAAATAAGACTATCATCATGAACTCCATTTGGTTGCACAATAATCAGCCCATTATTTAAATACTTTCAAATAAATTTCAGTCACTTAAGGTATAAATTGCTTTTTATGTTAAATTTGAGCATTTTCTTTTCACCCAGAAAACAGTTCAGAAATTATGTGTTTAGATATAAAATGCTGATAAAACTACCACAGTTTAAGATTTAAATATTGAATCTAGCCAATGGAAACTAGAGATCCAGAATAAATTATCTTCCTTTGGATTATTGCTGTGCATGGAGGTAACAGTGACTCAAATTTTGTTCTTGATATAACCAAAATCTGTCTGGAAGTTGAAGCCAAGGGCTTTAGTTCTCTCTTCCATATGGCCAGCTGTACAATGGCCATATGTACAGCTGCTTCATGAATGTCTCTGAGTTTGATACAGAGAGAAGTTGGGAGGAAATGGGTTTTGGTGGAGGCATTGAGGTGCAAGAGAGGTCACTGTAGACAGAATTTCCTGGAAACTGGCAGAGTTTCTGCCACGTGATCATTGTAGTGGACTGTGAGAAGATCCCAGGTCTCTGTGCAGAATCCTCTTCCTAGATATGAGCAGAGTTGATACCCTCAATAAAACAAAGGGAATAGACCAGTTAACCTCACTTAACTCCTTTCACTGTGTAATGGCATGAACTACATTAATATCAAAATGCAAATTTTAAAGTGTGACAGAGATAATGTTCATGTAAGATGTGAAAAAATTAATGCCTTGAGAAAGTAACCAAAGAACCAAGGGGTCTGTTACTCTTAGGATTCACAGAAACCTGTTCACATAAATGTGTCTTCTCTTCCCATCTCCAAATGATTACATAGATTCCTCACCCTAAGTTGCTAGCATTTCCATGCTAATCCCTCATTACTGCATCTTGCACAGAGTCCTAAGTCACTAGGCACCTGTGTTCTTTTGATGATGATGATAAAAATGAAACTAACCAAGTGTGTGAATCATGGAGTAATAAATGCTGCTCTTGAATCCCCAGGCTTTCCCTGAGGGTTTGCCATGGTTCTTGGGGGCTATTTTCATGCCTTGTGAAATTGCTTGTGCTGATCTTGATGAGGCTGATGTGACATCAGATGTGCTGGAGGGAATGGTGAACTCGGTAGCAATAATATTACAGTGAGCTCAGTGACTGCATGGGTCCAGTAAAGCCCCAATGTCCTTTAAGCTGAGGTTTGTCTAGCTTCTATTTAGAACTTTTTTAAAATAAAAAGAGTTGTTTTATGTGGTTTTTAGAGTCTTTTAAACTGGAGCTAACTATTCTAACTATTGAAATTCTTTGGTATGACTGAAGAATACTTCTGATAGACATTATTTTAAGGTCTAAAATCATAGTAGAATTTATCTGTACTGCTATTGATGGTCAGGCACCCCTGATTCCTGTGTCTTACAAATAGCAGGTCTGCCCACGCTGTGCCATCATCACCCAATTGGATCTGCTCACTTTTGTGAGCTATGAATGGAAAAGTTCTTCCCACATACCAAGAAGCTACATTTTTCCTTACAAATAGAAAATGTTTGCAGCAGTCTTTATTATAATCTGAGTGGGTTTTCTTGGATTCATTCCCAGAAAGTTTATTTTTGTGGGGAGTAGGCTGATTTTCTAATTTTCTGTACATTTCTTGGTAGAGTTCACCAAACTGTTTATCTTTGCTGACAACTTCAGCTAGGTCAGGGTTTGTGTAAATGCAGTGCAACCTTAAGAAAACCATTACCTAAAGTTCCAGAAGATCTTTATTGGTGGCTTTTAGAGTAACAATTTCTATACCACCTGAGCTGAACCTGTCTTGGGAAGGGAAACAACAGGATTGTGGTTGCATTCTCAAAGCCCCAAACTCTGGTGATAAAGGCTCCATTAGTTGTCTTTGTAGTTTCAGAAGCCTGTCATTTATAGCTTCACTATATCATCATCTTATGATCATTTGCAGTCTCTGATGATATTTTAATTAAATGTACATTTCCTAACTACTATAACATTGTTTTATAATGCTTAACATGACAAACTCACCCAGTGTATTTTTGGATATGTTAATAATGGGTTATAATCAGCAATGTTGTAGGAAATAAATGAATTAAGGCTACTGGTGTAAAGATTAAAACATTTCCTCAAGGTTAGTAGATAAATTTCCTCACATTGAGAACACATTCAAAGCATAACTCCATACATTTTTATGTCAATTAGTTGATCACAGCATCCAGCCAGATGTTTTATAAAAAAAAGTGAGTTTTACATCTATACCATGGTTACTACTCAGCAATAAAAATTAGCAAATTCTTGATACACAGAGTAGTTTGGAGGGACCATAAGGGCCATGTGCCAGTGAAAAAAGTGGGGGAAAATTCAATTTCAAAAGGTGTGATTTCATTACAAGTGTATCAAAAAGATAGACTTATGAAGACGGAGGACAGATTAGTTATTGCTGGGGTTAGAATGGTGGTGGGAGAGTAGAGCAAGTTGAGTGACTAGAAAGGGGAATGGGAATAACATTTGTTGTACTATAATAGTTTTGTGTCTTGATTATGGTGGCAGGTGGATGAGTCAACATATATCAGATGCACAGAACTGGACACACATGGTCCCAATGTCAATTGCTTGGTTTTTATGTTGTACTAAAATTATTTAATATATGGCCATTGGTGGAAAATTGGTGAAGAAGATACAGTAAGTATCTCTTTATACCATTTTTATAGTTTCCTATAAATCTATAATTATTTCAAATTTTTTTTCTCTGAATGAGCCAATAGTTATAGAACAGCCTCAGAAAAACAAACCTTTCTGTACCAATTTTGGTAATAAATGTAGTAATTGATTCTTAGAGCTGGAAAAGACTTAATAATATTCACACATAAATACCAGAATAATGTTGCAGTCCTAGCCTTTTAATTTTCTTAGCTCTTTATAGCAGCTCTATTCTTGGCAGCAGTCTTATAATTTTTTGATAACTTATTAACTACCATAGAAACACTCATAATTTTCATTAGCTTGATACAGTATGCTTGATCTTCCATATTTTAAGACTATCACCTATAGGGACAGCACAAGTTGTGCCAGCAACATTGCCAGAGTCCATAAGTCAAGTCCATTTTATTTTTAAATTGATATGTCTTAGCTGGACATTACAGTAGTGCCTACTCTTAATGGGTATCTTAACAGCCTTATTGAGATATCATTGACCTAAAAACTGTGTAAATTTATGTGCAGCTTGATATTTTGATACATGAATGCAATATAAAATAAGCACCACAATGAAGCTAAGTAGGGTCTCTATTTACCTCTTCATAGTTACATCGTGCTTGAATGTGTGCAGTCTTTGCCTTTTTGTTGTGAAATGTTGTTGTTGTCATGGAACTTATGTATTTTCTGCTAACACTTTAGGAAAAATTTAAAATGTATGCAAGTCTTGAAGCTGGTTAACAATGCGTGAATCTCAAGCTATGTATGTCAAAGAGAACGCAAGAAAAATCCTTAAGAAAATAAATCTCAACATATGGTAAGAGATTTATGTAAAACTGTCAGCCCCAAATCCAGGGACAAAAGAGAGGAAATTTAGACTTTATTGCTTGTCCCAATTTTTCAATTGACAGCTCATTTAGAGACTGTGCTACGTGTACCTTTCTAACTGTTGTTTTCCCATTCCCCTAATGCAGTGAAAAGGCACACAGTCATATTATAAGAACCTATTGAATGAGGCACAAAGAGTATGGTTTTTTCATCCTTCTTAGATATAGAGTGTATGCTTCTTAGAGGTAACACATTTTATATTAATCTGTATCTGTCACTCAGTTTTTGCCACAGAGTTTAATATTTAATGACTAGCAATTAAAGAGTCCTAAATAAATAGAAACTGAGTTAAAAAAAACCAAACCAAACAAAAACAGTATAGTCCAGGGGAAAGTTGCAGTAATGATTAAAAAATGAGTGGATTCTCTTAGTGTAATTTGATTTGAAATATAGAGAATAAAGAAAAAACATGATTTTAACCCAGATTTTTCCTACTGAACTCATGATATCCCTGGAAAGAATATAACTCAGGCAAGTTTCCAACAGTCCCTTGGAAACAACAGGGGCCTGTTGTCTCTGGAGGGTGTGATGTGGGCAGATGTGCACCACACTGATGCTCTTCCCCGGCTGAGATGGCAGCCCACATGCATGCATTGTTCCAAGTGATTAGAAAATGGTGTCATTTTTTTCAAATGCCATATTCAAATGGGTCATCTAATTGTTCTGGTTTGAATTAAGAAAATGAGATTTACAAAAAAAATTCACAGTGCAAAACTAATTAAAAGTATAACAAAAGAACTTTTCATATTAACAAAGAATTTCCTGTGACATTCATTTAACAGTGAACTCCTTTGGGGTGTGAAAGTGGAATTTTATAGATCATTAACAACCTGACAGTTCTGAGAGTAGAAAAATATAAAACCAATGTGTTAGAAAGCAATGCCAATTGAAGATCAATCAAAAGTGACATAGAGTATTCTTGAAAGCTTTATATGAATTAACCAGAAAATAACTCAATTTATAAGCCCTTTTGCAAGAACATATCAATTATATACACTTGTGTAATATCTGTAAATTCTTTTAATGTCATCATAAATAATAGCTGAAAAGAACTTCGAGAGAGGAAATGATTGTTTCTTTTCTTCCCTTTATGACTAGCTGTACTGAAGGACTAGTCAATCCACTTACTCCCAGTCTTGATCTCTCTTTCTCTTCTCAATGAAGGTCAATATTGATTCTGTCTCACCAGGTCGCTAAAGCTACTAATAGTAAGATTTCTTTTTAATGGCCAAATTCAAAAGAAATATTTTTCAGTTCATGTATTAGTTGACTTTTTGCTAGCATTTTATAGTCTTAATCATACAGAAGTTTTCTAAATTCTTTCCTTTGGCTCCATCTACATTATGTCTGCTGGTAAAACCTCCTTCCTACTTCACTGACCCTCTGCCTTCTTCACTGGCTTCATTCCTTGGTCTTCCCTGTAAGTATGGCTTTTTCCCCAGACTATATCCTTAGCCTCCTTGTCATCCTATAAGTTTTGATATAATCCAGTATTCTTATCTCAAATACATAACTGCAGCCTCTAACTCTCTTCTAAATTTATAGGCCTGGTTTTTAAACCCAAATATTTTATCTTTCTCCAAAAATAACCCTTCTTTCCCTATTTGCCTTCCCTTATTCTATCAGTTTCCCTAGTAGTCTCATTCTCTTCCTTGGCTCTGTTCACTCCTTATTTCCCAATTTACTTTCTCATTTCCCAATCTTAAAGATTCCTTAAAGTCAGAACCTTCTTTATGTCCCTTCTGCTACTATGTTTGTTGAAACCCTCAACCTTTCTCACTTATTCAGTGGTAACTTAAATTTATCAAAATGGAGTCTACTGTCATGTGTAAGAAGAACCCATAAAATAAAATTTTAAAAAAATATGCATCCTGGTCTCTGATTTCTCCCCTTTAACATCTACCTTCCTCAATGATGTCAGAATTATCTAACTAAAATGTGATCCTCTCACTCATGACTCTTAAGACATTTTACATTTTGATCCAACCCTACCTTTCTGAACACATAAATAGGCTGCAATTCCAACTCTGTTTAATTTTTGAGACTTTCATCCTAAAATGGATTGTCACTCTTCTAGAATGCCCTTTCTCATATCTTGTCCATCTGGTGAGCTCTACATCATCCTTTAAGATGTAGTTTGGATATAGTTCATGGTGAAGTGTTCCCTAACTATTCCTAAGCCCAACTATCATTTTATTCAGAGTTATTTTTACACTCCTGCTGTCATTGATAACACTATCTGTGAAATGGTGGGCCCCCTAGGATATTGAGACTCTGTCCTAGCCCTCTTAGTAGCTCTAACAACACAATATTTGCTATATAAAGGACACACTAAGTGTTGCTCACATTACCCAGTCAAACCAATCTGGGATTGTAGCTGTTTTATTTCATTTTCTGCAGCTAATAACAATACAGAATTGATAAGTTATAGAAAGATTAATTCTGACTTCTGGTTCTGGTCCAAGGTCAAGGGACTGAATTTGTTGATAGCCTTCTTGCTGGCAGAGTCTCAAAGCTGCCAAGAGCATCACATTGTTGAGAGACTGGTAGGAGGAATGCCCTAGCCAAACTGGCTTTTATAGGAGACCAACTCTGTAGATAACTCATTCACCCACCAATCCTTTAACCACACAAGGGGATTAATCTATTCCTAAGGGCAGAACCCAATCACCTCTAAAGTCCCACCTCATCCCACACTGTAAGATCTTATGATCAGGTGATTTCAACCTGAATTTCAAAGGGAGTAAACACTATTCAAGCCATGACGGTAGTTACCACATTATTGTAACTGGTCTCATCCATCTTTTTCCTCTGGTCTTTGGAGTTTTTAGGGTAGTCTCTTGTAATTAAAATCATAACAGTAGTTGGCTTCATCTTTTTCACCTCTTTTTTCTTATGATTTCCTCTTCTGCCTTTAAATAGTTCTCTTTTAGATCACCTCACCTGGGCCTCTCATGTGCTTCTGACATTAAAGGAGAGTCACTCTTTAATACCACCTGTATCCTACACAAGTGGTAAGGACACACTCCACCCCAGCTCTGCTGCCTTATCTTCCAATGTGTGCGTTGCCAACAGGCAGAATTTGCCTCTCATCTTTCCAGGAATAAGGTCCTATGCATGACTCATTGTTCCCATATCCCTCTGCTCTTATGAACCAGCTTTAGGCTCTTTAGGACTGGAATATATACCAATCCAAGTGACTGAAACTGCTCGCATTAAAACTTTCCACCACCACCCCCTGCCCCCAGGCTGTAGAGTCACATGAAAGCAAGTGGATAATTGTTTATTTTTTAGTCTATTCTTACACATTCTACTCATTCTTACACATTCATTCTTACATATTCTACTCTCCTTGTAGAGTGCTTGCCTAACACTCATAGGGCCCTGGTTTGATTCCCAGCACCACAAAAGGAAAATAAAAGTATTTTTTTCTTTCCCCTCCACACATTTAACCATTGTTCATAGGCGAAATTTTTACAGTAAGCCTCCTCTTTTTTTTTTTTTTTTCTTCAAGTATACAACATGGAGCATTAAGGAGAAGTCCTTATCCCTGAGAGTGGAACAGTTTGAAGGTCTTAGAGCTGTAGTTATGCCCATTTATTAGCACCTGGGCCCCTTCCTGAACATATCTTCACAGGCAGTGGAGACCCAGTTTAGGTTCTTCTTCTGAAACCTTGATGTATATAAGAAAAGCTGTACAGACAAGTTAAACAGGCAAGATTATATTTAAGACTATTGCATTAAGGGAGAGAGATCAAACTCTACTCCACTGAAAAAGAGATAAGAGCATTTTCAAGCACTGGGGAACTGGTGGGAAAGTCCTAGAGGCGTTAACAGAGTGCTGGTCAATGTGATTAGGCCATCTGTTTTGGCTAATCGGTGTGTATTGATGTTAGGCTCCTCCCTCCTACAAAGCCTCAGGGGCAGGGGCCCTATTTTCTTGATGATTAAATTTCAAAAGGGGTAACTAGTAGGTCCTTGAGAAAGTCCTTCTTGAGTTGTAGAAGGTTTACATCTCAAAGAGACAGAGAATGAATTCATAATGGTCAGTTTTATGAAGTATGTGCTGTAAGAAAAAAGGAGAGGGAGTGTTCAGAGGCTTCAGGAAGGAGTCTGTCTGCTCAGTCAAGCTGAGTGGATTTTATGGCCATCCTGGCCAGATGTGTAAGAATAGACTAAAAAATAAATAATTATCCACTTGCTTTCATGTGACTTTATATTCCATCCTTAACAATGAAATGGGTCATACGAAAGGGCAGTTGTCACTATTAATGAAATTTATACATATTTAGATTTTAATAATATGCCTCAGCTGTGAACAATTTCCCTCTTATGTTCTTTATGAAGAAAAATGAAGAAACCCTTCAAAATACTACTTTGTAATTATTACTGCTTTCTTCCTTCTGACTATTTATTAAAAGTGAAAGCATTTATCAAACAGGCAAATACTTGGGTTTGATCTATAGTGTTGCTTTCTTTTTACGGTAGAAGTATCCATTAGGGTGAGTCTTTCGGGAACAGAAAACAATAATTTAACACCCTCGCTGAGCTGTTTCTAATATAAGTGAATCATACTCAGCCAGAGGGCAGATAAGTTAAAGAGAAAAGGAAGTAGTCAGTAACACACAGCAAAGAGAGACCATAGTTCATGTCAGCATTCTTCTAAATGGAGCGACTTCAGCGGTAGATCTTGTCTCCAGCAGGTGATTTTTCTTTTTTTTTTTTTTACTTTGTGGAAAAGATGTTTCCCTTCATTTGCAATACCTATTATGTGAAATAAATTTCATAAATACAGCTAGTGATCTAAAGGCAGTACTGAGTTTTTTATCATATCACATACATCACGATTATCAGTGTGACCTGGCCTGTTAGGTGGAGTTGCTTGGAATAGGGAAAATGAAGTAAAGACAGGAGTTGTTGGTCAGGGCACTGAAAGAGAGTCAGTGAAGGCTGTTGGCAGACGTCAAGAGCTTGAGCTCTTTGGGAAGTAGCATTATTTAATTCTCCATTTTTGTTGTAGAATTTATTGCCACATTTCTTTGGCACTCCATTTCTTTCCTGTTGTACTGCTCCCTCCATGGTCCACTTTGAAACTCCACCATCATTGCTTTGTTTGTTCCTATCAGATAGATTACTGAAATGATCACTTTATTGGGTATCCTACCATGATCTATTCATTATATAGAATAAGCATTAAAAAACAAGTATTACAAAATATCAACCAGTTCACATTGTTCTGTTTAGGTCATAAAACATGTCCATAGCTTTCCAGTGTACTCAGAATAAGATTCAAATATCATGGGAGAAGAGGTGTCTCCAAGAAAGGGGCCTAGAAATTCCTGGAGAGAAGGGAAACTCAATTCAGGACCAGTGAGGTTCTTGGCACACATGATAGAAAGCAATTTGTCAGTCAGAGGCATAGACAGAGATTTACTTAAGAAAGTAGATCCATATTCAAGGGAAAATGAGGGCAATTTCAAGAGAGAGAGAGAGAGAGAGAGAGAGATCTTTGGGGGTAAAGCAAGAAATACATATTCAAGTAAAAGAATGCAGGTCATATTGAGAGTGAGAGGCAGTTTTAGGGTTCTCAGCTGTTCTTTTAAAGGAGAGTTGGTAAGGGGTGGGTATAGAAAGGTCTGTAGGAATGGTATCAGTCTGGTGATCTCACAGTGGGTTCTGGTGGTCTGGTCAATCTCAGGATCCTCAGGTTGATGTGATCTTTTTTTATCAGATCAGTGGATAACAGTGAAAAGTCCCCTAAAGTATGGATTTCTTAAAATATTGTATCTCTTTACTTAATTGATTTATTGGGGTTTTAATTAATAGGGCACAGGTAGATTTACAGATTTCCCAGGAATTTAGGAGTAACAGGCCTGGAAAAGTATGTGAGACTTTTGAATTAAAGTCCTATTTTCATCCCAGTGGCTAGGGAGGTTGAGGCAGGAGGATTATGAGTTCAAAGTCAGTCTCAGGAAAAATGAGGCACTAAGCAACTCAGTGATACCCTGTCTCTAAATAAAATGCAAACTAGGGCTGAGGATGTGGCTCTGAGTTTAATCCCTAGTACCAAAATAAAATAAAATAAAATAAAATCCTATTTTCTTGTCCTTCCTTTGTCTCCTTTCTGCCTAGTTCTTATTTCTTCCATCCTACTTCACAACCCTAATAGTGGTTCTCAAAACTCAATAGTCTCCAGAGTCTGCCTCCCCTTCAACCACCTCATCTCTTACCATTCTTCCCTGTTTCATGGACTCCCAGGCACACCATCCGTTATATCATGTAAAATTGCTAAGCTTATTTCTGCCTTGAGGATCTTTGTGTTTACTGTCCTCTCTCCCCAGACAACTTTCAGCTGGTTTTGTGTTACTGGCTGTTCTGCCATTCATCTCTCAGCACCTGTGCCCTCTCATCAATGAGGATTCCCTGACTACTCAATGCACATCATTCTCCTCTCCCCAACCAACTGCTACAACTGTCCTCCACTTTTGTTTTCTTTTTAATATTTACAGGTATAATTACCTTAAGATATCTTTGTTTATTGGTTTTGCTTGCCCACCTTCATAGAATATAAGCCCCATGAGGGCATTGATATTGTCTATCATATACTCTGGTATAACCCAAGCACCCCCTGAAATATGGATATGTAAATATTTCAGTGAGGTCATTAATGAATTTACTAAATAAATATCATTTAATGTCCTATTATCTGCCAGGTCTAATTCAACATTACCTTGGGAATCAAAGGTGAATGTGATCTGGTTTTATGCTTCTGTGTAGCTTACCGTCTGGCCACCATCTTTAATTGGACATCTCATTAGCAAATTTAAATTAAAATTTTGTTTGGGGACTCAAGATGAGTTGATATTTCAATACATTCATGGATAGTCAGATACTTTGGTTCACTAACTGTGAGTATTCTCCCTAGTAACCTCTAAAAATTAGCTTCTCTCACTACACCTATTATTTTTTCACTTTAATAAGGTCTTATCCAGCAAGTACCAGATTCAAGGCTTTGTACTGCTCATTATGAAACATATACCTGAGGGTAAGATATTTACCCTGTCTTAAAGGAATGTGAAATGTAATAGAGACAGACTCTATATTCCGATAAATATGAAATATACCTGTATCTTATAAATTCCACAAAGGAAGTACAATAGATTTAGAAGGATCCAGACAAGGGAGTGATCACATAGTGTTGGATGAACACTGTGGTTCCTTATGAGATTAGCTGTATGTTGGACTGCAAAAATCATTTTTACAGGTGCAGGAAGTGTCAGATATAGAATAAATGGCAAGGGAAGAAAAGGAGTTTTCCAGTTGAGCAATAGCATCAACATAAAGCTTTAGAAAGGACTTCTATTAAGGAGGGCTTTGAATTTCTTTTGTAGGAGCCATTGAGGTTTTGTCATAGGTCTGACATTAGCACAGTAATGCTTTACAGAGAGAAATTGAGGCATCTTTTGGCAGAACGAATTGGAGTGCAGGCAAACGAGAGGCAGGGAGACCAACCAACTACCAACCTTTGTGATATAGCAGTCCAGATAGAACAGAATAAGGGTTTGAAAAGCAGAATGGAAGTCTTCCTAAAGAAATTCAAGGTAAATGCACATATACACAGAAAGACAGAACTGTCTACCCATAATGAACTCTTCCCCTTACTACATTTATCCTGAACTATAATTGCTTCATTCTTCAAACCCAGGACTTCCTACCTTTGTACTCATGAATTAGTTCTTTATGTGGGCTGCAATTTTATTAATAGGTTTTTATGTATACTTTACTCTCCTCTTATATCTAAAAGTATTTTTAAGATCTGTATAAATTCTCAAAATTCCAAATTTTCCATGCCATTGAAACATCAAGTTTCAAATTTAGACACCAATGCTCTCTTTACTCTGTGGAGTCTCCTTTTTCTATATATTAGACTTTCTCAACAGATTAACACAGTTGGCCAAATTTCCTCAGTGAATGTTTTCTTTCCTACCTCCCCCTTCACCCAACACACCCCAAATGGAATCATACTTATTTCTGAAATGCCTGGTCCTGTGGTATTTAGTTTCTGTATCTTATTCAGATATTTTTGTTGAGTTATATTTTTCAGCTCCAGCTAAGGGTGCCAAAGTGCTAACTCCATTAAATGTGTTCCAAATCTCACCTTATTTGAATTCTTAGCAGTATTTGATAGTAATGACTACTCCCTTTTTGAAACACTATTTTCCATGGGCTTCTATAATAGCTTCTCTGATTTCTTTTCCCTTTGCCTCTCACTCTGTTTCTTCTCTACTGTTCTCTAACTGGTTATTAATACCAGCATTTCCCAAGGGCTAAGTCCTCTTCTCTAATTCTGTATGCACTCCAACTGTTGCCTTCATTTTACATCTTTGGTCAGTAGAAGCCTCTTTAAGTTGGCTCCTGAATCTTCTTGGTGGTTTTTGTTTGTTTGTTTGTTTTGTTTTTTCTGACAATGCTGGGGACCTAACTCAGGGCATGCTAGGCAAGCACTGTACCACTGAGCTACATCCCTAGTCTTCCTGAATCTTGTGATATGACCCTGGTAATCTCTGATAGTTTTCTTGCTATCTAGGTTGTTAACATATTTTAAGTTTGTCTGTACATTTTCTGCCCTAGACCTGGGACTAACCATTTCTTAAGAAGTCTTGGTTTTCTTAGTGAAAAGTGGTATTTCAGTACCACAATTTAGGTCTCGGCGGTGCTTATTGTGACAAGATTTCTCCTTGTTTCCAGACACTTCCATTACATATATATAAATTCACATTAATACTTGTAACTCAGATTCAGGACCATATGACTTGTGTTTCATCTCTTATATATGACACTTGTGTTTTTCTTTTTCTACATTGAGAATTTGGTTTTGAAGGACACAAGGGATGTTAGAATTAGGAACAACTCACATTATAAAAGCAAACACAACAGCCTCAGAATAATGATTATAATACTGTCACCACCAGTATGATTTATGTACTGCTTTTGATTTAGGAAATATTAGTGAGATTGCTGATAATCATGTTATATGTATATTCTAATTGATTTAAAGTTACAGATCTCTATATTATTTATTTTTCAGTGTGGAAACTGATACTGCTAGTTGGTATGATTTGTTCTAAGTATGCTGTTCTTTGTACTTGAGTTTATCCATGGTTTCCAAGAGGAGTCTACTGAGAATTCCATTCAGCAGTCTGATTGTGGTATAATTAGGCCCAGGACAATTCACAGTGAGGAGGTGCCTGGTGGAGATCTGAGGTAGACCCTCTATCACTCATTATTTTTTATTTCTTTTCCAGTAAAAGGAATTTCCATACCCATGAAACTTTAAAACCATTGGAAATCAACAATTCTCCCTTTATATGCTTTCTTCCAATTAATGATTTTGTTTCCTGCTACTGTTAATGGCCAATCCTTTGAAAGCAACTTTAAGATGTTTATTTATTCAAATAAGAATCAAGGTCTCTTTACGAAAAAACTAGGATAGAAAAGGCATTAATGGATTAATTTTGGATAGCATATATGTTCATGCTTTTTGGAGGAAAAGCTAAGCCGAAGCAGATTTCAATGGGAATAAGAAAACCACTGGAGCTTTTACTTTGGCAAGCCCTTGAGTCTGTACATGAAGAATTTCTACACTCACTTTTAGTATATAAATGTTATTTTGTGTAAAGTAATCTTAATATCTTCAGGAAGTTAGTGGGAAAAATTAAATGGAAAGGCCTTCGAACCTTTGTGCAACAGGTTTGGGGGCAAACTCAAATCTAACTCTGAGAACAATAAGATGGAAGGAGAGAGAAATGATAGTGGAAATCATATTACATACATTTATGATGTGATTAATAACTGGAAAATATGATGCATGGTGTGTGACATGCCAAAGATAATTTCTTTCTGCTTTATTTTAAAGAGACATGAACAACCCAACATTTCTTTCTAGGTACTTCTATATCTGAAAAGTATTAAAAATTTTAAAAACATTAAATGGGTTAAGAAAGAAGTAGGATTCAAAGAACATGGGGATTTATTGAAAAGAAAAGTTTATAGGCGATAAATACATGCAACTTGAATAATATGAGTTTAAGAAAGGATAAAACTTACAAATAATGAAAAGTGGCAAAAAATAAATGACTCTAAAACGGGAAAGATTTGTTTCATGATGTATGGGTATATGACTAGAAGGAATAAAATGAAATCCAGGTATGGGAAGTTTAGTGTTAAAGAAAGTATTTACTAATTATGAAAACTTGGAAGAAATACTTTTTTTGCATTAAAACTCTGAATTTGCACATTGTGTGTATATTTGTCAAGAAAAATGGAGGTACCCAATGTTCTATATGAAATTGATCTTCTGCAATGGGTAGTGAGGTTTGTTAAGGGTCGATCTTAAACTAGACAAATTATAGTATCATATTATCTTCTGATTTCAGTAACCTATTGTGAGCATCTTGGCCCATTCTTTTGTATTTCTTCATCTTCCCCTTTTCTTCTCCCAAGGAGCATCTGATTCTACAGGAGAATAGTGCTTTCATGAATTCTTGGGGGTGTTGCCTGGAGATCACAACCCCAGTCTATATCTTCTGGACTTCTTAGGTCCTTGCTGTGAAGTGGCTGGTTCAGTTTGCTTTTCAGGACTGGTGACTGTTAATGTCTATATAGCCATGATCTGCAGTTTGAGTACCAGTGACCCTACTTTGAGTTATTTGCCTGCAAACCATGCTTATTTTGTCTCACCTCCAACCTTATTAGCATGTCTTCACCTTCCAGAGGTATATGGGGACATCTGTATTCCCTGCAGCCTCTAGTAGAGAGTATGGGGAGCTTAGAGCTCAGCTAGCACCAAGTCCCCCTCTCCTTCCTGTACTTCTGCTGTATGCCTTGCCAGCCATGAGCACTTCCTCAGACCACATACAGGGAGCAGTGCCGAATTACTTTCACCTAACTACAGAATAGTTCCACATCTGAAAACTGTTGAACTCTTGGTTTCCAGTCTTGGACCATTACCTCTCCTACTCTCTGTTCAGCCTTCTGATTTGATCACTGTCAAAACAAGCTGTTTTCTTCAGTCTTTGGATCCTCAATCCTTTTCTTGCCTATCAGTGTTCTCCTGTCCCTTTCCTTTTACCTTCTTCTTAAATTACATGAAGCACATCTTCCATATTTTCTTGAAAGTATGCTCCATTCCTCATCATTATCTATTTCACCAGCCTGACAAAAATCTCAATTTGAATCAGTCAAGTTCAATTTCTCTATCCTGAAACCTGGACTCCCAAGGACCAGGCATAGAGTTTAGTATGTATTGATTCCCTAATGTTTACTGAATGGATAAAAATCAGTGACATACATAATGGGCAAATTTAAGATAATCAAATTAGGATAAGACATAGATACATTTTAAATTGTGGGACCTTGGGCATGTTGATAAACCTTGAGTTTTGGATTATTTAATGTAAAGGTGAAAATAACAATAGTCTCTATGTAAGGATTCAAAGCATGTGAGGGTAAACCATTTGGCAAGGGGCTGGAACATGGTACTTCAAAGCATGTTAGCCAACATGTAGTGGCAGAAGCGGAATGACTCAGACACTTGTATTTTAACTGTGGTTTGAGTTCCTCTAACACACTGCTGCACTAGTTCAAATAGCCAGTACTGTATTGGCTGGTGGGAGGAGACTGGAGCAAAGGACTAGAAGTTAGATAGGTATGTTATTGCTGCAAACAGGGGGAGGCACCAGCTCTCAGAGGTAATAAAATGATCATAGTAATTCAGTGGCAGTGTTTCTTGTTAAGTGCCTGGTTTTCTGTATGAATTCTTATCGTTACTGTTATGAGGCAAGTGAATCCATCCTAAAGTATATAATTATCCTAACAAGATTGCATCTGAGATGTCACCTGGGCTTACACTTTGTCCTTACATAGATTTCCCCTTCTCTTAGTTGCTATTCACCCTCTCTTTTTCAGTCCCAGGCTTTCTTTCCAGGACACAGGTCCTCTCAGTATGCCATGGAATTTCCTGTATGTTCTGCATTCAAGGCTTCAGCAAAGATGGAGAACAAAATGGATATTATTGCACACGTCATTGACATCTCTTTATAACTCATTTAATGGAATGTCATCTCTCTCCCCTATTCTTCAACAGTCCTTTAAGATATCCTGGGAAGTCTTCCCTGAGTATCTTACAACCTATACCCTTTAAGAGGTGGGATGTATTTATTTTTCCCCCTGGTGCTGGTGCCAATCATGGTTTCTGGCCACTAGATAGCCTTTTGTGTGTGTGTGTTGGGGGGTGTATACACATGTGTGCACATGCTTATGAACTTTAAAGATAGGTAATTTGCCATAAAGGCCAAGTATCTCTGGAGGTGTGATGAACATTTTTTTTCCAATTTATGAAATCTGGTCTCTGTTTTAATCTTGCCAAGGAGTTCACTAGTCAAATCTTTCATTGAGTCTTTCAAAAATACTTTATAGGCCAATATTGCTTTCTTCCTTCCATTCTTCCTCATTTCCTTCTATAGCATACTATAGGAAAGAGAAACAATGTGAAAATGCCAATAATGGTGTAAAGCATTTTTATATATTAAGTAATTTGATTACTACAGTAATAACCCCAGGTGGATTTTTATCTACTCAATTTGCAGGTGAGAAAATTGAAGTACAAAGGGGTTGAACAAATTTCCCAAGCTATTAAGTGGCAAGAACCTAGATTTGAACCTAGATTTGAACAATATATTTTAGAACCATAATCTTAAGAGACTGCAGCTTACATAAATTCCCAAATATATAAACTTGATATAACATATTTGTGTTCATGCAGGATGTCTGTGATTGCAAATTAGAAACTAGCAAAAGTTACATATTTGACTTCTTATAATTAAGATAATTAGTCAGAAATATTGTAAATAAATTTATTCAGATATTTCAACAAAGTTGCAAAGTATCTCAGTGCCAGTTGGAAGGAACTAAAATAAAGTCCTGTGATGGGAATGGTATCTCTGATAGGAAGAGGGAGTCACTAGTATTTCTAGTGTCTGTAGAACACTTAAAGAATTGAGGACTTTTTAACATGTTTTACATAATTTCTCTGAATAATCCTGTACACAGTGTTTATAAAACTATTTAGCAATAAGAAATTTAATTTGCTAGGGCTATCCATGCCCAATCATTAGATCATGTACGTCTCTTTTCCCTGCTCTGACACATTTGGTATGACTTCAGAGCCCACAGTTTCAACTTAACCATCAGAACCATCTGAAGCATTGCCTTTCCAGGAAGGCACATGAGTGGCATATTTTTATCTGTGCTTCCCTGAGTCAGGAATTCTTGGAAAGGGCTGCCTGGCTCTGGTTACTTTTCTATAAGTCTAGAAATTTTGTCATGATGGACACAATGACTGTTATCCCTTCACCAAGAATCCCTTGTGATTTTAGTTACAGTCTCTCATTTATCAATATCATATTTGTTTCCATCTCCTGCTGAGGGCCCAACCACAAATGCATTGATATGATATTTATATGTGAATATATAAATTTATGTTTATATGCTTTTATAAAAATACATAAGTAGTCTTGTACACACATAACAATGCTAAGGTAGATAGAATTGTCCAGAAAAAGGCAGTCTGCATGGGTAGTCATCATGCTTAAATACCATTTATATAGAAATATAAGATTATGAAGAGTTCACCTAGAGGAAAGCGTAATGTAATATACCAGTCTTTAGGTATATAAATGTTTTCTGGATGTTTAAAGTTGATCTTTATTTTTCTCTAATTTTTAATTTAACAACACATATTCATTCTTATCACAAATAAATGTTAAAGTATATAGACAGTTTTTCCAAAATCTCTCTTGCCTGCTTTTCTCCATTCCAGAGAATTTAGTGTATTTTCTTTGTAATATATTCTTCACTTAAAAAAAAAAGTGTTTATACATTTCTACTTTGTCTTCTTTTTTTTTTTATTTTCATGGTACTGGAGATTGAACTCTGCTCTACCACTGAGCCACACCCCTAGCCCACGTGTGTTTTTAATATGAAATGTGTTAATATGTATGCATTGTTCTGCAACTTTTTTGTTAAGCTGTGTGTCCTACATATTCTCTGTACCTAGGAATGTATGCTGATATTATTAATTTTAATAGCAGCATGGTGTCTTATAGATTTAGAAAAAAGTCCAAAGCCCTTCCCCATTCAGATACATAGATTATGGCCACCTATCTTATTCCCTTGTTCGCCCCTTCTCCACCACACTGGTTATGCCTTGATGTTGCTAGAATGCACTGCACACAGTGCCAGCTCAGTCTCCTTGTCTGAAAACTCTATCGATATTTTCTTGCCTCATTCCCTTACTTCATTCAAGTCTCCACTCAAATATAGCCTCATCAGAAGCCCCTGATGTTCCTCTCCATCTCCTCCATCTTCCCATCCTGTCCCCCTCTCTCTTTCTACTCACCTTAAATTCCTTTATTTTTCTTCCCAACATGTTGCTACCCAGCATGTAATAAACATATTGCATCCTTGTCTGTCTTCCTTCCTAGAATGTAGAGTTTGTTTTTTAGAATTTGACCACTGATAAATTCTTAGGGTCTAGAAGACTGACAAACAGTAAGTCTTTGTGAATAAAGGATGAGTAGTATTTTATGTAGTTTATTTAAGCATTTTATGTAGTTCAGGTAAGCATTCTTTTTTCTGATGGATAGTTATTTCTAAATTTACATGATTACAATGTGATGAGGAATATTATGTCTATACTCATTTTTACATACATAGATAGAGATATGTTTAGCGTGGACTCTGATAAGAGAAATCCTTAGATCAGTGTGTATGCCCATTTAAAATTTTAATGGACGAGAAAAAGAGTACTCCATAAAGGATACGGCAATTCATACCCTCCCATACGGGAGTGCCTGTCTTTACATTTTGGGTTCGTATGTGTTTGATTTTGTGGTGCTGCAGATTGAACCCAGGGCCTTGCACATGCTAAGCAAATGCCCTACCACTGGGTCACTTCCCGATCACTGTTTCCTTACATCCTTATCAGTATTATGTATGAAGTAACTTTTTAAATTTTTGTCTATCTGTAGGCAAGATCTTAAGTATGTTAGGACAAAAAAAAAGGCAAAAAGTATGATTGAATCATCAACTGTCAGTTTCTACTTGAAGGTTTGTTCATTTTCTCTTACAGGTTATGTTACTTTTTTCATGATTTATAAGTCAACTTGATGAAAAAGTTCAGTACAATATTGAATAATAGAAGAGATGGGGTACTCTTTTCTTATAGCTAGGTTTAGTTTTCACCAATAAATATAAGGGTTGTTCTTGATTGCTTTTTCCCTTTATTTTATTTCTATTTGAAAAGTAATAATTGTATGTGTTTATGGGATAGGTCGTGATGTCATGACCAATGTGTCTGCTGTGGAATGACGAGTCAGGCTAATTAACACACCTGTCATCTCACAGACATATCTGTGTAGTGAGGACATTGAAGATAGACTCTAGGCAGTTTTGAAATGCACATACATTATTACAGTAGTTACTGTGCTGTACATTTCTTTTAGCTATTGGTCATTGGGGTCAAGAATGTTTTCTAGTTTTCTGCGTATTTTTAGTATGCTATGAGTTGAGTTTTAATCATAAATGGGTGTTGGATTTTTGGTTAGAGATTCTTCTGCCCATTTTCCCCTTCTTTTGTCAATTATTGTAGTGAGTTGTATTGAGACATCATTGCATTCCTGAAATAAATGACCTACTTGGTCATTATAAAATCAATTAACCACCACCATTTTTGTTTAAGAATTCTACAATATATATGTAAAACTTTTTGTCTTCTTGTTGTGCTTTCTGTCCATGGTGTATGAATTATTTTAGTTTTATAGAGTGATTTCAGTAAACTTCTCATTTTTTTTTCAGATAACACGGAATAGTTTATATAATCTGGAAATTATCTCCTCCTTGAAGAATTGTAGAAATTCACTCTAAACTATTTTAACAGCTAGTTTTCAGGTGTGGGGGAACAGATATTTCCATCTCTTCTATTGCTATGGTATGTTTTAATGTTTCTGATATATTCTGTGTCAATTTTGATGTTTCCTAAAGAACATCTTGTTAACCTAGATTTTCAAATTTATTGTATAAAGCTTCTTGTAGTGTGTTCTCTAACCTTTTAAAAAAGACCTTCCCTATTTTAATAATATTCCCCTTTTTACTCCTTTTTTATGCCTATTCCCTCTTAAAAAATAGATATGTCAAACCATCTGGATTTTATATAAATAGTCCTATTTTTAAATGTTGGCAACATAATTTGATTAAAGAAGAAACATTACTAAATTGCCCAGGAAGATCATTGGTACTGGTCAAATTTGAACTGATTTTTGATTGAAAATTATATTCTCCCTTTCTATTCTTCTAATGGAAAACTTTCAATTTTAATGAATATTTAAACTAATATTTCATTTTCAGTGATGAGAGGTATTCTATAGCTATATTCTCCCCAGAAACCCAGGACATTTTAATTTCTTTTCCCTTCCTTTTTTGACACTTCCCATGTTGATTTCACCTGTGATTTAAATTCTAAATTGTTACTGCAATTTTTAAATGTGTCAACTTGCACTGTTCACTAACCATACATTGTACTGTTTTCTTTATCACTTTGTGTGTTTGGTTTTTTTCTCACATTCATTTTTCATGTTTCTTTAGTTCCTCCTGTTGTGATTTTTTTAATGTCTAAGAGTGAACTTAGAATCCCATATACCTGAAAATGTGTTTGTTTTGCTTTTAAATGTGAATTATAGGTTTGGAACCTAGAATTTGAAGTTCAAAGTAGTATATCTCTTAACTTTAAAGACAGTTGCACCGTTCTCTTGTATTAAATGCTAACTATTCAGTTCAATTCTGATATGAATGATCTGTGTTGCTTATCTTCCTCTAAACTCTCCTATCCCTTTGATTGTGAGGGCTAATGCATCCATTGAGGTGTAAGACATGTTCTGTTATAATTTATCAAAGCCTTTCCTCCAATCTGCTGTATCTATTCTGTTTCAAGAATTACTATTAAATAAATGTTTAAAAATTTATGTCTCTCCTCTAGGTCTCTGGTTTTTCGTTTGTTTGTTTGTTGTTTGTTTTTCAAGGTCTCTTGCTTTTTTTCCCCCCTTTTGTTTCTGGTTCATTCTGGTATAAAACTGTGCTACCTCCATTCCTCTCATTAGCAATGTGTCCCCAAAAGCTTGTGGCTCTCTTGGAGCTGCCCCTTATCTATTTACTTATTTAGCATTTTGTGTTTTGTCACCTAAATATTTCTTTTATATGGATTTGAGGAGGGATGGATGCTTCATTGAGTTCCTATTCTGTCATCTTGATCCCATCCCTTCCTTAGTGAGTTAGGTAACAGTGATAACTTTTCTATCACAAACACCAGTGGTGTTAGGACTGAATAATCCTTTTTGAAATATTTTAAAAGTTTGATTCTTGACCATCTTTCCATTATCATTATTTGTGATCTTTCCCAATCTTAAAAGTTTAACTCCTTTTTGCCTTCAAAGGCTATAAGCAATTTAATCATATTAAGCATGTATTTTTCCATTCCTTTGCTAGAGATAGTATTTAACTAGATTTAAATTAGTAATTTTAAATGAAAACCTCCGCTTGACTGAATTTCCATTTCTCAGGAGATGGGTTCACATAGCTAAGGTGTATTATTGGGAAAGTTACTCTTACTTGTCATTTTCATTAAGATTTTAACACAGAAATGATAAATCTTGAGAAGCTAGATGTTATCAATAAAAGACATGAAGCTCATGAGTAGCGGAGGTATTTGAATCCTGAAGATGTTGGTTGTGGTTTGGGAAGTGATAGGCTTTCAACCACTTAAGCTAGAGTCTAGTGGAAACTGGAGTTTGTCCTTGGCTTGTTCTTGTAGCAGTTGGCAGAAAAGTATCCTTTGAATTAAGCATTGGCATGTGGGTTTGCCATGTCATAAGGCATTAGAAGCATAATACATCACAGAGACTGTCTGCCACTGAATTACTTAATTTCTGGGATTAAAAGTAATGTTAAGCTCAGTCAATTACTTGTTGCAATTTCAACATGTTTAAGCCATTTTATTTTTATTTCCTTTTTTTTTTTTTAACCTCCCTCTCAAAGTTTCCCATAATAAGATGGCAGTGATTTTAAGGAAATTACCAAAATTGTCATCAAGATGACAGTGTGTTAATTTTTGCATCTCCCAAATTGCAAAGATAGTTAATATTACCTTGCAATTAATAGTTTTTAGATGTTAAAACAATAATGAAGTGTGAATTTTAAAATACTGGTCATAAAACTCAGTTACATTTTGTGTAAGTTTATGGTATACAAACTCTTATGTATCCCGACTCTGGCTTTTGGAATCCTGCATGTTCCATTTCATACATTTTATAATGTCTCTGCAGGTTCAAATGATTATAATTTGCTTCTTCATGGTGAGAATTTAGATTGTGTTAAAAGGATAAATTGGAATATGAAAGCTGCAAACCCAGAAATTTTAAACTTAGTACTGCCAAAGGTAATATTTATTTCTCAAGCAGAGATAATAATTATTTAATAATTTTAGAATGCAGTATAACTTGGAAAAGAGAAGCTAAGATGCATTACATTACTTTATATTTCAGTTACTATAATAGTATCTTTAGGACATTCTTCTGTATGCTTTATGTCTACTAACTGAGATTATAATGTTCCTAAGGGCAAAGGTTTTTCTTTTATCTCTGTTATATAGAAACAATTCCAGGGCTTTGTAAAGTGCTCAGTGAAGAGAATATTTGGTACCATTCAAGTCACTGCATACCCCTGAACACTTTGGCATGCCTGTCTTGTGTTGGAGATAGACACTGACTGAAATCCATGTAATGGTTTTATTTTATAGATCTGTGCAATTATGAGTTTCAATATGAAATCAAACCTTGTCCATTTTTTAGAGCTTAAGTAATTAAGTATAATTTGTGAAAGACCATTCATAATTATGAAAGCATTTAACTTAATTAGAAGCTTAAAAGAAATGTATTTTTGTAACACTTAAATATATTATGTATTGCATTATAGTGTAATATTATAATCAGAGATCCTGTTAGGGTTATATAAATAACTGAATAGTTGGGAGACCTAAGTATACAAACATTAATGCAATTTACCAGGTAGTATACATAGTTCACAGGTACTAGAGGAAAAGAAATCCTGAACCTTAAGAAGTCTAATATGGTACTTTTATTTAGCAATTCAGTTTGTAACAGTGAATCTGAAGGGATTTTATAATTACTTATTTTCTTAGAAAAGCTTACCAGACATTTTAAACTAGGTCTTTATCTTCCTACAAAAAATTACCCAGTTTTTTCCTTTCCAAACACTTAAGGGGAGGAGGGAAGGATTGGTTTCAGTGATTAAAGGGGAAAAAAATCTACCTATATAACTTTATCTATAATCTATGTATCTATGTAAATCTGTAATAGGAATAGTGACCCTGGGGAGTCATAGAAAGGATCGTAATGTCTTAAGATTGGTTCACACTAACTCAATGGCAGTAGGGTGCCTCAGTGTGACCTTTCTATCTGCAGAGATCTAGTGAACAGTGCCTCCTAGCGCACAGCCTCGGTAAATGGCACCCCTTGGAATTTTTCAAAAAAAAGGGCCTGCTCAGAAAGGTGGACTTGTGTCATTCTCCTGAAATAAGTCTACTCTGCACCTTAAATTCCCCTTGTCTAAAGCAGGTAAAGTCATAGGCTTGAATATGTGTATTCACTGAAGAACTCAGGGTAGAATAACAGATGTTACTGAGGAAAAGAAGTGAGGTCAAATTAGGGTTCAGAGGGACTTGAGTTCACAGCCCAGTAACTCTAGCTCATTTATGAGAAACCCTGACTGAGCCACTTGGAAGAATGAGCCCTATCACCATAGCAACACTGGGACCACTTTTGCAGATCTTAGCTGTCTCTGCCAATCAGTTCCGGCCCTGAGCCATCAAATCCATTTACAAAAAATGCCAGATGCTACATACTCAAAGATGCACAAACCATCACAGATATGCCAGAGAGAGAGGGGAGATAAAATTTTCTCTGAAAGTGGTCTTTTCCTTTATATGGCAGATAGAATCAACAATTATAAAATACTATTCTATTTTGTGTCAAATGGCAGTTAATTCAATAAATCCTGGCTCCCATGGCTAATTAATTGCTTATCTCTAAGAGCACTTGCAAGAAGATTATTTTTTATACCTTAAGTATGGTACTCAAAACATTGTCTTTTTTTGCCTTGGTACACCTACATGTGAGTGTGTTTGCATATGTGTTCATGTGTATGTATATAATTTTGTGTGTTTTCCAATAGTTTTTGAATGCTCTAAGGGCAGGAACTGTGTGTGGCATCTATCCTATGTCCTTTGTACTTACCTGTAGGTCTGGCATTTAATTTGACAAAATATAAATGCTATTAGCATTATCGAATGTATTCAGGGATGACAAGTTCAAAGAATGATGGAACCACTCCTGACTAGCTCTCACTGGATGGGTGGATTGGGAAGCCGTCATTTATTCAAAGAAGGGAATGTAACAGAGTAATAAGTCAAAGCAGTATAGAGGTCAGAGGTATTGAAACAGAGCTGTGGATTTGACATATAGTTTATAAATGAAGGCTTTTGGAAACTGTATTCATAAAAGGGCACCTGAATGCCTCCCAAATAATGTCTGATTTCATATACCTGGTTGCAGTTTATTAATGGAGTAAGAATATCCCCTAACCATCACAGTGAGGCTATTTTAATTCAGAACAATATTTTAAATTATTCTGTTTGAAGAGTATCAGATAATAATTGGTCAAATAATAGGGATCATGTCTTAGTCTTAAAAATCAGCTCTAACAAATTACAGGGTTGGCATGAAGAAGCATTCTAAAGGCACTGGACAAGTATTATTGTATCTTAAAAGGCAGAAAATAAATGCAATACTTCAAATTCTTTTACCTTTTTTTCCTTGAGACTCAAGTAAGTCTGCCTTAATAACCCAGTTTTTAATCAGGTTCTAGGTGACCTACGAAAAGTCTTGTCATTTATATCTGCACTTCTTCTCCCCTCTCATGTTGTCTAATTATAATTAAAATATAAATATGTGCAGATGATCAAAAACTTGGGAAAGAAAATGAACACTCCAAAATTCTAAATAGTTATTTCCATAGGAAAGCCAACTGTTCTGTTAAAATTCAAGGCGGACTGACCTAGATCTCTAAACTGAAAGGTTTGCTGAGACACGTGCAGCCGTGTAAATCTCTGAGATGTGGGTTATTTAAACAGATGGTAACTGTGACACAGTGAGCTCTACATGCAAATTGGCAGAGATGAGAACTCAAAAGGAAGCAGGCTAGAGAGGAAACATAATCTCACTGTGGACCTCTGAGAATTTTAATTAAAACACAGAAGAAAATTGAGAGTGCTTGGATATACTTCCTCAGAATATTAATTGAATATGAGTATTGGTTGGATTGTTGCTATGATACCAACAGTGGGGAGGGTTGGGGAGTTTTTAGAATCATCTTTATGTTTTGCTAAGTTTCTGGATGTGATTTGGCCCTGCCATTTATATGCTCTCAAATAAGATCTGTTAAGAAAAAAGTGAGGAGGGGACAATGTTTCTGCTGTGTTATTGCTTTTGGCAAGTCAAGTTGTGGAGAAGTTTTGTGTCTTTCTCTGCTTTCTGTAACAGTATTCTACAGCCAAGGCACTAGTTTGGTAGGAGTCAACAGATGATTACAGCAGAGTCAGGGGGTGGTTTCCAGATCTACTAACATTCCTAGTGGTGGACAATTCTGTGATCTTGTTCTGGAACCCACTCCTGGGAGCTTAGCTGAAGTCTACTGTTCCCATCCTACAGCGTTTCTGTAAACTCCTACTTTCCTCTGTTAACCTCTTAGCTTAAAATACCTAGCATATTTTTCTTTCCTTTAACCCGATCTTAACTGATACAGTTCATAGAATAAGAGCTGTTTCCTGCACATTCCTCCTCCTATAATCTGTGGTGACTCTTACATAATCCTTTCCATGCTGAATTATAAAGAAAAAAATCTCATGCATCTTTCTGTAGAAGAAAGAGTAGAATAACATTTCAGGAAAAAGGAGTTAAGCCTGTTCATTACATAACACAAAGAGACTATTTTGGAAAATGAGATTATCAAGAGAGATAAGAATAAAGTATTCAGTCTGAGAAGCAAAGTTTATAAGGGTTTACAGCCAATTCTGTAACTTACATATGTCAAAATAAAAGTTGAAAGAATGACACTTCTCACAAAAAGCTGCTGTCTAAAATTAAGAAGAGATTTCCTGGAATTAGGGCAATGAAGTTCTAATTTACTGCATTTTTCTCATTGCATTCTTTCTTCAAAGACAGAGTCAAAGGACAAGGCAAACTCAGGGCTATTTGGCTAATACTGCTGGATCATTCTGATAGAAAGATGCACAGTCAAGTTGATGTTTGATTATTATGTCTGACATTTAAAATATGAACATGCATAATTCTCTAATGTTATTCTACTTTAAAAATTTTGAAGGCTAATGTGGAAATTGAGCAAGTTCCAACTAGAAAATTAAAAAAGATTGGCAGTCCCATTAACCACTAGTAATTAATCATTGAGAATATTTGTTTTTGTAGTATTTTTTTTTTTTTTGGTTAATTTTTCCAGGGATATAGTTCCTGAAAAAATATCAGATGTAAGAATATATTTCCCAGTTTAAAAGAATTTTATGAATAATTCAGTTAAATCACATTGTTCTATGACTCTTAATTCTGATCTTCTTACCTCCTCCTGGTCCAACTTAACTTCTATAATTAACTTTATGTGTTTCTCTTCAGTTTATTTTTAATATTTTGATGTATGTATATATGTAGTCACAAAAATACATGTTATTTTAGGTGTGTTCTATCTATGTGATTGGAATCATGCTGTATGTATATTTCTGTAATCTCCTATTTTCTTTTAACAATGTGCTTTTGAGATTTATCCTTGTATGTACCTATAGATCTAACATATTTGATTCAGTATTTTGTATTCACTACACTAGGAATAAACACTGTCAATTAAGCTGACATTCTTTTTAAAGTGTTCTTTTCAACTTTTTTAGATGCAGATTTTGAGCACTTATTACTCTGTGTATGCAGAAAGGAAAACAAGAAAAATTAGTTTAGATATTCCTAAAACCTCTTCACAGTGTTAAAGTATTATTGAATCACTGGTTGATTCAATTACCAATGCTTGTCTTTTTCCTGAGTATTGTTCTTTCTACCATCAAGAGTACTGATGAATGAGCATTTCTTTAAGGAACAGTCCAATAATTTCTTCCAAGATTCTGATACATATTGTATCAGTTTTGGGCTCTCACTTCTTTGATTTGTCTAGAGGTGTAAATAGATGGTTTTCAGATAACAATCAAAATTCATACCTATTCTTCACAGAATTCTTATATGATTTGTTGAATGCAGTGTTACAGGGCTATAGCCACCCAAGGGAGCCATCAGGAATAACAATCAATTTTTCTCTTAGTGGATACAGAAGCACGCTATGGATTGCAAAGAGAACCCTCATTTCATGTAATAAAATGGGGAAAAGTATCTTGGAATTGGTGAAATCCAATAGTTTATTCATTCTAATCAATATATAATATTCTGGTTAAAAATATAACATTTTAGTCAGCAATTTCTATTCTCATGAACATTTAGGTTGTTTATTTTGCTGATCATTTCATTCGAAAAATCTTTTTATATGTGAATTGTGTCATAAAGTTTACAAAAAGTAAATTGTGAATAGATGTAACATTTTAAATATGACTAAACTTTAATATGTAATCAAAACAAATCATTAAATTGATAATGAGGTAGCTGTTAAGAAAAATTATAGTCTCTCCCTTTATACATATTATTTCCACAATAAATTATTTAAATGATGCACTTTCCATCTCAATTATAACACTGTTAGCCTGGAGATTTTTTTAGTTTTTTTTTTTTTTTTTAATTAGTGCCTTGTGAATATGCATAATGGTGAGATTCACTGGTGATAGAGCCATTGGAAAGTTAGATTCATTCCACTATACTTCCTTCATCCTGTCCCTTTTTTCTCCACTTTAGTCCCCCTTCCCTCTAGTCTGTTGATCTATATTCTACTTTGATGGAATTTCCTGTATTCCCTTTTTCTTTTTCTTTTTTTTTCTCCTTATTTTGTACCAGTTTTCACATAGCAGATAAAACATTTGACCTTTGACTTTTTGAAGCCCAAAGCTTTTTAATATCTATAATGATAGAAAATAATCATGGGCACCTAACATTTCATACTTAGCTTTGTCATATTTTTTAACTTATATGTAAATTTGAATTTGTTGAATAAACATTAATCCATATATTTGATCAAAAGACCTTTTTGGCAGTCTGATATTGCACGGCACTATATTGGGTATTATGTAAAATATAAAGATGAACCAGCAAGAAACCAGAAAGTGGTTCACTCTCCACCATGACCCTTGCTCAGAACCCTCCCCTATTCTCACTGTCACTTCAGTTTGGATTCTTCTGATTTTGAGGGCTGACTTATACATGCTGTACCAAGACAGCTAGAGGCCCTATCTGGATTTGGGTAAAACACCCATCTCAGACAGTCCATCTTGCTCAATGTCCCCATACTCCATCCAAGAGGAAAGCCAGGGAGGTTTTGAGACCAGTGAATAGGCAAAAGGGTCACATCTTTTTCCTGATGTTAGTTTTGCTAATTTGGAAGTTAAACATATTAGTGCCTTTCCAGTATTTCTGATCGGGATTGGAAATAAGAAAAAGTATAGTCAGATTTTTGTTGCCCAACTAACTTACTTTTTTTGTTTGTTTCTGATTTCTTTTTTTGAACCATGAAAAAGAGATCTCTCCCACAAAAATTATGGAAAATTCACTTTCTTACAAAATTGCATATGGAATGTAATTGTAAGTCATAATTATGTCATATGCTACATAGCCTGGAAATTTTAGATGATTTCTAATTTTTTAACATGTCTGTCACTAAAATAATGGTATCACATATTGTTCTTTTGACTGGAACATAAAAATAAATCCACACTCCAAGGAATTGCAATAAATGAAAATCATCTTAAAATGATCATTGAACATCAGAAAGAGAAAAACTATACAGAATATGTACAAAGAAGTATTATACAGACACACAAACATGCAAGATATCCGGGTATCGCTCTGTGTGTTATGAATCCTACTAAATTTATACTTTTTATAGTTTCTGATGTGCTTCAATAACTCTCAGGTTGCCAATGTTACTTCAGTGAAAATCAGAATGTTGTGGTACTTTAGCAACTTAATTGTGCAATAACATAATGTGTCATAGGCCATTAGCAAGATGACACCTATTAGCTTTTCTAAATCTTTTTCTGTAAACACTGAAAATCACTGCCAAAACTGAGGTTTCTGTGCATACTGACATCACCCACTGTGCTATATAAGTCTGGCTCCAAGGGATGTAATTTCTTTATTTATTCAAAATCCATGCTTGTTCACGTAGATAACTTCCCCTATCTTCTCCCTCTCTTTCTGTTTCCCTCTCCCTCTGTCTCGATGGCAGTTGTGACTCTACTGTGTTACCTACTTTCCGGACATCCTCTTGCTGGTGGGCTGCCTGTGTTCCTTATCTTGTTATCATGGTCAAATAATCAAACTAACGTTTTTTGCTGAGAGGTGAATTTCTGCTCTTCAGTCATGTAGGTCCCTTTACCATGGCAGGGCAGTCTTAGAGGAATTGCCTTTGGCGGTTACATGTGGTCATCCACTTTCTGATACTTTAAGCCCCTAATAGGAGTTTCAGTAGTCTTTGAGGGGCACCCTGTATCACCCACAGACTTGCTGTTAGTATTACTATTACACTGCCATCTCCCAAGCCTGGGATAAGTAGAATATGACCTAGAATCCATCCCGGCCTGTGTTGGTAGGTGATCAAAATACAAACTGTGTGTTATCAAGCCTGGGACACCCTTCTGTAAGAAAATAATGGAGGAAAGTAAAATTAAATGAATCCCATATTCCTGTGATGACAGTAATTCCTCAAAGTTAGAGGGTTCTAAGTTTTATAGAGAGCAGCTTTCACATATCATCTCATTTAATCATCTTAACCACTCTTTAGGGGTAATTTTTAGCAACTTATCTTCTTCAAGATGAAGATTCTGGGCTCAAGTGGGTAAAACCTTTGTCCTGTGTCACCTAGCTGTGCCATTTGGGATCTCACAATATCATATAACTTTTGCTTGATAACATGGTTGGCAGATTTTTGTCGTATGTCCATATTACATGAGTAGAAAGTATGAAGTTAAGTTAGCACAACAATGGTGAACATTGACGTAGCACAACTGTGAATCCCAGGGCAGTTTTTACATACCTTATTCTTTTTAGCAGTTCTTTGCAGCCCTCATTACAAATGATGCTCACAGTGTTAGGCTTATCCAATATCACATGGCTTAAGGGGTGAACCTCTTTCAAGTAAAGTTTCCAGTGTTTTTAAACGGTTCATTCCTTCCTGTCATTTATCATTTTGTAGGTTTGTAAGTCTTTATCTCTCTCTTTCCCCCTGCCCCCCTCTGATCCTTTCTTTCTCTCCCCTCACTCCACACTCAGTAAAATCATTTATCCTTAGAGTGCAAATTCTGAGAGGTTTTTTTAAATCACAATCTGTTATTTCAATCTTCATTAAATGATTGCTGATGAATGGAGATACTAGTACATTTTCACAAGAATGTTCTTCCTGAACCATTTTTTACTTTGTAATTTTTTCTTCATGTCAGATACCTAGAAGTCCCTGCAGACTGAAAGCTACCTTCCTCGCTCTCCTTCCAAAAGTGTAAATAGACCTTTAGAAAAACACCTGAGTGCTTCTCAAGAGTTCATGATCCACACTACAGATGGTAGAGATAGAGCTTGGCAGATGACATTATGGGAGCCAAATTCCAAATACAGGAACATGTAACTGGGATATTGTAGTAGTGTATATAGTTAAAATTTGGAAGAAATCAACAAAAAAACTTTGGGTAATATTTCAACAGAAAATGCAATTTTCGTATTACAGTTGATAAGAAATCTTTTTAAAACAATTTTTTGGCACCAAGGATTGAACCCATGTAAGCTTAATCACTGAGTCATATTCCCAGTCCTTTTTATTTTTTTATTTGAGAGAGGGTCTTCTAAGTTGCTTAGGTCCTCTCTAAGTTGCTGAGGCTAACTTTGAACCTGCAGTCCTTCTGCCCCAGCATCCCAAGCTGCTAGGATTACAGAGGTGCTCTACCTTGCCTGGTGATAAGAAATCCTGAATGATTTAGATTTCATTTATTCTGTTTTGATTTTCAATTCTGTCAATGGTAATGGAAAGTATGATTAGATATTAAGAAAAGTTTACAAACATTTACTAATATGACTGTCATATTGTTTTGACTTTTTTTTTTTGGTACCAGGGATTGAACTCAGGGGCACTCAACCACTGAGCCACATCCCTATCCCTATTTTGTATTTTTAGAGATAAGGTCTCACTGAGTTGCTTAGTGCCTTGCTTTTGCTGTGGCTGGCTTTGAACTCTCAATCCTCCTGCCTCAGCCTCCAGAGCCATTGGGATTACAGGTGTGCACCACTGCACCCAGCTGTTTTGACTTTTTTGCCAAAATGTCAAAACATTTTTGCATTCTGTTTTGTATTTTAATACTTTTAAAGTTATGGAAGGAATGGTTAAATGCTTTTTCAATCAAACTTCTATAGCATTTTCTTTTCTGTTAGCTATGGAGATGATGTAATATTCAAATGGTAACCATCTCATACAGAAAGCAGATTAAAAATTACTTTTAACGTTCTTATTGAAAAAAACCTACAGGTTTTATAACATAATTTTAGTCTCTAATGAAAGTATAAAGTAAAACCACCCACCCAGGAGAAGTAATGGGAACCAGCACTCTAGAAGCCTCTGGCAGGCCCTTTTCTAATCACAGCCTTCCTTTTTATGATAATCAATTTCCTTGCTTTGCTTTGTATTTCTACCATTAAGGATGCAGTCCTAAATAATATGGTTTAGTTTCTTCTGTTTTGAATTTTAGCTGAATGAATTATGCAGTGCGTAGTGTCTTGGTTTCTTTCTTTTGCCCAAATTAAGTTTTTAATATTTATTCATGTTTTGAGTGTGGTTCGGAATTCTTTATTTTCATTGCTATATGATAGTCTATTGTAAAAAACAGACTGATTCATTTTTCTCTTTTGTTTATGCAGAGTTGGATTGTTTCCAGGTTTTGTCTGGTATCAATAGTGATGCACTGAATATCTTGGTGTGCATCCTGATGCACCCATGCAAGAGTTTCTCAAGGGTGGATATTTGGAAACGAAGTTGGTGCTCATAAGGAATACATACATTAACCTCATTAGATAATATGTTTTTTCTCAAAGAGGATGTGTCTATTTACACTCCCACCAATACCATATGAGAGTCTTCATTACTTGACGTTTGCTAAATCACATTATTTTAAGACTTTTTCTGACTCATTTTAATTTAAATTTTTCTGATTACTAACAGTTGAACACTCTTTCATGCCCTGCTTTTTTTTTTTTTTTTTGCCTGTCATGATTTCTTTTTTATGAAGCCTCTATTTAGACCTTCTGCTAATTTTTAAATTATTTTGTCTATTTTTTGTTAATTGGCTTAGATACTTTACCTATTCTGGTTACTATCTTTGCTAGCCTTCTTTCCCCTGAAAGCAGAGTATGGGTAAGAGGGTTTAAATTCCCAGAGGCAGGAGTAAATTGTGAGGGGAACAAAGCAGAACAGCAGGGAGAGCTGGTGAGAAGATGCCCTGCTGAGCAGGACTCTGCTCATTGCAATGGATTGTTCAAACTCAGAGAATTGTTTTATATAAGCAATAACCTGCCTCTGAAGACCTGCCACTGTAGGAAGAAAGGAGGAATATTTATTTGCCAGCTCCTGCCTGCCGTTGGTCACAGGTGCATCCACAGGACACTCACTACCCCACACTTCTGGGTTTCGTTTGTGTAGGTGCTGAGTGGGGTCTGTTGGTCTGGCATCCATAGGGGAGGCACAAGGTGAAGTATCCAGCTTTCAGGGTCTGGGGTTGTGGCTCAGTGATAGAGCGCTTGACTAGCACATATGAGGCACTGGTTCAATCCTCAGCACCACATAAAAATAAATAAATAAAATAAAGGTATTGCGTCCATCTACAACTAAAAATATTTTTTTAAAAAAGTACCCAGCTTTCATATTGGATCTTTAGTTTTTGAGGGTAAAAAATGTCCTCATCATGTCTAATTATCACAGTAAGTCAGAGTAACTTCAGAGCAGCAGTCTGTCATAATCTCTTAAGAGAAGTAAGCCCCCAAAAGGGATAGTGAACAAATAATCATCTTCAGTATTGCAAGTACTCTCATGGCTGTAGTTGATGGTCACAATAAATTTCCCTCACCACCCATTCTAGATTTTTCTTAGTCTTGAACAGCAATTGCACCAATCTTGGTGGCTTGCCTTCTGGGTAGTTCCATTTCTTTGTCTCTAGAAGTGTGAACCTTCAGATGCCTCATTTTTGTTGACCAGAGGCCTGCAGCAGTTGCTGGTTCACCATTATCACAGGTGCGCTGAGAGATGTCCAGTGAATCATCCTCCTTTCACACTCCTCCACATCCTCACTGTACATCAGAAACTCTTGCTCCAGTCAGTGGTCAGGATTGACTACCCCTCCCAGTAATCAGAAGATAGCAATTCATGTAGTTGCTCCCTAAGCATGAGATCTCCTAAATTTAGTTGGAGCCACCACTATGTCCCCTGGTGAAAGCAGCATCTTCCTGAGAACTCAATATTCTACTGTGGGGGAAAAAAACGGGGTTCTGCCACGTCCAGCATGGATGAGGGAAAGGATTTCTTTAGAGGACAGTGCTGGCTATCCATTAATTACTAAAATCTTATCTAATTAAATAAACACAAGAGCCAATAATCTTTTCAAATAGAAGGGTTGTGACGGATCGGGCCATGCCAAGATCTGGCCTCAAAAAACAAGATGGAGAAGCCCACCTTCCCTTTACTTATACTCGCAGGTAAAGTGGGACAGGAGGGGCTGCTTCTGTGAGGAACAGGATGGGGCGGATTTAGGGAAACCATTTGCTTAGAGAATTAGCACTTCCTCAGACAGTGAGCCAACTCTGTACAGGACCACCTACTCCAGGCTATCTGAAACAGTCTCTCATGACTGCCAGTTCCTGGGGGTCAGACCTCTGTATCCCATGGCTCAGTCATGCCTGATTCTGCTAATCATGGATGACTTCCCATATTCTACTCTGGCAGAATCTAGCATTGTGGGAGCAGGAAGTACAAGTTCCACAAGTGAATCGTTGTGACTATTGGTGAGACGGGCCAATTTTACTTCTGTCCTTAGATCCCCAGGCCCATGCAGTCTCTACCTGTGCAGTACTACTATATATATGATATTGGTGCAATACAGAAATCCTGTTTTGGACAAGAGACATACACCTCCCAACCCCATAGAATTTCCCTGAGCTACTACCCAAGATGATCCTATAACTGCCTGTTTCACTGTGTGATTAGCCCACCTGCTTCTAATCTTAGAAGACTAGAAGACCATTGATTCCCATGACTATGAAAACATTTTTATACCTTCTTGCCATGATATACTCCCCAGACAGAAATCAAAGCCTGAGAAAAAATTCTTATGAACTATTGCTTAACTGGGAAATTAAATCCCAGGCACTGGGAGTGAGGGACAAGAGAAATGAAATAGAAAACAAAGGCAGACCAATATAAAATTGTGTTATTGAGCCAAAGAGCATCAAGCATTACTAATTGCTGGCTTTGATAGGACTAAGGTTTGGGAAGCCTTAGAAAATGCTTCTTAGGACTACCCATCAGAGGCAGGGATTGGGGGAAGAACAAAGAGGAAGTTTTGTTCGTCACAAAAAAGCATTAAGGAGTGTGAACTTCCCCACACTTGTGGGTTGCACGTGTATGGGTGCATGTTAGCGGTCAGTGGTGGTACCAGAAGGGAAATCTCATGGTAGGAAGTGGGAGACCTTCTGAGGAGGTGTGAGGTAAGATACCCTTGAGTTCTAATATCATGCCTGCTAAGATTTATGTACAAGTGAGTATGTAAAATGCAAGGAATGCACATGCAGACTTGGATTCCATCATGAAACTTAGGCTTATATTGTCCAAATGTCACTTAAATTAAGAAAATGCCACCTGGCTCCTTATGTTACCAAAAGAAATTCTAAGGAATGAATCGCAGAAACAATGTTCCTGTGATTCTTGCATATATTAGATTGAAGATTATAAGTGAAGTAAGTGCAGAACTCTTTAAGAATTTCTTATCTTTATGTCACAGTATCTAGTATAAATATGCATTGAACTTATTTAATAGAAGATATGTTCATTATTTGTTCATAATGACAGTTTGAAGAATCTTAGTGTTATTTTAACAGTGATTATCACTAGTGGTCAGTTTTTTTTTTTCTATATGCTTTCATATATTCCCTAAATATTTAAATAAGAAACATGTATTACATTTTTTAGAAGAAAATATAATAAATGTATATTAAAAATTAAATAATATCAAAATGATGAGAAATGACTGTTGATCTTTTTCCATGTAAAATCAAAGTTTCCTTCTTGGTATCTTGGAATACTGCATCACTTTTCAAGTTAATGGAAGCAGGTAGTAGAAATTCTTACTCATTCTTATGTCTATACAGTATCTATCTCCTTGGTGACTTATATTATCTGAAATTTCTCTTAAGATTTTAACTAATCTGTATTTTTAAACCTGTATGTAGAACTTTTGCTTTCTTATATTTTCCCTCATCACCTTTGAAGTTATATATTCATATTATATATATACATTTATATATATATGCATATTCATACATATTCATATATTGTTTTAGATATTTAGTTTCTCTAGAAAATGTGCTATTTTTTAAGAATAATATTTAAACATTACACAAAATGTGTTAAAATAATGTACAGATTCTTAATAAAAGAAAATACAAAAGCTATAGTGGATATATTTTTTTATTTCTAACATTCTGCACAAAATCTGTGGTCTTCTGGACATAAACATGCATGTTGACAGTGAACTGTATTTCTGTCAAAGCCTAATGTGTAACCTAGGTCATGCTAACATAGGGTGAGCACATTCATTTGGTCTGAGAGTAGTACCAAGGACACTGTTTCTCATAGATATCTCCATGTCATCCTCAAAGGTTATGTGTCTGAAACAAGTTACTTTCAGTAACCTCTGACTCACCATCATGTTTGATAAATTCAAACCTATATTCCTTTAAAATATATGCTTTCAAGCTATATAAATATCAGCCCCAGATTACTTAATGAAGTGAAATATTCCTACATAAGGTATGTATGTGTGTGTGCGGTGGGTATTGTGTATAAAGGAAGATAAGTGTAGCAAAAGCACACCTTATTATTTTAATAATACAAACAAGTCTATAACTTGAGAAAATATTCATTTCTTTCCTTAATAGTATTGCATAGTGCCTTCTAATTGTAATGTGCATACCTATGCACCCCTTTTAAAAACTTCATTAGGGGCACAAGTATTTTTTGAATTTGGCTTTTTTTTAACTAAGCAAAACATGTGATAGTCCTAGTTTTATATTTTTTATTAACATAATAAAACCAGTGATAAATTAACATGAAAGTAGTTTTGAATGAAAAAAATATGTCAGTAATTTCCTATGGCAAGATTTGTGTCAATGCTCCATTAAAGAAAATCTACTGTGACCCGTCATCTTCCTTAATGTAAAATTTTCTTTATCCACTTACATATTTAGTGAATAATCATGCAGCTACTTTGTATCACAGAAAATGTGAAGACAGCTTCAGACTCTAATCTCAAAATACACATGTGCTTGTATATAGGTAAATAGGTGCACGCCACTTCAAAAATTTCACAGAACTAAAAATCTTATATGGGTCCTCTGCCTCCAGCTATAAAAAAAATGATATTTTTAAAAAACTAAGAAAAAGGGGGAAAAAAATCAGAAGATTAAATGTGCCATATTCTATCTCATTTTTTAAATTTTTTTTTTATCCTAGGATTTCCAGAGTCATGATTGAGATTTATATTATTCATGTTCAAAAGCAAGGTTGTGATATCTTATAAATAAATACCAGCACCATCTAAAGGTTACATAAACACAAAACCATTCTGTTGCAAATGTTGCTGATTCCTAGTTTTCTGGAGAGAGTTCAATGGGGACTCAGGAAAGCATGAATCTGAGTGACATGAATAAGCCCTGTGGCAAATCCCTTGGTGCTTGAGTTCATGTCCCCACACAAGGGGACTTTTCCTCCCTTCTTTTTAAAAGCAGGTTTTATTCTTAAGATTATAAAACATCGTTATTTTTTCTTAAATAATTGTGAAATTGCTGCAGATGCTATATGTAGTACATGAAACTGTTATATTTTTCATTTTAAATACAGAAAGTTTAAAAAGCTGATTACCTAAAATTCTGATATCTATACAGAGAGGTAATTTTTAACATGCAACATTGAAGCAAGCTTTATTTTAGAAATATGTGACAAAAATCTTACAGATTTAAATTCCAAATTAAAAACATATTGCAAGCTACTGTGGTTTAGTAGGACTTATCTGCAGTTGTTCTGGCTTTCAAATTTAACTCTTCATGATAATTTTCTCTCAAATTGATTTCCCTCTTTTCCTCCTATTTAAGAGTCTAAAATAGAAAAAGATGCCAGAATATCTACAGATGAGTAGCACTATGTGAAAGAGAGAAACAGTAAACAAGGAACATCTTTTAAAATGCCACTGTTTTCTATATCCTTCCATAATGAAAAATTTCTCATTTAAATGCATTATCATGTTCATTTCCCAGTCTAAAAATAATGATATCAGTATTCTATTACTGTCACACTGAGAGTGAAGTGTATGGGGATTTCGGTTCAAGTTCAAGAACTCTAGACCTAAAATGAGTCCTAAGAAGCATACATTTATTCTGGAGTCTCCAACTTGGTGCCCATGAAAACCATAATTAACAGTGGTGTGCAAGATGAGATCAGTCCAGATCTGTGTTTGTAAATGCTCTCTATACTAAGGCAAATATGTTTTAGAGATAAACTCTCATGGAACATAAGTTGCTACAAAGATGATCTTTGAAAGTACTTGCTGGAAGAAATCTATAATATTCTAAAATATTCAGATGCTGGACGACAACTTCTCTCGAGTGTCTTCTGGTTGTCAGGGGAACAGAAGAAACAGAAAATGAGAGAGGAACAAGGGCAACTTGTATTTTATCATATCATTTTTAACAATGGCGTTGAAGTACATGACTAGAGTTAGAGTTTGTGACTTGTCTTTAAGTTCTGCACCTGTTATCAGTCTTCATTTATTAGTTAGTTGACCATGGGGACTTCAATCAGAGAGGGAAATTTTATTTTATTCAGAACAAGGGTAGATGATGTTATGTCCTTAGAGCTGTTTTTATTTGGAAAGATACAACTTATGTATTCTTTAGGAAATTTCAGCTACTGAAAACAAAATCATTTAGCAATCCACATATCATTCTTTAGAAAATTAGCAGTTTTTTTTTTTTTTTTTTTTTCTTTTTTTTGCCACCCTCTCAACATCCCACCTACACCCCTGTGGATTATGACAAAATATGAACATGTTCACTGGCCACGTTGGAGAAAGAAGCATCCGGCAGCTCAACCTAAGCTTCCTCTGAAAGAATTCTGAGTTCCCTTCAGGACATATGGAAACACTGAAACCAAGGGAAGACAATTCCATTATAACCATGCCCACAGTTCATCCCTCGGGAAAACAGGAAAGATGCCATGGATGGATGACCTTTTATATAAAAGTCTCAATCAAGAATTCCTGGTTCAGCAACATCTTTTAAAGGGGCCAGATGGCAAACCCTAAGTTTTGCTATTAGTTGTTTTATTCTCTTCATTTGTTTATTTTCACATTTGCATTCTGTGACTGGTTTCTTAAATAAATATCTTGTACTAAAAATAATTTGTCAATTATACGTATACATAAGACAAGTCTGCAAATTAGTGTAGCTAGACAAATAACCTATGGTTGGAGAGAAGTTGGACTTGAATGAGAAATTAGTAGTAACTGAATGAGCAGGAATTTAAACAAAAACAGATGAAACCCCCAGGATATGGGGACCATTACGATATTATTGCAAATTTTGGAGAACTTCTGTTGAATGACAAGCCCAATGCCTCCAAGGATAGATTTTCTGATTCAGCAGCAACGAATCTGGATCTGTGCACAATACTGAATCAATTATGGGATATCCTGTTTTGAAGTCATATATTTTAGACACAGACCTGGCATGAACCCAGAAAATGATTCTATTCAGTGAAATTGGTATTGATTAAAACCTTTATGAAGTGATAAAAGGGAAAATCCTAATGATCCCTTTTTATAATTATTTAAGATTGGCCAGAAACAAAACGAAAACCTGCATTTGGTCGCTTTGACTGGTGGAGCATCCAGCTTGCTTTTAAGGTTCTTAAATGTAGGAAAGTTTCAGACATTTAGGATTAAAACACAAATTAAAATTTCAATTTCTTAAAAATTTGCTCAGACTTCCATTACAACAGTTATTTCTAGCAGCATTTAAAAATTAAATTTAAAAAAAAACTTTAAAATCCAACAATGAAAATAATAAACTTTTCCTCTTTTTCCAGAAATATTCAACACCTATATGGACACCGTGAATTAATTTTCAGTACTTGATTGTGTAGGCCAGTCAACTTATTCATAACTTCTAAAAATTTTCCTGAGGTAGTGTGGCATTCCAAAGTCGAGCTAAAATGTGAAAAATAGCTCAATGTGCTCTGTCAAACCCATTCAAAATAGATTTTAATTCACCTCTAATTAATATGTTAGTGGTTCTCAGTACTCTGCCAAGTTATATTGGAGCTTATGGCAAGAGAACAATTCAGCTATATTGATTCTATTTTTAGTTAAAATTATATTTTAATATAATTATATATTTAATATAATTATATATATTTAATATAATTATATATTTTCTGCATTGACTGGAATTTGTATAACCTTGATGATTAAGGTTTTTTTGCCCCTTTAAATTTTGTAGCAAAGGTGAGCGTCTTGCCTCTTCCACTCTGGCTTTGACCCTAATGATTTTGATAAACATATCTGTAAAACATATCTCATGTTTTCCATGCCAGTAGAAGCATTTTTTAAAATTTTATTTATATAGTGACAATTGAACCCAGGGGCACTGTAACATTGAACTACAGTCCTGGTTCTTTTTATTTTTTTATTTTGAGACAGGGTCTCACCAAGTTGCTCAAGTCCTCTCTCAGTTGCTGAGGCTGGCCTTGAACTTGTGATTCTTCTGTAACAACCTCCCAAGTCACTGTATTATAGGCATGCAACACCATGCACCGCAATACAAGCATCTTAACATTGCAATTGTCATACATCATCCTATTGGCACAAACTCTTCTAGGCTTGAAAAATCATCCCCAAGGCCATGAACACATGGCTAATTGATCCTGTGACCTCTCATCTGTTGCTATTAGCTCCTGTAAAACGTGCTGTATTTCATCAATAATTTGACACACAGATCTTTGCATATTTAAAAGTCTCTAAAATTAGGATATATGTTACAATAAGTGGCATCTTACAATTATACTTTACAACTTTTTCTGATTTCTTCTTCTGGTGTGTTTTACAATTGGTGGTGCTTCCAAATTTATGAAATTAAGTGCTCACCAGAGCAACTAATGTAGGTATACTGCTTAATTTTATGATAATCTTCTGTACACTGAAACTTTTTATGATTAGGCAATGGCGTACATTTCTGTAGGCTTTTACTTTGAGAATTTATTACTGGCAATTGAAAAATTATATACATACAAATAAAATCTCTTAATAAATATGAATTATAAACATGCATTATCAAATTGGAGTTCATGTAAAAATAAAAAATAATAAAATGAAAAAAGAATAGTAAAAGTATTTGCAATAAAACAAGTATACATTTCATTGAACTATAACCAATGTAAAATTTAGATTATTTTGAATGGTCTCTTTTGCAGAATTGTAATAAAAGCTGGAGAACTCAGCTATGATTGTATTCTATCCAGAAAATCAACTAAACTGCCCTTTTCTCCTTCCATTCTGTCTTGTTATCACTCATAGATCCCAGATGAGCAGGTAGAAACATTGTCCTTTGTAAGTACAGTGGGGACAGGAGCCCCAAGGCCACACAGATGAAAGTAGGGTTCAGCTGAAGCACTCACATTAGCTTACACAGGTTAAAAAAGTGTCCAAATTATGTCAAGGTAAAGCCAAGGCTGTAGCCAGGGGAACGCCATCCAAGGGAGAAGCCCAAAGGATGATGCAGGGATGAAAATGAGATAACGAAGGCCAAAGTGGGTAGAGAAAAGGAACTGCAGACCATGCAACCAGTGGGAAAAATGGGCTGTAAAGTGCAGTCCAGCATGAAGGAGTAGAAGCAAGACTGCCTGAGCTCCACTTGGACACTGTGCCCAGCCCCTTCCTGTGCTTAGGAAGGGCGGTGGCAGAAAGGAGCACTAAAATGTTGACTATTTCTGCAACTCCCATTTACTTCTTATTCCTCTGCTATACTGCCCCCTTTTCTATCTCCAATATTCCAGGAAAACCACCTCATTGAATCAGCAGTGACTTTGTAAGGGACCAGAGGAATGAGCAGATTTCAGTCATTGCTTTTGGCATTACTGACCCTTTCCTCTCTCTGTATAAGATTTAAGATGAAATGTGTGTGTGATTGACTATTGAAGAGGAGAGAACAACAGTAAGACGGACAAAGGAGAACAGAGTTGAACTAGGTTTCATCACCTCTTCCAAGTCAGTTCAGGCCCTAGAGAAGCAGTTCCAAGGCTTGTGACTAGCATCGATTTTGTGCAGACCCTGTACTCCTGTCTACCAGCAATATTTGAACACAGAAGGCACAGTTTCAATAGCAATTTCAAGGAGAAAGTAAAAGAGGACATTAAAGAAAAGGAATACAATGTCAGAAGAACAAAACAAATGGGGTCTGACAGGGACCAAAGGTGTATTTTGAGGCCAGTTGAGAAAACCACCTACCCTGCTTAGAGGATGCTACATAGACTCTTGACTTTCCACAGTTCAATTTATGATGCCTTGATTTAGTTTCGATTTTGCAGTGGTGCCAATGTAATTTACATTCTGTAGAAACTGTACTTCAAATTTTGATCTTTTCTTGGGAGAGTAATACGTAGTACAATTCTCTCTGGAGATGAGCAGCAGCAGCAGTCATCCACAGCTTCCAGTCCGCATACAAGCGTGAGGGGAAATAACTGATATTTGACAGCATACTGTATTGCCAAACTGCAGTGTTTCATAGCTTATGTGTATTAAATGCATTTTTGACTTATGATAGTTTCAGATTACAATGGGGTTATTGGGAAGTAATCCCACATAATGTCAAGAAGGTTTTGAACTTCTCTTAGATATTATAAGATATCTCCAATGTTTCCTGAAGGAAGACAAGGATATTATAGTAAAGAAATGTGAGTATATCATTTGCTTTATGAGAACATTTTTTTTTTGAGGAATGAGCTATGCCTATTTATGTTTACAATGCAAGACAGTCCAGAACTACTTTTGTTTCTTTGACTTGCGAAGTTTGAGTACCTTATGAACGCAAGCAACTATGTTAAAGCAAAAGTCTTGTACTGAGGCCTGGGAGAGCAAAAAGGAAGAACGAACTGTGGGAGAAGGGAAAAACCTGGAAGTGCAATGCTTTTGGGAAGCTCTGAGGAGGAGTGGGATGTTAGGGATGATTTAAAGATGGGTGTAGAAACTCAAAAACTGAGAGGAAGTGAAAATGCTTGAGGCAGCAGTTTAAAGAATTAAATAATGAACAAGTCTTCTAGGTATAGTTGTAACACCTCATTGTCTGATTCCCTGGAAAATAAGAGGAATTAGTTGTGAAGTACAAACTCCATAGTGACAGCTGTGGGGTCGGAATTCTTGATGTTTCAGATCTGGGATGTCCAATGTTCTGGCCAGCCATGTGTGACTACCAAGCAACTGAAAAGTGGCTTGCTAGAAATGAGGTGTGCTGTAAGTGAGAAATACACACGATGTATATAGATACACGAATACATGAATGTTAAGTATCTCACTAGAAATTTTATATTGGTTACATGTCACAATGACCATCTTTTGGATATATACAATTGACACTGGATATATTTTGGAAAACTTGTGATATGTTGATTATATTAAATACATTATTAAATTAATTGCACCTGTTTCATTTTTACATTTTAAAACGTAGTACTGGAAATTCTTCGTTGTCTATGTGGTCAGCATTTATAGTCAGTACTTTACTTGGGGAAGCAAGTTTCCTCGCATTCGTGAGTTTCTAAAGCTTTTTATAACTTCGAATCATATATGCCCATATTTAACACAGTACAGGGTTTTCTTTTGGGTTGTTTAATTTATGTGTTGGGCGATATCTTGAAGTTGAATCTACTATGCGGAGCTTGGAGCTTCTCACCTGGACCTCATGCTGAGCAACCCTGCACAGGGCCCCTCCTGCTCAGCAGGAGGCAACTAGGACTGGACTCCAGCCCCCGGCTCTGTCCCTTTGCACTTCTTGCCTTCCTTGTCATTTTCATCCATTATGTCTATCAGCTAAAGAAAATAAGAGAGGATGTAAAATGAGACAAATCGTGAGGCAACGAAGTTAAACAAAATTACAGAAATCATAGACCAATTGTATGCTAATGTCTGAGTCATGGGGCTGCTTTGCTCCTAAGACTGTGAAACAAAATAGAATTGCCACCACTAATAAAACTGAAAACCAGGAGAGCGGAAGGGCACATTCAGAATGACTGCAGGTTAAGACGCTTACGCTTTTCCTCCTCAGTTGTCTGAAGCTTTCCTTTGTCTGGGAGTACGATGTGCTGCTTCTCCAGTTAAAATCATTTTGAAATTCTAGAACTGTCCTTTTGAAGAAAGCATCTAGTGATATGTATTGTTTTAATAAAAATGAAATCACTGCTGAAAAGCATGTATAATTCTTGCATTAATAGTCTTTCAGTCTGTTTTCTTTTCAAAGAGAAAAGGTTAAAATAAATATCCTATTTGCCTCTTTTTTTGTTGAACTATTTACTCAGAGTCTACTTCTTGGCTGTTGATAGTATAGTAATATATGTAATAGATAAGTAGTTGAATAAAATATTGAAATGGACTTTTAAATTTAAATAAAAAATGTTCCCTGATACAAAAAACAAAACTGTATATGTGAACAGGATAACATGATTTTTCAATACACATATACATTGTATAATGTTTAAATCAGGTTAAACATATCTATCTTCCCAAACATGTGTCATTTCTTTATGGTGAAAGCTTTCGAAATTCTTTATACTATCTTTTTTAAATGTAGATCTTATTGTGTTATCTATTGTCATCTGACTGTGCAAATAGCACACCAGGACTTCTTTTATCCTATCTAATTGTGTCTTGATACCCATTAATCAACCTTTCCCCATCTCACCCCATTCTCCCCAGCCTCTGGTAACTGCCATTCTTCTTTCGACTTCACTATGCTCAAACTTTTTGATTCTGCTGCATATGAATTAAGACCCTGCAGTACTTAACCCTCTGTGCCTGACTTATTTCACTTAACATAATGATCACTGACTTACTTCACTTAACATAATGATGGAACTAGGTTCCATCCATGTCGTTGTGAGTGAGAAGATTTCTTTCTTTTTTATGGCTGAATAGTATTCCATGCTGTGTATGTACCATATTTTCTTTATCCATACATCAGTTGATGGACACCCAGGTTGTTTCCATTTCTTGGCTATTGTGAATGGTGCTTCAATGAACATGGGAATGCTGATGTCTCTTCTATGTATTCATTTATTTTTCTTTGAATATATATCCAGTAAGGATTGTTAAACCATGTAGCAGTTCTATTTTTAATTTTTTGAGGAACCGTCATACTGATTTTCATAATGGCTGTACTAGTCTACATTCCTACCAATAGTATTCAAAGCTTCCCTTTTCTCCACATGCTAGTCAGTGCTTTTTCTCTTTAGTTGTTTTGATAATAACCATTCTCAATGGGGCAAGGTGATATTTCATTGTAGTTTTGCTTTGTATATTCCTGATGATTAGTGATATTGAGTAGTTTTTATGTATCTATTGGCCATTTGTATGTTATCTTGAGAAATGTCTGTTGAGATCTATTGCCCATTTAAAAAATCAGATTATTTGTTTTGATGGTACTGATTTTGTGGAGTTCCTTAAGTATTCTAGATAGCAACCCTTTTTCAATGTATTGTTTGCAAATATGATCTCCTGTCCTGTGGGTTGTTTCTTCATTCTTTTGATTGTTTCCTTTGGTATGCAGAAGCTTTTTAGTCTGATTTAATTCCACTTGTTTATTTCTGGTTTTGTTTCCTGTACTTGAGGGATCTTGTACAAAGAATTCCTGTTTATTCTAATATTCTGATGCATTCCCCTGTGTTTTCTTCTAGTAGTCACATAGTTTCATGTCTTACATCTTAACCTTTAATCCATTTTGAGTTAATTTTTATAACTCTTGAGAGCTAAGGGCTCTCTTCTTCTGCAAGTGGATATCCAATTTTTTCAGTACCATTTACTGAAGAAACTATTCTTTCTTTAATGTGTATTCTTAGCACCTTTGACAAAAATCAGTTGGTGGTAGATGGTTTATGTCTATGCTCTCTATTCTGTACCATTGTCTATGTATCTGTGTTGACTGCCAATACCATGCTGTTCTGACAACTACAGCTTTGTAGTACATTTTGAAGTAAGGTGGTTTAATGCCTTCTGTTATGTTCTTTTTGCTCAAGATGTCTTTGGCTATTTGGATTTTGGGGTTTTTTGTGGTTCCACAGAAATCTTCGAATTGCTTTTTCTAGTTCTGTAAAGAATGCATTGATATTTTGATAGGGATTGGGCTTATTCTGTACATCACTCAGATTGTATGGATGTTATAATAATATGAATTCTTCTAATCAATGAACACAGAATATTTTTCTATTTTTTTTTGTTTGTTTTCTTCAATTTCTTTCACCAATGTTTTATAAATGTTATTGTTGTGATCTTTCACCTTTTTGGTTAAATGTATTCCTAGGTATTTTGGGGGGTAGCATTTGTAAATCAGATTGCTTTCTTGATTTCTATTGCGTAAAATTTACAACTAGCATATGGCAATGCTGCTAATTTTTGTGTGTTTATTTTATGTCCTGCAACTTCGCTGAAATTATTTATTAGTTCTAATAGTTTTTTTTTTTTTTTTTTTGTGGAGTCTTTGGACTTTTCTATTACGTAGGATTATGTAATCTATAAACAGTGATGATTTGACTTCCTAATTTTCAAATTTTATGTCCTGTATTTCTTTGTCCTTCTGATAGTTCAGACTACGTCTTCCAGTACAGTGTTGAATGTAAGTGGTAAAAGAAGGCATACAAATCTTGTTGCAGATCTTAGAAAGCTTTTAGTTTTTCCCCAACCAGAAAAATGTTAGCTGTAGGTTTATTATAAATGACATCTATTGTGTTAAGGTATGTTCTTTCTATACCTAATTTGTTCAGTTTTTTTATAGTGGTGAGATAGTGTATGTTATCACATGACTTTTCTGCATCTATTGAGATGGTCATACAGTTGTTGTCCTTCCCTCTGTTGATGTGGTATATCAGTTATTGATTAATATATGATGAACCACCCTTACATCTCTGAGATGAATCCCACTTGATCATGGTCAGTACTCTTTATAATGTGTGTTACATTCAGTTTCCTAATGTTTTGTTGAGGATTTTTGCATCTAGGGTCATGAAGATTATTGCCCTGTAATTTTTCTTTCTTTCTTTCTTTCTTTCTTTTTTTTTTCTTTTTTTTTTGTTGTTGTGTCCTTATCTACTTTTGGTTTCAGGGTAATATTAGTCTCTTAGACTGTCTTTGAAAGAATATCTTCCTCATCTATTTTTTTTTTTTTAGAATAACTTAAAAAAAACTTATTGAGTTCTTTTTTAAATGTTTGGTAGGACATAACAGTAAAGCTATCTGATCTGAAGCTTTTCTTTGATGGGAGACATTTTATTACTTAATCTTGCTGGTTTGTCTGAGTTTTATATTTCTTCATGATTCAATTTGGTAATAAGAGTTTCCTATTTTGTTTATATTTTTAAAGAACCAGCTCTTTGTTTCATCTGTCTTTTTTGTGTCTGTGTGTGGTCTCTTATTTATTTCCATTCTGAACTTTATTATTTCTTTCCTTATATTAATTTGGAGTTTGGTTTATTTTTGTTTTCCAGTTACTTGAGATGAGGTAATAAGTTGTTTATTTGGGAACTTTGGGATGCAGCAATACTTTGTTGAAGATCTTTTTACTTTCTCCTATATGTTGACTTTTTAATGAATAAATGAGGGTTTTTTCCCCCCTTTGGGTATTTCATAGAAACTGACAAACTTCAACATGTTGCATCACTTTAAAGTTGATACACTTAAACCTTTGCAGTATCTTTTAAATAAGCTTGAGAGAGGTACTATGAAAAATATGGAATCATAAACGTTGAAATCAGAAGCAAATGTGGCTATTTTAACATCACTTTTTAAATATGTCCTAAGAATGCTCCTGATAAAAAATTTTTAAGGAGAGAGGAGGGGAGGGAAGAATGGAGGAATGGAATGGAATGTGTAGAGGGAAATGAGGGGAGGGGAGGAGGTAGGGAAGGAAAGATGGTGGAATGTGACAAACATCAGTACCCTGTGTACATGTATGATTACACAAATGGTGTGACTCTACATCATGTACAACCAGAGGGATAAAAAGTTGTACTCCATTTGTGTACAATGAATTAAAATGCATTCTGCTGTCATGTATAACTAAATAGAACAAACAATAAAAAAAGAATTTGAACTGCATATTTAAATTAGATTTAGTTGAATGTATATGCGTGGTAACAATTAGCAGTTAATTTTGAGGAACAAAATAGGTTCAGAAAAAATAATAGATTACACATTTTTCTAGCTATGTGTTCATAAACTCAGTGACCATAAGTTTAGATATACACTTTTATTTATTGTTAGTAAATATGAATTTGCAAATTGCAATTTGGACTGACATATATTTGAAATCTACACACTGGAAAAGGTTTTAATGACTTTGTGCCTTACTCCATTTTTTTTACATCAGCCTTATTCAGGTGCCATTGTAGGCATCCTGACCTGACTGCATACATTATCTGTTTCTGTATGTTTTAAGCAACCTCTTTTCCTATCCATAATTGAAATGATAATATACTGGAAAATGGCAACAAACAGCTTTTTCAAGAATGACTCAGTACATTTTATGGAATGATTAGCATATATCAAAACTAAACAGTCATAATGAATACAAAAATGTACATAAACTTAGCATCAAATGATAGGTATTGACAAAGAATGATTCTGGTGATAGGTGCTGACCTGTTCTCTGATGGATGGTGGTAGCACTCAGACTGGATGACTGAGGGAACTAGGTCCTGATCTTACTTGAAGCTATGCCTGGGATTGAGATGTCTGGCAGGTATCCCTCAGTACATTACTATCTCTTGAAGAGGACATGGGAGAGGACCAAGGAGGGAAGATGGATTTTTTTCTTGATAAATGTAGTCCTCACAAGGTTACCTGGGTCTGAAGAGGACAAAATAACCAATGAATTGAATTTTCCAGTTCAGAGGAGAACTGTTCCATATTAGTAAGACAATCTCATACCTTCCCCTCCACCATCATATTAAGAATCCTGTTTTGACTGGATTCTGAAGCTTATCTATGTATAAACTTGATTTCATTTAGAGTTTCAGATTCATTTTTTAGGATTGGACTAAAGTATAAACCATTGTAGTTTTTCGTGTGCCCATTCTTCCATCATTTATTTCCTCTATAATTCACTTGAAAAAAAGATTAAATTCAGCTGGTTTTCATATAAGAAAGATGTCTCTTTATTTGTTTAAGGAATTTATATCCTGAAGGGATTTTGGCATGATTATTTACCTGGCACTTGAATTAGGTGATGATGCTTAGTACTAAAGGGTAAATATTCTTAAATTGTAAAGTCCTAGAATCTTTAGATTTTTTTTTTTTAGCTACCATTGGCTCTGGATTGAAAGAAATCTTAAAGAATTCTATATTTATTTATTTATTTATTCTATATTATAAGTCATACATATTCTCTCAGTGTTCAAGTTACTAAGTGGTTATGAATTAAAACATTTTGGGAAACTGTCTAAAATTCTTAGGGTCCCAGAGTTACCTTATAAATATATCAAAACTGGTTATTATTTTAAAAAGCACCTTATTTACTAATAAAATATATATGTGCCTTAATTTGAAAACCTAAGGTTAAAAATCCAAATATATAGATTATATAAGATGGGCACTGGTAATAAGGATTATACACTATTTTGTTATAAGAGAATTTATCAATAGTCCCCTTTAAAATATTAGTTTCCTTAACTGTACTTATCATTATTTGTTTATAGATATTTGCCTATAGACCACAAAATGTGCTGATAAAATTTAAAACTTAATTTCAGGAACAATCCTCTTAAAAGATTAATCTAAATGACAGTAAAACATCTCTGTTATTGAAATTTCATATAATGGAAAAATAGGATGTGATTCAGAGATGTTCAGTTAGTGATTCAGGTTTTAGAAAAAGCCAATTATGCAAAATACTCCTACTGTTATTTATGCAATAGCTAGTGGATTTTAGCACTAGATATTGAACTCATTAGAAATATTTTTGTAATCTTACAATGAAATTCCATTATTTACTTGAAAGGAAAATTCAAATACCTAGTAATTTTAAAGTAATATTTAATTATAGGTGAGAAATAAAATAATTGAGGTATAATTTGCCTTCCATTTGCACATGAATTTTATCCATACTGTGGTTACATTTGCTTTATTTTCTTGCTGATTCCTTTATACCATAAACATGTAATGAATTTTGTCTAGGAGCCAGGGTCGATGATCCATTCTGGAGACATGAATGAAAAGGTGTGGTCCTTGGATCTTGTGGGTTCAGAAAATCCAGTACACACAAAAAGTGCAACACAGTGTCACAGGTTCAGAGGGCACAGAGTTCAAAAGTTCCAGGGAGTTATAACTCCAGAACATTAAGTTGTGAAGCATCCAAACCAAGCCATACCACCTGAATGGTCACATCAGTTATGTGGGGCTGAGGGTGTAGGTAAGGAAAGTCTTGGGTCCCAGGTGTTGGGTGCTTGGGGGTAAACAGCAGAGAAGGCAGTGTGATCAGCTTTGCATTTGTGGTGGCACTCTTCCAGGTTGGCAGTCAACACCTCTTTCCCTCTCTGGGGGCCCTGTCTACCCTTGGCCAGAATATATGCCCATACTGTATTTAACAGTCTCCATAAAGTTTCATTGAGGCTGAAGCTCCACAATCTAAAACCAAATTCACGAGTGAGTTTGCATTTCCCCAGTTCTGAGCCATTTGTTGCCTACCTAGTTGTAGTGGTTGACATTCTTTTGGGCCGAGGGAGATATAGACTGTTTCTTCAGTTTCAGCTTGTTCCTCCTGTGTTGAGTTTTCCACTTGTGGATCGTGGCAAAGGTGTCCACCTCTCACCACTTTAATTTCCATCGTTTCTTCAAAATGTCTGTTCTATAAAGCTTAGCTCATTTTTTAAAAAGGAAATTCAAGCCAGGCCTGGTGCCACATACCTGGAATCCCAGAGAGTTGGGAGGCTGAGTAAAGAAGATGCCAAGTTTGAAACCAACCTCAGCAACTTAGTGAGTCTCTGACTCAAAATAAAAAAAATTTTAAAAGGGTTTGGGGTGTAGCTCCATGGTAGAGTGCTTGCCTACAATGAGCAAGGCCCTGGATTTAATTCCAGCAACACCACAAAACAAACAAACAAAAAAAACCAAGTTTTGTTCTGTGTGTGTTATGATGAACTTAAATAGTATTGTGCTGCATGATGAGATTCCAAGGGGTTGCCAGAAGTTCAGTAAAGCTTAACATTGTTATGGAGTCTATTGGCAAAGTTAGACATGAGCCAATCTATAGATGGTCTCAGATGGCATGCTAAGGAATTTGGGTTTTAGCTATTGGCAATAGAGGGTTATTGAAGGATTTTAAAAAGAGGGTGACAAAATCAGCTTTAAGTCTCAAGCTACTTTGACAGCAGTGTAGAAGATGGCTTGGAGCAGTGTAGATATAAATGCAAAGCCTGGCTCTTAGTACATTGGAACGCCTCAACAATGATGGCTAGTATTATTTTTCATGCTTCAGGAATCCCTGTCCTATGGAATACAGCGTAGTTTTAAGATTAAGAATATATTCTGACACATTCCTTTAAGGAAAATTGTAGTGAATTATAAAAAAGTTTATTGGCCTTTTTTTGTTAGTTGAACTATAACAAGTGATTGTAAATATGTTTCTTTTCTAGCACATAAGACATTTATTTGTGTTCAATTGAGATGCTTGGTCCAGCTTTCTGGGTCGCGGGTATGACTGAGCCCCCGCAGCTACATTCATCTGACAGCAGTGCTGAGCACCGTTGTCACAGCCATACGACAGATCGCGCACATACCCATTCTAAGAATGACAGTATAATACGGTCGAATTTAAATAGTGGGATTTATGTGCAGAGAGGACCTTATTAAGGAATCTGATGTCATTCATCTTACTATAGTGGGACCATTAACAGTGGATGTGAAACCCTCAGACCTCCCCCCCCTATAATCTCCTTCCACCCTTTTTTTATTGCAAGGCAATGTGGCATCAGTTAGCTGGCATAAGGTTATAATCATGTCCAAGCAAAAGGAAAAAAGAATCTAGTTCTTCTTCCTCAGATTTTCTAAACTCGGCTGGCGGAGGGGGGTGCTGGCGTTGCGTGGCAGTCACCACCTGCCTAGCTGCTGGATTTGGGGGAGACTTTCTGAGAGAGGGCGCTGGGATTAGCATGCTGTGCGGCTTGCCTTGCGCCTCCGCGATATCTGTTTGAAGGATTATTGGTCTTCATATGGAAAAATTCTAAATCCATGATATGCCAATGGACTCCATATTCTCTTTGGAAGGAAAAGGGGCTCAGGAGAGGGTGCAGTGTCTACATAGTCGCTCTGACACAGTGTGTTCTGGACAGTGAGTAAACCCCCCACCCCCCGCCCCCAGATATTGCTGGGAAATAGGCTGCGTGGAGCGCCTCGCACTTTCTGTTTATGTGTCAGAGTTGTCATTCAAAGCAAAATTGAAGAATTCTCTGCTTTTCCTGAGAAGTTTCTCAAAGCCTGACAATCATAAATATTATATAAAAGCATGTTTCTGTTTTCTTTGGTGTTGTTACAGCAGAGAATCAGTATGGGTAATTCAACTGTCTTCTCCAGCTTCAGTAGCAATAAGTTGGGATTGTGTTGTTGCAGTATGGTTTTGGTTTTGTTTCTTGAGTATTTTTTTTATCTACCAACTCGTGGTATAAGTAGAGAGCCAGTTTAAAAGTTACAGCAATTTAGCCAGGTGTGGTGGCACACGCCTTTAATTCCAGCAGTCGGGAGGCTGAGGCAGGAGCATAGTGAGTTCAAAGCCAACCTCAGGCAGTTTAACAAGGCTCTAAGCAACTCAGTGAGACCCTGTCTCTAAATCAAATACAGAAACGGGCTAGAGGTATGGCTCAGTGGTTGAGTGTCCCAGAGTTCAATCCTTGGTACCAAAAGAAAAATAAAAGTTATAGACATTTTTAGAAATAGGATACGGTTTTCTGTCCATATGAAGAACTTGTTCAGTACAGGAAATACCTTTATTGCATTTCATGTTATGCACCCTGCAATGTGGCACAAAGGCTTCTTGTGCTCCTTGATGCCACAACCTGAAGACCAGAGTGGACTGCTCATAGACACCCAGAGGATCTGGTCTAAGGGATCACCAAATAAGCCAGATGTTATGGTGGCTATAGGCATAGGCTCTAACACTAGAGAGAAATGGGTTCAAGTTCCAAATTCACCTCCTACTAATTGTCCAACCTTGGATAATTACATAACCTCTCTGGGTTCATTATTTTCATCTATAAAACAGACATTAAAATACCTAGACATTAAAATATCTGAAAATTAAATGACATAATGCATGGCATAAGTATAACACAATGCTTGGTCTGGAGTAAACACTTATTAAGTGCAAGGTGTCATTGTGTTCCACGAGACCTGGTTTGCCCACATTTTCTAAGATTCCAGCAGTCTTAAAGTACTAGAGGCTTCCTTAAGTGAAATAGTTCCTTATAATATATTTCAGAGTTTCTAGTGGCAACTGTAAATCTCAGAACACAAATGGATGATTTAAAAAAATATTTTATCAAGGAAAAGGTAATGAAATGACAGTGATATTACAAACAGCTTTCATACTATGGCTTCACATGGCTATTTCTGTTCAAGACACTTTCTTTCCTGATAAATGTTTGACTGTCTTATTTATTGATGAATGGGCTTGGAAATTATTTATACTCTATTTGGAATTTATATGCCTTTAGGTGAGATTTTGGCCAGAGTTCTTCATGAAAACAACTGTTAATTGACCTCAAAAATTGATAAGCAAAAGGAAAGGTCACTGTTTGCACAGGTGAAACTTTTGCTAGCATTAGTTTTTCAATTGATTAGGGAGAAAATAGTGAACTATTTTAATTTTATGTAGTCTTTGGCCTGTGTAGTTTAATGAATATTGATTCATTCAGATTAATTTGAGATACGGATATTGTTAGGTGGTGAACCGAACAGGAACAAGCTTGTATATTAATGAGTCATTGTCTATCTGATTAGGTTAGCCTTTGCTTGGAATTTTGAAGTCAGATAAAGTAAGGAAGAATAAAGGAAGTTAAAATTCATTCAGCTCCTTTAATTTTTTATTTTTATTTTGGGGGTTACCAGGGATTAAACCTAGAGGCAGTTGACCACTGAGCAACATCCCCAGCCATGTTTTGTATTTCATTTAAAAACATTCCCACTGAGTTGCTTAGTGCCTCAATAAGTTGCTGAGGCTGGCTTTGAACTCCCTTTCTCCTGTCTCAGCCTCCCAAGCTGTCGAGGTTACAGGTGTGCCCAGCTCGGCTCCATTTATGTGTCTGGCATTGTGCTGGAGATTTTCATTAAACTATCTCATTTAATTCTCATGACAATCTTAGCTGTTAAAGACTATGGTCTATATTTTTTGGGGTATAAAGAAACTCTAAACCTCATTCTTATGTCTTTTCCTCTTAGACTTAAATTCACTAATCCTTTTTTCCCTCAATATGCATAGGAGGAGCTAAATAAATGTTAGCTTATGAAAAAGTGATTTTCTGTTTGGTAGTGTTTAGACAAATTTTACCATGTTTTTTAAAATAGGCTCTTCCTTAGTTTTTCCAAATCTACAGCCAGTGGCAGATTCTTCTGCTAGATAATTTGACCCCTGAAAGATTGCAAAGAACTGCAATGCCATAACCAGAATCCTTTTAGTCTGTGTAAATTACATATGCTTCTGTTTTCTTTAGGTGTTAGGTCAGTGATCCAGGTTTGAATTTAAAGAAGGCATTGAAGAGCTTTTCTGATATCATTTATTGAACTCATAGGCAATAATTTGATGCATTTCTAATTAATGTAGGAAGCAGACGATACCATTACCTTATCTATTGGACCTTTTGGACAAATTATTTCATGGGCTTCAGCAAGCATTCCTAATAATGAAGAGAAAATTGACACTCCTCCCAGGATTTTCAATGATTTCTAATCACATCAAAGCCCTGGCTTGTGGCCCAATACTCTAATCCTTTTCTACCAACTGCTCTTAGCCATTGCCACCCACAGTAACGGGCAGGAGATCTCACCAATGCCCTAGGGGAGGTAAAGGATCAGTTCAGTTCCTTTCCATAGCCAGCGTTTGGGGCTTCGGTTTGAGGTACTTGTGATCAACACTGTCCCACTTAACAGTTTTCCACCATTTAGTCCCACCCCAAAGACTTTTGCCCAGAAGGCTCACTCTGACCTTTGGAAACACACTATTTCCTTCTCTTTTTCTTTGAAGATTAGAGCTCCCGAGGTGACTTTTCCTTTTAACTCTGAGACTCTGATAGATGTTGACTTACCTTCCTCCAGCTCTGAGAACCAAACCTTAGCTCTAAGTGGATGTTACAGGAAAAGGAGTGGGAGAATAAAGACCTGCAGAGAAGTCTCCTCCTGGCAGTCATAGAGATCGCGTTCGACCTGAGAACTCCATTCATGATAGAATTACTTGTTAAACAAACAAACAAACGACAAACGACAAACAGGTTTTCTTATGCTACATTACAGTTTTTATTTTGTTTGTTTTGTTTTGTGGTGTGGGGTCAGAACCCAGAGCTTCAGTCTGCACCACTGAGTGATGCCCCAGATTATAAGAAGAAGGGGATGATTTCTCAATGTTTTGCCTGCATTGATAAATCACTGGGGAAAAGGAATCTATAATTTCAATTAATAGCACATTTTTGGGGATAGGAATAGCAACACTGTATATTCTGTTTCACAGCTATTTAAATATTCTCTGGAAAAAAGCTTGGTGAGAACAAAACCAAAACAAAAAATGAAGTTATTTTACCTCACCATAAAATTTAACACTTTTTGTAATTGGATTCTGATTTGTTTTGAGGATAAAGAGCATATGGGAATTCACTTTGAAATGTCTAACTAGTTTAAATCTCTTTTCTTTGCTTTTGACTCAAAAGTCAAATGCAGGAAAATAACTGAAGAGGCATTTAAAAAACAAAACAAACAAACAAGAATCAAACCCTCTTCCCACAGGGAAGGAAATCTTGCCAAAAAGACAAGAGCTCAGAATTGAAGAGGCCTCAGGCTTCCCTTTTCATAAACTCTGATATCAATAAGATGGAATAAATCTGCCTAGACCTTTGATTAGAAAAAGTAATTTTCTACCTGGAACCTGAGCAGGGAAGGAGAGACTTATGAAACTGGAGGCAGGTCAATGCAGGAACTAAATATACTAAAAAACAAAAGTAAAACTTCAGAGTCACATTACATCAGAATTTGAAGCAGTTTAGGTTTATTTTAAGCCTGTGCTAGGTAGAGCTATCAAGTAGACCCTTGTTTCAGCAGATATGTTATTGTCCAACTCCCTATTGGTAAATCAATGATAAACCTTCTAAGAAAGACTGTGTTTTCACAGGGAAATAAGCAATGCTCATTTATGACAATCTTGACCCTTAGGGTGTGTTTTATTATATTTGTCAAATGTAAAAAGATTGTAAGCTTCAAACAATAATTGTAACACAGAGGAATATTTATAAAGTGTTTTAGAGCCTACAGAGAGTTTGAACTTAGATTTGAATTCCATGAGGTGAATTAGGCAATGTAATTATGCTACTTTTGCAGGGGAACAATCTGAGAGTCATGGAGGCCAAGTGGTTTGCCTCTGGTCAGGGCCAGCTTCATGGGCATGTGACCTGTATAGTCCCTCAGGTTTTTGTGCCAGGAGGGCTCTGTACTTGGTTTAATGCTCTGCTATGGTCAAGTTGAAATTCTCAATACATTTTGAAAATGAACCCTGTATTGTCTAAATGCAAAGTTTACATTTTCTTTTCAAATAAGTCTAGAATTCAGTATCCTGAAAAAAAGTGGAGTAACATGTTTTTTAAAAAAGTATTAAATATATTGATAAAATATCTTTTAGTAGAGTGCATGAAGACAGGTTGCTAAGAAAGAGGGGTAGATTTGTACCACATGCAGAGAGAACTGCATTTACACAAGTTACTTAATCCCTTATGTATTGGCTTTTTATTTATGGCAAGAAGATACTTACAAAATGAAATCAATGGTTTATGTAAGTATATTAGTAAATACATTAGATGGAGGTGTACTATCTATGACACAAAATGACTTATGAAGTAATATCCTAAAGAGTGATCAAACTTTCCATATTTCCATGTTTGCATTCAGGTTGACAGAATGTATGACTAGTTGTATCCGTTCTTCATGATCTACTTGGCTGTTCTGTATCCCTGTGCCAGTCCCAGAAACTGTCAGATGATAAAATCCCAAATACAATTTGTTTTTTTCTGGGTGAAGTAAAACAAGGCTCCTTAAACGCTGTTTATAAGCATAAGATTCTCTTAGGACTGCTGCTTTAACATAACTGTGCAGAACAGTTCTTTCCTTCCCAGATAAACTTTCTTACCTAAGGGGAGGGGGACAGAAGACAATATGGCTGTTTGGGGGCAGGGGCATCAATAAACTGGAAATACCAAGCTCTGCTATCAGTTCATGGCTATTCAATTCAGACAACACTGTCCAGAGAAGCACTGTCATTTCTAATTGTATGACTGACTTACATTTTGATAAAATGTCACTAATGGAACAAATCTCCTGGCCTCAATGAAAAAAACAGGCAATTATATTAACATAAAAGAATTTGGCTATGGCCTAATGGAAACAAACACAAATATCTGAAAGAATAATATGATGATGATGATGTACGTAATGCCTTAAATCCTGAATAGGTTAGAAACAACATGATTTTTTCAGTTTCATTATGACAAATACTGTCAATAAAGATGGAAAACAGTAAATAGGTATAAGTGGAATTTGTACTGTATTTTTCTTCTTGAAAACAATATTCTTCCTCCCTCCCTTCCCATTTTTTGCCTTTCTTCCCTTCATGTAGGATTTAAGTTGCTATAATAGAAATAGGAAAGAGAGTTATTCATTTAATTCTTTTTAATTCTCCAATTCAGTATTGCAGGTCTGCATGAAAGGTATCAGCTGGCTGATCACAGGTGTTCATCTTGAAGTCATACTGGGCATTCACATGAACACAATTAGCTATAATACCAGGCAAAGAACAAGAAGCTCTAATGGTTGGATATAGAGGGTATAGTGATTAATTTATCAATTGAAGTTTCATAACTTGTTTGGATAGCCACAAGAAACCATGTGACTCAATAAGAAGTCCTGAGACAGAGCAGAGAACTAGATTTAGTCTCCACTCTGTCTTTTATCAACAATGTCTTTTTGAGCAAGACGTTAACTTCTCAAACAGTAATTTTTTTTTATCAACTGTACCTTACAATACCTTCCTTTCCTCCTTGCTGGTCTGTTATGATTATCATATCAGAGTACTTAGTTTGATCTTTAAAACATTTCCTGAACTTCAGCTCTACGTCCTAGGCATAGATAGACCAGTAAGATGTTGCCTGAATACAGAGATTCCCAGTCTATTCTAGAAATTGTGAATTCCAATGCTTACAGAGGCCACATTCCAATGTAAATGACTGGAAACCATGGGGACTTGTGCATTGCCTGACACATGTCAGTCTCAATGAAGGGCTTGCCAGTGTCAGCTGATCACAGTTATATAGGAATGTCAGTCCCAGTTTTCTAGGCTTCTTTTCCTTAAAATTTGAAATGTCCCTACTTTTAATATTGACATCCAATTATAAGTTCTCTAAATATTTCATAGGTAAAATGTAACCGTGAAGGTTAGAATCAACTTAAGAGATGGCTATTTGCAAGCTCTGATCTAGAAAGGCCTGCATGTGCATAGACCACAGGCAGAAATTAACTCTAGAAGTGGGTCAAGCTGGCTTCCTGGGGGTCTAGCATTGGGTAGAAAGACTGTGAAAGGGATGCCAGGGAACATATTTTTTTCTTTCTTTCTTTTTTCTTAAATTGGTTCTTTTTAGGTAGGTATTTCTTAATGGATGGAAATTGTGCTGAATTTTAAAAAAATGAAAAACTTATTCATCAGGAAGTTGCAGGAGGTGATTCAAACCAAAAGGTTGTATGCTCAAAGACTCCAGGAATTTAGCATTAAGGAGATAGAACCAGAAAAGAGAAGGGTAAGATGGTAAATGATCTCATATGACATGCTAAGGAATCAATCATTCTCACTGTCACAGGAAGAGTGAACATAGGGGACAGTCATGGTCAGATTTCTATCCTAGAAAGATCTTTCCAAGAGTAGAATGAAGAAGGACCAAAGGAAAACAATACTGGAGACCTGTAGCCTATTTGAGAGACTACAGAGGAATAGAAATTGCAGGAATTGCATTAATTAGAAAGCATTAATGTGTGGTACTATTCATACAAAGCATTGCCATTATTAATGGATATTAAAATATGCAATTTTAACATTTTAACATCTCTGCACTCAGGCATCATTCTCAATCCATGGAATGTCAATGTGAAATTGGTAACAACTTCCCTTTTATAGCGATTGTGGCATGATGACATCTCTTAATATCAAGAGTGTCTTTGTTTTGGAGAACTGGAATGTTAATCGTAGAACTCCTAAACACTAAACTGAATTCATTATATTAATGCAGAGATGTGGAATAAATTCTCTTAATTGATAATCCTACCTACTCTGGAAAGGAGGCTTTAGAAATTTCTCTGTCTTTGTTACCATCCTTTCCCACTTCATGAAGTCAGGGTAGGCAAATGTGTAAGGCAACAGGAGCTGGGAGGTGTCAACCATGTGTGAAAGTGGTAATAGCACCATAAGCCCCTCCTAAAATAGACCGTCCCTTTTCAGGTCTCACCACCTGCTGCTGGACACAAAGAGTTAAAGACACCAGATTCAAGAGAAGCTGAAAATATGAGTTTTGGATGAAATATCAGAAAATTTCAATGTTAGCAAGATATTCAACTTTTCAACAAACCCTGTTGGCCAAACAAAACACATCTGTGTGCTAAATAAACCAACAGCCCTATCTCTGCTAGTCTGCTTGTTGAAGGAGTAAACTTACTGACTTCTCATCCTTACCGTTGCTTAATATTAAAAGCTAGATGTTGCTGAATGTCAGTGAAAGCCCAAGTCACAGCTGGGAGAGAGGAAATCTCTTTCTTGTCTAGATGGGCCATCTGGCAGAGCTCTCAACCGCATAAATCCTTTAGAAGTAGCAGTGGGGGTTGTCTCAAGGCCTGTGATGTAAAATGGGTTCGTTATTTTGTCCTGAAATATGTATTCTTGATCATCTATTCAACAGGAAAAATTGGGGGACACAGTGTTTTGAAATAATTGATATCTCGGGCCTCAAAATTCCTTTCTTCTCCAGAAGCAAGAGCAGATGCTGTGGATGTTTAAAACGCTGCCTGGAATGCCATAGGGAATTTGTCAGTCCTTCTCTTGTGGATGTACCATTTACTCATCTCCTTCAATCCTTCTCTTGTGGATGTATCATTTGCTCATCTCCTTCAATCCTTCCCTTGTGGATGTATCATTTGCTCATCTCTTTCAGTCACAGTTTTGTCAGCATTGGTAATATACTCTTAAAAAATGCAGAAAGAATAAATGTATTTCTCTTTTGTAGCAATAATATCCAATTCAAACTCAATATGGCAATAAAAATTAAGACCCTGAGGGAACAGTTCTGCTTCTGGTCGTGATGGAGTAAGAGGACTTTCTGGTACAACCTGGGCACAGGCAAGAGACACTGTTCTCCTGCACCAAACAATGGGCAGTGAAAGGCTGTGATCCCTGAGAGAAGGGACACAGGGGAGAACCACATCACTTTGGCTCTCTAACTAGGAACAACATGTGATGGGACTTGATGAGACTAAGCAGGAACACTTATGGAGGCGCTGGGAGCTAAGCAGAGACATCACAAAGACAAAGGCAATTGGAAGACATTAGATCTCTGGCCAAGCCAGGGTGGAGACTCATCACTGAGAACCTCATATATTTGATTAAGGCCTCAAAAGGATCACGCTTTAGGAGTAAGAATCACACACTAGATCAAGGACCATGACATAGGATGGAGGTCAAAACTCAAGTGGATCTATCCTAACAACAAATAAAGCTACATTTGACAAGATCAAAAGAAATTTTCAGCAATTTAACTGCCTGATACTGAAAAATTTTCAGCTCTGTTCAAAAGAAGATAAGTTAACCAGGCTCCCTAATGTGTCGTTTAAAATGTCTACCACATGATTACAAAAAAAAATAATAGACATCCAAAGAAGCAGGAAATTGTGGCCTATTATCAGTAGGGGCAGTAGTCAGTAAAATAGATTTGGAACCCAGGTGTGATGATGCACACCTATAATCCCAGCACTGAGGAGGCTGAGGCAGGAGGTGGCAAGATGGAGGCGAGCCTCAGCAACTTAGTGAGACCCTGTATCAAAATGAAAAATATTCCATTGTGTGTATATACCATAGTTTCTTTATCCATTCATCTGTTGAAGGGCATCTAGGTTGATTCCACAATCTAGCTATTGTGAACTGAGCTGCTATAGACATGATGTGACTGCATTACTGTAGTATGCTAATTTTAAGTCCTTTGGGTATAAACTGAGGAGTGGGATAACTGGGTCAAAAGGTGGGTCCATTCCAAGTTTTCTGAGGATTCTCCACACTGCTTTCCAGAGTGGTTGCACTAATTTGCAACTCCACCAGCAGTGTACAAGTGTGCCTTTTTCCCCATATCCACACCAACACCTATTATTGCTTGTGTTCTTAATAATTGCCATTCTAATTGGAGTAAGATGAAATCTTAGAGTTGTTTTAATTTGCATTTCCCTAATTACTAGAGATGTTGAACACTTTTCCATGTATTTGTTCATTGCCTATATATCTTCTTCTGTAAAGTGTCTGTCCAGTTCCTTGGCCCATTTATTGATTGGGTTCTTCGTATTTTTTGGTTTAAGTTTTGTAAGTTCTTTATAAATTTTGGAGACTAGTGCTCTATCTGGAAATAGATGCATGTGGAAAAGATTTTCTCCTACTCTGTAGGCTCTCTTTTCACATTGTTTCCTTTGCTGAGAAAAAGTTTTTTAGTTTGAGTCCATCCCATTTGTTGATTCTTGATTTGATTTCTTGTTCTTTGAGAGTCTTGTTAAGGAAGTCTGGTCCTAAGCCAACATGATGAAGATTCAGGCCTATTTTGTCTTCTGTTTGGTGCAGGGTCTCTGGTCTAATTCCTAGGTCCTTGATCCATTTTGAGTTGAGTTTTGTGCAGGGTGAGAGATAGGAGTTTAATTTCATTTTACTGCTTATGGATTTCCAGTTTTCCCAGCACCCTTTGTTGAAGAGGCTATCTTTTCTCCATTGTATGTTTTGGCTCCTTTGTGTAGTATGAGGTAACTGTATTTATGTGGTTTTGTCTATGTGTCTTCTATTCTGTACCATTGGTCTACCTATTGTGATGCCAATACCATGTTGTTTTTGTTACTGTTGCTCTGGAGTATAGTTTAAGGTCTGGTATTGTGATACCTCCTGCTTTACTCTTCCTGCTTACGATTTTTTTTGGCTATTCGAGGTCTCTTATTCTTCCAGATGAATTTCATGATTGCTTTCTCTATTTCTACAATGGAATATTATTCAGTCATAAATAAGAATAAAATTATGGCATTTGCAGGTAAATGGAAGAAATTGGAGAATATCATGCTAAGTGAAATAAGCCAATCCCCTCAAAAAAAAGGCTGAATGTTTTCCTTGATATGTGGATGATAATGCATAATGGGGGTTGTGGGTAAGAGAGTAATGGAGGAACTTTAGATTACTTAGAGGGAAATGAGACAGGTGGAGGGAGGGGCGGTGGTATGAAAGATGGTGAAATGAGACAGACATCGTTACCCTATGTACATGTATGATTACATGAATGGTGTGAATCTACATCATGTACAACCACAGAAACAAAAATTTGTAAACATTTGTGTATAGTGAATCGAAACGCAGTCTGTAAAACTAAAACAAAAGAAAGGGAAAAAATGAAAAATAAAAAGGACTGGGGATGTAGTTCAGTGGTAGACCATCCCTGGGCTCAATCTCTATCCCAAAAAAAAAGACTTAGAGATGAAGACTATAAATCAACTATTACAAATACATGAAAGAACATAAAGAAAAATATAGGTATAATGAATAAACTGTTCCTATATGTCCACATGGAAATGGGAACTATAACCAAGAGCCTAATTAAAATTTATACCTGAGAAGTCTATTATGTGAATAAAAATTCATCAACTGAAGAGTAGGCTAGAGTCTGCAGAAAAAAGTGACTATGAAAGACAAATCAAGAAGATTTATCCAATATGAAGAGCAGAGGGAAAAACAGTTGGTAAAAGGAACAAAACCTCAGGACCTTGTAGTAGAACATTAATAAAGCCAACAGACATGGAGTGCATGTTCCAGAGGGAGAGGAGGGAACAACGGGCAGAAAACATGTTTAAAGGAATACTACGGAACCATTTCCAGGGACTGGTGAAGAACAGTACAGATTCAAAAAGCTCATTGAGCAGCAAGCATGACAAACACAAAGGAGACCAAACCGAGGCTTATTGTCAAGACCAGAAACCAAAGAGAAAACAGAGAAAAATCTTAAAAACGGTCACAGAAAGAAGAAAAGATATACACAGAGGAAGCCGGTGCTGTGAATGAGGGTAGATGTCCCCTGAGAAATACTAAATGGGGACCAGAGGGTAGTGCTCTGGGAGTGGGTGGAAGAAACCTGTCAGCCTCAAATCTACATCCAGTAAAAACAAATATGCCTCAAAAATGAGAGTAAAGACATTTTAAAATAAATGAATGCTGAGAAAATCCATGTCAGCACACCTGAGGCCCAGTAATGCTAAGGAAGTTCTTAAGTTTGAAGAAAAATATTAGATAGAAATCAGATTTATAGGACTGAGTATAGAGCATTGAAAATAGAAGAATACAGGAAATAGAAAAGATCCATTTCCATTTTTTTCTTACTGTCTTCTAAAACAACTATTTAAACAGGAGAAAGGCAAGGAGGTCTGCCCACCAGTGGAATTGGGCAATAAAAAAGGAATTGGAAAGGCAGAAGTAAAACCCTCTTGTTTTAGTCAGCTTCTCCCCCCACCCCGTGACCAAAAGACCTGACAAGAACAATTTTAAGGAAGAAAACTTTGAGGGTCAGGGTTTCAAAGGACTCAGTCCATAGATGACTGGCTCCATTCCTCCAGGCACGGTATGAACAGAACATCGGGGTGGTAAAGTACAGTGGAGGAAAGCAGCTCAGGGTATCTCACCAGGAAGAGAGAGCTGCACTCAACAAGGACAAACTACATACCCCAAGTCGTGTCCCTAGGGGCTACCTCCTCAGCCACACCTTACCTGCTACAGTTGTCACTCATTTAATCCCTGTCAGGGGATTCATTTACTGATTGGGCTAAGGCTCTTATAACCCAATCATTTCACCTCTAAGCTTTCTTGCATCGTCTCACACGTGATTAGATGCCTGAAATCTAAGTCATAACACCTCTTCAAAGATTCAGAGAAAAAATAAAACTGTTTAAAAAAAAAACTGTAGGATTCTACCAAAAACAAAAACCTAGTAGACTAGAAAATTAATCTGGCAAGGTTGTAGGACAAAAGGGTCATTTTTCAAAAATAAATTTTATTTATTTTATAATAAATAATAAATAAAATTTATTTTTGTTTATGCTGAAATCAAACTACTGTAAATGGAAATTCTAAAATATCATTATTGTGTCAAGAAATATAAAACAATAAGTAATGACTATAGCAAAAAACAAGACATTGCTTTTCTTTCTTTAATGTTTTTTAGTTATACATAACATTAGGATTCATTTTTACATAATTATAAAAGCACAAAATATAATTTGTTCTAATTGAGTTCCCAGTGCTTCCTGCTCCCTCCAGCTCTTCCCGTCCCTCTATTCTACTGATCTTTCTGCTATTTCCTGGTAGTTTCTTTTTTATTAGTGTCCTGTGGATGCACATGACAGTGAGAGTCACTGTGGTGTTTCATACATGCACATAGGAAAGTTAGTCAGATTCAATCCACTGTTTCTCCTTATTCCAACCCTCTTCCCTTCCCTTCATTCAACTTCATTTACTCCACTGATCTTTCTTCTATTTTTTATCCCCCCGACACCTTATTTTGGATTAACTTCCGTACATCAGAGAAAACATTCAATCTTTGATTTTTTGGGGAACTGGCTTATTTCACTTAGCATGATAGTCTCCAGATCCATCCATTTACTGGTAAATGCCATAATTTCACTCTTCTTTATGGCTGAGTAATATTCCATTGTGTGTGTGTGTGTATACCATATTTTATTTATCCATTCATCTGTAGAAGAGCCCCTAAGTTGGCTCCATAAATTAGTTACTGTGAATTGTGCTGCTAAAAACATTGATGTGGCTGCGTCACTGTAGTGTGCTGATTTCAAAATCTTTGGATATATACCAAGGAGCAGAATAGCTGAGTCATATAATTGTTCCATTCCTACTTTTTTGAGGACTCTCCATACTGCTTTCCAGAATGGTTGTATCAACTTGCAATCCCACCAATAATGTACGAGTATACCTTTTTCCCCACATCCTCTCCAACATTTATTGTTACTTGTATTCTTGATAATTGTTATTCTGATTGGAATGAGATGAAATCTCAATGTAATTTTAATTTACATTTCCTTAATTGCTAGAGATGTCGAACATTTATTATATATTTGTTGACCATTTATATTTCTCCTTTTAAGAAGTAAGTGTCTCTTTAGTTGCTTTGCCCATTTATTGATTAGGTTTTTTTTTTTTTTTTTTTTTTTTGGTGTTAAGTTTTTTGAGTTCTTTGTATATTCTGGATATTAATGCCCTGAGAAACAGTTGGCAAAGATTTTCTCCCATTCTGTAGTCTCTCTCTTCACACTCATGATTTCTTTTATATAAAGAAAATTTTTGATTTGTTACCATAGCACTTATTGGCTTTTTATTTTACTTCTTAAACTTTAGGAATTTTGTTAGAAAATCAGTTCCTGAGCCAATAGTTTGGAGTGTTGGACCTACATTTTCTTCTGGCAGTTACAGGACTTCTGATCTAATTCCTAGGTCAATGATCTACTTTGAGTTGAGTTTTGTGTAGGGTGAGATATAGGGGTTAAATTTCATTTGACTACAGATGAATCTCAAGTTTTCCCAGTATCACTTGTTAAAGAAACTATCCTTTCTCTAATTTATGTTAATGGTGCTTTGTCTAGTATGAAATAACTATATTTACATGAGTTTGTCTCTGTGTCTTCTATTCTATTTCATTGATCTTCATGCCAGTTTTGGTGCCAGTACCATGCTGTTTTTGTTATTATAGTTCTGTAGTATAATTTGAGGTCCAGTATTGCAATGCCTCCTGCTTCACTTTTCTTGCTAAGGATTGCTTTGACTTTTCTGGGTCTCCTATTTTTCCAAATGAATTTCATAAAAGCTTTTTCTCTTTCTGTGAAGAATACCATTGGAATTTTGATGGAAATTGCATTGAATCTGTATAGTACTTTTGGTAGTACGGGCATTTTGACAATATTAATTTTGCCTATCCAAGAACATGGGTGATCTCTCCATGTTCTAAGGTCTTCATTTTCTTTCTTTAATGTTCTATGGTTATTATTGTAGAGGCCATTCTTTTGTTAGATTGATTCTAAAGTTTTTTATTTTATTTTGAAACTATTTTTTTTCTATAGCTTTATTGAGGTAAAATTAAAGTACAATAAAATGCACAGATATGAAGTATGCAATTTGAGCACTTTTGACATGTATGTAACCAATGCAATCAATGTAAAAACATTTCCATTACTTTTTAAAATTTGAAATCATGCAAACTGTGTTTCTTGCATGATTTATTGTATTAGAAATCAATATATAGATATATATAACTATGTGGAACCCCACTCCCACATTTCAACTATGTCAAAATTAAATGGTACACTTATAACTATCTCAGAGGTTAAGGATTAAAGCACAAGAAAAGTAAACAAAAAGTGCTTTGAACTAAGTGATAATAAAAGCTTAAAATATCAAGATCTCTGGGATGAAACAGTACTCAGTTGAACATTTATAACTTAAAGTACTTGCATCAGAAAGAAGCTAGAATAACAATCAAGTTTTTATTTTCAAATTATATAGTAGGAAGGAAAAAATAAGAGTAGGAGCACAAATATATGAAATAGAGAAGAAATAATACAGCTAAAATTTGATAAAACTCAAGTCTAATCAAGTAAAAAGCAAAAGCACAAAAATTAATATCAATGGAAAGGGAGTTATCAAAGTAACCCTACAGATGCTAAAAATATATTAAGGTACTATTACACTTGTATGTGAGGCTATTTGAAATGAGATCTTTTTCAGCAGGTTCCTCATTGGAGTACAGGAACATGACTGATTTATGGCTGTTGATTTTCTATTCTGCTGCTTTGTTTCTGAATTCATTCATGAGTTCTTGAAGTCTTCTGGTGGAGTTTTGGGGTCTTTTAAGTATGTAATTGGCAAATAGAGATAAGCTCTTCTTTTCCTGTTCATATCCCTTTAATTTCCTTCTCTTGCCTGATGGCTCTGGCTAGAGTTTCAAGGACCATGTTGAATAGGAGTGGTGAAATTGGGCATCCTGTTTTTTTAAAAAAAAATGCTTTCATTTTTTCTCCATTTAGAATAATGTTGGCCTTGGGTTTATCAAATAGAGCCTTTACTGTGTTGAGTAAACTCCTAGTATTTCAAGTGCTTTAAACATGAATGAGTGTTATACTTTGCCAAATGTGTTTTCTTCATCCACTGAGATAATCGTGTGATTCTTGTCCTCAAGTCTATTTATATTGTGAATTACATTTATTTACTGATATATGTTGAAAAAAAAACTTGCATCCCTGGGAAGAAACCCACTTGATCATACTGTACTATATATTTTTTTCCTTATCAGAAAGTTCCTTTATTTTGCACTCACATATGATTAATTATTGTTTAGGTAGATATTTCTAGGTTGGAAATCTGTCTTCATACATTTGAGGGCATTATCATATTTTCTTTTTAAAAATTTTTTTATTTGTTCTAATTAGGTGTATATGGCATTAGAATACATTTATACATTTTGATAAATCATACATAAATGGACTATAATTTCTCATTTTTCTG